>NW_027363163.1:0-647500 GCF_046119375.1 Phyllobates terribilis | reverse complement strand
CCCAAATCGGTGATTGGTCGCGGGCCAAGACAGCGACCAATCACCGATTTGGGCGCCAAATTTAAATATCGGCCGCGACCAATCACTGATCTTGGCTCCACATTTAAACACCGCTGTAATGATTGGTCGCGGATAGTGTTGAGCATTCCGATACTGTAATATCGGGTATCGGCCGATATTCGCAGTATCGGAATTCCGATACTTAATTCCGATACTTTTACAATATCGAATACCGGAATCGGAAGTTCCCATAATGCCTGCGCTCTGCAGTGTCTGTGAAGGATGACAAGTTGGATGGCAGCGCGATCCAGCCTGTCATCAGAATGCCATCCCAGCGGGGGAGAATTCTCCTGATTGTTTAAAAGCCGGCGCGCGGTAAAAAGCCGCCGGCTTTTAAACAATCACACAGCCCCATACTGCTTCCCCACAGCCTCCCACCCCGATCCTCCGCTCCCCTCGCCACCTCCCATCCCGATCGTAAGTTAGGACCGGGCGGGGAGCGCAGCACCAAGGAGCGAAGGACCCGGGCGGGGAAGCCGGCAGTGAAAAGACTTCACCGCCGGCTTTCCCGTTCTGTGCTGCGCTTTCCCGCCGGTTATTTCAAATGAACAGCTGAGGTATCAGGTGATGCCGATCAGCTGTTCATTTGAAGTAGCCGCGGTGCCCTCAGAGGGTTCATGTGAGTTCATGCTTGACTGCATGAACTCACATGAACTTTCCCACGACCGCACAGGTCAGCCACACCTCACAGACCATCAGACCGGTCATGATTAGTGTGTGTGCGGGGTGTCTGTGTGCGGGGTGTCTGTGTGCGGGGTGTCTGTGTGCGGGGTGTCTGTGTGCGGGGTGTCTGTGTGCGGGGTGTCTGTGTGCGGGGTGTCTGTGTGCGGGGTGTCTGTGTGCGGGGTGTCTGTGTGCGGGGTGTCTGTGCGGGTGTCTGTGCGTGCAGGCAGACATAGGCCGATGTGACACTACTACTCCCATCGGCCTATGTCTGTCCCCCGTCCACTCGTGCCAGCAGGATCAGCTCGATGGGAGCAGTAGTTCCCATCAGTCTGATCCTGCTATTTAAATTGCCCTACTGTGCCCCAATAAATGTTAAATACATGTCATTGGTGGCCAGTGGTTACCTACAATAAATTAGTTCATACATTACCTGTCCCCGCCGATCGCCACCTAAAATAAAGTAAAAAATAAAAAACTACACCTATACTCACCTAGACACCTAATTCCCCGAAGCCATCGATCTCCTGTAATAAAATATAAAATAATAAACCACAACCTTATCCTTACCCCTCCGGAGTAGTCCACGAGTGTCCCACGAAGATCTCCAGTTCAGAGCAGCCACATAGAATGTGACCGCTCTGAACCGCTGCCGCCGCTAGAATGACGGGGCCGTAAGGGTTCACCGGAGTTCAGGCAGCGCTGCTCCGGTTAGCTGCTTTACGGCCCTGCTGTATCGTGAGAAATTCCCACGGTACAGCACTGCCGTAAAGGAGGTCTCCGGAGCTGCGCTGCCTGAATGCACTCCGGTGACCTCAGTCAGTGGCTCCCGCTGCCGGGAGCGGACGTGTTCCCGGCAGTGTGAGCTTACAGCAGCCATGCACAGCTGTCACCATCTCCAGATGTGACAGCTGTGCATGGGAGATCAGCGCAGGAACGTGGACAGGTAACTATTATTTTTAGTGAACTAAGAATTAAATAAAATGGTGTGTTTTATTTCAAATAAATTATTTTTTTCTGGGTGTAGTGTGTTTTTTCTTTTTAACACTTTGTAGGTTAGTAATGGGGGTGTCTTATAGACGCCCATCATTACTAACCTGGGCTTCATGGCAGCTGGCGCTGACATGAACCCCACCACTATTACCCCCTGCCACCGCACCAGGGCAGCGTGGAAGAGCGAGGCTAAGTGCCAGAATTGGCACATCCTATGGATGCGCCATTTCTGGGGCGGCTGACGGCTGGTGTTTCTAGCCTGGGAGGGGGCCATTATTCATGGCACCCTTCCTGGGCTATTAATATCAGCCCCCAGCTGTCTGCCTAGCCTTTGCTAGCTATTAAAATAGGGGGGACCCCACGTCATTTTTTTGGGGGGGGTCCCCCATTTTAATAGCTAGTAAAGGCTAGGTATTCAGCTGGGGGCTGATATTAGTAGCCTGGGAAGCTCCGTGGGTTTTACCCCCTTCCCAGGCTTCAAACATCTGCCCCAGCCGTCTGCTTAACCTCCGCTAGAGACTAAAATTATGGGGGATCCCACGCCATTTTTTTTTTAAATAAATCCTTTATTTTAACACTAAATGACATTTGAGGAGTTAATAAAGATGCAGTCCCTAAATTATTATTTATTTTTTAATTAATTTTTCCCAAAACTTTTGACGTGGGCTTCGCCATATTTTTGTATGCCAGCCAGGTACAGCATCCAGCTTCTATGAACGCGCCATTTTCCGGGGCGGCTGCGGACTGCAATTTTCAGCGGGGGGGGGCAGAAAGCTTGGGCCTCCCTGCGCTGCGGATTCCAGCCCCCAGCTGCCTAGTTGTACCTGGCTGGACACAAAAATAGGGAGAAGCTCCACGTTTTTTTTTTTTTTTAATTATTTCATGAAATTCATGGAATAATTAAGAAAAAAAGGGCTTCCCTATATTGTTGTGTCCGGCCAGGTACAAATAGGCAGCTGGTGGTTGGGGGCAGCCCGTTCCTGCCTGCTGTACCTGGCTGGACACAAATATAGTGCAAAGCCCCACGTCAATTTTTTTTAATTATTTCAGGAAATTCATGAAATAATTAAAAAAAAATTGACGTGGGGCTTCGCTCTATATTTGTGTCCAGCCAGGTACAGAAGGCAGGAACGGGCTGCCCCCAACCACCAGCTGCCTATTTGTACCTAGCTGGACACAACAATATAGGGAAGCCCTTTTTTTCTTAATTATTCCATGAATTTCATGAAATAATTTAAAAAAAAAATGCGTGGGGCTTCGCCCTATTTTTGTGTCCAGCCAGGTACAACAAGGCAGCTGGGGGCTGGAATCCGCAGCGCAGGGAGGCCCAAGCTTTCTGGGCCCCACCCGCTGCAAATTGCAGTCCGCAGCCTCCCCGGAAAATGGCGCGTTCACAGAAGCGCCATCTTCTGGCGCTGTACCCAACTCATTCAGGGCCCTGGTGCGGTGGCTCACTGGGTAATAAAGGGGTTAAGGCCAGCTTGGCATTATCAGCTGGCCCTAAGCCCGAAATTCATGGGGTCACGCCAATATTAGACATGACCGCCATGAATTTCTAGTAAAGTATTTAAAAAAACACAACACCCAGAATAAAGTCCTTTAATTGAAATAAACACACAATTCTTTATTGTTCTAAATTAAACCATACTTACCGTCACGCCCATTCCAGCTGAAGCCAACGATCTCCTGCAATAAAAGTAAAATAATAAAGCAACCTCATCCTTACCTTTCCATGGTTCCCACGACAGCTCCAGCTCTGCTACATCGAGATGACAGGCTGGACCGCAGCAGAACGCTGCCATTCAGCCTGTCATCCCGCAGACACTGAGAAGCGCAGGCATGCTTCCACTCCTCAGTGTCTGGCTGTGACGGCATAAAGATGAGCCGAGGTCATGTCCAATGAACTCAGCTCACCTCATGCACGTCACTGACAGCGTGGGAAAATTCTCCTGCACTCAGCACTTCAGCGTGAGAATTTTCCCACGCTGTCAGTGAAGTGCATGAGGTGCGCCGAGTTCATTGGACATGAGCTCACCTCTTGTACGTCACTGACAGCGTGGGAAAATTCTCCTGCACTCAGCACTTCAGCGTGAGAATTTTCCCACGCTGTCAGTGACGTGCATGAGGTGAGCTGAGTTCATTGGACATGAGCTTACCTCATGCGCGTCACTGACAGCGTGGGAAAATTCTCCTGCACTCAGCGCTTCAGCGTGAGAATTTTCCCACGCTGTCAGTGACGTGCATGAGGTGAGCTGAGTTCATTGGACATGAACTCGGCTCATCTGGATGACGTCACAGAGAGACACTGAGGAGCGCAAGCATGCCTGCGCTTCTCATTGTCTGCGGGATGACAGGCTGGATGGCAGCGTTCTGCTGCGGTCCAGCCTGTCATCTCGATGTAGCAGAGCTGAAGCTGTCGTGGGAACCATGGAAAGGTAAGGATGAGGTTGCTTTATTATTTTTCTTTTATTGCAGGAGATCGTTGGCTTCAGCTGGAATGGGCGTGACGGTAAGTATGGTTTAATTTAGAACAATAAAGGATTGTGTCTTTATTTCAATTAAAGGACTTTTTTCTGGGTGTTTGTGCTTTCTTTTAACTTTGACTATGGGGTTAGTAATGGGGGTGTCTTATAGACGCCTCTCCATTACTAACCTGGGCTTGATGTCAGCTGGCATTATAAGCTGACATCAACCCCAGCCCTATTACCCCACTGCCACCGCTACAGGGCAGTGGGAAGAGCGAGGCTAAGTGCCAGAATTGGCGCATCCTATGGATGCGCCATTTCTGGGGCGGCTGACGGCTGGTGTTTCTAGCCTGGGAGGGGGCCAATATTCATGGCACCCTTCCTGGGCTATTAAAATCAGCCCCCAGCTGTCTGCCTAGCCTTTGCTAGCTATTAAATTAGGGGGGACCCCACGTTATTTTTTTGGGGGGGTCCCCTATTTTAATAGCTAGTAAAGGCTAGGTATTCAGCTGGGGGCTGATATTAGTAGCCTGGGAAGCTCCGTGGGTATTACCCCCTTCCCAGGCTTCAAACATCTGCCCCAGCTGTCTGCTTAACCTCCGCTAGAGCCTAAAATTAAGGGGAACCCCACGCCAATTTTTTTTTAAATAAATCCTTTATTTTAACAGTAAATGACAAGTACAGTAATCAACACTGTCACTGTACTTCATATATATGTGACTGACATGTTTCTATCTATCTAATCTATGTGTGATTCTCTATTCTTTCTATTCTAAATTGTCGGGTACAGATGCTGAATTGCCGGCCGGCTTTTTTAAAGAGACGGTGCATGAAAACACTATAATTTTTTAAATAAATCCTTTACACTAAATGACAAGTACAGTAAGCAACACTGTCACTGTACTTCATATATATGCGACTTACATGTTTCTATCTATCTAATCTATGTGTGAAGCTCTATTCTGTCTGTTATAAATTGTCGGGTACCGCTGCTGAATTGCCGGCCGGCTTTTTTAAAGAGACGGTGCATGAAAACACTATTATTTTTTTTGATAAATCCTTTGCAGTAAATGACAAGTACAGTAACCAACACTATCACTGTACTTCATATATATATGTGACTGACATGTTTCTATCTATCTAATCTATGTGTGAAGCTCTATTCTGTCTGTTATAAATTGTCGGGTACCGCTGCTGAATTGCCGGCCGGCTTTTTTAAAGAGACGGTGCACGAAAACACTAATATTTTTTAAAATAAATCCTTTACACTAAATGACAAGTACAGTAAGCAACACTGTCACTGTACTTCTTATATATGTGACTGACATGTTTCTATCTACCTAATCTATGTGTGAAGCTCTATTCTTTCTGTTGTAAATTGTCGGGTACCGGTGAATGCCGCTGATGAATTGCCGGCTTTTCATGTCATTCTACATTATTCTTAGTTGTTTTACTTCATGTAGAATTAACCTACAAGGAAAGAAAGGGTTTATTTTCATTCCGATATTTGTGTCCCATTGACTTGCATTGGTTTCCGGTATCGGAATCGGCGATATCCGATACTTTTTGGGTATCGGCCCGATCCAATCCGATACGATATTTCCTGATATCGGAAGGTATCGCTCAACACTAGTCGCGGACGCTATTTAAATGTGCTGCCAAAATCGGTGATTGGTCGCGCACAGCGTCGGCGACCAATCAGCACAGCGGTGTTTAAATGTGGAGCCAAGATCGGTGATCGGTCGCGGCCGATATTTAAATTTGGCGCCCAAATCGGTGATTGGTCGCGGGCAGCGCCAGCGACCAATCAGCGATTTTTAACACAAATGTCCGGACCTTTGGAACACCATGCGGATACTGTGGGGACATCAGCGGCTAGGGTGTGAAGGGAGGACCGGGTAGCGGCGCTGGGGGCGGGATACTTCTGCTCCGAGCACCCGCTCATGTCCCGGGTTCTCGGAGCGGAAATAGCCGCACAGGCAGCGCCCCTGACATCCAGGCGGCTAGGGTGTGAAGGGAGGACCGGGGAGCGGCGCTGACATCCAATTGGTCGCGGCCGCTATTTAAATCTGCCGCACAAATCGGTGATTGGTCGCTGTCTTGGCCCGCGACCAATCACCGATTTGGGCGCTAAATTTAAATATCGACTGCGACCAATCACCGATCTTGGCTCCACATTTAAACACCGCTGTGCTGATTGGTCGCGGCCGATATTTAAACTTAGCGCCCAAATCGGTGATTGGTCGCGGTCAGCGTCCGCGACCAATCAGCACAATAGTGTTTAACTTTGGCGCCAAGATCAGTGATTGGTCGCGGGCCAAGACAGCGACCAATCACCGATTTGTGCGGCAGATTTAAATAGTGGCCGCGACCAATTGGATGTCAGCGCCGCTCCCCGGTCCTCCCTTCACGCCGTAGCCGCATGGATGTCAGCGGCGCTGCCTGTGCGGATACTTCTGCTCCGAGAACCCGGGACATGAGCGAGCGCTCGGAGCAGAAGTATCCCGACCCGCAGCGCCGCTCCCCGGTCCTCCCTTCACACCCTAGCCGCTGATGTCCCCACAGTATCCGCATGGTGTTCCAAAGGTCCGGACATTTGTGTTAAAAATCGGTGATTGGTCGCGGGCGCTGCCCGCGACCAATCACCGATTTGGGCGCCAAATTTAAATATCGGCCGCGACCAATCAGAACAGCGGTGTTTAAATGTGGAGCCAAGATCGGTGATTGGTCGCGGCCGATATTTAAATTTGGCGCCCAATTTTTAACACAAATGTCCGGACCTTTGGAACACCATGCGGATACTGTGGGGACATCAGCGGCTAGGGTGTGAAGGGAGGACCGGGGAGCGGCGCTGCGGGTCGGGATACTTCTGCTCCGAGCGCCCGCTTATGTCCCGGGTTCTCGCAGCGGAAGTATCCGCACAGGCAGCGGCGCTCCCCGATCCTCACTAATACGATTCCGCTCCCCGCTCCTCACCAATACGATTCGCGGATTGGTCGCGTGCGGAGAGCGCGACCAATCAGTGATCTTGGCGCTAAAGTTAAACACCGCTCTGCTGATTGGTCGCGGCCTCTGCCCGCGACCAATCACCGATTTGGGCGCTACATTTAAATAGCGGCCGCGACCAATCACCGATCTTACCGCCACATTTAAACACTGCTGTGCTAATTGGTCGCGGACGCTAGCCGCGACCAATCAGCGAGCTTGGCGCAAAATTTAAACAACGCTCTGCTGATTGGTCGCGGACTCCAGCTGCGACCAATCAGCGATTTTGTCGCCAAATTTAAACACCGCTCTGCTGATTGATTGCGGACGCTGGCCGAGATCAATCAGCAGTATTGGCGCAAAATGTAAACAACGCTCTGCTGATTGGTCGCGGACGCCAGACGCGTCCAATCAGTGAGATTGGCCCCAAATTTAAACACCGCTCTGCTGATTGATTGCGGACGCTGGCCGAGATCAATCAGCAGTATTGGCGCAAAATGTAAACAACGCTCTGCTGATTGGTCGCAACCACCGGCCGCGACCCATCAGCATTATTGGCGCCAAATTTAAACCCCGCTCTGCTGATTGGTCGCGGCCGCCGGCCGCGATCAATCATAGATTTTGGCGCCAAATTTAAACCCCGCTCTGCATCTTTCTGCTGATTGGTCGCGGCTGGCGGCCGCGACCAATCAGCGAAATTGGCGGCAAATTTAAACAACGCTCTGCTGATTGGTCGCGGATGGCGGCCGCGACCAATCAGCGAGATTGCGCCAAATTTAAACAACGCTCTTCTGATTGGTCGAGGCCGGCGACCGCGACCAATCAGCAGAGCGATGCAGAGCGGGGTTTAAATTTGGCCCCAAAATCGCTGATTAGTCGCGGTTGCCGGCCTCGACCAATCAGCGATTTTGGCGCAAAATTTAAACACAGCTCTGTTGATTGCTCCCGGTCGGCCGCATACCTATTCTAGAATACCCGATGCATTAGAATCGGGCCACCATCTAGTAGTAATTATATTCTTGTACATAGGAGGCTGTATTATAGTAGTTATATTCTTGTACATAGGAGCAGTATTATAGTAGTAATATTCTTGTACATAGGAGCAGTATTATAGTAGTAATATTCTTGTACATAGGAGCAGTATTATAGTAGTTATATTCTTGTACATAGGGGGCAGTATTATAGTAGTTATATTCTTGTACATGGGAGCAGTATTATAGTAGTTATTTTCTTGTACATAGGAGCAGTATTATAGTAGTTATATTGTATTTAGGGGGCGGTATTATAGTAGTTATATTCTTGTACATAGGAGGCTGTATTATAGTAGTTATATTCTTGTACATAGGAGCAGTATTATAGTAGTTATATTCTTGTACATAGGAGCAGTATTATAGTAGTTATATTCTTGTACATAGGAGCAGTATTATAGTATTTATATTGTATTTAGGGGGCAGTATTATAGTAATTATATTCTTGTACATAGGAGGCTGTATTATAGTAGTTATATTCTTGTACATAGGAGCAGTATTATAGTAGTTATATTCTTGTACATAGGAGCAGTATTATAGTAGTTATATTCTTGTACATAGGAGCAGTATTATAGTAGTTATATTCTTGTACATAGGGGGCAGTATTATAGTAGTTATATTCATGTACATGGGAGCAGTATTATTTTAGTTATATTCTTGTACATAGGAGCAGTATTATAGTAGTTATATTCATGTACATAGGAGCAGTATTATAGTAGTTATATTGTATTTAGGGGCAGTATTATAGTAGTTATATTCATGTACATAGGAGCTGTATTATAGTAGTTATATTCTTGTACATAGAGGGCAGTGTTAGAGTAGTTATATTCTTGTACATAGGGGGCGGTATTATAGTAGTTATACAGTTAGGTCCATATATATTTGGACAGAGACAACATTTTTTCTAATTTTGGTTCTAGACATTACCACAATGAATTTTAAACAAAACAATTCAGATGCAGTTGCAGTTCAGACTTTCAGCTTTCATTTGAGGGTATCCACATTAAAATTGGATGAAGGGATTAGGAGTTTCAGCTCCTTAACATGTGCCACCCTGATTTTAAAGGGACCAAAAGTAATTGGACAGATTAAATAATTGTAAATAAAATGTTCATTTCTAGTACTTGGTTGAAAACCCTTTGTTGTCAATGACTGCCTGAAGTCTTGAACTCATGGACATCACCAGAAGCTGGGTTTCCTCCTTTTTGATGCTTTGCCAGGCCTTCACTGTGGTGGTTTTCAGTTGCTGTTTGTTTGTGGGCCTTTCTGTCTGAAGTTTAGTCTTTAACAAGTGAAATGCATACTCAATTGGGTTGAGATCAGGTGACTGACTTGGCCATTCAAGAATATTCCACTTCTTTGCTTTAATAAACTCCTGGGTTGCTTTGGCTTTATGTTTTGGGTCATTGTCTATCTGTAGTATGAAACGACGACCAATCAGTTTGGCTGCATTCAGCTGGATCTGAGCAGACAGTATGGCTCTGAATACATCAGAATTCATTCGGCTGCTTCTGTCCTGTGTCACATCATCAATAAACACTAGTGAGCCAGTGCCACTGGCAGCCATGCATGCCCAAGCCATCACACTGCCTCCGCCGTGTTTTACAGATGATGTGGTATGCTTTGGATCATGAGCTGTACCACGCCTTCGCCATACTTTTCTCTTTCCATTATTCTGGTAGAGGTTGATCTTGGTTTCATCTGTCCAAAGAATGTTCTTCCAGAACTGTGCTGGCTTTTTTAGATAAGTCCAGTCTAGGCTTTTTATTCTTGATGCTTATGAGTGGCTTGCACCGTGCAGTGAACCCACTGTATTTACTTTCATGCAGTCTTCTCTTTATGGTAGATTTGGATATTGATACACCTACCTCCTGGAGAGTGTTGTTCACTTGGTTGGCTGTTGTGAAGGGGTTTCTCTTCACCATGGAGATTATTCTGCGATCATCCACCACTGTTGTCTTCCGTGGGCGCCCAGGTCTTTTTGCATTGATGAGTTCACCAGTGCTTTCTTTCTTTCTCAGGATGTACCAAACTGTAGATTTTGCCACTCATAATATTGTAGCAATTTCTCGGATGGGTTTTTTCTGTTTTTGCAGCTTAAGGATGGCTTGTTTCACCTGCATGGAGAGCGCCTTTGATCGCATGTTTACTTCACAGCAAAACCTTCCAAATGCACCACACCTCAAATCAACTCCAGGCCTTTTATCTGCTTAATTGAGAATGACATAACGAAGGGATTGTCCACACCGGTCCATGAAATAGCCTTGGAGTCAATTGTCCAATAACTTTTGGTCCCTTTAAAAGCAGGGTGTCACATGTTAAGGAGCTGAAACTCCTAAACCATTCATCCAATTTTAGTGTGGATACCCTCAAATGAAAGCTGAAAGTCTGAACTTCAACTGCATCTGAATTGTTTTGTTTAAAATTCATTGTGGTAATGTCTAGAACCAAAATTAGAAAAATGTTATCTTTGTCCAAATATATATGGACCTAACTGTATTCATGTACATGGGAGCAGTATTATAGTAGTTATATTCTTGTACATAGGGGGCTGTATTATAGTATTTGTATTCTTGTACATAGGAGCTGTATTATAGTAGTTATATTCTTGTACATAGGGGGCAGTATTATAGTATTTGTATTCTTGTACATAGGAGCAGTATTATAGTAGTTATATTCTTGTACATAGGGGGCTGTATTATAGTAGTTGTATTCTTGTAAATAGGGGGCTGTATTATAGTAGTTGTCTTATTTTACATATGAATTTTCTTCTGTTGGGCAAATTGTATGAAATTCTGATAAACCCTTTTAATGTGGCAGTAGAAGATGTATTTTGTGCACCATGTATGTGGTTGTATATATTTCCTGAGGTTGGTTGGGGAGGTTTAGTCCATCCCAGAGACAGAAGGAATTAATGTGGGAATATTTGGATGTGATAATAGTTTGTAGCTTTTTGTTTTTTTGCCGAGATCCAATTAAAGTTGTATTTACACTGAAAGATAATTGCTCCTCTGCTCGTTTTCCGGATTTAGGCCATAATAAAGAGCAAATTAGTCAGAAATGGTTTTAACAATTATTTTTTTTTTAATTCAAAATCTGTATTTTACATTTTGTGATCTCTAAATTCTTTATCAATGTGAAACATTTTGTACATTTTTTTTTTATATAGAGTCGAGCTAACTAGCTAATACACAAAATTCCTTTTTATTGCCTTTTTTTATTTTGAAGAGGACACAAAAAATTGGAGGCAATAACTCTAGTTCTATTTTCTGCAGGTTGACTTTTACGCTGACTTTGTCCTTCTGTAGCTGGGAGTTTGCTACAGTTGTATCTGTTCTAAACCATCAGACTGAACCTCTTCCTTCTGTATTGATATATTGTACCAGGATAAGATCTGTAAGAATGTACCAGTGTGAAAAGTATTTGGTCAGTACGAGTCTTCATTCACTGCCGGAAAGCAGAGATCTAGAAATGTGAAGCATTTGAAACATAGTGTTAATCGATGTAAATACTTGTATGCCAAAAATGACAAAAGTATTCTTGGGGTGATACCTTTATTGGCTAACCAGAAAATATATATATATGCAAGCTTTCAGAGCACAGAGGCTCCTTCTTCAGGCGGGATTACCTGGCTTTATGACTCACTACATGGACACAATTCACACCTCCAGATAATTAAACATTCCCAGGGCCTCTCATTTTGCAAAAAAAAACAAACTAATTTGCTCTACGTAACTTATCTGTAGGAGGCATCACAACTTACACCTCATGAACAAATGTCTTATTGTACCATCTCTCAAATGCTGTGCCTTTTGTCTTATGAATTCATTTGTAATCTCGCCTGAAGAAGGAGCCTCTGTGCTCTGAAAGCTTGCATATATATATATATTTTCTGGTTAGCCAATAAAGGTATCACCCCAAGAATACTTTTGTCATTTTTGGCATACAAGTATTTACATCTATTTTTCTGGATAACACGGTGCCACAATATAACTTTGTATTGTACATCATGATAATGGAAGATACCCCAATGTATCGATCACAGATGGATCTGAAAAACCTCCTGAAGAAACTGGCACAAATGAACAGCGACATTTTCTTTCTATCCAGATGCAAAAAGGAAAACTTAATCCCCAAAGACCTCATAATAAGGAATCCGACTCAGTTTACCTACAATACCCATTTTTCACAGAAACTTTGCTACAGATCATCTGAGAGACTGCGGAATCACCGCATTGGATTTTTCTACAACAAGAAGAAGAAGAGGACCATCCATAAAGAGATAACTTCTCTACAGGGCCGAATACAAGGACCAGATTCATGTCTAATCAAGGAGACATTACAGGATTTTTACAAAAAATTGCAACATCACCTTATTATCAATAAGAAAAAGAAACTTGACAGACTGAGGAAGAAAGCAGGTCTCAATGTAGTTGAAGGTAAGCCCAATTTACAAAATCATTTTAATACATCGTCCTCTGTTGTGAACCTCTCACAGTATGAGCCAAACGCAGGAGAAATGAATGTTTTATCAAAGGGACTAACATTCTGTCCTACAAAACAACTTGATACGGCTCAATTTTGTAGTGATATTGAGGAATTCTTCCGCAGATTACGGCTTAAAGAATTCTTTCACAACCATGCAGATATCACACCACAAGATAATCTGAACAACACATCAAAAAAGAAAAAGAGGACAAACTGGACCCCCCAACCTGGGCACAACCAAACTCTAGATCACTACGTAGACTGTTTCGGTAAAAAAGTTAAATCTGACATTTTGGACAGATGCCACAAAGTGCCGCACAATATCAGTATGGAGGAAAGAAAAGCCATACAGTCTTTAAAAGCAAATAACAATATCATCATCAAACCAGCAGACAAAGGAGGAGCTGTAGTCATTATGAACATGTCAGATTACATCCAAGAAGCACACAGACAACTCTTGGATATAAAATACTACTGTAATACTATTGTAGGAACTCGAGGATTCTGATAGCGTGGGGCAATGAACAAGCAGAGACGGGTTTCTTTAATGCAAATAATGTATTTGTGCAACAGCAATAACACCCAAAAGCAATATACACATAACCCGTAGTGACATACAATGAAATAAGTCCAGCGATATTAAGTCTTTGGAACCTATATAGCAAGTCTGCAATGTTCTTACGACGGAGTCCTCACACAAATGTGATCAAAAGGAAAGTCTAACAGACTGGTGACGTGGCCACAGGGAAGTCCAAGAACAAGTTCACAAGTTAATCCTAGATGAGGCGTAGATTCAGGGAAGTCCAGAAACAAGTTCACATTTAAGTAATATTCCAGTAAATAGTTCCAGCAGCCCTCACCGGAGGGAGTGAACGAAGGGTTAAACAACAACACAGTTCAGAAACACAGTTCTTACCGGGTGGAGTGAGGCAAGGGTTAAATTCCAAAGTCAACAGGTTAATGATAACACAGTGAGTGTAGCTTACACAGGCAGAGAATGTCCAGAGCCAAAGATTAAAAGCCAAAGCCAGGGCGTGAAGATTAAACTGGTAAATACACACGGGATCTGGGAGATAATAGCAGGACAAGGCAGCTTGACTGAAGGGAAGCAGAAGCAGAATACTCCAGCAAGGAAGCCAGCACCTGAGCCGGGTTTTAAACAAACGAACAGGAAGTAGGGCATACAAAAACAGCAAACTCCATCTTAACAAAGGGCAAAATCATTCACAAGGTTACCTAGAAAACCCGGAATACTGACATTACTCCCCCCCTAAAGACGGCCTCCGGACGGTCCAGGACCAGGCTTGTCCGGGTATCTCTGATGAAACTGAGCGACCTTCAGGGGAGCATTGATGTTACTTACTGGTTCCCAAGAATCGTTTTCGGGAGAGTAACCTTGCCATCTGACTAGATACTGAAGCCGGTTCCTATGAAGTCTCGAATCAACAATATCCTGTACCATAAATTGCTCTTCACCATCAACCAACACTGGTGGAGGGGGAGATACGATACGTCCCTGAAACGTGTTAGGAGAGACCGGTTTTAATAAAGAAACATGAAATACTGGGTGTACCTTTAAAGTCCGTGGTAGCTTCAGCCGACAGGCAACAGAGCTCACAATCCCAGTGATCTTGAATGGACCGATGAATTTCTGTCCCAGTTTCTGCGAAGGAACACCCAATCTTAGATTCTTGGTAGACAACCAAACCGCGTCTCCTACCTTATACATAGGTGCCGGTTTCCGGAACCTATCGGCCGACTTCTTGTAACGCTCCTGTGCTACGGTCAGGGTGTCCTTCAAAACTTCCAGATTACGTTGCAACACCGCCACTCTATCTTCAACCGCCGGTACCGAAATAGCAACCGGAGACCTAGGCAAAATATTTGGATGATATTCCAGATTGGCAAAAAAAAGGTGTTACCTTCGTAGAACTGCTCTGAGAGTTGTTGTATGAAAATTCCGCTAAAGGAAGTAGCTTCAGCCAATCGTCCTGCAAATGACTGACGTAACAGCGTAGATATTGCTCCAAGGTTTGATTTGTCCGTTCGGTCTGTCCGTTGGTCTGAGGATGGTATGCAGAAGACAAGCAAACATTAATGTGGAGCGCAGAACAAAATCCTTTCCAGAATCTAGAGGTAAATTGTATTCCCCGGTCAGAAATGATCTCATCTGGTACCCCATGCAGCCGGAAAACGTTCTGGATAACCAGATCCACTGTCTCTGTAGCTGAGGGAAGACCGGTACACGGAATGAAATGAGCAGCCTTCGTTAAACGATCTACTACCACCAAAATAGTATTTTTACCGCCAGAGGTGGGTAACTCCACAATAAAGTCCATCGAAATAGACCCCCAAGGGCGAGACGGTACAGGTAGCGGTTTAAGAAGACCAGTAGGTGACACGCGAGGAACTTTGTACCGGGCACAAATCTCACAAGAGCGGACATAGTCATTCACATCTTTCAAACAGGTAGGCCACCAAAAAAAACGACTTAAAAATTCCTGCGTCTTCTGTACCCCCCTATGACCAGCCAATACAGAGTCATGGACCAATTTGAGAATTCGAAGTCTCACAGCCTCTGGGACATAAATACATCGATCTCTAAGCCACACACCATTCCGAAGGACAAGATTCACGTTGTCAGGTGGAGCAGCAAGAAATACGTCACCGTCATAGGCCAGCTTGATCTCCTGCCACAAGTCCCGGTCCTGGAGCACTCCTACGAAATTGGCATCAGACAAGATGGTCTTAGACGGGGTCCCAGGCACAGAGTCCACCGTATGGATTCGGGATAATGCGTCAGCTTTCCCATTACGTGAACCTGGGCGGTACGAAATAATAAAATTAAACTGGTTCAAGAACAAACTCCACCTAGCTTGTCGAGGAGAAAGACACCTGGCAGACTTAAGGAATTCCAAATTACGATGATCCGTGAGTACTACTACCTGTTGAGTTGCTCCCTGCAAATGGTGTCTCCATTCCTTAAAGGCGGAAATAATTGCCAAAAGTTCCTTATCTGCAATATCATAGTTCAGTTCAGCAGAAGATAATCTACGAGAAAAGAAGGCACACGGGTGCAGCAAACCTTTGTCTCCGGTACGTTGTGAGAGGATAGCTCCCAATGCACAGTCAGAAGCGTCCACCTCCACGATGAAAGGCAGTGCAGGATCCGGATGCATCAATAACGGAGCCGTGGTAAAACAAACCTTGAGGCGATCAAAGGCTCCCTGAGCTTGCGAAGACCATACAAACTTCTTCCCCTTCTTGGTGAGGAGAGTGATGGGACGGACAACTTCTGAGAAATTTCGGATGAAACGTCTATAAAAGTTAGCGAAACCAATGAATCGTTGTACCTCTTTAATGTTTCCAGGTACCGGCCAGTCTAAGATTGCCTGGATCTTGCTAGACTCCATATTCAATCCCTGAGGAGAAATAATATAGCCTAAAAATTGGATTTCAGAGCAATGAAATTCACACTTTTCGAGTTTGATGTACAAATGATTATCTCTCAAACGTCTAAGCACGGTCTTAATGATGCGCCCCTGGGCCTGTGTCGTGCGGCATCGCGCACACGGGGGCTTACCCGGAGCCGGATCAGATGGGGGGTAGTAGTCTCGTGGCGGTGACCCGGTCCGTGCCCAGGGAGTCAAACTGAGCGGCAGTATTTAGCAGTAGATGTTAGAATGTTCGACTACGCCACCCGTGGATTGCGGTTACGGAACCGCCGCTGCACTGCAGACCGCTGAGGCCGGTGTTGTTGGTGCAGCTGAGAATGAGATGACTCCCCACGGGAGGAGTATGGCCTCAGGGCAGATATGTTTAGAGATGATGATGGGAGTGATGGTGCGGGCGTCCCAGTGCCGATGGTGCAGGTGTGACGACAGGAACACAGAGGCGGGAAGTGCAGTTTCAAAAGCTTTACTCACAGTTCTTTATCAGGTCCCTTGTGCACAGTAGGACCACCAGAGTCATGCTGCGTCCACCAGGTCAAGGACTCGGCCAACTCCCAGGCAATTCCAGAGCGTGGTCCAGAGCTCCCCTCTCTTCCTTCCTACTGGCCGTCCCCACCAGGGACCCACCTATGTCCGGCTTCCTCGGGCCTTATGGGGGTAAAACCTCTCTCCGGTTTCCCTGACCCTATGTGGCGTGCCTTCCTGGTGGATGTGGCGAGGGGTCGTGCCAAAGCTTGACCACGACCTCCGGTTCCTGGCTAAGGATGATTGACCTCCACCAGTTTGGGATCCGGTACCCTTCTTTGCCAACCCTTCACCCGTTTTAGTTCACTCGTGGGATCTCAGGGTTCCCTCTGCTTGCGTCTCTGGGCCTTTCTCAGTGTTCCTCTTCTTCTTTCTCTCTCTCTGCTTCAGGCCTGGCTCTGGAGCTGGGCCCAGACGGAGCCACAGCTCCCTGTCAGCCCTCTCTGGCTGAGCTCCTCTCTGAACAGACCCTGTCTAAAGATGGTGCCCACCTTATATACTCCCTCTGACACCCGAGCCCAGGTGACTAGCACCCAATGGGCTCCTACCTATGCCCAGAGTCCCTCCCCTATCTGCTCCTACACTACTGGGATGTTCCTCCCCCCTCCCCACTCCAGCCAGGGACAGACGCTGTCGTACCTGCACATCTACCTGGTGGGAGTACCGTTGTTCTGTCCCCCGGAAATGGGGTGAGTGTAGTGCATGCAGCTATCTGAGCTCTGTCCCACACTCCATCCTTACCCGGGAGTGGAATACCACACCTCTGGTTTGAGGTGCAATACCCCTGTAGCAGCCGAGTCCTCGGGGTGCTACATTAACGTGTTCCCGATGTTCCTGTAAGGAATCAGAGAAGATCAAAATGTCATCCAGGTAAATTACCACATATTGGTCCAATAAATCCCTGAAAATATCGTTGGCTAAATATTGAAAAGCAGCAGGAGCGTTACAGAGTCCGAATGGCATCACCAAATATTCATAATGTCCATACCGGCATCTAAAAGCTGTCTTCCATTCGTCTCCGGGACGTATACGAAGTAGATTATATGCCCCGCGAAGATCTAATTTGGTAAATACTTTGGCCTGGCGAACTCTTTCCAACAATTCCGGAATTAGCGGCAATGGGTACCTGTTACGAATGGTTACCTTATTTAACTCCCGGTAGTCAATGCAGGGTCTTAGAGTCCCATCCTTCTTCTTTACAAAGAATATAGGGGCTCCCGCTGGTGAAGAAGATGGTCGGATAAACCCCTTGGCTAAATTCTCATCTATATATTCTCGTAATGATTTTAATTCCGGAGCCGCCAGCGGGTAAACATGGCCGAAAGGAATCGCTGCCCCAGGAAGCAATTCTATGGGGCAATCATACGGTCTATGTGGGGGAAGTTGATCTGCCTTCCTCTTGTCACAAACGTCCGAGAATTCCTGGTAAACCAGAGGGAGAGTGGGTACCTGTATTGCCTCTTCCAAATTCTGGGTGACTGGAACCGCTACCGTTGGACTGATGGTAGGACTACACTTCGGGAGGAAGGATATCTCCTTGGTTTCCCAATTGATGTTTGGATTTTGAGACCGTAACCAGGGAATTCCTAAAATTACAGGAAAATGAGGAGAAGATATTAACATGAATGAAAGTGTTTCTTGATGGTCTGGTTCCATCTTACACTCCAGAAGCACTGTCTCCCGATCTACTGGTCCAGAAACTAATGGGGAACCATCCACCGTTTCCATAGTGACTGGTGAAGTTCTTAGTTGCGTCTTTATACCATGTTCCCTGGCAAAAGAAGAATCCATGAAATTCCCACTTGCTCCAGAGTCTATCATGGCAGAACTTGATATCCACTGTCCCTCCCACTGAATCTGAATAGGAAGAGAACAATGTGAATATTTCTCCCCTTGGTCTTTAGGGGAAGTCGGCATCAATATAGGGGGAAAAACAGCATCTAGATGTAGACTGGTCTCCGAAACTTCAGACTCAGCGTCAGTGTTATCATAATCCCCTACTACCGCCAACACCTTGTTGGGTCGCCTGGGACATTTAGGACAATTGATAAGGAAATGGTCTGATTGGCCACAATAAAAACATAAGCGCTCACGGAGACGGTATTCGCGGCGTTCATTACTCTCACGTTTTTGTAGCGAGTCCACCTGCATAGGCACCTCCTCGGCCTCCCCCAAGTTTTTGCCTGTAATTTCCCTAGACGGAAGAGAGAAATTAGTGATGCGATTTACAGCTGCCCATTTTTCTTGTCTGCGTTCAGTTAGACGGATATCAATACGTACACAGTGTTGTAAAAACAACTCAAACTCCTGTGGAGACTCTGAACGAGCTAGCTCATCCTTGATTGCACTGGACAAACCCTTTCTAAAGATTGGCAATAAAGCATTGTTATCCCAGTTGGTGTCCACCACTAACCTTTTAAATTCAGTAACATATTCTATGACTGAACGTTTCCCCTGGCGTAAGGAAAGCAAGGCAGATTCAGCGGTAGCACGGCGGTTGGGATCGTCGAACATTTGTGCCATGGCTGTCAGAAAATCATCCAAATTATTTAGACGGGTATCATGACTTTCAACCATAGGATTTGCCCAAGCCAGTGCCCGTGAGGTCAACAACATGGTAATACATAGAACCTTAGATCTATCAGACCGGTAATAGGAAGCATGTACATCAAAGAATAATATACATTGGTTAACAAACCCACGGAATTGACTTCGGTCACCATTAAACCGGAATGGAGGCATTTTGGGCATACTAGTGGATGATGTAGGCTCAGTAGGTAAGGCCTCCCGGACTTCTAACTTAGTACGTAGATCTTGGAGAGCCTGACCAAACACCTGTGCGTTGTGGTCAACCTGGGATGCCATGTCTCTAATCTTATTGTGTAAAACCTCTATCTCCTGCTGCAAGGAGTTAATTATGGTGAACACCTTGTTTGCCCGTGTCTCCGTCATTGCTCCATCAGAATCCTCTTTTTGGCTGGAGTATCCTGTAATACTATTGTAGGAACTCGAGGATTCTGATAGCGTGGGGCAATGAACAAGCAGAGACGGGTTTCTTTAATGCAAATAATGTATTTGTGCAACAGCAATAACACCCAAAAACAATATACAGATAACCCGTAGTGACATACAATGAAATAAGTCCAGCGATATTAAGTCTTTGGAACCTATATAGCAAGTCTGCAATGTTCTTACGACGGAGTCCTCACACAAATGTGATCAAAAGGAAAGTCTAACAGACTGGTGACGTGGCCACAGGGAAGTCCAAGAACAAGTTCACAAGTTAATCCTAGATGAGGCGTAGATTCAGGGAAGTCCAGAAACAAGTTCACATTTAAGTAATATTCCAGTAAATAGTTCCAGCAGCCCTCACCGGAGGGAGTGAACGAAGGGTTAAACAACAACACAGTTCAGAAACACAGTTCTTACCGGGTGGAGTGAGGCAAGGGTTAAATTCTAAAGTCAACAGGTTAATGATAACACAGTGAGTGTAGCTTACATAGGCAGAGAATGTCCAGAGCCAAAGATTAAAAGCCAAAGCCAGGGCGTGAAGATTAACCTGGTAAATACACACGGGATCTGGGAGATAATAGCAGGACAAGGCAGCTTGACTGAAGGGAAGCAGAAGCAGAATACTCCAGCAAGGAAGCCAGCACCTGAGCCGGGTTTTAAACAAACGAACAGGAAGTAGGGCATACAAAAACAGCAAACTCCATCTTAACAAAGGGCAAAATCATTCACAAGGTTACCTAGAAAACCCGGAATACTGACAACTACACTCCACTTCAGGAAGATCCCACCAAAAAATACACAGAGGAACTAACACATATCATCAATGGGTTTGATTCTACTTCATCCTCACTACTGGAACTAATACCAGACAATCCCCAAACAGGTACCTTCTACATGTTTCCTAAAATACATAAAGGAGGTAATCCTGACAGGCCAATCATTTCTGGCATTGGGACATTAACGGAAAATATCTCAGGCTGGGTGGAGAACATTCTGAAACCCCTGGTGAGACGCACACCCAGCTATATCCAGGACACCACGGATAGCCTCTGCAAACTGTCAGCTCTCGGCCCACTTCCGGAGGACACAATACTAGCCACCATGGATGTAGAGTCTCTACTCCAACATTCCTCATGAGGATGGGATTGTAGCAAGCAAACATTTCCTACAAAAAAACAATCTGGCTACAGAACCAACTCTGCAATTCATCAGGTTTGTGCTCCATCACAATTATTTCTCCTTTGGGAACAATTCATACCAACAATGTATGGGTAGCGCCATGGGAAGCAAAATGTCCCCACAATATGCTAACCTATTTATGGCTAAACTACAGGAGGAGTTTTTGTCATCTTGCTCTATTAAACCTCTAGCATACTTCCGCTACATTGATGATCTGCTAATAATCTGGACAGGCTCAAAAGATGATCTGCTGACCTTCCACGATAACTTCAACAGGTTCCACCCAACCATCAAGCTCACCCTCAACTTCTCAAAATCCCAAATACATTTTCTGGACATGACCATATACATCAAAGACAACACCATACAGACATCAATTTACCATAAGCCCACAGGACGTCCAGCATATCTTAGATGGAACAGCTTTCATCCAAGACGCACAAAAAAATCCATCATCTACAGTCAAGCTCTGAGGTACATTCGAATCTGTTCAGACAGCAAGGACAGAAAACTGCAGCTACTATCCCTGAGGAATACATTCCTACAACAAGGATCCCATCCACTGGTAATAGATGAACAAATTCACAGAGCTACAAGGATACCAAGAAGTAGCCTCCTGGATTACAGACAAAGGGAGGACAACAACAGGCTTCTCTTGTGGTCACATACAACTCCCACATGAACATCCTAAGGAAAATTGGTGCTGATCTCCAACCCATATTCCACAGAGACCACAAACTGAAAGAAATATTCCCAGAACTACCACTTCTCTCCTACAAACAGCCCCCTAACTTAAGGAATCTCCTTGTCAGAAGTGTCCTCTGATCACCATCAGTGACGAGCACATTCCCATGTAAAAACAAAAAATGCAAAACTTGTACCCACATATTACCATCAAATACAGTCTGTATACCTAACACAAATCAGGACTACAAAATCATGGATGTCTTTTCATGTACATCCTCCAGTGTGGTGACATGATACAATGTACAAGGTGTCCGGAAGGAGTTTATATTGGAGAAACGATGCAAAAACTGCAAACAAGAATGAATTTACACAGACACACAATTAAGAATGAACAGGACACACCTGTGGGAAAACATTTCTCTGGCCGGGGACACTGTATGAAAGATCTAAAAGTTTTAATACTAAAAGGTCACTTCAAGGGCAACAGAGAAAGAAAACTTTGGGAATTCAAATTGATAAGGATGTTCAATTCACTGACAACAGGACTAAATATAACACCTGGCTTTATGACTCACTACATGGACACAATTCACACCTCCAGATAATTAAACATTCCCAAGGCCTCTCATTTTGCAAAAAAAAAAAAAACAACTAATTTGCTCTCCCTAACTTATCTGTAGGAGGCATCACAACTTACACCTCATGAACAAATGTCTTATTGTAACATCTCTCAGATGCTGTGCCTTTTGTCTGATGAATTCATTTGTAATCTTGCCTGAAGAAGGAGCCTCTGTGCTCTGAAAGCTTGCATATATATATATATATAATTTCTGGTTAGCCAATAAAGGTATCACCCCAAGAATACTTTTGTCATTTTTGGCATACAAGTATTTACATCGATTTTTCTGGCTAACACAGTTCCACAATATAACTTTGTATTGTACATCAAACATAGTGTTAGAAAGTTCAGAAAATTCCATTTTGCAATGATTAAAGTTCCGTTGTGAATTTTAGCGTGACTGGACCGTTCTTACGGAAATGTTTCCTGCCTCCTTCACTTAGATTCAGATCATACAGATAGTCAGACACCGCATTATCTCTGATACTATGGCCGATACAGCGCACATATAGATTATACAATAGAGTCCAAAAGTTTTGCTTTTTTTTTTTTAAAATGTGATAACTTCTGTCTGGTTGCATGAAGTTGTCATCATACAAGACCTTAATTGTAACCAAAATGCTTTTGAATATCATTCATATTCTCTGAAACAAGACCAAGAAAGGAAAAATTCTGCCGGGGTATGTAAACTTTTGAGCACAACTGTATCCTTGTTCATGGTAGCATTCATATTTCCATCAATTCTATGCCAAGGGCCAATGGCAGATGCAGAAAAGCAGCCCAAAACCATGAGATTGCCACCACCATGTTTCACTGTAGGCGTTTGGTACCTTAGATCATTACGTTTTCCAATTCTGCAGTATATACAGTGCTGCCATCACTACCAAACAGATTGAACTTGGATTCATCCGACCCCAACACCTTAGACCAATCTGTCTCTTTCCGTTGGCTGTGTTCTTTGGCAAACACAAGTCAGACCTTCCTTTTCTTTGCAGAGATGAAAGGCTTCTTGACTGGAACTCGTGCATTCAGCCCTACTGCTTAGTCGTCGCGACTCACTTTGACCCCATATTCTTTGTTCATTTTGTGGACATCAGATACTGACTTTTTCTTTATAATGTGATCAACTCTGGAGGAAGTTCTCCTTGGTCGTCCACTTCTAGGTTTGTCGGCTGTTCCAGAACCTTCTTTTTCTTTCTTTAATATACCTGACACTTGACTCTGAGAACAGGTGAATTCCATAGCTGCCTCTTTATGGCTTTTCCCTGACTTCACTCCCAGAATAATAAGCTTCCTGACATCTGGTGATAAATTTGGCTTTGTCTCTGCCATGTTTTTAACCTTAAAACGCAAAAAAAAAAATTTAGGCAAAATTCGACTGCCCATAACAAAATAGGCAAAACATTTGGCCCAGCAAATGTTGAAAACTAACACATAAAGGGATAAAACAATGTCCAACACAATTTTTGTCCTGATAGCTGACAATCATTTGCTTCCAGTTAACTAAAATCACCAGAAAAATGGCCTCACAACAACCAAACAGAAGCAATCACAATTTAAAAAAAAAATGCTAAACTTTTGGTGGCTACTGTATTCATACAGTCAGGTTTAGCTGAGCTGCCTTTATCATTTGGCACAAAGTACAGTATCACAACATTTAATGTGGCTGCAGGGAAACTAGGCTGTACTTTTGGAGATGCATATAAAAATATTTTTGGTTTTGTCACTCGGCCTCAAAAAATTTAGTTACATATCTGGTAAAAATCCCTGAGCTCTCCTGAACCCTGCTGCTTTTTTGCCGTTTTGCACTGCGTCGCTCCATTGCAGAGATACTCACATTTGTTGCTTTCGGAGTGCAGTATGTGAAATCTCTGCTTTGCAGTCCAACTTTGCATTTTTTCAGTCTTATTTGGGAGTGCGCACTTTCAGCCCTCCCTCCAAGACGCTGCCAATGATCACATGCTCGACTACTAGATCTTCTCCTGATCTGTGGAAGCAGAGAAGAAACAGCCCGTTGCACTACAAGCAGAGATTTCACATGCAGTGCTCCAAAAGACGCAAATGTGAATATCTCTGCAATGGAGCGACGCAGCGAAAAACGGAAAAGAGCTACAGAATCGGGGGAGCTCAGGGACTTTTACAAGGTATTTAAGGAATCACCCTGTAAGAATTGAATTTTATCGTTCTGGGTCCAATTACTGGAAAGTGGATTGTATTATGTGTTGTGCACAGATATTACTCAGTATTGCAGGGTCTGATTACTGCACACTGGGGTCAGGTGGCTTTAGTGGTCCTATCACTGTCTTATTACAGTTTTTGTGGAGCATTATATGGCGGCACACGCAGTTTGGTACATGTGATGGGTCTCCTAACCATTTTCCTTCTGTATTTTTTTACAGAGAAGGACGGGAAGGCTTTCCATCCAACCTACGAGGAGAAGCTGAGGCTGGTGGCTGTGTACAAACAAGTCCTCCTGGGACCGTACAACCCCGACACGTGCCCCGAAGTCGGCTTCTTCGATGTCCTGGGCAACGATAGGAGGTAACGAACGTCGTGTGGTTTGTTTCACTGTATCACATTCCTATAAAAAAGTAGCCACTTTGTAAATAGCCTAACGTTTTCTTACCGTTTTGTATACACAGCACTGATGCAGATCTGTGTGTCTCCATGGTTACAGACTACACTACATATGTAGTCTGATCCTGCCATTGTATATTTTTCACCACTAAAGTAGCCGTCAGCGACTGCAGGGTGAACCTCATTACCATGAGCATTTATGGGAGCTGTGTACGCAAAACGGCAACAGATTTTCCATCATGGGCATGCATCGATCTGATGTGTCCAAAAAAAAAAAAATAGGAATTGAAATGCAAAGTTTAATAGAAAACTGCAGACTGTTTCTTGCATAAAACTGAACGACGACGCGTTTCTAACCTCTTCATAGAAGCCTTTGCTCCCTCTGAGTGTCGTTCACACACTGTCGTCTTTCTCACAGGAAAGAATGGGCGGCCCTGGGCAACCTGAGCAAGCAGGAAGCCATGACGGAGTTTATCACCCTCCTGAACAGATGCTGCCACCTCTTCTCCACATACGTCACATCCCATAAAATAGAGAAAGAAGAGCAGGAGAGAAAAAGGTACTAATCCCTACAATCCGTACATCCGGCATCGGTGGGGCACGGTAACTGCTGGTTTCCTCCAGAAACAGCGCCACACGTGTCCACAGGCTATGCCTAGTATTGCAGCTCAGTACTATTAAAGTGAGTGGGGCTGAGCGGCAAGGTGACGCACAACCTGCAGACAGGTACCTGAAGACAACTCCAGCACTAATAGTTACTGGAGACGTTCTTAAAGGGACCGCTCTGCAGATTGTGCAGTGAACCCACCCAACTCTACCAGAAGAGGCGCTGGTGATGCTGATAGATAGGAGATGGTTTGCAGCGGTTTTCTATGGATTCCGGACCTGGGTCCTGCAAATCTTTCTGCTCCAGTCTATAGCAGAGGTTAGCGGCAGTCGCTATCTCACAAGATAGATGATGATCGACATCTGGGTCACGTTTTTCCACACTTAAAGGGGTTGTCTGTTAGTTTAAAGGAGCTTTCTGTTTCCTGCAGGGATAACGTCACGTCACTCTATCAGATTGCTGCAGCCAATCACTGGCATGTACAGCATGAGACCGTAGAAACCAGTGATCGACTGCAGCAGTCACATGGATTATACAACATCATCGCTGCAGGAAAAAAAGTGATGGCCGCCAGAGTGTGAGCACGGGAGAAGCGAAGGAGTCATCAGGCGAGAAATATTTGTTTTTTATGGGTCAATTTTGTAAAATTTCCAACTGCCTTAAGTGGTATCAAATCCCTATCATATCACTAACTTAAAGCCGCAGGAGTTCTTAAACTTTGACTAAGTTTGATACATAGAATCCAACCTGCAGTGTAAAGCATGGGGGACAAAACAGCAGTATGAGACTGACAGGACATGAGGCATCTTTCAGGTTACCTCCTACTCCAGTACTAATTGCAGTATAGCTGGAGTCAGTGATTATGGATTTACGGAGTAGTCGGTATGTAAGACCGGAGGGATCATGGACCGGACTTCTGCTTTAAGTCCCAGGAAGTGAGAACGGTTGACGCTGCTGCAAAAATCATGTCCGACATAGTTCAGTGTAAAGCGTCATCTGCTGACTTTACTGGAGAGAAGAGAAGGAGCGGAGACGGCGGGAAGAGGAGGAGCGGCAGCGGCTGCTGCGAGAGGAGGAGAAGCGGAGGAAAGAAGAGGAGCAGAGGCTGCGGAGAGAGGAGGAAGAGAGGATGCGAGTGGAGGATGAACGGTTTAGAATGGAACAGCAGAAGTAAGTACTCCCATCGGAAGTCACTCATCTTTCTTAAAGGATATTTTTGGGTGGGTCACTCATTCAGGACCCTCGTAGTATGAGCCATAGTGCAAGGAGCAGTCTGTTGTATGCAATGCTGGTGACCGGTTGGAGGGTACATGCGCTGGGGTCACCAACAATGGGGTCCACGGAGCACTGTCACATTCATTTTAATGGAAAATTACTAAAGCTCTGCCGGCCACAGGCAATGGCGGGTGCAGCAGTCATTAGGGCAGGACCGTGCATTTGTGTTTCAAATCTTAATTCTATTTTTTTTTTTTGCAGGTAGCAGATCACGGCCGCCCTGAACTCGCAGACAGCGGTGCAGTTTCAGCAGTACGCAGCGCAGCAGTACCCGGGGAACTTCGAGCAACAGCAGCTCCTGATCCGGCAGCTGCAGGAACAGCACTACCAGCAGTACATGCAGCAGCTGTACCAAGTGCAGCTCGCTCAGCAACAGGTAGACGCAGCGCACAGACCCCCGAGCCTCGCTGCTCTGAGCTGCATTTACCTGTCGGACCATGTTCCCACGTAGCATAAATGCTGCAGGGTTTGTTTTTTTTTGCAGAAAATCCCCTGTGTTTAAAACGGTGTTTCCCAAACTCCAGTCCTCACGGCCCCCATAGGTCATGTTTTCAGGATTTCCTTAGTATTTCCATCACCTGTGTAATACTATCAAGGCATCAGGAATTCTCTCACCTGTGTAATACGAAGGAGATCCTGAAACATGACCTGTGGGGGCCGTGAGGACTGGAGTTTTGGAAACACTGGTTTAAAAGTTTGAGGAAACTTCTTGTGCTTCCCGGAAAACTCCTGGCCGCTGTGCATCTAAAGACGTTGCTGAAATTTGTGTTTTTTTGGTTTGTTTATTTTTTCCTGTGGAGCCGAAAAAATGCATGAAAAAATGCCCTCGCTTCTTGTACAGAATTAATAAAACCTTCAGATCTTCAACAATAAATGGGGTAAAAACAGCTGTAAAAATACAATAATCAGAGTAGATTGCTATTGCGGGTTTTGATGTAGAAAATAAACCCTGCACTTTACGCTCCCTGGAACCTGAACTAATTAACTAATTGTTTTTAGTAAGAAAAAAATAAAAAAATTGCGCGGCTGAGTTTTGCTCTTGATGGTGGTGGTGCGCTGAGTAGCTGGTTGATTAGATGCAGCGTTTATAAGTGGAAGACAGTGGGATTTGTGTGCAGCGTCTATTGGAGTCTGTGGTTGTCTGAAACGCTGCCTCATTAGAAGTTAAGCTTCTTTGTTCTTCCCCTCATGCTTTACACTGCAGTTTTGCTTCGCAGCATACAAGAAATGAAGAATGCTCATAAATGACGTGGTGTTACCCTCTCCTTACCCTCTCGGCCTTACAGAAACAGCAGGAGGCACTTTCGGCAGGAACCAGCTCCCCTGTCAGTTCTCCATCCAAGGTGAACATGGGAAGCATCACCGGCTCCGGAGAAGCCCCCTCGGTCAACGGACAAACCCACCCACACATAGACAATGCTGAGACAGAACTGGAGGCAGACCCCGCTGGAAGACCTGCTGGAGAACGGGCTTAAAGGTGCGTCCTATGGACCCCATTGGGGTTGGGGTCTGTTGGGTGGACAATCAGACGATACCTGGACATTGGCTAATGGTTTATGTTTGCTCATTATTTTTCCACTTCCTTCTCTCTACAGAGTCCACGCCGGTCATTGCTGCCCCATCCATGTGGAAAAGACCCCAAATTAAAGACTTCAAAGAGAAGATCCGGCAGGACGCGGACTCAGTCATCACCGTCGGAAGAGGAGAGGTGGTCACAGTCCGGGTCCCCACACACGAGGAGGGCTCCTATCTTTTCTGGGAGTTTGCCACAGATAACTTTGACATTGGTTTTGGGGTTTACTTTGAATGGACAGACTCCCCAAACACGGCTGTGAGCGTGCACGTCAGCGAGTCCAGCGAGGACGAGGACGAAGGTACTTTGTACAATTTTCATACTTCATTCCTGTACAATAAATACTGTAGCAGGTCTTCACTGCGTCTCACCCCCTCTTCCTGAAGAGGTCGGGGGTCTCTCGAGAAGCAGCATCTTACCCCCTCGTTTTAAGGAGGTTGGGGCCTCTCGAGAAGCAGTGTCTCACCCCCTCGTCTTGAGGAGGTCGGGGCCTCTCAAGAAGCAGCGTCTCACTCCCTTTTCTTGAGGAGATTGGGACCTCTCGAGAAGCAGCCTCTCACCCCCTTTTCTTGAGGAGCTTGGGGCCTCTCGAGAAGCAGCGTCTCACCCCCTCGTCTTGAGGAGGTCGGGGCCTCTCGAGAAGCAGCGTCTCACCCCCTCGTCTTGAGGAGGTTGGGGCCTCTCAAGAAGCAGCATCTCACCCCTTGGTCCTGAAGAGGTCGGGGGGTCTCTCTAGAAGCAGCATCTCACCCTTTCGTCCTGAGGAGTTAGGGGCTCTCACCCCCTCGTCCTAAAGAGTTCCGGGGGCCCTATTGAAGCAGCGTCTCACCCCCTCATCCGGACGAGGTAGGGGGCCTTTCGAGAAGCAGCGTCTCACCCCCTCATCCGGACGAGGTCGGGGCCTCTTGAGAAGCAGCGTCTCACCCCCTTGTTCCGAGGAGGTCGGAGGCTTCTGGAGAAGCACCAACTGGTCATGGATGTTCACCTCTGCAGGAGATCAAAAACCAACAATGTGCTCTCTGGGGAGTTACTGTGGTCTCTCTCCCTTTCCGTAGGTTAAGATTGAC
The DNA here is from genome assembly GCF_046119375.1 of Phyllobates terribilis. Classification (NCBI taxonomy): domain Eukaryota; kingdom Metazoa; phylum Chordata; class Amphibia; order Anura; family Dendrobatidae; genus Phyllobates; species Phyllobates terribilis. The sequence goes on along the minus strand of NW_027363163.1, from coordinate 618,245 downwards.
CTATCAGACTGGCGGGATGGTTGAGTCGCTGCCTAATTTTTCCTCTCCCCAATGCCACTAGTGGAGGAGCTGTGCCTCTGCAGAGGGAAAACGGGCCGCATCTAGCGTCAGAGAGGCTCATTCACACTTTAAAGTAAAAAGCTTGCGAGCGTGCTCTCCTTGCCAAGGAAACCAGTCACCATTGATAGTTTGTAGAGGTGGCCGGTACCCTAGGCCAGGGTTCCCCAACTCCAGTCCTCAAGGCCCACCAACAGGTCATGTTTTCAGGATTTCCTTAGTATTACACAGGTGATAATTGCATCACCTGTGCAATACTAAGGAAATCCTGAAAACATGACCTGTTGGTGGGCCTTGAGGACTGGAGTTGGGGAACCCTGCCCTAGGCAACCAGCTGTAAACTATAGAATTAAGAATACCTCCATATTTGACAACAGAGATACTTTTTAATAAAGAGTGAAATGCAAAGTTGCTGGTGTTTACAAGCACTTTGCAATTTTACCCAGCGAAGATGGAGGAAAAACTGCACCAAAAACGGATCAGATCAGCATGAGTCGCCCTGTACTCTCTCTGCAGGATTTCTGTAAGACTGCTTGTTTCCGGATTATTCCCGGAAGACCCCTTTATGCTTCTGTTTTAGCTCCGCGCCCATGACTTGTCCCACTCTGATATCCTGGACTCACTCCTGACTTGTGTCTGTTCTTTACAGAGAATCCCAACAATGAAGAGAAAGCCAAAAAGACGCCAACAAGCCTCAGCTGGAGGAGATTGTGCCGGTCTACAGGCGGGATCGTCACGAAGAGGTGGACGCCGGCAGCCACCAGTACCCCGGCCGGGGGCTCGACCTGCTCAAATCTGACAACTCTTATTCCCTGTGGCGTTCAAAATCTGTGTACTACAGAGTGTATTATACTAGATAAAGGAGGGGCCTGCGGTCAGGGGGAGGAGCCGGCAATCAGGGGGAGGGGCAAGTGACCATGGGGCGGGGCCTGCAATCAGGGGGAGGGGCCAGGGCAGTAAGTCGCTCACATGACCTGGATCCTTTTCGATAAGTGTCGCCTCCTCATCGCTCCTCGTGGCGGCCGACGCTAATTCAGAGTGCTGTGATTTAACCCGTTCTTTGCCACTACGATTGGTGGACATGAAAGGGGTTAAACATAATTTGGCTGCGCCTGCACTTTTGTGTTTTGTGTTTTTTTTCGCACTTGTTTGGGATTTTTAATTCTATTCTATGTGCGCCCACTCGGGGGCATTTCATGATCTGTTCAGAAGATGAACGCGCATGAGAAGCGTCATGGAGGAGGGGGCACCTTTGTGTTGGGTACCAGGGTAGTGGGCGCCCCCTCAAGACTGGTGGAAGGGTAAAGGTCCCATGTGTTCCCCTCGGTCTGCGCTATTCTGTACCACGCGCAGGTAGCTCAGCGCCATCGCAAACAGCAACGGTTTCTCCTCCACTATAGGTCAGGGCAAATCCGAAATGTGCTGTTGCCTCTCTGGTATCAGCCGTCTGTAGCGGGCAGGAGAGGGTAGTGGGGAAAGTTTCTTATCTCTTCTCTCATCAGTCTGATTTGTCTGATCTTGTACCATGTAAAATATGTAACAAATATGAGAAATGGTTTATAATAATAATAATCATATGGAATAATCTGTCCTGTGTGATCTGGTGGAAACACTGCACCTCCCCCAATGCCCCGCAGCAGAGCATGCGCTATGTGAGACCACCAGGGGTGGGCCGCAGGGCGGAGGGGGGGGTTCACGAAGGCTGAGAAGCTAGGAGGAATCTGGCAGACTTGCGATTGCTGCTCTGGAGGTGATAACAGCATTTCCTATAGATTTTACCTGTATGATGCTGCACTACGCCTTGTTGCCGTATAAGGGTAAGTCACAGGGCAACGGTCTCTGGTTGTTGTGAAACTACAACTCCCAGCATGCCCGGACAGCTCCTTGACTTTAGTCTGACTTGCACTAATACATTATGTAATTTCGGTTGTTTTCTATGAAGGCGTCGCTTTTCTATGTCGCGTCCAATGAGCTGGATGAGGGCAGAATACGGCCGCCATACATTTACCATGGGAGATGGCTGATCGGCTCTGTGTATCGCTCAGTGCACCTATGTGGGAGCAGTCAGGGCGGCCATATTGCTCATCACTCAGCTTTCCCAGAAACTGAACGGAGGGATAGAATTTGCCCCTGCAAATGATACTATGAGCTGTAGGGATTAATGGCCAGACATTTAGATCCAGACTGTAGAGATGGTGGACGGTGGGGATCAGGCTGGTCACAGGACAGGGCCGTGCCGATGGTTTCCGCTCTGCATTGGGGGTGGCCGGTATCGTATACGGCTCCTATTATAAGGCGCTATACAGGTCGGGTGTTGGACTTTGCTGCCAGCAGCTGCACTTCTCCCTGCAGAAATGAGACCACCCATCCCCTTCAGCAGAGCAGTGATCAGAGCTATGGACGGGTGGGCTGTAACATTAGGGGCCCCTGGTACTCAACTTTCAGCCTGGAAGCAAGAAAAATCTCAGGTGCCAGTTTCTGATCATGTGGTTCAGTGTGATGTGAATGTTCAGGAATCTGCAGCAATTTATTTACTATGTCTAAAGTCTGTCTTCTAATACAAGAATTAAGGTGCTGCCAGCAGCCACCACTAGAGGGCACCAGTGGTGTATGCACTGAGCTCTGCGCTGCCAGCAGCCTCCACTAGAGGGCACCTGTGGTGTATGCACTGAGCTCTGCTCTGCCAGAAGTCTCCACTAGAGGGCGCCTGTGGTGTATGCACTGAGCTGTGCGCTGCCAGCAGTCTCCACTAGAGGGCACCTGTGGTGTATGCACTGAGATCTGCACTGCCAGCAGCCACCACTAGAGGGCACCTGTGGTGTATGCACTGAGATCTGCACTGCCAGCAGCCTCCACTAGAGGGCACCTGTGGTGTATGCACTGAGCTCTGCGCTGCCAGCAGCCTCCACTAGAGGGCGCCTGTGGTGTATGCACTGAGCTCTGCGCTGCCAGCAGTCTCCACTAGAGGGCGCCTGTGGTGTATGCACTGAGCTCTGCGCTGCCAGCAGCCTCCACTAGAGGGCACCTGTGGTGTATGCACTGAGCTCTGCGCTGCCAGCAGTCTCCACTAGAGGGCGCCTGTGGTGTATGCACTGAGCTCTGCGCTGCCAGCAGTCTCCACTAGAGGGCGCCTGTGGTGTATGCACTGAGCTCTGCGCTGCCAGCAGCCTCCACTAGAGGGCACCTGTGGTGTATGCACTGAGATCTGCGCTGCCAGCAGCCTCCACTAGAGGGCGCCTGTGGTGTATGCACTGAGCTCTGCGCTGCCAGCAGTCTCCACTAGAGGGCGCCTGTGGTGTATGCACTGAGCTCTGCGCTGCCAGCAGCCTCCACTAGAGGGCACCTGTGGTGTATGCACTGAGATCTGCACTGCCAGCAGCCTCCACTAGAGGGCCCCTGTGGTGTATGCACTGAGATCTGCGCTGCCAGCAGTCTCCACTAGAGGGCGCCTGTGGTATGGTGTATGCACTGAGCTCTGCGCTGCCAGCAGTCTCCACTAGAGGGCACCTGTGGTGTATGCACTGAGCTCTGCACTGCCAGCAGCCTCCACTAGAGGGCACCTGTGGTGTATGCACTGAGATCTGCGCTGCCAGCAGCCTCCACTAGAGGGCGCCTGTGGTGTATGCACTGAGCTCTGCGCTGCCAGCAGCCTCCACTAGAGGGCACCTGTGGTGTATGCACTGAGCTCTGCGCTGCCAGCAGCCTCCACTAGAGGGCGCCTGTGGTGTATGCACTGAGCTCTGCGCTGCCAGCAGCCTCCACTAGAGGGCGCCTGTGGTGTATGCACTGAGCTCTGCGCTGCCAGCAGCCTCCACTAGAGGGCGCCTGTGGTGTATGCACTGAGATCTGCACTGCCAGCAGCCTCCACTAGAGGGCCCCTGTGGTGTATGCACTGAGATCTGCACTGCCAGCAGCCTCCACTAGAGGGCCCCTGTGGTGTATGCACTGAGATCTGCGCTGCCAGCAGCCACCACTAGAGGGCGCCTGTGGTGTATGCACTGAGATCTGCACTGCCAGCAGCCACCACTAGAGGGCACCTGTGGTATGTTGAATGCACTGAGCTCCATACCACCATCAGCCACCACTAGAGGGCACCTGTGCTGTTGTATGCACTGAGCTCTGCCTTTCCTGCGCTGTTGTATGGACAGAGCTCTGCGCTGCCAGCAGCCACCACTAGAGGGCGCCTGCGGTATGTTGTATGCACTGAACTCTGCGCTGGCTGCTGCCACCACTGGAGGGCACTTTCGGTATGTACTGAGCTCCATGCAGCCAGCGGTCACCACTAGAGGACGCCTGTTGTATGCACTGAGCTCCGCACTGCCTGCAGTAACCACTAGAGGATGCCTGTGGTGAATGCACTGAGATCTGCGCTGCCAGCAGCCACCACCAGAGGGCGCCTGTGGTGTATGCACTGAGATCTGCGCTGCCAGCAGCCACCACTAGAGGGCACCTGTGGTGTACGCACTGAGATCTGCGCTGCCAGCAGCCTCCACTAGAGGGCGCCTGTGGTGTATGCACAGAGATCTGCGCTACCAGCAGTCACCACTAGAGGGCGCCTGTGGTGTATGCACTGAGCTCTGCGCTGCCAGCAGCCTCCACTAGAGGGCGCTTGTGGTGTATTCACTGAGAGCTGCACTGTCAGCAGACTCCACTAGAGGGTGCCTGTGGTGTATGCACTGAGATCTGCGCTGCCAGCAGCCTCCACTAGAGGGCGCCTGTGGTGTATGCACTGAGATCTGCGCTGCCAGCAGCCTCCACTAGAGGGTGCCTGTGGTGTATGCACTGAGATCTGCACTGCCTGCAGCCACCACTAGAGGGAGCCTGTGGTGTATGCACTGAGCTCTGCATTGCCTGCGCTGTTGTATGGACAGAGCTCTGCGTTGCCAGCAGCCACCACTAGAGAGCGCCTGCGGTATGTTGTATGCACTGAACTCTGCGCTAGCTGCAGCCGCCACTGGAGGGCACCTGCTGTATGTAATGAGCTTCATGCTGCCTGCGGTCACCACTAGAGGGCGCCTGTGGTGTGTTGTATGCACTGAGCTCCCCCTAGTGGTGGCTGTGAGTAATCAGCATTTTAAAGTCTTATGTAAAAAGAAAATAAATTAGAATTTTGTACAACTTGGAAAGGTGGACAGGTCACTAATGGGCTCCAATATTGAATTTGCCCTGAAAAATCAGCTATTCCCATCAATGAGCTCTCGCTGAGCAGCACATATGTGCTTAACCCCTTATTAGTCAATCATTCCTGAAAACCCCCCCATTACCCTGCAGTAACCCTAAATCCCCGTAGCCTTTGCAGGGCGTCCGTGTGTTATACCTGCACCGGATCTGTATTTCAGCCTCTCGTCCTTTGGGGCCTCAGGATCTTGACGAGTTCCCCTGAAGCCCCCCAGGTGCAGAATGTCCCCATGATGGAAGGTTTCCCAGCATATAGCATCCATCGCCCCTTGTCAGCGCTGCCTGCCGGGGCCGGACGTTAACCCTTTCTTTCCCCGTGAGCCCCCTCTCGTCTCCTCGCTGCCTTCCAGCTCTTCACTAATAACAGAAGTGCAATTTTCAGGGAATAAAACCTCTGGATTCCTCCGATGGTCGCGCTGATCCTGCTCTCCGGAGATCTCCTCTACTTTGTGATGTCGGCTTGTTGGAAGGACGGGTCTTACACTGGAAGTTTTACTTCTTATAAAATAATCATTTACCTTTCTCCTCATTAAAGATGGAATTATCGGCTTTTTGATTTTCTTATGATGTAAAAACTGTGCCTGAGATGATTCATTACGGTGTAATACAATCACCCCACGAGGAGCTTTTACAATCTGTTATAGAGACCTGATGCTTAAAGGGGTTGTCTACTTTTATATACCCCCCACCCCCCTATAAGGGGATGGGGGGCAGTGATAGCATTTAATGGGGGTTGGTCACGCTCCCTTTATTAGTACGACACCAGCTTGTCTGTTCTGCTTAAAAGCCTCTCTATATGCCCTATTACTTCCTATGGCTATCATGCAGAATATTTGTAACTTTTAGGTTGTTCTGTGCTATATTATTTTTTAATAGCATCAACATTCCCCATGTAAATGATAAATTTCTTTCTGCTTTGCTCATAGCCACCACTAGAGGGTGCCACATGCATACAGATTTGTGTTCCTTATATAAACAGAATGCAAAGAACTCCCCCTAGTGTTGGCTGCAGGTACCTAGAATGTAACATCAATGACTTGGGTTGAGGAAATAAAACGTACAATTATGTACTAAATGGTAAAACAATGGGTAAAATAGTCGCTATAGACTTGCGTGTATGGGCGGAAGTTGAAGTCCACTTTAGTGACCAGTGGCCGGCAAATAAAATGATGGGATGCATTAAAAGAGGCCGAGCTGCTCCTGAGGAGGACGTCCTTCTGCCTTTATACAAGTCCCTATTGCGGCCACACAGGACTGGGGACAATTTTGGGCTCCAGTCTATAAGGAAGATATAGATGAACTAGAGCGGGTGCAGAACAACCAAGGTGATGAAGGGAATGAGGGACTGCAGAGGACGAGGGATCAGACTGGGGGTTATTCAGTTTGGAGAAAAGACGGCTGACGGGAAATCTCATTACAATGGAGAAATGGATGAGGGGACAGGACCCAGATTTTCTGATGATCTTTCTACACCTTGATCTGCAACAGTGACAAGGAGGCGTCCTCTCCATCTAACCATAATAACAGACGGGGATTCTTTACTGTAAGAGCATTAAGACTATGGATCTCTCTGTCACATGATGCTGTCAAGGTGAATTCACTACCAGTATACAAGGAGGGCCTGGACACCCTTCTTAAAAAATATATTATTACTAGATGGTGGCCCGATTCTAACGCATCGGGTATTCTAGAATATGTATGCGGCCGACCGGACGCAATCAACAAAACGGTGTTTAAATTTGGCAGCAATATCGGTGATTGGTCGCAGGTGGCGGCTGGGACCAATCAGCGAACTGTGTTAGTGAGGACCGGAGAGCTTGTTTAAATTTGGCCCTAAAATCGCTGATTGGTCACAACCGCCCGCAGAGCGTTGTTTAAGTTTTGCGCCAATAATGCTGATTGGTCGCGGCAGGAGGCCACGACCAATCAGCGAATTGTGTTGGTTAGGACCGGCGCTGCCTGTGCGGCTACTTCCGCTGCGAGAAGCCGGGAGATGAGCGGCTGCTCGCAGCAGAAGTATCCCGACCGGCGGCACCGCTCCCCGGTCCTCCGTTCACACTTGCTGTCGGGAGGTCAGCGGCGCCACCAATAGGGGTACTTGTGCTGCCAGCAGCGGGGAGATGAGCAGCTAGTGCCGGTCATCTCCCTGCTGCATCGCCGCTGACCTCCGTCCGGCAGATGAGCCGCTAACGGCCGCCATCTTTTTCTGAAATCCCGCGTCGCTGATTGGCCGCAGCCGGACCAATCAGCGACGCGGGATTTCCTGGACAGACAGACCGACCGATGGGATAAGACGATTATATATATAGACTAGATGGTGGCCCGATTCTAATGCATCGGGTATTCTAGAATATGTATGCGGCCGACGGGGCGCAATTAGCAGAGCGGTGTTTAAATTTTGCACCAAAATCGCTGATTGGTCGCGTTCGGCAACCGCGACCAGTCAGCAAAGCGGTGTTTAAATTTGGCGGCAATATTGGTGATTGGTCGCGGGCGGCGCCCGCGACCAATCAGCAAAGCGGTGTTTAAATTTGGCGGCAATATTGGTGATTGGTCGCGGGCGGCGCCCGCGACCAATCAGCGAACCGTGTTAGTGAGGACTGGAGAGCGTGTTTAAATTTGGCACCAAAATCGCTGATTAGTCTGGCTGATTGGTCGCGGATGGCGGCCGCGACCAATCAGCAGAGCGGTGTTTAAATTTGGCGCCAAAATCGCTGATTGGTCACGGGCGGCGGGCGCGAGCAATCAGCGAACCGTGTTAGTGAGGAATGGAGAGCGTGTTTAAATTTGGCGCCAATCTCGCTGATTGTTCGCGGCTGATGGCCGCGACCAATCAGCAGAGTGAGGTGTAAATTTTGCGCCAATACTGCTGATTGATCGCGGCCAGCGACCGCGATCAATCAGCAGAGCGTTGTTTAAATTTGGCGCCAATCTCGCTGATTGGACGCGTCTGGCGTCCGCGACTTATTAGCACAGCAGTGTTTAAATGTCGCGGCAAGATCGGTGATTGGTCGCGGCCGCTATTTAAATGTGGCGCCCAAATCGGTGATTGGTCGCGGGCAGCGGCCGCGACCAATCAGTAGAGCGGTGTTTAACTTTAGCGCCAAGATCACTGATTGGTCTCGTGCGGAGAGCGCGACCAATCAGCGAATCGTATTGGTGAGGAGCGGGGAGCGGAATCGTATTAGTGAGGAACGGGGAGCGCCGCTGCCTGTGCGGGTACTTCCACTCCGAGAAGCCGGGAGATGAGCGACTGCTCGCAGCAGAAGTATCCCGACCCGCAGCGCCGCTCCCCGGTCCTCCCTTCACACCCTAGCCGCTGATGTCTCCACAGTATCCGCATAGTGTTACAAAGGTCCGGACATTTGTGTGAAAAATCGCTGATTGGTCGCTGGCGCTGCCCGCGACCAATCACTGATTTGGGCGCCAAATTTAAATATCGGCCGCGACCAATCACCGATCTTGGCTCCACATTTAAACACCGCTGTGCTGATTGGTCGCGGACGAAATTTGAATTTGGCGCCCAAATCGGTGATTGGTCGCGGGCAGCGCCAGCGACCAATCAGCGATTTTTAACACAAATGTCTCGCGCCGCTCATCTCCCGGCTGCATTTCCGTCCCACAGATGGGTCCAGCGGTCGGGTTCCTTCTGCTGTTGCCGGCCGGGAGATGAGCGCCTCGCGCCGGTCATCTCCCGGCTGCATCGCCGCTGAGCTCCCTCCCGCAAATGAGCCGCTAACGGCCGCCATCTTTTTTCAGAAATCCTGCGGCGCTGATTGGCCGCTGGCGGACCAATGAGCGACGCGGGATTTCCTGGACAGACAGACAGATGGGATAAGACGATTATATATATAGATAGTTTCTAGATTGTGTGATGATGGTGATCCAGGGAACTCGCCTGATTGCCGTTTGTGGAGTCAGGAAGGAATTTTCCCCTGATATGGGGCAATTAGCATCTGTCTCCCGGGGTTTTTGTTTTTCTTTCCTCTAGATCAGTGTTTCCCAAACTCCAGTCCTCATGGCCCCCACAGGTCATGTTTCCAGGATCTCCTTAGTGTTACACAGGTGATGGAAGTATCATCAAGACATCAGGAATTCTCTCACCTGTGCAACACTATGGAAATCCTGAAAACGTGACCTGTGGGGGCCGTGAGGATGGGGTTTGGGGAACACTGCTCTAGATCAACGTGTTATTGTACTGGTTGAACTTGATGGACTTGTGCAGTCAACCTAAAAGGGAGTCTGTCAGCACAGAATGACTGTTCAAACCAAGCACAGGCGCTTAGTGCATCATGGTGCAGCCAAACATTGAAGGTCGCCTTCCCACGTGCTTGTTTTCTCTCCATTTGCACACCTCGCCCCCCACCTTTGATGATAGCTCTGGCTTCAAAGAGCAATGTTTGGCCAAATCACGGTGCACCGAGGGCCGGTGCTTGGTTTAAACAGTCGTTCTGTGCTGTCAGACTCTTTTTAAATGTTTGGCCTCGCCAAAGGTGCACTAAGCGCCTGTGTTAACACAGAATAGTGAGGACGGGTGTAGATCGTGAGTCGTGGACATGGTGGTAGCACAATAGTGAGGACGGGTGTAGAGCGTGAGGCGTGGACGCGGTGGTATCACAATAGTGAGGACGGGTGTAGAGCGTGAGGCGTGGACGCGGTGGTATCACAATAGTGAGGACGGGTGTAGAGCGTGAGGCGTGGACATGGTGGTATCACAGAATAGTGAGGACGGGTGTAGATCGTGAGGCATGGACATGGTGGTATCACAATAGTGAGGACGGGTGTAGATCGTGAGGCGTGGACATGGTGGTATCACAATAGTGAGGACGGGTGTAGATCGTGAGGCGTGGACATGGTGGTATCACAATAGTGAGGACGGGTGTAGAGCGTGAGGCGTGGACATGGTGGTATCACAATAGTGAGGACGGGTGTAGAGCGTGAGGCGTGGACATGGTGGTATCACAATAGTGAGGACGGGTGTAGAGCGTGAGGCGTGGACGCAGTGGTATCACAATAGTGAGGACGGGTGTAGAGCGTGAGGCGTGGACGCAGTGGTATCACAATAGTGAGGACGGGTGTAGAGCGTGAGGCGTGGACATGGTGGTATCACAATAGTGAGGACGGGTGTAGATCGTGAGGCGTGGACATGGTGGTATCACAATAGTGAGGACGGGTGTAGATCGTGAGGCGTGGACATGGTGGTATCACAATAGTGAGGACGGGTGTAGAGTGTGAGGCGTGGACATGGTGGTATCACAGAATAGTGAGGACGGGTGTAGAGCGTGAGGCGTGGACATGGTGGTATCACAATAGTGAGGACGGGTGTAGAGCGTGAGGCGTGGACATGGTGGTATCACAATAGTGAGGACGGGTGTAGAGCGTGAGGCGTGGACATGGTGGTAGCACAATAGTGAGGACGGGTGTAGAGCGTGAGTCATGGACGCGGTGGTAGCACACAATAGTGAGGACGGGTGTAGAGCGTGAGGCGTGGACATGGTGGTAGCACAATAGTGAGGACGGGTGTAGAGCGTGAGTCATGGACGCGGTGGTAGCACACAATAGTGAGGACGGGTGTAGAGTGTGAGGCGTGGACATGGTGGTATCACAATAGTGAGGACGGGTGTAGAGCGCGAGTCATGGACGCGGTGGTAGCACAATAGTGAGGACGGGTGTAGAGCGTGAGGCGTGGACTTGGTGGTAGCACAATAGTGAGGATGGGTGTAGAGCGTGAGGCGTGGACATGGTGGTATCACAATAGTGAGGACGGGTGTAGAGCGTGAGGCGTGGACATGGTGGTATCACAATAGTGAGGACGGGTGTAGAGCGTGAGGCGTGGACTTGGTTGTAGCACAATAGTGAGGACTGGTGTAGAGCGTGAGGCGTGGACATGGTGGTATCACAATAGTGAGGACGGGTGTAGAGCGTGAGGCGTGGACATGGTGGTATCACAATAGTGAGGACGGGTGTAGAGCGTGAGGCGTGGATGCGGTGGTAACACCCAATAGTGAGGACGGGTGTAGCGCGTGAGGCGTGGAATCACAATAGTGAGGACGGGTGTAGAGCGTGAGGCGTGGATGCGGTGGTAACACCCAATAGTGAGGACGGGTGTAGAGCGTGAGGCGTGGATGCGGTGGTAACACCCAATAGTGAGGACGGGTGTAGAGCGTGAGGCGTGGACGCGGTGGTACCACAATAGTGAGGACGGGTGTAGAGCGTGAGGCGTGGACATGGTGGTATCACAATAGTGAGGACGGGTGTAGAGCGTGAGGCGTGGACATGGTGGTATCACAATAGTGAGGACGGGTGTAGAGCGTGAGGCGTGGACATGGTGGTATCAAAATAGTGAGGACGGGTGTAGAGCGTGAGGCGTGGACATGGTCGTATCACAATAGTGAGGACGGGTGTAGAGCGTGAGGCGTGGACATGGTGGTATCACAATAGTGAGGACGGGTGTAGAGCGTGAGGCGTGGACATGGTGGTATCACAATAGTGAGGACGGGTGTAGAGCGTGAGGCGTGGACATGGTGGTATCACAATAGTGAGGACGGGTGTAGAGCGTGAGGCTTGGACATGGTGGTAGCACAATAGTTAGGACGGGTGTAGAGCGTGAGGCGTGGACATGGTGGTATCACAATAGTGAGGACGGGTGTAGATCGTGAGGCGTGGACATGGTGGTAGCACAATAGTGAGGACGAGTGTAGATCGTGAGGCGTGGACTCTGTGTTGGCACACAATATAATCACATCAAGTAACAGAACCTTTAATGGATGGTTTATACAAAAGTGAACGTTCGCTCTGAAGCCTTAAAACCCTATAATACAAGAAACTATTTCCTCCATACGAAACGTTCGTGTAGATCGTGAGTCGTGGACACGGTAGTGTCACAATAGTGAGGACGGGTGTAGATCGTGAGTCGTGGACGCTGTGGTAACATACAATAGTGAGGACGGGTGTAGAGCGTGAGTTGTGGACACGGTGGTAACACACAATAGTGAGGACGGGTGTAGATCGTGAGTCGTGGACACGGTGGTAACACACAATAGTGAGGACGGGTGTAGAGCGTGAGTCGTGGACGCTGTGGTATCATACAATAGTGAGGACGGGTGTAGATCATGAGTCGTGGACACGGTGGTAACACACAATAGTGAGGACGGGTGTAGATCGTGAGTCGTGGACACGGTGGTAACACACAATAGTGAGGACGGGTGTAGATCGTGAGTCCTGGACACGGTGGTAACACACAATAGTGAGGACGGGTGTAGATCGTGAGTCGTGGACACGGTGGTAACACACAATAGTGAGGACGGGTGTAGATCATGAGTCGTGGACGCGGTGGTAACACACAATAGTGAGGACGGGTGTAGATCGTGAGTCCTGGACACGGTAGTGTCACAATAGTGAGGACGGGTGTAGATCGTGAGTCGTGGACACGGTGGTAACACACAATAGTGAGGACGGGTGTAGATCGTGAGTCGTGGACACGGTGGTAACACACAATAGTGAGGACGGGTGTAGATCGTGAGTCGTGGTGGTAACACACAATAGTGAGGACGGGTGTAGATCGTGAGTCCTGGACACGGTAGTGTCACAATAGTGAGGACGGGTGTAGATCGTGAGTCGTGGACACGGTGGTAACACACAATAGTGAGGACGGGTGTAGATCGTGAGTCGTGGACACGGTGGTAACACACAATAGTGAGGACGGGTGTAGATCGTGAGTCGTGGACGCGGTGGTAACACACAATAGTGAGGACGGGTGTAGATCGTGAGTCCTGGACACGGTAGTGTCACAATAGTGAGGACGGGTGTAGATCGTGAGTCGTGGGTGCGGTGGAGTCACACAATAGTGAGGACGAGTGTAGATCGTGAGTCGTGGATGCGGTGGTAACACACAATAGTGAGGACAGGTGTAGAGCGTGAGTCGTGGGCGCGGTGGAGTCACACAATAGTGAGGACGGGTGTAGATCGTGAGTCGTGGGCGCGGTGGAGTCACACAATAGTGAGGACGGGTGTAGAGCGTGAGTCGTGGGTGCGGTGGAGTCACACAATATAACATCTAGTAACAGAATCTTTAATGGATGTTTTATACAAAAGTGAAGCCATAAAACCCTATAATACAAGAAACAATATTTCCTCCGTCCACATCGCACAGTTTCCTTCTCACAGAGCAGCAGTAACAGAACGCTGCAGATTCTCTGCAGAAACCTTTGGTGCCGTCTACACGACAGGAACGAGGCCACATTTTACCATTTGTACCACAAGACCCCGAACAACAGACAAGAAACACGAGGACATGAACAGAAGGACAAAAGAAATCAGGAATCTCCTCCGTGTAACCAGAAGTCGGATCAGCGGAGACTCGTCCTCGCACACCTTATCCAGACATGGCGGCCGCCAGCGCCTTCACTTCAAAGGCCTCCGGAGGAATGGCACCCCGACTCTGTAAAGGGAAACCGATAATAAAGGAAAACCAAATCATACGTGTAAACCTGGAGACCAGACAGAAGCATCATTTACCCCTTTATACAGTCAGGGGGTGAGCGCTCTTAAAGGGGTTCTCCATTTATATGGAGATAAACATTAAATGGATTCTCTTATCAAGACGACTGCTCTATATACCGTATTAGTGCTTATAGATATTATAGAGGGGTCTCCCACCCCGAACCCCCAGCTGTGAGCTACAATAATACCTGGCCCCACCATCCCCCACGGTGCATAACGTCCGGCACCATCTTGCCCCCCCGGTGTATAATGTCCTGCCCCATCTCGTCCCCTCCCCGGATGTATCATGTCCGGTCCCATCCCCCCCCTTCCTGGTGTATAACATCCAGCCCCATTGCTCCTCCTGTGCATAACGTCCAGTCCCATCGACCCCCGATGCATAACGTCTGGCCCTTCCCCCCGCTGTGCATAACATTCAGTGCCATCGCCCCCCATGCATAACTTCCGGCCCCATCGTCCCCCGGTGTAACGTCTTCTGGATGAAGGGGCAACAATTCCCACCAATGCCTCCAAAATCTTATAGAAATCCTTCCCAGAAGAGCAGAAGCCGTTCTATCTGTGGAGGAGCGACTCCATATTAATGTCTATGGGTGTAGGATGGGAGGTGAGAGCTCCCTGGAGGTGAATGTGGAGGGGGCACATACTTTTCTCCAGATATTGTATGTACAGTGATTCCATAGAACAAGAACTGATCTTTGCAGCTGTAATCAGCTCTGGCCAATAGAGGGCAGCACTGAACCTCTAAACACCTCCACAGGACACATGCAAAGACCTTCAGATACAGTGCAGGTGCCGGCTTCAGGTCACTGGAGACAGTCAGCAAGTAGGTTGCTTAATAAAACCATTTACCTTCAGGTGATGAAACACTTTCTTTGCTTGATGCACATCCCAGTTGTTGTCGTCAAGACATCTGTATGGAGAAAAGAGATTTTATCAAAAGACACCGACCACGGCGGCAGGAAGCCCATCGCCCGTGGCTGGTGTCACCTAAAGTTACATGATATAGAGGCAAAACCTCAGCTGTGAGAAGTGTCGGGGCTGCACAGGTTTTCAGTACCTTAATGGAAAGTGAAATGTTCCTATTCAGTGACAGAAAGCAGAGATCTTGGATACAAAGTGTATGATGAGGTTACAGAACCCCCCGCGCTCAGTGCCGCGCACCGCGGTCTCACTCACTTCAGAGCCCAGTCCGGCTTCATCCTCGTGTACGCGGAGAATGAGTGGACGGTGTCCCTGGCGGCGGCGGAAGGGGCTTTCTCGCAGATCGCTGGGACAGGTTTGGGGGGCTCAAGTGATGGCGTTTCTTGCGGACCCCCGTATGCATTCAGTATAACCATCTGATCATTCAAAATCTGAGCGCTGGAAAAAGAGGAAAACAAAAAAGTAACTGAATTATTAGTGATTTCAATATCTCGGCTTGCTTTCAGTGAATGGGACCATGTTTGTTACACAGACCGGATTCCTCTCACTGCTAATCATTTACTAACTGGGGTCTACGCAATATGCTGTACAGATTTTATGCCTCGCGATGTAATTAAGAATATTCTCATTCACTGATGGCAAGCAGAGATCTGAAAACGCTGAAAAAATAGAAATATAAATTACCGTATATGCTCGAGTATAAGCCGAGGCACCTAATTTTACCACAAAAAACTGGGAAAACTTATTGACTTGAGTATAATCCTAGGTTGGGAAATGCAGCAGCTACTGGTAAATTTCCCCATCCTGGTACGCATGGCCCCCTCATCCCCAATCCTGGTATACATGGCCCCCTCATCCCCAATCCTGGTATGCATGGACCCCTCATCCCCAATCCTGGTATGCATGGACCCCTCATCAACGGTACGCATGGCCCCCTCATCCCCAATCCTGGTATGCATGGACCCCTCATCCCCAATCCTGGCACGCATGGCCCCCTCATCCCCAATTCTGTTGTGCAAGTCCCCCTCATCCCCAATCCTGGTACGCATGGCCCCCTCACCCCCCAATTCTGGTATGCATGGCACCCCTCATCACCAATCCTGGTATGTATGGCACCCCTCATCCCCAATCCTGGTATGTATGGCACCCCTCATCCCCCAATTCTTGTATGCATGCCCCCTCATCCCCCAATTCTGGTATGCATGCCCCCTCATCCCCCAATTCTGGTATGCATGCCCCCTCATCCCCCAATTCTGGTATGCTGCGTTCAAAGCGCTGCCAATAACGCCCATGTGCACATACCCTTATACTCACCTTCCTTCCTCACCTCTGCTCTGCGTCCTTTTCAGCTGCAGCAGCTCATGTCAGCATCTGAGCAGCGCATGACGTCACTGCCATGCGCTCTCAGACGCTGAGCTGCTGGCACATTCACTCCTCTCCACGCCGGGACTATGGGCGTGGAGAAGAGTGAATATGCACTCTCTTTAGTAGCGGACACTGTCAGCAGGAACTGCGGCTCAACGCTTCTCTGTGCCCGCTACTAAAGAGAATGAATATTCATTCTTCTCCACGCCCATGGGAGTGGAGAAGAGGGAATATTAATTTCTCTTTAGCAGCGGGCACACGTGGTAGCTGCAGCAGCGGCTACTGCGTGTGCCCCGCTCCTCCACCGTCGCAACCTCCCCCAGCACTATCCACCACCAGAATTTCTATATACTCGAGTATATACCAGAGTATAAGCCGAGAGGGGCTTTAGCAGAACAAAAAATGTGCTGAAAAACTCGGCTTATACTCGAGTATATACGGTATATTAAAAATCTGGTGAATTACATGATGATTGGAAGAGACGAGATCAATCATAACCTATGCAGCGGATACCACCACTGGCGGCCTCAGTATTCCTGTAGCCAGAAGACCACCGCCAGGAGGAGTTAACAGAGCGGCCGGTCATACATGCACCCTGCCTCTGCCAGGAGGAGTAAACAGAGGGGCCAGTCACATATGCACCCTGCCTCTGCCAGGAGGAGTTAACAGAGGGGCCAGTCGCACATGCCCTTTGCCCTTCAATGGCTGCAAGACCACCGTCAGGAGGAGCAGACTGGTCACACATGCACTCCAACACTACATACCAAGTCCACGGCACGGACGAAGATCGCCGAGCCATAGATTCAGAAAGGAGCAGCAGGGTGCCCTCGTGATCGTTCAGCTCCTCCTGGCGGTGGGGAAAACATAAGAATGGATCCGGCACCGAGACGGACCTACCCATACCAGACATACTCTCTGGGCCAGAGTTTGTGCTGGGCTCTGCAGATGCAGCTTTAGGGGCAGACGCATCCATCTTTAGAACCTCAGTCCTTCCTTATGGTGTCTTCCATCAGGGTCCTTTTATACAGGAACTGAGATCCAGCGCTGTCCTCATCCAATAGGATGAGGCGCCCCCTCTCCTGATATCAGGTCCACCAATCCTGATTATTGCACTTTTTTTTATAGAAATTTCAAATTTCCAAAATGGCAGTGCGTTCCACCCTGGAACGCAACCAGAAGTGACGACGCGGCCATTGAATGGACCGGTGCGCGTCACTTCCTATGAGCTCTCCATGCGGCCAGCTATACACCGGAGGAGAGCGTTGCGCTCAGGGAGAGGGGGAGACATCGCAACTGGCTGGGGAGCTACAGGAGGCCCCCAGCCAATATCTTCTCACCATCCAGCATTGAATGAGCTCTGGAGGAAGGTGCGGTCCCGCCGGGAGGAAAGAGCGGACATGGAAGGAAGGCACAGGGCGATCGATCCACGGCTACCCGGCTGAAAGGTACTGATTTTTGGGGAAGCAGATTGCCGGCCACAGCCCCACCAGAAGGAAACCTCTTCATCCCTTAGGGACAAGAAAAACACTGAGGTTAGAGGGAAGGGAAGGGCTATTTAACCTCTTGTTTCCTGTCCCTAATTAGGATGGAGAGGCAACCTCCTGTTGGTGCTGTCCTGGAGGGGATTAGAGAAAGCAGCATGTGAATGCAGCCTAAGGCTATGTTCACACATTGCGTTTTATACAAATTAAAAGCTGCTTTTTACAATGTCGGCAAAAGCTAGGAGATTTCAGAAATCTCAGGTTCACGCTTATTTTTTGTTTTACTCTTCCTGACAGAATTGGAAAACTGATGCATGTTAATTCTTTCAGCGTTTTTTCACTCATAGAAAGTAACAAGTAAGTGCAAAAAAGCAGCAGAAAACGTTGCCAACAGTTCTTGCAGCGCTTTTAGTGAAAAAAAACAAAAAACAGGCATGGCTGGACGTGAAACCCATTTATTTTTGTGATTTTCCCACATTTAAACCTAAATGTCTTGGTTTCCTCACCCGAGATGGCAGATAGGATTAGTACATTTTAATTAAATTAGTGATATGTGTAAAAGGAAACAATACCCGATATCTCAATGCCAAGTCTTGGGTAAACTATGACTGACCAATTCAATTCCCCTAGCTGTTTTTACACTTCCAATTGTGTATTTTTTCATGAATAGTCACTAGTTTTTCAGACATAAAAATCTTTTTCCACTAAATAATTGTATCAAATTGCCCCTTTTCCCCAAAATGTTTTCTGGTGTCACATCCGTCTGTTGTTGGTGGCCTAACACCTTGCATTGCTCATGCTTGTATGGTGGAAGCAAAGCTGAACTTTGGGATCCTGAAGAACGCAGCAAAAAGACGCAATAAAAAACTGTTTTTTGTCTGCAGCTTTTTTACTGCCAAGACATCAAGTTTTGGCTGCAGAAAAAAACAGCAGCAAAAACGCAACGTGTGAACATACTGTAAAAACATGACGCCTTTAACAAGTTCAACTGCAAACCTTTCTGGTAAAACTACATGTAACATGGGTCAAATTGTGCACTTACTCTTTACAGCAAGTGCCATAAACCACCAATACCCCCCTATTGCATTCTCTATATACGTCGGTGGAGATTTGGCTACACACAGACGCGCCTCCTCATTCCAATATATGGAGAATGCGGCTGAAAATGTGTGAACAAGGGTTAGAAAATAACTGCATGTAGCTGTAGAGTCACCATCAATCTTACTGGGGAGCCCTTAGCAGCTGGGCCTGGAGCTGTGATGTCATCATCTACATGGCGGTGATGTCACGATCTACATGGAACTCTGGTGTCATCATCGGCTCTATGACATCACAATGGGAGTAAAGTGTATAGAATGCCTGAACGCAGAGCCAGGGCTGTCTTTTGTGTCACTCTTTATTGGATACACAAAGCTAAAGGAATAAAAGGAGAAAGAAGGAGAAAGAAAGCGACGCCATCATGAGGATTCATGGACGTCCCCGTTATGGCCAGCGGCTGCTGGTCAAGGCTCTCTCTTCCTGCAAGTCAATTGGCTTTAGCCTTCTGACCAGATTCAGGAAATCCCATCGCAATTGGAGAACACTGCTGAAGGATTCCTTCCTGGCCACGAAATCTGCCACCATTACAGCAGTCAGGCGCTTCAGGTCAGTTGCTATAACCAGACGTAAAGACCACGTCATCAGCCAAGACAGCGGTGAGAAGAGCCGAACCTACATAGTAGGTGATACTGAATCCACGTCCACCATTGCAGAAAGTGGAGAGGATCTTGCCGATCCAGAATGTGCACAAGGTGCACACGAGGGGCTGCTACAAACAAGATCCCGGGACAATCTAAAAAGAAAAGCACCAACCTCCGAGGACAGTCAGCCCGAGATGCTGCCACCGGCCAAGAGAGCTGCTACAGAAAACCTTTCTGATCTACTGGGAGAGGTAACCCCGGAGATGGAGACCCCACAAGTGGAGATGCCTGATATCGGGAAACAGGAGGACATCCTGTCTCCAGAGCAGTTAACTATCCTGCTGAGCAAAGGGGAGGAAGGCTTCCTGGATGATGAGATCATCATGATGGCCCAGGACTTGCTGCAGAGTCAGTTTGAGGGTTTTGATGGCCTGCAGCCCCCCTGCGCTCTTCTAGTGCCAGGGTACAGTGTACTGAAGAATGCTGTACAAATCCACTATGATGAGGAGAGGGTGCACTGGCTGACCACCTGCTACAAAAATGGCCAAATCTTTGTGGCCGACAGCATCAACTCCGGAAATCTGACTCCGTCCATCTGTGAGCAGATTATCAACCTGTACAGTGAAGTGGTCGAAGAGCCCCTGAAACATCTGACATTTATCGATGTGGATCAGCAGAGGAACAGTTATGACTGTGGCTTATTCGCCATAGCGTTTGCCTACGAGCTTATAGCAGATGGCGGTGAACCCAGAGCAGAGTTCCGGCATCGGTTGATGAGGACTCATCTGATATCCTGCCTGCAGACCGGCAGGATGAGCGCATTTCCCAAAAAGGTCAGGAAGTGACTCCATGCCTATAAACGGCATGTAGAGTCAATGACGGTCCACGAGATCGCCCTGACCTTCAACCGGACACGACCCTGGACCACAGACCAGCCTGCACCAGTAAGTAACCATGGACTTTCCATAATACCCTCAATGTAGTGAATGTATAAATATGATGGGGGGGCGCTGCCATTATTGGAGCTGTTTATCAGTAAAGCTTAGCTCCAGCCCCTATAAAGATGCATTAAGAGATTAATTATAGCAGGATTCTAAGGGGTTTTCTGTTATTTTGTACACAGAGGTGTGAACCAGAACAAGAATGACCCCCGCAGCTATAACAAGTGTCGGTGTTTCTGTCATCACCATGGACCAAATATAATCCAGGTAAGAGGAGTGCACTAAGCAGCAGTGACTGGGAGTAAATCGTGTGAACGTCTCTGATATTAAATATTCGGCTGCTCCATGATCAGTTCTGTTCCCTCTTTCTACAGATCACTATAAGCGACCTGGGGTCCCACTAAGAAGACGGGGTACGGCTGGAGGTGACGGCTATAAGAAGTCAATGATGTGGCGGCCGCCATGTCAGGAGCAGAGGAGCCGCACTTCAGGACGAGGCAGATTCCGGGCTCGGTCTCTGTTCTCATTACTTTCTGCAGTCAGATGTAATCACTGAATAAGTGAATCTTCTGCTGCATCAACCCCGATCTACAGCACAAGCTGCCATCATCCAGCACTGCCCAAGGGAAGGGCAGTCCGTCAGACATGGTTCCCTAGAGGTTTCCTCCACCGGGGGTTTTTCCTCTCCTGAGTTCTGACGGACGACTCTCCGTGAGCCCATCATCATCAGGGCCACATGACTATTGCCCCACACGACTGGTGGGAAATTCTACATTTGATATCTTGTATGAAGCCAATAAAGAATTCAATTAATATCTAGCAGCCGTGTATCTGAATTTATTATGTTTCGTCTACTATGTATAGTACAGAATTTGGTGAACTCCAGGGGGAATATACAGGGGTGCAGTATTGTAATAGTGTTATAATACTCTCATTTACAGGTGCTTCTCACAAAATTAGAATATCATCAAAAAGTTAATTTATTTCAGTTCTTAAATACAAAAAGTGAAACTCATATAGAGTCATTACAGAGTGATCTATTTCAAGTGTTTATTCCTGTTAATATTGATGATTATGGCTTACATCCAATGAAAACACAAAAGTCATTATCTCAGTAAATTAGAATAATTAACAAAAAACACCTGCAAAGGCTTCCGAAGCATTTAAAAAGGAACCTTATTCTGTTTCATTAAGCTCCACAATCATGGGGAAGACTGCTGGCTTGACAGATGTCCAGAAGGCAGTCATCTGCGCCTAAACCACATTTAGCATCCACACGTTTGGCATTTCTGTAGCGATGACAGCCTGCCTAAATTACAGGTGTGTGTCTCCAGAAGCATGGGCTGGACACAATGTACTGGTCACTACAATGTATTGGGGGCTACAACGTACTGAGGACTACAACGTACTGGTCACTACAATGCAGATTTGCAATTTTCACTCAGCAACATCCACTGCTGCTTGTTTCTGGAAAACTCACTACACTTGCAGATAAATTCCCAAAGGGGTATAATTTCTAAAATGGTGTCACTTCTGGGGGGGGGAGGGGGGTTTCCACTGTTTAGGCACATCAGGGGCTCTCCAAACCCAACATGGCGTCGGCTAATGATCCAGCTAATTTTGCATTTAAAAAGTCAAATGGCACTCCTTCTCTACCGAGCCTTGCCGTGCGCCCAAACAGTAGTTTTCATCCACATATGGGGTATTGGCGTACTCAGGAGAAATTGCACAATACATTTTACAGTGCATTTTCTCCTGTTACCATTGTGAAAATGCAAAATTTGTGGCTAAAAGAACATTTTTTGTGGGAAAAATGTAACTTTTTGTTTTCACGGCTCTACGTTATAAACTTCTGTGAAGCACCTGGGAGTACAAGGTGCACCCCGCACAGCTAACACTCCTTGGGGGATCTAGTTTCCAAAACGGCGTAACTTGTGGAAGGTTTCCACTGTTTACGCATATCAGGGATCTCCAAAAGCGACATGGCGGCAGCTCTCGATTCCAGCCATTTTTGTGTTTGAAAAGTCAAACTGTGCTCCTTCCCTTCCGAGCCCTGCCGTGCGCCCAAACAGTGGTTTTCTTCCACAAATGGGGTAGCGGTGTACTGAGGAGAAATGGCGCAACACAATTTGGGGTCCATTCTCTCCTGTAACCCTAGTGAAAATAAAAAAATTGGGGGCTAAAGTAAATTTTTTGTGAAAAAAAAAGTAGTAAAATGTTCATTTTTTCCTTCCACGTTCCATTAATTCCTGTGAAGCACCTGAAGGGTTAATAAACTTCTTGAATGTGGTTTTAAGCACCTTGAGGGGTGCAGTTTTTAGAACAATGTCACTTTTGGGCATTTTCTGTCATATAGGCCCCCCAAAGTCACTTCAAATGTGATATGTTCCCTAAAAAAAAAAAATGGTTTTGTAAATTTTGTTGGAAAAATGAGAAATTACTGGTCAATTTTTAATCCTTATAACTTCCTAACAAAAATAAAATTATGTTTCCAAAATGATGCAGATGTAAAGTAGACATGTGGGAAATGTTATTAACTATTTTGTGTGACATCTCTCTGATTTAAAGTCATAAGAATTAAAACTTTGAAAATTGCTAAATTTTCACCAAATTTCCGTTTTTTTCACAAATAAATGCAAGTCCTATTGAACAACTTTTATCACTATCATGAAGTACAATATGTCAGGAAAAAACAGTCTCAGAATCAGGGGGATCCGTGGAAGCGTTCCAGAGTAATTACCTCAGAGGGACACTGGGCAGAAGGGTAAAATTTGGCCGGGTCATGAAGGTGAAAACAGGTTTGGAGGGTGAAGGCGTTAGCACTTCTCTTTCTGAAAGCATTCTTTACTCTACAGCATTTATTCCAACTAAAACTTTTGCCCTGTGCCGTAGATAAAAATATCTTTATTTATATTCACAAACATACATATTGAGGTAACTAAAGATAGCACCCCACCACCTTACTACTTTAGATCTAACCTATAATATAAGGGACAATAAAAGGGTTGGTCCATCTCAGATATTTAAAGAGATTTCTAGCTTTGGAAAACTCCTGTTCCCCCTCTGCAATTTTTTTTTGTTAAAGAAACTGTGCTGTACTCATCCTCACTGGGTCCGGTACGGAGTCTCCGCTGCGCCTTTTAGGGTGTCATTATCAGTAGTGCTGCCATCACAGCCAGTAGCGGCACAATACGCTCAGGGACAAGCACTATTGACGTGACGTCAGAGCTGCAGGCCATAACAGACACTTGGAGCAGCAGCGGAGACTCAGTGCTGGACCTGGGGCTGGCCAGTAAAGCGCTTTTTTTTTTTAAACAAACTGCAGCCAAAAGAAAAGGGAGTTTCCAAAACTGGGAAACCCCTTTAAGGTACATCCATAGAATATCCCATTGGGAGAACACCTTTTAAAGGGCTTATTCAAAGAACTTCAGCATTGCTTACCAACGCCCTGGAAGTGAGCGGTGCTGCTGACGTTATGACCCGTGTGTTCAGATATTGGGCACATGTCCTATTCTAATGAACCGGACGGGTGCACGATACCTGCCCATCATGCTAGCGTCTCGGTAGGTCTGCGGATCGCAACGTCATCAGCACCGCTAATATCCGATGTGGAAGTGAACGGCTCTGGACAAGCCCTTTAAGTGAAAGAAGAATACAACTTACCTTTGCCTGTGGGAGAGGTTGGGGTTCTTCTGGCTCAAAAAATAGATTCTCTTTAAAAAACTGTCCGTCCTGCAAGAATGGAGACAGCGGATATAATACAGGACAGGAAAGGTGACTGGTATGATGGAAGGCTCACAGGGGGAAAGTTATAAAGCTGGGGTACACGGGGTAGCGCACCATGCAGCAGATTGAACTATCCTTTTAAAGGCAAAGATACAGCCTATTTCCAAGATCCTACCGCAATATGTAGTAGATCTAATAGTAATATTCGAAAATACCTCCAATTAGAATACAGTATAGTTCTTCTGATTCACTATGTCACTTACCCTATGTGCAGGGCATTGTAGTAGCTTAGGTATCTATGGTCATGACCACTCATAGCGACAGTTGTTAGTGGTCGTAATCATGGATACCTAAACTACTACAATGCAGTGCACATGGGGTAAGCGACATAGCTAATCAGAAGAACAATACTACAATTTTAATTGGAGGTATTTGCTAATATTATTATTACACCTACTACATAGTGGGATAGGATCTTGGAGATGGGAATACCCCTTTTTTTAGGATACAGTTGATGCTTTACAGTCTTCCTAGGTGTATACTTACTAGTTTTTCAATGGTGGGAAAATAAGTTACCAATCTGTGCAACACAAAAAAAAGAAAAAAAAAAGCATTGAATCGGTGATTTGCATTTGTTTAATAATGTAATAGCAGAGAGGTGCGGGCACCTGTAGCAGGCGGAGAAGCTTTCCACCGCCCCGTGCAGAGGGTTTCCCTCCAGCCACAGCTCTCTCAGCTCCAGGTTGTGGATCAGATCCAGCTCTTCAACTCTGCAAAGCTAAAAAAGAACATGTTCCCGTCACCAGCTACCACCAGAAAACACAGAGATTTGTTTGTTTCTCGCCTTCTTCCAAGAGCCACAAACCATTTTATTGTTCCGTCTATATGGCCTGGGGTTTTTTTTTTCCCAGGATGAGTATGGGCTTTCTATTCCTCCATTTTTGGGACTTGTAACTTTTTCTGTTGCGGGGGCTGGGTGAGGGTCTTTTTGTATTTTTATTCATACCATTTTGATCGATTGCTTTTTATTCCATTTTTGAGAAGTGCAGCGATCGAAAATTCAATTATTTTGATTTTTTTAAACGGTTTACAATTTGGGTTCTTTATATTTTCATAGGATGGAGTTTTACGGATTCGATTTACCAATTTTTCTTTTTATTTATTTTTTTAAATTTCTTTAGTTTTTAATTGGGAAAAGCGAGACAAATGAAAATTATGGGTTTTAGTTTATTTATTCATTTTTAAATACATTTTTACTTATTTTTGCCCTGGACTCTGCGACTGTTTGATCGCTTGTACTATACTGGGAACACAGATGTACAGAGATGGCAGGACGGGGGTCTTCAGGAGGCCACTGACTGCCACTATTACCCACCGGTACCCCACGATCGATGGCATATACGGGGTAATCGGAAAAGACGTCACGACGGCAGCAGACCCGATCCCTGCGCAAGGAGGCGACGTACCTCGTTATAGGAGAGGTTCAGACTCTGCAGGTGCCGGGTCAGGTAGAAGAGATGAGCAAAACCAGTCAGCTTGGAGAGACGACGACAACTCAGGTCCAAAGACTGAAGCTACAAAAATATATATAGAGAATTTCACAAGCAGCCTATGGACAGGGGGGCTCTGGTTCTTACCCCATGTATCATTAGCCCAAGAGTGACAAAAAAGATTGTGGGGGTCCCAGCGGAGTCCCCAAGGATCTCCAGTGGCATAGCCTAGTGTGGATCTGCTCAGGTCACAGATGGGGCTGTAATTAATAGTATTTATTATTACCTGGGGGTAACACTCCGAGATGATCTGCAGGACGACCTCTGCGGCTGCAGCGTGGGTCAGCGAAAGCACAATGTTGTCAGAAAGCAAATCTAAGGAAAGCAAATAATATTAGTGAGGAAGGGGCACGGCGCAGGCAGAGGAGAGAAGGCGGCGGGGCGCCGGCAGAGGAGAGAAGGCGGCGGGGCGCCAGCAGAGGAGAGAAGGCGGCGGGGCGCGGGCAGAGGAGAGAAGGCGACGGGGCGCCGGCAGAGGAGAGAAGGCGGCGGGGCGCCGGCAGAGGAGAGAAGGCGACGGGGCGCCGGCAGAGGAGAGAAGGCGACGGGGCGCCGGCAGAGGAGAGAAGGCGACGGGGCGCCGGCAGAGGAGAGAAGGCGACGGGGCGCCGGCAGAGGAGAGAAGGCGACGGGGCGCCGGCAGAGGAGAGAAGGCGACGGGGCGCCGGCAGAGGAGAGAAGGCGACGGGGCCGTGAGCAAAAGCAAAGCAGGATGCCAATATTTAATTATATAAGTATACAAAATGCCGTCATATAGTGCCCACACATTACCGCTATACAGTACAATATATAATATAGTGCCGACACATTACCGCTATACAGTACCTACAATACGCATCATATAGCGCCCACACATTACCGCTATACAGTACCTACAACACGCATCATATAGTCCCCACACATTACCGCTATACAGTACCTACAACACGCATCATATAGCGCCCACACATTACCGCTATACAGTACCTACAACATGCATCATATAGCGCCGACACATTACCGCTATACAGTACCTACAACACGCATCATATAGTGCCCACACATTACCGCTATACAGTGCCTACAACACACATCATATAGTGCCCACACATTACCGCTATACAGTGCCTACAACACGCATCATATAGCGCCCACACAAGTTCTCAGTGAGGATTGTCACAGCTAATTTCACTTAATGGTTTGCAAAGAGTGAAATCTGTGGCCAAATCTGCAGTTAAGTTTTGCACAGATTTTGGTGCAGATTTTCTGTCCCATTTACAGAGGCTTTATGACAGTTATTGCTTCAGTTATAAACTGTGGACACAGCTCAGGTGTGAACAGAGGGCAATGTGATGAGAGCTGATGGGCGGTGATGTCCTTCCTGTCCTGCAGCCAGATATTATCCGCCTCTGATTGGTAGAATTAGAAGCCCCCCTCATTCCTTTCCTCTGCTGAATGCGGCCCTTGTCCCCCTCATTACCGCGCTCGTCCCGTCCCGCTCCTTCGCTTATTGTGCTGATGACTCCCGTGCTCTGGATTTCTGCCAGCACTAATGTTGTATCTCCTCCATCCTTCTCATCTGCAGGTGGAAGACCCCAGCCAGCCCAACGACGAGGGTCTCACAGCCCCCCACACCGCCGTGTGCGCCCCCCACACCGAGATCGTCCAGTTCGGAGTGAAGGTAAACGCAGCAGACAGCGCCGGCTGCTGCCCCGAATATCGGCTCGCATTAAAGGGGTCGGCAGAAAACCCCCCATCCCTTGTTAGAGGCCTGAGAGCACTTATTAAGCACTACCCGCCCCCCCGGCCAGCACGTGACTCAGCCCCCGGCCAGATTGCATCAATGGGAGAAAAAGAAAAAAAAATCTTGGCCCAAGAAATAGAAAAGTTGAGCCCCCGAGGGTCTGGGTGATTTAGGACAGACGGTCTAGTTTTTGAGGGGGTTTTCTGTGGCGGTTTCTGTCGTTTTCTCCGCTTGGTGTCGCTGTCAGGACCCCGCTGCACTGCGCCGCCTCCTGCAACAACGTCCAGGTGTGTAAGTTCCTGGTGGAGTCCGGAGCCGCCGTGTGCGCCATGACCTACAGCGACCGCCAGAGGGCGGCAGACGAGTGCGAGGAGATGGAGGAGGCTACAGCCAGTGCTCCCAGCTCCTGTACGCAGTGGCGTACCGCCAATGGCGGCAGACCACGCGACTGCTATGGGGCCCGTGAGCCGGGGGACCCCATAGCAGTCCAGGGGTGGACATACCGCCGCCGGTGCAGCAGCGCCGGGTCTCCACCATGCAGCTGCTCCCTGCACGCGGCGGTCAGGGAGCGATCCCTGCAGCTCCGCTGCTGTCAGGAGGAGAATAGCCGCGGAGCTGGAGGGTTCGTCCTCTGCTTCCTCCCTGACCCAGGCGCGCGCAGCTTGATGACGTCATCATGCAGCGCGCGCCTGGGTCAGGAAGAAAGCTGCCGGCAACCAGGAGGATGCTGCAGGCGAGCGAGCTGAGGTAAGTTGTTTTTTTTTTACTGAAATGCTGGGGAGGGGAGGTGGGGGGAGGAATGATGGGGCTGGGAAGAGCAATAATGGGGCTGATGGGACTGGGGAGAGAAATATTGGGGCTGGGGAGAGGGTTGATGGGGCTGGGGAGAGGAATAATGGGATGGTGGGGCTACGGAGAGCAATGATGGGGCTGGGGAGATGAATGATGGGGCTGGGGAGAGGAATAATGGAGTTGATGGGGCTGGGGAGAGGAATAATGGAGTTGATGGGGCTGGGGAGAGGAATAATGGAGTTGATGGGGCTGGGGAGAGGAATAATGGAGTTGATGGGGCTGGGGAGAGGAATAATGGAGTTGATGGGGCTGGGGAGAGGAATAATGGAGTTGATGGGGCTGGGGAGAGGAATAATGGAGTTGATGGGGCTGGGGAGAGGAATAATGGAGTTGATGGGGCTGGGGAGAGGAATAATGGAGTTGATGGGGCTGGGGAGAGGGATGATGGGGCTGATTGGGCTAGGGAGAGGAATGATGGGGCTGGGGAGAGGAATGATGTGGCTGGGAAGAGCAATAATGGGGCTGATAGGGCTGGGGAGAGCAATGATGGGGATGGTAGGGAAGGGGAGAGCAATGACGTGTTGCTGGGAGAGAGCAATGATGGGGGTGCTGGGAGAGAGCAATTATGTGGGGCTGGGACAGAGCAATGATGGGGGTGCTGGGACAGAGCAATGATGGGGGTGCTGGGACAGAGCAATGATGGGGGTGCTGGGACAGAGCAATGATGGGGGTGGTGGGAGAGTTGATGGGGGTGGTGGGACAGAGCAATGATGGGGGTGGTGGGACAGAGCAATGATGGGGGTGGTGGGACAGAGCAATGATGGGGGCTGGGACAGAGCAATGATGGGGGTGCTGGGACAGAGCAATGATGGGGGTGCTGGGACAGAGCAATGATGGGGGTGGTGGGAGAGAGCAATGATGGGGGTGGTGGGAGAGAGCAATGATGGGGGTGGTGGGACAGAGCAATGATGGGGGTGGTGGGACAGAGCAATGATGGGGGTGGTGGGACAGAGCAATGATGGGGGCTGGGAGAGAGCAATGATGGGGGTGGTGGGACAGAGCAATGATGGGGGTGGTGGGACAGAGCAATGATGCGGGTGCTGAGAGAGAGCAATGATGGGGGTGCTGGGACAGAGCAATGATGGGGGCTGGGAGAGAGCAATGATGGGGGTGGTGGGACAGAGCAATGATGCGGGTGCTGAGAGAGAGCAATGATGCGGGTGCTGGGACAGAGCAATGATGGGGGCTGGGAGAGAGCAATGATGGGGGTGCTGGAAGAGAGGAACGATGGGGGTGCTGGGACAGAGCCATGACGGGGGTGCTGGGACAGAGCAATGAAGGGGGTGCTGAGAGAGAGCAATGACGGGGGTGCTGGGAGAGAGCAATGATGGGGGTGATGGTAGAGAGCAATGATGGGGGTTTCACTTTGCTTGTACTGTAAAGCCTTGTATATTTTCTGTGTGCACATAGCCTTACAGTTAATTGGGGAGAGTCACAGAGACTGAATAATTTATTTTATTGGCCGGTGCAGATTATAGTTAATGGGGGGCACAGTGCTGCTTATCACTTTATATTTTGATTACTAAGTGGCTAATAGTATATTAATGGGGGGGTGTTACATATCTGTATTCGAGGACGCAGAGCGGGGGAGACACATGTATGCCGACAATATCTGACCTTGTTATTTTTAGGGCTGTACTGGTCATCGTGGCTGGGAGATGTCGACATGAAGGTCTGACCAGATGGAGAAGAAGCAGCAGAAACCGGCTCTGATCAGATGAGACGTCTGCGGTAAGTGCCTGGATGTAAATATTATTCTGTATCTGCGCTGTGTGACTTGGAGTGATGATGTTATCTGTAAAATCCCTTAGGCTGCATTCTCACATTTGTGTGAAATGTCCGTGTGCTGCCAGATCTTTTTATCGGATGGTCCACGGACTCGTACAGTTTTATAGATCCATTCACACATCCATGAAAATCACGGATCTGAGAATGAGATCTAAGAGGGCAGAGAATGTCCTGTTCTGATCCGATTTTGAGGATTAGAATAGGACATGCTCAATGCGTCAGTAAAACAGGCCAGCACACCGACACTGCGCACAGATGCAGGAATGTAGCCTTATTATGTACAGCACAGTCCCTTAGTATATAGTGTACTCATTATGTATAGAGCCGTCCCTTATTATGTACCATCCTCTCTAGCGGCTCACAGTTGGGGGATCATACTGTGTTGGGGTCAGCATACTTTACCCTGGGAGTTGAGGTGGGGTACAGTAGGGTCATTATACTGCGCATGTGGAGGAATTCACCATGGGGGTTTCATACTGTGTTTGGGGGGCCCTTTTTTGGCATCACACTTTATGGGGCAATGAAAGAGAGATCTAGGACGTCAGCAGGAGGAAAATTACTATGTAAAGGATAGAAAGTTGTGAGATCTGATCTTTGGTGACCCCGACAATTATTTACATTTTTGTGGGGGGGGTCCTAATTAGAGCTTCTGCTATGGGGCCCCATGATTCCTATGTACGCCCCTGCCTGTACAGTAAGTACAGACAATCCACCTGGCCACCTACAAGACATCGTTCACACTTACCTGGCATTTTTTACATTTTCTTAAATGCATATATTTTGATTTTATTAAAAATGGGATTTATTAAATTTTTTGCATCTGACATCTGCGGAATGAGTTAACTGAGAATTCATCAGTAAGCTTGCAGCTTTTTTTTTTAAAGCTGTCATTTTACTGAGCCTACATGAAAGCTGAGCAGAACTTTGTGTCAGTGAGAGGAGCTCACTGACAGGTCCTCAGTTGACTCATTCCACAGCCACTTAAAAGGCCTGTAAAAGCCAAACTGTGAAAAAATTTTACTGGAACCAATTTGCAAAAAATATTTGGCTCAAAAATAAATGCATTTAAATACAAAAGAAAGTCCCCAAAGGTGACCATAACATTTAAAGGGGAAATGCCCGCTCAAACCAGATCCCTATGGTTAGAGATTTCCTGGACACAGCCCTGCTCAGAGTGGAAAAACATGGCTGCTCTGGTACAGAAACAGCGCCACATCTGCTCACAGCCGGTATTGCAGGACCCTGAGCTGTAATACCAAATACAACCCATGGGTCAGGGTGGCGCTGTTTTCCGTAACAATTATTTAAATGTTTTTATTCCCTGACGAAGTAAATGGTGAAGAATAAAAACGCAAGGTATATAAGAAAGCGAGTGGAGTTTATTCCGGGCGGGTGGGATGCTGAAGCTTCGATCCCCATGGTGCGAGCCTCCATGTGAGGCCGGTGTGGGGACTCGCCTCCTCTCCTGCCTGGAGGGCGCACATTAGCGGCCGCTGTAGGCGGATTAGGATGAACGCCTGGAATGTGCCGGATTATAGGGCCCCGGCTCTCACCGCTCCGGGCTGAGACAATAATCGTCTGCGCGCTGATTCCATTACTCAGAGGCGAACGCCCAGTAACCCTGTACGGCCGGGTCTGCCAGTCACTATAGCGGCAGAATGGGCCCTGAACACTGTCAGGAGTCAGTCATAGCAGGGGTCCTCCAAGTCACAGCTGCTACCTACAGGGCACCAGGTCCAAGCCCAGAGGCCGGTAACTGACCTCCTCCCAGCGAGTGAGGCCGCACCCAGCGGAGGCCATACAGGAACAGAAGGGAGGCCATTGTAGAGCAAGTGCCCGGAAATGTGGCATCCAGAGAAGTCACCGCATACAAGCGCCCAGAGCTGAGCCCTCATCTAAGCCCAAAACAGGTTTAAGAAGAGGAGGGGTTAATGCAGGACAAAAACAGCGCAAATAATGATGGCAATACCGCCACTCATACCAGTTATATTCTTATACAGGGGCAGTATATAGCAGTTATATTCTTATACAGGGGCAGTATCATAGCAGTTATATTCTTATACAGGGGGGCAGTATCATAGCAGTTATATTCTTATACAGGGGCAGTATCATAGCAGTTATATTCTTATACAGGGGCAGTATCATAGCAGTTATATTCTTATACAGGGGCAGTATATAGCAGTTATATTCTTATACAGGGGCAGTATCATAGCAGTTATATTCTTATACAGGGGCAGTATTATAGCAGTTATATTCTTATACAAGGGCAGTATTATAGCAGTTATATTCTTATGCAGGGGCAGTATTATAGCAGTTATATTCTCATACAGGGGCAGTATTATAGCAGTTATATTCTTATACAAGGGCAGTATCATAGCAGTTATATTCTTATACAGGGGCAGTATTATACCAGTTATATTCTTGTACATAGTAGCAGTATTATAGTAGTTATATTCTTGTACATAAGAGCAGTATTATAGTAGTTATATTCTTATACAGGGCAGTATCATAGCAGTTATATTCTTGTACATAGGAGCAGTATTATAGTAGTTATATTCTTATACAGGGGCAGCATTATAGCAGTTATATTCTTATACAGGGGCAGTATCATAGCAGTTATATACTTATACAGGGGCAGTATCATAGTAGTTATATTCTTATACAGGGGCAGTATCATAGCAGTTATATTCTTATACAGGGGCAGTATTATAGCAGTTATATTCTTGTACATAAGAGCAGTTTTATAGTAGTTATATTCTTATACAGGGGCAGTATTATAGCAGTTATATTCTTGTACATAAGAGCAGTTTTATAGCAGTTATATTCTTGTACATAGGAGCAGTATTATATTAGTTATAGTCTTAAACAGGGGCAGCATTATAGCAGTTATATTCTTATACAGGGGCAGTATCATAGTAGTTATATTCTTATACAGGGGCAGTATCATAGCAGTTATATTCTTATACAGGGGCAGTATTATAGCAGTTATATTCTTATACAGGGGCAGTATTATAGCAGTTATATTCTTGTACATAGAAGCCGTATTATAGTAGATATATTCTTGTACATAAGAGCAGTATCATAGCAGTTATTTTCTTGTACATAGGAGCAGTATTATAGTAGTTATATTCTTGTACATTAGGGGGCAGTATTATAGTAGTTGTATTCTTGTATATAGGGGCAGTATTATAGTAGTTGTATTCTTGTACATAGGGAGCAGTATTATAGCAGTTATATTCTTGTACATAAGAGCAGTATTATAGTAGTTATATTCTTATACAGGGGCAGTATTATAGTAGTTATATTCTTGTACATAGGAGCAGTATTATAGTAGTTATATTCTTGTACATAGGAGCAGTATTATAGTAGTTATATTCATGTACATAGGAACAGTATTATAGTAGTTATATTCTTGTACATAGGAACAGTATTATAGTAGTTATATTCTTGTACATAGGGGGCAGTATTATAGTGGTTATATTCTTGTACATAGGAGCAGTATTATAGTAGTTATATTCTTGTACATAGGAACAGTGTTATAGTAGTTGTATTCCTGTACATAGAGGGCAGTATTATAGTAGTTGTATTCTTGTACATAGGAGCAGTATTATAGTAGTTGTATTCTTGTACATAGAGGGCAGTATTATAGTGGTTATATTCTTGTACGTAGGGGGCAGTATTATAGTAGTTGTATTCTTGTACATAGGAGCTGTATTATAGTAGTTGTATTCTTGTACATAGAGGGCAGTATTATATTGGTTATATTCTTGTACATAGGGGGCAGTATTATAGTCGTTGTATTCTTTTACATATGAATTTTCTTCTGTTGGGCAAATTGTATGAAATTCTGCTAGGTAGTCCTCGGTATTCATGTGCTCTGTATAACCCCATCCCCACCACTGACTGGAGGAAAGCTGACGATCAGTGGTGTGGATGAGGTTATACAAAGCTCAGCATTCAGAGAACTACTAGAGCTGCAGCAGATAAAACACTGATTTTATCAAAATAGCAGTAAGCAGCAAAAAGCGTGAGATATCACTGTAATCAGGGTCTCACCCCTTATATCATGCTGCTCTCAGATGGGGCATCTAAAACCGGGTGGCAGATTCCCTTACGATTTAACAGCACTTTCAGATGACTTTTTAGAATAAGGAGAACTATATAAGGAATAATTGCCACTCATCATACACTCCTGAGTGTACATGAATGTATGGGGAGTGTACATTATATGATGGGTCTCCTGCATTTTTTCTCTACATTATAAGCCTCAGCATTTACCTTTTCTGTGCTCTGCTTTTTCTCCCTCCAGCTCCCCCTTCCATAGGTTTATAGGGGCATCGCAGACATTTTTGTTGAAATGAACCTGTCGCGTTCCTCCCGGTAGCGTTCGACTTCCAGTCACCGGGGCGGCACTGCTCTGTGTATAGAAAGTGGCGCCTGTAACTGCGACCCCTGTAGTGACTGATGGCAGCTCAGCATTAGGGCCGGCTGTCTATCAGGTCTGGGGGCACGGTGACAGCCGTCACTCTCTATACACAGAGCGGTGACTGAACCAGTGCCGCCCCCATGACTGATACCCAAACGCTACCAGATACAATAAAGTTCATTTCCTCCTGGCAGAGGGCGTCTAAATGCCGGCACCGGGCAGGTTCAGAATGCTATTAACCTGCAGAGTAACCCCATATCTACAGGTTGATAGCGTTTGTTCACGTGACAGGTTCCCTTCCCTTCTCCCACAGATTTAGCAGATATTGAGAGTGAATGATTAGTACAGGAGACCAAAAAATGTCTTTTAAGTGACAAAAGAAGAAGGTTTATCTGATAATGTATATTACAAAGTGTCTTATCTTTACTTGCACTATTGATTAATGAAATCAGGTTAGGCTGGAGCAGGAGCACAGTGATAGGACAATCAGAGGGAGACACGGGCAGATCGTGCTGCAGCTTATTCTAGTAAGGAGTTTATCTCACTTAAGTGCTGAGCACTTCTACACAACCATATCACTGCCACTGCTTCTGAACATGTGCTGAATGGAAAGCGGGAATCCCTCCCGCCTGTGTGCGATGTGTACGTGAGCAGTCAGTGCAGCATTCTCTACCCACTAGCTGAGAGATAACTGAAGCTTAGCGCTAGAGGCTGCAGAGGGGAGAACTGGTGACAATTGCAGGACACACAGGGGCCAGAATAGAATATACACATAGCAGTAGCCATCTGACATGACTGTTATGCCCTCAATATAGCATTCATTGTGTACGCTGTCCATCAGTGTACAAGCTGTGGGGATCTGACCGAGGCCGGCAGTACGAGGCGCACACACTTATATGGATCTTGCTGTGAAGGGGCATCAGCGCCCCAGTGAGCACCATGGACCATTTGTTCTGTTAATTGAGAGGACCAATAACGTAATGCAGTAAAGTACCTGTACATTATCTGATAATGCCCTGTATATTATGTACTTACATTATTATTGCTATTATTACATACAGTTTTTACAGTACAGACTCATTTCTTGTTACATCATTTAGATGAAAAAGCGAGGTCTGGTTGCCACAGATGCCACATATACTGCCCTGTTCAACGCCTGCGCGGAGTCGCCATGGAAAGACTCGGGTCTGCAGCACGCACTGAAGCTGCGGAAAGAATTGATGGACAAGAACATTGCGCTTAATCCCATCACTTACCGGAGCTCGCTGAAGGTCTGCACGCTGAGCTCAGGACTGCAGGGGAGCTGTGAGCTATTTAAGGTAAGTCAAGGTCACAGTCCAAGGTCACCCACCCTGGTCACTTATAAGATGCCCCTATCGTAGATTAACCGGGAGGGAACAGCATCATTGTAATCATTCCACGGGGAATCACCAGTGCACCATGTCAGGCCGGCGACTTAGCAGCCATCAGAAGACACCACCAGAGTTCAGTTCTTCTGTGGGGACCAGGGGGTCACTTACTAAATCTGAGAAAGGTGGACAGCTCGTACTATCTACTACCAACACATCCACTGTCAGCTTAAGAGATAGGAAGATGGTGCTGGGGTGTAAATTTTCAGCTAGTTAGTATGTCTCCTGTTAGGGGGGCACAGGGACCCCACCAGGGGCGCACTGGCCCACCGGAGGATCGGGAAAACCCCCGGTGGGCCCCGGATCCCGTTGACCACGCCCCCAAGCCCCACCCCCCACCTCCCCTGGGCCCTGTACGGAGAATAGAGGCCTCCCCCCGGTTCGCTAATCATATCGGCAGCACTGCCGATATGATTAGTGATGGGCCTTCTGCAGCGGCAAATCAGAGAGAGCGCTCTGCCTGCTCCCGCAGTGCCCCTCTCCCTCCTCTGCGGAGCGCGACACTGCAGGCGCGTGCGCAGGAAGTCAGTCTCAGGGCAATGACGTCATCGCCCCGGGACTGCTTCCTGTGCGCGCTGTGGAGGATGGACCCGGCGTCGCCCCAGGCAGCGGCAACAGAATCCATGGGCTCCTGTCAGGTATATATTATTGGAGGCAGGAGAATGTATGGGCTCCTGTCAGGTATATATTATTGGAGGCAGCAGAATGTATGGGCTCCTGTCAGGTATATATTATTGGAGGCAGCAGAATGTATGGGCTCCTGTCAGGTATATATTATTGGAGCCAGCAGAATGTATGGGCTCCTGTCAGGTATATATTATTGGAGGCAGGAGAATGTATGGGCTCCTGTCAGGTATATATTATTGAAGACAGCAGAATCTATGGGCTCCTGTCAGGTATATATTATTGGAGCCAGCAGAATCTATGGGCTCCTGTCAGGTATATATTATTGGAGGCAGCAGAATGTATGGGCTCCTGTCAGGTATATATTATTGGAGGCAGCAGAATCTATGGGCTCCTGTCAGGTATATATTATTGGAGGCAGGAGAATGTATGGGCTCCTGTCAGGTGCATATTATTGGAGGCAGCAGAATGTATGGACTCCTGTCAGGTATATATTATTGGAGGCAGGAGAGTGTATGGGCCCCTGTCAAGTATATATTATTATAGGCAGCAGAATGTATGGGCTCCTGTCAGGTATATATTATTGGAGGCAGGAGAATGTATGGGCTCCTGCCAGGTATATATTATTGGAGGCAGCAGAATCTATGGGCTCCTGTCAGGTATATATTATTGGAGGCAGCAGAATGTATGGGCTCCTGTCAGGTATATATTATTGGAGGCAGGAGAATGTATGGGCTCCTGTCAGGTATATATTATTGGAGGCAGGAGAATGTATGGGCTCCTGTCAGGTATATATTATTGGAGGCAGGAGAATGTATGGGCTCCTGTCAGGTATATATTATTGGAGGCAGGAGAATGTATGGGCTCCTGTCAGGTATATATTATTGGAGGCAGGAGAATGTATGGGCTCCTGTCAGGTATATATTATTGGAGGCAGCAGAATGTATGGGCTCCTGTCAGGTATATATTATTGGAGGCAGGAGAATGTATGGGCTCCTGTCAGGTGCATATTATTGGAGGCAGCAGAATGTATGGACTCCTGTCAGGTATATATTATTGGAGGCAGGAGAGTGTATGGGCCCCTGTCAAGTATATATTATTATAGGCAGCAGAATGTATGGGCTCCTGTCAGGTATATATTATTGGAGGCAGGAGAATGTATGGGCTCCTGTCAGGTATATATTATTGGAGGCAGCAGAATGTATGGGCTCCTGTCAGGTATATATTATTGGAGGCAGCAGAATGTATGGGCTCCTGCCAGGTATATATTATTGGAGGCAGCAGAATCTATGGGCTCCTGTCAGGTATATATTATTGGAGGCAGCAGAATGTATGGGCTCCTGTCAGGTATATATTATTGGAGGCAGGAGAATGTATGGGCTCCTGTCAGGTATATATTATTGGAGGCAGGAGAATGTATGGGCTCCTGTCAGGTATATATTATTGGAGGCAGGAGAATGTATGGGCTCCTGTCAGGTATATATTATTGGAGGCAGGAGAATGTATGGGCTCCTGTCAGGTATATATTATTGGAGGCAGGAGAATGTATGGGCTCCTGTCAGGTATATATTATTGGAGGCAGCAGAATGTATGGGCTCCTGTCAGGTATATATTATTGGAGGCAGCAGAATGTATGGGCTCCTGTCAGGTATATATTATTGGAGGCAGCAGAATGTATGGGCTCCTGTCAGGTATATATTATTGGAGGCAGGAGAATGTATGGGCTCCTGTCAGGTATATATTATTGGAGGCACCAGAATGTATGGGCTCCTGTCAGGTATATATTATTGGAGGCAGCAGAATGTATGGGCTCCTGTCAGGTATATATTATTGGAGGCAGCAGAATGTATGGGCTCCTGTCAGGTATATATTATTGGAGGCAGGAGAATGTATGGGCTCCTGTCAGGTATATATTATTGGAGGCAGGAGAATGTATGGGCTCCTGTCAGGTATGTATTATTGGAGGCAGGAGAATGTATGGGCTCCTGTCAGGTATATATTATTGGAGACAGGAGAATGTATGGGCTCCTGTCAGGTATATATTATTGGAGCCAGCAGAATGTATGGGCTCCTGTCAGGTATATATTATTGGAGGCAGGAGAATGTATGGTCTCCTGTCAGGTATATATTATTGGAGCCAGGAGAATGTATGGGCTCCTGTCAGGTATATATTATTGGAGGCACCAGAATGTATGGGCTCCTGTCAGGTATATATTATTGGAGGCAGCAGAATGTATGGGCTCCTGTCAGGTATATATTATTGGAGGCAGCAGAATGTATGGGCTCCTGTCAGGTATATATTATTGGAGGCAGGAGAATGTATGGGCTCCTGTCAGGTATATATTATTGGAGGCAGGAGAATGTATGGGCTCCTGTCAGGTATGTATTATTGGAGGCAGGAGAATGTATGGGCTCCTGTCAGGTATATATTATTGGAGACAGGAGAATGTATGGGCTCCTGTCAGGTATATATTATTGGAGGCAGGAGAATGTATGGGCTCCTGTCAGGTATATATTATTGGAGGCAGGAGAATGTATGGGCTCCTGTCAGGTATATATTATTGGAGGCAGGAGAATGTATGGGCTCCTGTCAGGTATATATTATTGGAGCCAGCAGAATGTATGGGCTCCTGTCAGGTATATATTATTGGAGCCAGCAGAATGTATGGGCTCCTGTCAGGTATATATTATTGGATGCAGTAGAATGTATGGGCTCCTGTCAGGTATATATTATTGGAGGCTGCAGAATGTATGGGCTCCTGTCAGGTATATATTATTGGAGGCTGCAGAATGTATGGGCTCCTGTCAGGTATATATTATTGGAGGCTGCAGAATGTATGGGCTCCTGTCAGGTATATATTATTGGAGGCAGGAGAATGTATGGGCTACTGTCATGTATATATTATTGGAGCCAGCAGAATGTATGGGCTCCTGTCAGGTATATATTATTGGAGGCAGCAGAATGTATGGGCTCCTGTCAGGTATATATTATTGGAGGCAGCAGAATGTATGGGCTCCTGTCAGGTATATATTATTGGAGGCAGCAGAATGTATGGGCTCCTGTCAGGTATATATTATTGGAGGCTGCAGAATGTATGGGCTCCTGTCAGGTATATATTATTGGAGGCAGGAGAATGTATGGGCTCCTGTCAGGTATATATTATTGGAGGCAGCAGAATGTATGGTCTCCTGTCAGGTATATATTATTAGAGGCAGCAGAATGTATGGGCTCCTGTCAGGTATATATTATTGGAGGCAGGAGAATGTATGGGCTCCTGTCAGGTATATATTATTGGAGGCAGCAGAATGTATGGGCTCCTGTCAGGTATATATTATTGGAGGCTGCAGAATGTATGGGCTCCTGTCAGGTATATATTATTGGAGTCAGGAGAATGTATGGGCTCCTGTCAGGTATATATTATTGGAGGCAGCAGAATGTATGGGCTCCTGTCAGGTATATATTATTAGAGGCAGCAGAATGTATGGGCTCCTGTCAGGTATATATTATTGGAGGCAGCAGAATGTATGGGCTCCTGTCAGGTATATATTATTGGAGGCAGCAGAATGTATGGGCTCCTGTCAGGTATATATTATTGGAGGCAGCAGAATGTATGGGCTCCTGTCAGGTATATATTATTGGAGGCTGCAGAATGTATGGGCTCCTGTCAGGTATATATTATTGGAGGCAGGAGAATGTATGGGCTCCTGTCAGGTATATATTATTGGAGGCAGCAGAATGTATGGGC
This sequence comes from Phyllobates terribilis, assembly GCF_046119375.1. Taxonomy (NCBI): domain Eukaryota; kingdom Metazoa; phylum Chordata; class Amphibia; order Anura; family Dendrobatidae; genus Phyllobates; species Phyllobates terribilis. The sequence goes on along the minus strand of NW_027363163.1, from coordinate 578,277 downwards.
TCCTGTCAGGTATATATTATTAGAGGCAGCAGAATGTATGGGCTCCTGTTAGGTATATATTATTGGAGGCAGGAGAATGTATGGGCTCCTGTCAGGTATATATTATTGGAGGCAGCAGAATGTATGGGCTCCTGTCAGGTATATATTATTGGAGGCTGCAGAATGTATGGGCTCCTGTCAGGTATATATTATTGGAGGCAGGAGAATGTATGGGCTCCTGTCACGTATATATTATTGGAGGCAGCAGAATGTATGGGCTCCTGTCAGGTATATATTATTAGAGGCAGCAGAATGTATGGGCTCCTGTTAGGTATATATTATTGGAGGCAGGAGAATGTATGGGCTCCTGTCAGGTATATATTATTGGAGGCAGCAGAATGTATGGGCTCCTGTTAGGTATATATTATTGGAGGCAGCAGAATGTATGGGCTCCTGTTAGGTATATATTATTGGAGCCAGCAGAATGTATGGGCTCCTGCCAGGTATGTATTATTGGAGGCAGCATAATCTATGGGCTCCAGTCAGGTATGTATTATTGGAGGCAGGAGAATGTATGGGCTCCTGTCAGGTATATATTATTGGAGGCAGCAGAATGTATGGGCTCCTGTCAGGTATATATTATTGGGGGCAGCAGAATGTATGGGCTCCTGTCAGGTATATATTATTGGAGGCAGGAGAATGTATGGGCTCCTGTCAGGTATATATTATTGGAGCCAGCAGAATGTATGGGCTCCTGTCAGGTATATATTATTGAAGACAGCAGAATGTATGGGCTCCTGCCAGGTATATATTATTGGAGGCAGGAGAATGTATGGGCTCCTGCCAGGTATATATTATTGGAGGCAGGAGAATGTATGGGCTCCTGTCAGGTATATATTATTGGAGGCAGGAGAATGTATGGGCTCCTGTCAGGTATATATTATTGGAGGCAGGAGAATGTATGGGCTCCTGTCAGGTATATATTATTGGAGGCAGGAGAATGTATGGGCTCCTGTCAGGTATATATTATTGGAGGCAGGAGAATGTATGGGCTCCTGTCAGGTATATATTATTGGAGGCAGGAGAATGTATGGGCTCCTGTCAGGTATATATTATTGGAGGCAGGAGAATGTATGGGCTCCTGTCAGGTATATATTATTGGAGCCAGCAGAATGTATGGGCTCCTGTCAGGTATATATTATTGGAGGCAGCAGAATCTATGGGCTCCTGTCAGGTATATATTATTGGAGCCAGCAGAATGCATGGGCTCCTGTCAGGTATATATTATTGGAGCCAGCAAAATGTATGGGCTCCTGTCAGGTATATATTATTGGAGGCACCAGAATATATGGGTTCCTGTCAGGTATATATTATTGGAGGCAGCAGAATGTATGGGCTCCTGTCAGGTATATATTATTTTAGGCAGGAGAATGTATGGGCTCCTGTCAGGTATATATTATTGGAGGCAGCAGAATGTATGGGCTCCTGTCAGGTATATATTATTGGAGGCAGCAGAATGTATGGGCTCCTGTCAGGTATATATTATTGAAGGCACCAGAATATATGGGTTCCTGTCAGGTATATATTATTGGAGGCAGCAGAATGTATGGGCTCCTGTCAGGTATATATTATTGGAGGCAGCAGAATGTATGGGCTCCTGTCCGGTATATATTATTGGAGGCAGCAGAATGTATGGGCTCCTGTCAGGTATATATTATTGGAGGCAGCAGAATGTATGGGCTCCTGTCAGGTATATATTATTGGAGGCAGGAGAATGTATGGGCTTCTGTCAGGTATATATTATTGGAGGCAGGAGAGTGTATGGGCTCCTGTCAGGTATATATTATTGGAGGCAGAAGAATGTATGGGCTCCTGTCAGGTATATATTATTGGAGGCAGCAGAATGTATGGGCTCCTGTCAGGTATATATTATTGGGGGCAGCAGAATCTATGGGCTCCTGTCAGGTATATATTATTGGAGGCCGGAGAATGTATGGGCTCCTGTTAGGTATATATTATTGGAGCCAGCAGAATGTATGGGCTCCTGTCAGGTATATATTATTGGAGGCAGGAGAATCTATGGGCTCCTGTCAGGTATATATTATTGGGGGCAGCAGAATCTATGGGCTCCTGTCAGGTATATATTATTGGAGGCCGGAGAATGTATGGGCTCCTGTCAGGTATATATTATTGGAGGCAGCAGAATGTATGGGCTCCTGTCAGGTATATATTATTGGAGGCAGGAGAATCTATGGGCTCCTGTCAGGTATATATTATTGGAGGCAGGAGAATCTATGGGCTCCTGTCAGGTATATATTATTGGAGGCAGCAGAATGTATGGGCTCCTGTCAGGTATATATTATTGGTGGCAGGAGAATGTATGGGCTCTTGTCAGGTATATATTATTGGAGGCAGGAGAATCTATGGGCTCCTGTCAGGTATATATTATTGGAGGCAGGAGAATCTATGGGCTCCTGTCAGGTATATATTATTGGAGGCAGCAGAATCTATGGGCTCCTGTCAGGTATATATTATTAGAGGCAGCAGAATGTATGGGCTCCTGTCAGGTATGTGTAGCACCCTGGGGGCTCGGTTGCTACAGAGGGATTGCATCTCATCCAGATGTGCGATATCTCACTCTCAGGTAAGGATGGAGTGTGGATCAGGACCCTGACACCTGCTTGCATTACACCACATTTCCGGGGGTCAGGGCGACCGATATGCTCCAAGTGAAGCACGATAGTCCCTGTCCCTGGCTGGAGTGGGGGAAGGGAACACCGAGAAAGGGGGAACCCTGTAGTGCAGGAGCAGGGAGGAAGCAGTTCCTGGGTGCACCTAGAGGGAGGTATAAAAGGTGGGCACCATTTTAGATGAGTGCGCAGTCTGAGAGAAGATGTGACAGAGCAGGACTCTGTGTAGCGCTGCTCCGGACGCGGGTCTAGCCTGTGAGGCCCAGTCAGCACTGAAAAGAGAGAGAGAGAGAGTTGGGGAGAAGGAATGAAGAGGAGCGGAGGAGGCTCCCGGAACACAGGGAAAAGAAGGGGCCCCAGGGGTGTGGACCGGCTGGTAGCCACCATACGCCCGTATCTACCTGCATAGAGCGGTCAGGCCAAGGGGGAGACCGGTCCCCAAAACTAGTGGAGGCGGGGAATTACCCTCAGCTAGAAACCGGAGGCTGTGGCATTTTACGTGGTGCAGCCCCTCACTATACCCGCTAGGAAGGCACCACATAGGGTCAGGGAAACTGGCGCCGAGGTTTACCCAGAGAAGGCCCTAGGCAGCCGGACAGAAGCGTGGTCACTGGTGGGGTATGACAGGCCAGAGGAAGGACACGCAAAGGGGGTCCTGCGAAGCGCTCCAAAATTATCTGGGAGTTGGCCGAGCTCCCTCACCTGGTGAACATGGTGAGACGCGGGAAGTTACAGCCAGCCGGAGTAACGTGGAATAACGAACTGTGAGTAAAGATCCTGGACTGCATTACAGGGACTCTGAGTTATTATTCCCGCGCACCATCACCCCCATCATCTGCGCTCACTGCCCTGAGGCTACACTCCTCCCGTGGGGAGTTATACTACACTCTGCTGCACCCAAAACACCAGCCTCAGCGGTCTGCCCTGCAGCGGCGGTTCACTCTGACCGCAATCCACGGGTGGCGTAGTCGGACATTTGAAAATAATGAAAACCACATCAATAGATTGCCACTGGTTTGACCTCCGTGAGCCACGGGACCGGGTCATCGCCACGGTGACTACAACCCCCAGCATCCACAAAAAGGCCCGGTTCCGGTTTCCCCACACGGCCCAGGGGGCGCGTCATATATATTATTGGGGGCAGCAGAATCTATGGGCTCCTGTCAGGTATATATTATTGGAGGCAGGAGAATGTATGGGCTCCTGTCAGGTATATATTATTGGAGGCCGGAGAATGTATGGGCCCCTGTCAGGTATATATTATTGGAGGCAGGAGAATGTATGGGCTCCTGTCAGGTATATATTATTGGAGGCAGGAGAATGTATGGGCTCCTGTCAGGTATATATTATTGGAGGCAGCAGAATCTATGGGCTCCTGTCAGGTATATATTATTGGAGGCAGGAGAATCTATGGGCTCCTGTCAGGTATATATTATTGGAGGCCGGAGAATGTATGGGCCCCTGTCAGGTATATATTATTGGAGGCAGGAGAATCTATCGGCTCCTGTCAGGTATATATTATTGGAGGCAGCAGAATCTATGGGCTCCTGTCAGGTATATATTATTGGAGGCAGGAGAATCTATGGGCTCCTGTCAGGTATATATTATTGGAGGCCGGAGAATGTATGGGCCCCTGTCAGGTATATATTATTGGAGGCAGGAGAATCTATGGGCTCCTGTCAGGTATATATTATTGGAGGCAGGAGAATGTATGGGCTCCTGTCAGGTATATATTATTGGAGGTAGGAGAATGTATGGGCTCCTGTCAGGTATATATTATTGGAGGCAGCAGAATCTATGGGCTCCTGTCAGGTATATATTATTGGAGGCAGCAGAATGTATGGGCTCCTGTCAGGTATTTATTATTGGAGGCAGGAGAATGTATGGGCTCCTGTCAGTTATATATTATTGGAGGCAGGAGAATCTATGGGCTCCTGTCAGGTATATATTACTGGAGGCAGGAGAATGTATGGGCTCCTGTCAGGTATATATTATTGGAGGCAGCAGAATCTATGGCCTCCTGTCAGGTATATATTATTGGAGGCAGGAGAATGTATGGGCTCCTGTCAGGTATATATTATTGGAGGCAGGAGAATCTATGGGCTCCTGTCAGGTATATATTACTGGAGGCAGGAGAATGTATGGGCTCCTGTCAGGTATATATTATTGGAGGCAGCAGAATCTATGGCCTCCTGTCAGGTATATATTATTGGAGGCAGCAGAATGTATGGGCTCCTGTCAGGTATATATTATTGGCGGCTGGAGAATGTATGAGCTCCTGTCAGGTATATATTATTGGAGGCAGGAGAATCTATGGGGTCCTGTCAGGTATATATTATTGGAGGCAGGAGAATCTATGGGCTCCTGTCAGGTATATATTATTGGAGGCAGGAGAATGTATGGGCTCCTGTCAGGTATGTATTATTGGAGGTAGGAGAATGTATGGGCTCCTGTCAGGTATATATTATTGGAGGCAGGAGAATGTATGGGCTCCTGTCAGGTATATATTATTGGAGGCAGCAGAATCTATGGGCTCCTGTCAGGTATATATTATTGGAGGCAGCAGAATCTATGGGCTCCTGTCAGGTATGTATTATTGGGGGCAGCAGAATGTATGGGCTCCTGTCAGGTATATATTATTGGAGGCAGGAGAATGTATGGGCTCCTGTCAGGTATATATTATTGGGGGCAGCAGAATGTATGGGCTCCTGTCAGGTATGTATTATTGGAGGCAGCAGAATGTATGGGCTCCTGTCAGGTATATATTATTGGAGGCAGCAGAATGTATGGGCTCCTGTCAGGTATATATTATTGGAGGCAGGAGAATCTATGGTCTCCTGTCAGGTATATATTATTGGAAGCAGCAGAATCTATGGGCCCCTGTCAGGTATATATTATTGGAGCCAGCAGAATCTATGGGCTCCTGTCAGGTATATATTATTGGAGGCAGGAGAATCTATGGGCTCCTGTCAGGTATATATTATTGGAGGCAGCAGAATGTATGGGCTCCTGTCAGGTATATATTATTGGAGGCAGCAGAATGTATGGGCTCCTGTCAGGTATATATTATTGGAAGCAGCAGAATCTATGGGCTCCTCTCAAGTATATGTAGCACCCTGGGGGCTCGGTTGCTACAGAGGGATTGCATCTCATCCAGATGTGCGATATCTCACTCTCAGGTAAGGATGGAGTGTGGATCAGGACCCTGACACCTGCATGCATTACACCACATTTCCGGGGGTCAGGGCGACCGATATGCTCCAAGTGAAGCACGACAGTCCCTGTCCCTGGCTGGAGTGGGGGAAGGGAACACCGAGAAAGGGGGAACCCTGTAGTGCAGGAGCAGGGAGGAAGCAGTTCCTGGTTGCACCTAGAGGGAGGTATAAAAGGTGGGCACCATCTTAGATGAGTGCGCAGTCTGAGAGAAGATGTGACCGAGCAGGACTCTGTGTAGCGCTGCTCCGGACGCGGGTCTAGCCTGTGAGGCCCAGTCAGCACTGAAAAGAGAGAGTGAGAGTTGGGGAGAAGGAATGAAGAGGAGCGGAGGAGGCTCCAGGAACACAGAGAAAAGAAGGGGCCCCAGGGGTGTGGACCGGCTGGTAGCCACCATACGCCCGTATCTACCTGTGTAGAGCGGTCAGGCCAAGGGGGAGACCGGTCCCCGAAACTAGTGGAGGCGGGGAACTACCCTCAGCTAGAAACCGGAGGCTGTGGCATTTTACGTGGTGCAGCCCCTCACTATACCCGCTAGGAAGGCACCACATAGGGTCAGGGAAACTGGCGCCGAGGTTTACCCAGAGAAGGCCCTAGGCAGCCGGACAGAAGCGTGGTCACTGGTGGGGTATGACAGGCCAGAGGAAGGACACGCAAAGGGGGTCCTGCGAAGCGCTCCAAAATTATCTGGGAGTTGGCCGAGCTCCCTCACCTGGTGAACATGGTGAGACGCGGGAAGTTACAGCCAGCCGGAGTAACGTGGAATAACGAACTGTGAGTAAAGATCCTGGACTGTATTACAGGGACTCTGAGCCATTATTCCCGCGCACCATCACCCCCATCATCTGCGCTCACTGCCCTGAGGCTACACTCCTCCCGTGGGGAGTTATACTACACTCTGCTGCACCCACAACACCAGCCTCAGCGGTCTGCCCTGCAGCGGCGGTTCACTCTGACCGCAATCCACGGGTGGCGTAGTCGGACATTTGAAAATAATGAAAACCACATCAATAGACTGCCACTGGTTTGACCACCTTGAGCCACGGGACCGGGTCATCGCCACGGTGACTACAACCCCCAGCATCCACAAAAAGGCCCGGTTCCGGTTTCCCCACACGGCCCAGGGGGCGTGTCATATATATTATTGGGGGCAGCAGAATCTATGGGCTCCTGTCAGGTATATATTATTGGGGGCAGCAGAATGTATGGGCTCCTGTCAGGTATATATTATTGGAGGCAGCAGAATGTATGGGCTCCTGTCAGGTATATATTATTGGAGGCAGGAGAATGTATGGGCTCCTGTCAGGTATATATTATTGGAGGCAGGAGAATGTATGGGCTCCTGTCAGGTATGTATTATTGGAGGCAGGAGAATGTATGGGCTCCTGTCAGGTATATATTATTGGAGACAGGAGAATGTATGGGCTCCTGTCAGGTATATATTATTGGAGGCAGGAGAATGTATGGGCTCCTGTCAGGTATATATTATTGGAGGCAGGAGAATGTATGGGCTCCTGTCAGGTATATATTATTGGAGGCAGGAGAATGTATGGGCTCCTGTCAGGTATATATTATTGGAGCCAGCAGAATGTATGGGCTCCTGTCAGGTATATATTATTGGAGCCAGCAGAATGTATGGGCTCCTGTCAGGTATATATTATTGGATGCAGTAGAATGTATGGGCTCCTGTCAGGTATATATTATTGAAGGCAGGAGAATGTATGGGCTCCTGTCAGGTATATATTATTGAAGGCAGGAGAATGTATGGGCTCCTGTCAGGTATATATTATTGGAGGCAGGAGAATGTATGGGCTCCTGTCAGGTATATATTATTCGAGGAAGCAGAATCTATGGGCTCCTGTCAGGTATATATTATTGGAGGCAGGAGAATGTATTGGCTCCTGTCAGGTATATATTATTGGAGGCAGGAGAATGTATGAGCTCCTGTCAGGTATATATTATTGGAGCCAGCAGAATGTATGGGCTCCTGTTAGGTATATATTATTGGAGCCAGCAGAATGTATGGGCTCCTGTTAGGTATATATTATTGGAGGCAGCAGAATGTATGGGCTCCTGTCAGGTATATATTATTGGAGGCTGCAGAATGTATGGGCTCCTGTCAGGTATATATTATTGGAGGCAGCAGAATGTATGGGCTCCTGTCAGGTATATATTATTGGAGGCTGCAGAATGTATGGGCTCCTGTCAGGTATATATTATTGGAGGCAGCAGAATGTATGGGCTCCTGTCAGGTATATATTATTGGAGGCTGCAGAATGTATGGGCTCCTGTCAGGTATATATTATTGGAGGCTGCAGAATGTATGGGCTCCTGTCAGGTATATATTATTGGAGGCAGGAGAATGTATGGGCTACTGTCATGTATATATTATTGGAGCCAGCAGAATGTATGGGCTCCTGTCAGGTATATATTATTGGAGGCAGCAGAATGTATGGGCTCCTGTCAGGTATATATTATTGGAGGCAGCAGAATGTATGGGCTCCTGTCAGGTATATATTATTGGAGGCAGCAGAATGTATGGGCTCCTGTCAGGTATATATTATTGGAGGCTGCAGAATGTATGGGCTCCTGTCAGGTATATATTATTGGAGGCAGGAGAATGTATGGGCTCCTGTCAGGTATATATTATTGGAGGCAGCAGAATGTATGGTCTCCTGTCAGGTATATATTATTAGAGGCAGCAGAATGTATGGGCTCCTGTCAGGTATATATTATTGGAGGCAGGAGAATGTATGGGCTCCTGTCAGGTATATATTATTGGAGGCAGCAGAATGTATGGGCTCCTGTCAGGTATATATTATTGGAGGCTGCAGAATGTATGGGCTCCTGTCAGGTATATATTATTGGAGTCAGGAGAATGTATGGGCTCCTGTCAGGTATATATTATTGGAGGCAGCAGAATGTATGGGCTCCTGTCAGGTATATATTATTAGAGGCAGCAGAATGTATGGGCTCCTGTCAGGTATATATTATTGGAGGCAGCAGAATGTATGGGCTCCTGTCAGGTATATATTATTGGAGGCAGCAGAATGTATGGGCTCCTGTCAGGTATATATTATTGGAGGCAGCAGAATGTATGGGCTCCTGTCAGGTATATATTATTGGAGGCTGCAGAATGTATGGGCTCCTGTCAGGTATATATTATTGGAGGCAGGAGAATGTATGGGCTCCTGTCAGGTATATATTATTGGAGGCAGCAGAATGTATGGGCTCCTGTCAGGTATATATTATTAGAGGCAGCAGAATGTATGGGCTCCTGTTAGGTATATATTATTGGAGGCAGGAGAATGTATGGGCTCCTGTCAGGTATATATTATTGGAGGCAGCAGAATGTATGGGCTCCTGTCAGGTATATATTATTGGAGGCTGCAGAATGTATGGGCTCCTGTCAGGTATATATTATTGGAGGCAGGAGAATGTATGGGCTCCTGTCAGGTATATATTATTGGAGGCAGCAGAATGTATGGGCTCCTGTCAGGTATATATTATTAGAGGCAGCAGAATGTATGGGCTCCTGTTAGGTATATATTATTGGAGGCAGGAGAATGTATGGGCTCCTGTCAGGTATATATTATTGGAGGCAGCAGAATGTATGGCCTCCTGTTAGGTATATATTATTGGAGGCAGCAGAATGTATGGGCTCCTGTTAGGTATATATTATTGGAGCCAGCAGAATGTATGGGCTCCTGCCAGGTATGTATTATTGGAGGCAGCATAATCTATGGGCTCCAGTCAGGTATGTATTATTGGAGGCAGGAGAATGTATGGGCTCCTGTCAGGTATATATTATTGGAGGCAGCAGAATGTATGGGCTCCTGTCAGGTATATATTATTGGGGGCAGCAGAATGTATGGGCTCCTGTCAGGTATATATTATTGGAGGCAGGAGAATGTATGGGCTCCTGTCAGGTATATATTATTGGAGCCAGCAGAATGTATGGGCTCCTGTCAGGTATATATTATTGAAGACAGCAGAATGTATGGGCTCCTGCCAGGTATATATTATTGGAGGCAGGAGAATGTATGGGCTCCTGCCAGGTATATATTATTGGAGGCAGGAGAATGTATGGGCTCCTGTCAGGTATATATTATTGGAGGCAGGAGAATGTATGGGCTCCTGTCAGGTATATATTATTGGAGGCAGGAGAATGTATGGGCTCCTGTCAGGTATATATTATTGGAGGCAGGAGAATGTATGGGCTCCTGTCAGGTATATATTATTGGAGGCAGGAGAATGTATGGGCTCCTGTCAGGTATATATTATTGGAGGCAGGAGAATGTATGGGCTCCTGTCAGGTATATATTATTGGAGGCAGGAGAATGTATGGGCTCCTGTCAGGTATATATTATTGGAGCCAGCAGAATGTATGGGCTCCTGTCAGGTATATATTATTGGAGGCAGCAGAATCTATGGGCTCCTGTCAGGTATATATTATTGGAGCCAGCAGAATGCATGGGCTCCTGTCAGGTATATATTATTGGAGCCAGCAAAATGTATGGGCTCCTGTCAGGTATATATTATTGGAGGCACCAGAATATATGGGTTCCTGTCAGGTATATATTATTGGAGGCAGCAGAATGTATGGGCTCCTGTCAGGTATATATTATTTTAGGCAGGAGAATGTATGGGCTCCTGTCAGGTATATATTATTGGAGGCAGCAGAATGTATGGGCTCCTGTCAGGTATATATTATTGGAGGCAGCAGAATGTATGGGCTCCTGTCAGGTATATATTATTGAAGGCACCAGAATATATGGGTTCCTGTCAGGTATATATTATTGGAGGCAGCAGAATGTATGGGCTCCTGTCAGGTATATATTATTGGAGGCAGCAGAATGTATGGGCTCCTGTCCGGTATATATTATTGGAGGCAGCAGAATGTATGGGCTCCTGTCAGGTATATATTATTGGAGGCAGCAGAATGTATGGGCTCCTGTCAGGTATATATTATTGGAGGCAGGAGAATGTATGGGCTTCTGTCAGGTATATATTATTGGAGGCAGGAGAGTGTATGGGCTCCTGTCAGGTATATATTATTGGAGGCAGAAGAATGTATGGGCTCCTGTCAGGTATATATTATTGGAGGCAGCAGAATGTATGGGCTCCTGTCAGGTATATATTATTGGGGGCAGCAGAATCTATGGGCTCCTGTCAGGTATATATTATTGGAGGCCGGAGAATGTATGGGCTCCTGTTAGGTATATATTATTGGAGCCAGCAGAATGTATGGGCTCCTGTCAGGTATATATTATTGGAGGCAGGAGAATCTATGGGCTCCTGTCAGGTATATATTATTGGGGGCAGCAGAATCTATGGGCTCCTGTCAGGTATATATTATTGGAGGCCGGAGAATGTATGGGCTCCTGTCAGGTATATATTATTGGAGGCAGCAGAATGTATGGGCTCCTGTCAGGTATATATTATTGGAGGCAGGAGAATCTATGGGCTCCTGTCAGGTATATATTATTGGAGGCAGGAGAATCTATGGGCTCCTGTCAGGTATATATTATTGGAGGCAGCAGAATCTATGGGCTCCTGTCAGGTATATATTATTGGTGGCAGGAGAATGTATGGGCTCTTGTCAGGTATATATTATTGGAGGCAGGAGAATCTATGGGCTCCTGTCAGGTATATATTATTGGAGGCAGGAGAATCTATGGGCTCCTGTCAGGTATATATTATTGGAGGCAGGAGAATGTATGGGATCCTGTCAGGTATATATTATTGGAAGCAGCAGAATCTATGGGCTCCTGTCAGGTATATATTATTGGAAGCAGCAGAATCTATGGGCTCCTGTCAGGTATGTGTAGCACCCTGGGGGCTCGGTTGCTACAGAGGGATTGCATCTCATCCAGATGTGCGATATCTCACTCTCAGGTAAGGATGGAGTGTGGATCAGGACCCTGACACCTGCTTGCATTACACCACATTTCCGGGGGTCAGGGCGACCGATATGCTCCAAGTGAAGCACGACAGTCCCTGTCCCTGGCTGGAGTGGGGGAAGGGAACACCGAGAAAGGGGGAACCCTGTAGTGCAGGAGCAGGGAGGAAGCAGTTCCTGGGTGCACCTAGAGGGAGGTATAAAAGGTGGGCACCATTTTAGATGAGTGCGCAGTCTGAGAGAAGATGTGACAGAGCAGGACTCTGTGTAGCGCTGCTCCGGACGCGGGTCTAGCCTGTGAGGCCCAGTCAGCACTGAAAAGAGAGAGAGAGAGAGTTGGGGAGAAGGAATGAAGAGGAGCGGAGGAGGCTCCCGGAACACAGGGAAAAGAAGGGGCCCCAGGGGTGTGGACCGGCTGGTAGCCACCATACGCCCGTATCTACCTGCATAGAGCGGTCAGGCCAAGGGGGAGACCGGTCCCCAAAACTAGTGGAGGCGGGGAATTACCCTCAGCTAGAAACCGGAGGCTGTGGCATTTTACGTGGTGCAGCCCCTCACTATACCCGCTAGGAAGGCACCACATAGGGTCAGGGAAACTGGCGCCGAGGTTTACCCAGAGAAGGCCCTAGGCAGCCGGACAGAAGCGTGGTCACTGGTGGGGTATGACAGGCCAGAGGAAGGACACGCAAAGGGGGTCCTGCGAAGCGCTCCAAAATTATCTGGGAGTTGGCCGAGCTCCCTCACCTGGTGAACATGGTGAGACGCGGGAAGTTACAGCCAGCCGGAGTAACGTGGAATAACGAACTGTGAGTAAAGATCCTGGACTGCATTACAGGGACTCTGAGTTATTATTCCCGCGCACCATCACCCCCATCATCTGCGCTCACTGCCCTGAGGCTACACTCCTCCCGTGGGGAGTTATACTACACTCTGCTGCACCCAAAACACCAGCCTCAGCGGTCTGCCCTGCAGCGGCGGTTCACTCTGACCGCAATCCACGGGTGGCGTAGTCGGACATTTGAAAATAATGAAAACCACATCAATAGATTGCCACTGGTTTGACCTCCGTGAGCCACGGGACCGGGTCATCGCCACGGTGACTACAACCCCCAGCATCCACAAAAAGGCCCGGTTCCGGTTTCCCCACACGGCCCAGGGGGCGCGTCATATATATTATTGGGGGCAGCAGAATCTATGGGCTCCTGTCAGGTATATATTATTGGAGGCAGGAGAATGTATGGGCTCCTGTCAGGTATATATTATTGGAGGCCGGAGAATGTATGGGCCCCTGTCAGGTATATATTATTGGAGGCAGGAGAATGTATGGGCTCCTGTCAGGTATATATTATTGGAGGCAGGAGAATGTATGGGCTCCTGTCAGGTATATATTATTGGAGGCAGCAGAATCTATGGGCTCCTGTCAGGTATATATTATTGGAGGCAGGAGAATCTATGGGCTCCTGTCAGGTATATATTATTGGAGGCCGGAGAATGTATGGGCCCCTGTCAGGTATATATTATTGGAGGCAGGAGAATCTATCGGCTCCTGTCAGGTATATATTATTGGAGGCAGCAGAATCTATGGGCTCCTGTCAGGTATATATTATTGGAGGCAGGAGAATCTATGGGCTCCTGTCAGGTATATATTATTGGAGGCCGGAGAATGTATGGGCCCCTGTCAGGTATATATTATTGGAGGCAGGAGAATCTATGGGCTCCTGTCAGGTATATATTATTGGAGGCAGGAGAATGTATGGGCTCCTGTCAGGTATATATTATTGGAGGTAGGAGAATGTATGGGCTCCTGTCAGGTATATATTATTGGAGGCAGCAGAATCTATGGGCTCCTGTCAGGTATATATTATTGGAGGCAGCAGAATGTATGGGCTCCTGTCAGGTATTTATTATTGGAGGCAGGAGAATGTATGGGCTCCTGTCAGTTATATATTATTGGAGGCAGGAGAATGTATGGGCTCCTGTCAGTTATATATTATTGGAGGCAGGAGAATCTATGGGCTCCTGTCAGGTATATATTACTGGAGGCAGGAGAATGTATGGGCTCCTGTCAGGTATATATTATTGGAGGCAGCAGAATCTATGGCCTCCTGTCAGGTATATATTATTGGAGGCAGGAGAATGTATGGGCTCCTGTCAGGTATATATTATTGGAGGCAGGAGAATCTATGGGCTCCTGTCAGGTATATATTACTGGAGGCAGGAGAATGTATGGGCTCCTGTCAGGTATATATTATTGGAGGCAGCAGAATCTATGGCCTCCTGTCAGGTATATATTATTGGAGGCAGCAGAATGTATGGGCTCCTGTCAGGTATATATTATTGGCGGCTGGAGAATGTATGAGCTCCTGTCAGGTATATATTATTGGAGGCAGGAGAATCTATGGGCTCCTGTCAGGTATATATTATTGGAGGCAGGAGAATCTATGGGCTCCTGTCAGGTATATATTATTGGAGGCAGGAGAATGTATGGGCTCCTGTCAGGTATGTATTATTGGAGGTAGGAGAATGTATGGGCTCCTGTCAGGTATATATTATTGGAGGCAGGAGAATGTATGGGCTCCTGTCAGGTATATATTATTGGAGGCAGCAGAATCTATGGGCTCCTGTCAGGTATATATTATTGGAGGCAGCAGAATCTATGGGCTCCTGTCAGGTATGTATTATTGGGGGCAGCAGAATGTATGGGCTCCTGTCAGGTATATATTATTGGAGGCAGGAGAATGTATGGGCTCCTGTCAGGTATATATTATTGGGGGCAGCAGAATGTATGGGCTCCTGTCAGGTATGTATTATTGGAGGCAGCAGAATGTATGGGCTCCTGTCAGGTATATATTATTGGAGGCAGCAGAATGTATGGGCTCCTGTCAGGTATATATTATTGGAGGCAGGAGAATCTATGGTCTCCTGTCAGGTATATATTATTGGAAGCAGCAGAATCTATGGGCCCCTGTCAGGTATATATTATTGGAGCCAGCAGAATCTATGGGCTCCTGTCAGGTATATATTATTGGAGGCAGGAGAATCTATGGGCTCCTGTCAGGTATATATTATTGGAGGCAGCAGAATGTATGGGCTCCTGTCAGGTATATATTATTGGAGGCAGCAGAATGTATGGGCTCCTGTCAGGTATATATTATTGGAAGCAGCAGAATCTATGGGCTCCTCTCAAGTATATGTAGCACCCTGGGGGCTCGGTTGCTACAGAGGGATTGCATCTCATCCAGATGTGCGATATCTCACTCTCAGGTAAGGATGGAGTGTGGATCAGGACCCTGACACCTGCATGCATTACACCACATTTCCGGGGGTCAGGGCGACCGATATGCTCCAAGTGAAGCACGACAGTCCCTGTCCCTGGCTGGAGTGGGGGAAGGGAACACCGAGAAAGGGGGAACCCTGTAGTGCAGGAGCAGGGAGGAAGCAGTTCCTGGTTGCACCTAGAGGGAGGTATAAAAGGTGGGCACCATCTTAGATGAGTGCGCAGTCTGAGAGAAGATGTGACCGAGCAGGACTCTGTGTAGCGCTGCTCCGGACGCGGGTCTAGCCTGTGAGGCCCAGTCAGCACTGAAAAGAGAGAGTGAGAGTTGGGGAGAAGGAATGAAGAGGAGCGGAGGAGGCTCCAGGAACACAGAGAAAAGAAGGGGCACCAGGGGTGTGGACCGGCTGGTAGCCACCATACGCCCGTATCTACCTGTGTAGAGCGGTCAGGCCAAGGGGGAGACCGGTCCCCGAAACTAGTGGAGGCGGGGAACTACCCTCAGCTAGAAACCGGAGGCTGTGGCATTTTACGTGGTGCAGCCCCTCACTATACCCGCTAGGAAGGCACCACATAGGGTCAGGGAAACTGGCGCCGAGGTTTACCCAGAGAAGGCCCTAGGCAGCCGGACAGAAGCGTGGTCACTGGTGGGGTATGACAGGCCAGAGGAAGGACACGCAAAGGGGGTCCTGCGAAGCGCTCCAAAATTATCTGGGAGTTGGCCGAGCTCCCTCACCTGGTGAACATGGTGAGACGCGGGAAGTTACAGCCAGCCGGAGTAACGTGGAATAACGAACTGTGAGTAAAGATCCTGGACTGTATTACAGGGACTCTGAGCCATTATTCCCGCGCACCATCACCCCCATCATCTGCGCTCACTGCCCTGAGGCTACACTCCTCCCGTGGGGAGTTATACTACACTCTGCTGCACCCACAACACCAGCCTCAGCGGTCTGCCCTGCAGCGGCGGTTCACTCTGACCGCAATCCACGGGTGGCGTAGTCGGACATTTGAAAATAATGAAAACCACATCAATAGACTGCCACTGGTTTGACCACCTTGAGCCACGGGACCGGGTCATCGCCACGGTGACTACAACCCCCAGCATCCACAAAAAGGCCCGGTTCCGGTTTCCCCACACGGCCCAGGGGGCGTGTCATATATATTATTGGGGGCAGCAGAATCTATGGGCTCCTGTCAGGTATATATTATTGGGGGCAGCAGAATGTATGGGCTCCTGTCAGGTATATATTATTGGAGGCAGCAGAATGTATGGGCTCCTGTCAGGTATATATTATTGGAGGCAGGAGAATGTATGGGCTCCTGTCAGGTATATATTATTGGAGGCAGGAGAATGTATGGGCTCCTGTCAGGTATATATATTGGAGGCAGCAGAATGTATGGGCTCCTGTCAGGTATATATTATTGGAGGCAGTAGAATCTATGGGCTTCTGTCAGGTATATATTATTGGAGGCAGCAGAATGTATGGGCTCCTGTCAGGTATATATTATTGGAGGCAGGAGAATGTATGGGCTCCTATCAGGTATATATTATTGGAGGCAGCAGAATCTATGGGCTTCTGTCAGGTATATATTATTGGAGGCCGCAGAATGTATGGGCTCCTGTCAGGTATATATTATTGGAGGCAGCAGAATCTATGGGCTCCTGTCAGGTATATATTATTGGAGGCCGCAGAATGTATGGGCTTCTGTCAGGTATATATTATTGGAAGCAGCAGAATGTATGAGCTCCTGTCAGGTATATATTATAGGAGGCAGCAGAATCTATGGGCTCCTGTCAGGTATATATTATTGGAGGCAGTAGAATCTATGGGCTTCTGTCAGGTATATATTATTGGAGGCAGGAGAATGTATGGGCTCCTGTCAGGTATATATTATTGGAGGCAGGAGAATGTATGGGCTTCTGTCAGGTATATATTATTGGAAGCAGGAGAATGTATGGGCTCCTGTCAGGTATATATTATTGGAGGCAGGAGAATGTATGGGCTCCTGTCAGGTATATATTATTGGAGGCAGGAGAATGTATGGGCTCCTGTCAGGTATATATTATTGGAGGCAGCAGAATGTATGGGCTCCTGTCATTTATATATTATTGGAGGCAGGAGAATGTATGGGCTCCTGTCAGGTATATATTATTGGAGCCAGCAGAATGTATGGGCTCCTGTCAGGTATATATTATTGGAGGCAGGAGAATGTATGGGCTCCTGTCAGGTATATATTATTGGAGGCAGCAGAATGTATGGGCTCCTGTCAGTTATATATTATTGGAGGCAGGAGAATGTATGGGCTCCTGTCAGGTACAGTGCCTACAAGTAGTATTCAACCCCCTGCAGATTTAGCTGGTTGACACATGCGGAATTAACTTGGCATTGTGACATTTGTACTGTAGATCAGCCTGGAAGTGGGAAATGCACTGCAGCAAATTTTGTTTTTGTTTTGTTTTTTGTTTTTTTTTAAAAACGTTAAAAGTTAATTCAGTGTCATTTATTATTCAACTCCTCAAACCACAAGAATTCTGTTTGGTCCTCCAAAAGTATTAAGAAGTAGTTCAGGCACCAAGAATAATGAGCTTCACATGTGTGGATTAAAGATCTCTTTTGCCAGCCTTTTCTGACTATTTAAGACCCTCCCCAAACTTGTGAACAGCACTCATACATGTTCAACATGGGAAAGACAAAGGAGCATTCCAAGGCCATCAGAGACAAGATCGTGGAGGGTCACAAGGTTGGCAAGGGGTACAAAACCCTTTCCAAGGAGTTGGGTCTACCTGTCTACACTGTTGGGAGCATCATCCGTAAGTGGAAGGCTTATGGAACTACTGTTAGCCTTCCACGGCCAGGACAGCCTTTGAAAGTGTCCTCCCGTGCCGAGGCCAGGCTTGTCCGAAGAGTCAAGGCTAACCCAAGGACAACAAGGAAGGAACTCCGGGAAGATCTCATGGCAGTGGGGACATTGGTTTCAGTCAATACCATAAGTAACGTACTCCACCGCAATGGTCTCCGTTCCAGACGAGCCCGTAAGGTACCTTTACTTTCAAAGCGTCATGTCAAGGCTCGTCTACAGTTTGCTCATGATCACTTGGAGGACTCTGAGACAGACTGGTTCAAGGTTCTATGGTCTGATGAGACCAAGATCGAGATCTTTGGTGCCAACCACACACGTGACGTTTGGAGACTGGATGGCACTGCATACGACCCCAAGAATACCATCCCTACAGTCAAGCATGGTGGTGGCAGCATCATGCTGTGGGGCTGTTTCTCTGCCAAGGGGCCTGGCCATCTGGTCCGCATCCATGGGAAGATGGATAGCACGGCCTACCTGGAGATTTTGGCCAAGAACCTCCGCTCCTCCATCAAGGATCTTAAGATGGGTCGTAATTTCATCTTCCAACAAGACAACGACCCAAAGCACACAGCCAAGAAAACCAAGGCCTGGTTCAAGAGGGAAAAAGTCAAGGTGTTGGAGTGGCCTAGTTAGTCTCCTGACCTTAACCCAATTGAAAACTTGTGGAAGGAGCTCAAGAACAAAGTCCACATGAGACACCCAAAGAACCTAGATAACTTGGAGAAGATCTGCATGGAGGAGTGGGCCAAGATAACGCCACAGACCTGTGCCAGCCTGATCAGGTCTTATAAAAGACAATTATTAGCTGTAATTGCAAACAAGGGTTATTCCACAAAATATTAAACATAGGGGTTGTATAATAATTGATCCACACTTTTATGTTTAAAATGTAATAAAATTCAACTGAGCAACATAACTTTTTGGTTTGTAAGATTTATGCTTCTGTTCATAAAACCTACTCTCGTTTGCAGTTTGAAGGCTCTAACTTATTTGCATCTTATCAAACCAGCTAAATCTGCAGGGGGTTGAATACTACTTGTAGGCACTGTATATATTATTGGAGGCAGGAGAATGTATGGGCTCCTGTCAGGTATATATTATTGGAGGCAGGAGAGTGTATGGGCTCCTGTCAGGTATATATTATTGGAGGCAGGAGAGTGTATGGGCTCCTGTCAGGTATATATTATTGGAGGCCGCAGAATCTATGGGCTCCTGTCAGGTATATATTATTGGAGGCAGCAGAATGTATGGGCTCCTGTCAGGTATATATTATTGGAGCCAGCAGAATCTATGGGCTCCTGTCAGGTATATATTTTTTGATAATCATGCCCATTGCCCAGCTCCCGCCATATGTTGATCGCCAGCCAGATAAAACAAGGCAGCTGGGGGCTGGGATTGGCAGCATGGTAAGGCCCAAGCGTTCTTGGCCCCCCACGCTGAAAATCTCAGCCCGCAGCCACCCCTGAAAATGGCGCATTCCTCATAGCACCATTTCCAGGTGCTTTACCCGGCTCTTCCAGCGGCCCTGGTGGTGAGTGGCACCCTGGGTAATAATAGGGTTAGTACCAGGCCAGCTTTGTATTATCGGCTGGTGCTAAGCCCGAAATTCATGGTGTCACGCCAAATTAGACATAGCCACCATGAATTTTTAGTAAACAGAAAAAAAAAAGACAGAATTTTTTTTTTTTTATTAAAAATAAAACCCATTTAGGGACTCCATCTTTAATAAAGAAAAATCCTCACTCCAACGTAATCCATAGGTCTTCTGTCTTCAGCTCTGCTACATCTTTGTCATCAGACAAATATGTCTGCTGACAGAGATGAGCCGGCACAGAATGACACTGGAGCACTGTTACTGTGTAGTGCGGCACTAGATTTCTTTCTTTGACATTTCATGCAGTGTAGAAATCTTGGGAAAAGTGTAGATTGTGCTCTGGAAGTGATCAGTTATAGCGAACTATGTTATTTTCTGCAGAGATAAGTCCTGCATAGAAGATGAGATATATCGGTCTGCGGCAGATAAAGAACTTCACCTAGAGACATCACTGGTGAGTATGTGTGTTACCTATACACACACACTGACACTATATACAGAGCTCCTGTGTGTAATGTCACTGGTGATCACTGTATTACCTATACACACACACTGACACTATATACAGAGCTCCTGTGTGTAATGTCACTGGTGATCACTGTATTACCTATACACACACACTGAAACTATATACAGAGCTCCTGTGTGTAATGTCACTGGTGATCACTGTATTACCTATACACACACACTGACACTATATACAGAGCTCCTGTGTGTAATGTCACTGGTGATTACTGTATTACCTGTACACACACACTGACACTATATACAGAGCTCCTGTGTGTAATGTCACTGGTGATCACTGTATTACCTGTACACACACACTGACACTATATACAGAGCTCCTGTGTGTAATGTCACTGGTGAGTATGTGTGTTACCGATACACACACACTGACACTATATACAGAGCTCCTGTGTGTAATGTCACTGGTGATTACTGTATTACCTGTACACACACACTGACACTATATACAGAGCTCCTGTGTGTAATGTCACTGGTGATCACTGTATTACCTATACACACACACTGACACTATATACAGAGCTCCTGTGTGTAATGTCACTGGTGATTACTGTATTACCTATACATGTACACTGACACTATATACAGAGCTCCTGTGCATAATGTCACTGATGATCACCGTATTAACTATACACACACACTGACACTATATACAGAGGTCCTGTGTGTAATGTCACTTGTGATCACTGTATTACCTATACACACACACTGACACTATATACAGAGCTCCTGTGTGTAATGTCACTGGTGATCACTGTATTACCTATACACACACACTGACACTATATACAGAGCTCCTGTGCATAATGTCACTGATGATCACTGTATTAACTTTACACATACACTGACACTATATACAGAGGTCCTGTGTGTAATGTCACTTGTGATCACTGTATTACTTATACACACACACTGACACTATATACAGAGCTCCTGTGTGTAATGTCACTGGTGATCACTGTATTACCTATACACACACACTGACACTATATACAGAGGTCCTGTGTGTAATGTCACTGGTGATTACTGTATTACCTATACACACACACTGACACATTATACAGAGCTCCTGTGTGTAATGTCACTGGTGATCACTGTATTACCTATACACACACACTGACACTATATACAGAGCTCCTGTGTGTAATGTCACTGGTGATCTCTATACTACCTATACACACACACTGCCACTATATACATAGCTCCTGTGTGTAATGTCACTGGTGATCACTGTATTACCTATAAACACACACTGACACTATATACAGAGCTCCTGTGTGTAATGTCTCTGGTGATCTCTCTGTACTACCTATACACACACACTGACACTATATACAGAGCTCCTGTGTGTAATGTCACTGGTGATCACTGTATTACCTATACACACACACTGACACTATATACAGATGTCCTGTGCATAATGTCACTGGTGATCACTGTATTACCTATACACACACACTGACACTATATACAGAGGTCCTGTGTGTAATGTCACTGGTGATCACTGTATTACCTGTACACTGACACTATATACAGAGCTCCTGTGTGTAATTTCACTGGTGATCACTGTATTACCTATACACACACACTGACATTATATACAGAGGTCCTGTGTGTAATGTCACTGGTGATCACTGTATTACCTGTACACTGACACTATATACAGAGCTCCTGTGCATAATGTCACTGATGATCACTGTATTACCTATAAACACACACTGACACTATATACAGAGCTCCTGTGTGTAATGTCACTGGTGATCTCTGTACTACCTATACGCACACACTGACACTGTATACAGATGTCCTGTGTGTAATGTCACTGGTGAGTGTGTGTGTGTTACCTATACACACACACTGACACTATATACAGAGCTCCTGTGCATAATGTCACTGGTGATCACTGTATTTCCTATACACACACACTGACACACACTCACCAGTGACATTACACACAGGACATCTGTATATAGTGTCAGTGTGTGTGTATAGGTAATACAGTGATCACCAGTGACATTACACACAGGAGGTATGTATATAGTGTCAGTGTGTGTGTATAGGTAATACAGTGATCACCAGTGACATTATGCACAGGAGCTCTGTATATAGTGTCAGTGTTTGTGTATAGGTAATACAGTGATCACCAGTGACATTATGCACAGGAGCTCTGTATATAGTGTCAGTGTGTGTGTATAGGTAACACACACACACTCACCAGTGACATTATGCACAGGAGCTCTGTATATAGTGTGTGTTACCTATACACACACACTGACACTATATACAGAGCTCCTGTGCATAATGTCACTGGTGATCACTGTATTACCTATACACACACACTGACACTATATACTGAGCTCCTGTGCATAATGTCACTGGTGATCACTGTATTACCTATACACACACACTGACACTATATACATAGCTCCTGTGTGTAATGTCACTGGTGATCACTGTATTACCTATACAAACACACTGACACACACTCACCAGTGACATTATGCACAGGAGCTCTGTATATAGTGTCAGTGTGTGTGTATAGGTAATACAGTGATCACCAGTGACATTACACACAGGAGCTCAGTATATAGTGTCAGTGTGTGTGTGTGTGTGTGTATAGGTAATACAGTGATCACCAGTGACATTATGCACAGGAGCTCTGTATATAGTGTCAGTGTGTGTGTATAGGTAATACAGTGATCCCCAGTGACATTATGCACAGAAGCTCTGTATATAGTGTCAGTGTGTGTGTATAGGTAACACACACTATATACAGAGCTCCTGTGCATAATGTCACTGGTGAGTGTGTGTGTGTTACCTATACACACACACTGACACTATATACAGAGGTCCTGTGTGTAATGTCACTGGTGATCACTGTATTACCTGTACACTGACACTATATACAGAGCTCCTGTGCATAATGTCACTGGTGATCACTGTATTACCTATACACACACACTGACACTATATACAGAGCTCCTGTGCATAATGTCACTGGTGATCACTGTATTACCTATACACAGACAGACACACACACACACACTGACACTATATACTGAGCTCCTGTGTGTAATGTCACTGGTGATCACTGTATTACCTATACACACACACTGACACTATATACATAGCTCCTGTGTGTAATGTCACTGGTGATCACTGTATTACCTGTACACTGACACTATATACAGAGCTCCTGTGCATAATGTCACTGGTGATCATTGTATTACCTATACACACACACTGACACTTTATACAGAGGTCCTGTATGTAATGTCACTGGTGATTACTGTATTACCTATACACACACACTGACACTATATACAGAGCTCCTGTGTGTAATGTCAATGGTGATCACTGCATTACCTATACACACAAACTGACACTATATACAGAGCTCCTGTGCATAATGTCACTGATAATCTCTCCATTATCTGTAGTATTTATTGTTATTGTTCTGTTATGGCACTTTATCACACACTGGTGTGAATAAGATAACAGTGTTCCTCTTTCGCCAGGAGTGTTTCTTTAGTTTGTCATTTATTCGTTATATTGGTTATTTATTGGTTAATAAAGTTGATTCATTTTGAAAGAGTTTGTGGACTTATGTTATTCCTATATACGGTAACTGCATGGTGCTGGTGGGCCCCAAGATTGATTTTTTTCCTGGTGGGCCCCAGGTACTCCAGTCCGGCGCTGGACCCCACTGATCCTGGGCACTGGTGCAGCACTGCGCCCCCTTCACTGTTTTTTTCACTGGCCACCCGGCTTTTCTGGGAACGGCAAAGTGACGCTTTTCCTGAGATTTTGATTTTGGTTAGATTTCTCTTGCAATACTCAAGCAGTGATGTCGCGAGCTGGATAATAACAAGCTAATATGGTCTTCTTGGGTTTATAGGAAATTGCACAAAAATTCCGTGTCGTTGGCCCTGAAACATTCACCGTCCTGTTTATGGGATGCATAAAGGATGAAGAGCTGGGCTTCCTACAAGCTCTGCAGGTATGGCTTGCTGCACACATCCTACATCCTATATCCGTACAGTGCACACTTACCTGGGAATTATGTCTCACACTTCCGACATGATGAGAGACGCAAAAACATTGAGGAATCATGGAGCAACTGTTCATTTTACTAATACAGATATTTCTTGCTGCAGTATTTCTGCTGAAGTGACGATGGGGCATGCCGGCTGAGGGTGGGACTCTTGGATTCTCTGATGACTCTGTTGGGCTCGGTGCACATTACGTTTGTGGCCATTGTTGGGCGCATACACATAGAAGGTGTGTGGCCCCTAGTGGCCACTGTCAGGATGGATGATGAGGCATCCGTCCACTATTGGGACCCATTGTAAAGAAATGTATACCGCATTGCAGAGGTCGCTCTACATTTTTTACAGAAGAGTAAAAATCCTCCTCATAGTATTTTTCAGGAGTATTTTTAGCCAGTCTTTGAATATTAGAGAAGAGGCTGCAACCTGTGCTTTGCTCTACCGCTTCACCATCTTTGACGTATGTTTAATCAACCATCATCTGCCTTTAATAGCTGCTGATGTACTGTTGCTCCGCCTGCTGCTATTAACCCGTTAAATCCAGCTGTCAATCACTGACAGCGGGATTTAACGCACGTCGGCTGGAAGCGCGTCATACATCCTGCCACGTGATTGTGGGGCACCGATGGGTTGTCATGAGAGCTGGGGGTCTGCTGATGACCTCCCATACATGTCATTATGACCCTCCTATGGGCCGGCGTTCATAGAAGATGGTGATTTCTGCTATAGATTGCAGTGTATGTACAGCACAAGCGATCAGACGATCGCCGCTTCAAGTCTCCTAATTAATCTGATCAGTAAACATTGTAATGGGGGAAAAAATCAAAATGCCAGAATGACGTTTTTTTTGGCTGCCACAGCATTGCAGTAAAGTGCAACATCAAAGTGGTTGCAGGGAGTATATAAGGATATGTAGCTCACAAACTCCTAAATATATGATGTTTTCATTTACAATGTATCTAATTTATACATGTATATAGAGAGTACTGAGCATGGATTTGTAAGGTTTCATAACTTCCATGCTAGACAAAATTCTATAAAATAAATAATTTGACAATTCTTTCATGGCCGGAGGTGATAATAAACTGATATAACAGTGTACACTAGTAATTAGAATTCCCCGGGCTCGGGTGTAAGAGGCAATATTCCTGATGATCAGGGTCCCGTGTAGGGACGGTCACTGCTGTATACCATCTAGTACAGAGGTACAGAAGCTGGCGGCGCTCCCATAACCTCCGGGCTGCTGTATTCTATCAAACATCTCCATGTTATTCTGTATACAGTTATATTCTTCTTTCCATCACAATGCGGTGGGATATCACTACAATATGCCAACATGGTGTGATTAGTGGTGGGCGGCTGTCAGTATCCCCCGACTTTAGAATTAGATTGAATAATCCTTCAAAGGGGGTGTACAAAGTTTAAAAGATATCTCCTATCCATAGGATAACTTCCCGATGGATGGGGTCTGACTGCTGGGAGCCTCACCAATCCTGAAAACTGGGGATTTGAAGAGTCCTTTGTGACTGATGTGATGGTCGATCATTGCTGCACCATACATTCTCTATGGGACGACTGAAGCTCTGTGCTCGGCTGGTCTCCAGCACTCCCATTAAGAATGAACGGAGCAGTGCGTATACTCAACCACCACTCCATTTGTGGCACCTTGCTACAACAGGTACCACAGGACCCAGGGTGCATGGATGGACTTCTCCACAAGAGGCCCTCAGTACATACAAACACCTCCACCCTTCCACCTCATACCACCAGAGGGAGCCCGTTAGGGATATATATATATATGGAGGGTGGAGCCAGGCAGTTCAGTCAGAGTTAGTAGTCAGACAGAGAGAGTCTGAGAGCGTGCTGACGCTGAGAGCAGCGAAGACGCAACGCGTCTGCTGCTGGTTTCTGAGGGCCCCCAGTGTGGCTGACGGCAAGGAGGAGAGGAGAGAGGAGTTGAGGTGGCAGAGGAGCATCACAAGGCTCACCCCGAAGATACAAACCTGACACCGGGTCCGCGCCTACAGGGTCCTTTATACCCAGTAGGGACCACCGGCATTCCAGGAGGACTACAAGTCCCTGGCAGACCTGAAGCTTAGACCCATTACAGGACCAGGAACCATGAAGGCCCCGACGACCAGGGATAGTGGTTGCCAGCAGAAGGTCCTACTACCGAGCGACAGGTGAAGGAACAGCACGACACATAAACTAGGCCCAGTTGCAGGCTGGCCAGGAGCATCCAGAGAGGCAGACACGGACCAGGAGGCCTTATACCCGCTCACTGGGGAGAAGTCCTGAAGTGCACCCATCCTACTGAGTACCCTGGAGCGTACCTGACATCCGCACCAGTAAAGGTATTGAAGCGAATCCACTGTCTCTGTCAGTTACTCCTGCTGCATCATCCCGCCTGCACTACAAGTCCCAGTATCACCACCCACCAAACTCCACACTGCCCTGGGGGCCCACTCCACCTGTGGGGAGCAGAAACACCTCAGCTGCCATCCCTTCACCCCCCCGGAGGTCTGAAGCAGCGCTGGTAATCATTACCAAGTACCACAGGTGGCGTCACAAACTGTTTATTTTATCCAAGTTGCAATCCCCTTTTTCAAGAGTGACCCCAGGGTACGGGCCCGGGAGCCGACCACCGCGACATCCCCAAAACCAGGCAAAGGCCCGGGTACCGAGTCGTCCCCATCCCCTGGGCGCGTCATACTCATCGTCTGTGGGACTGGCAGAACTAGTGGAGCGCTGCTCTTGGCTATTTTGGGCAGTCCTATAGACCGTGAATGGGGGGGAGGCTGGGCATGCTGCCTGTTCTTGGGTTTGCTAGGGGTTCCAGCAGTCAGACCCTCAGTGATCAGTAAGTTATCCCCTAACCTTTGGATAAGAGATGATTTTCTATTTTGGCAATAACCCTTTAATTGCATCCATGTGGTTATTTTCCCCCTATCCTGTCCACCTTTATTATGTCCGTTATTCCCTCTGGTGGTCAGTGCAGCCATGTAGTGTATGTCTGTACTACTCAGGCTCTGGGGGGCCGGAGCGTGCAGCTACAGAGCAACCTGCTCCACATCACTGCCAGGAGGGGAGATTTATTGCTGTGTAGTTAGTCCAGGTGGTGCCGACAAGTAGAGGGAACAAGTTCTGGCAATCCTGCCAAAGGAACACAGTTATTCCTGCACCGGACCTGCATCTCCGGTGTGCGGCGGCCGGGAAGGTGCCCGCTCTCCTCAGGGAAGATGCTGACGGCCCGCAGGCACATACCCGTCCTTGTGCCAATGCACAGGAGATAAAGCAGGACATTTATCTAAGTAGAGATGTGGCGTCTCCCACCAGCCTGTCATATTTGTAGATGACGCGTGGCGGAGGGCAGAAGCCGGGGCAGGACTCCTGTCCGGCTGCAGAAGTCTCATGTGTAGTGATACTCATGTGACTTTTCTAAAAGCATAAATCGGCCCGCAGAGGTGTCAGCGACGCTGGCTCAGACGTTACTGTGAGCGGAATAACAAGGCTTTGGTAACAGTTTCACCTCTTTATATTGTACTAGATGGTGGCCCGATTCTAACACATCGGGTATTCTAGAATATGTATGCGTCCGACCGGGCGCGACTAATCAGCGAAGCAGTGTTTAATTGGGTTGTGCACTACTTTAAATTAACCCCCCAATGTATCCCCCCGGGGACCCAAATGAATTTTGGAGGACCGGGGAGTGAGGCCGCCGGTCGGGGTACTTCTGCTGCGAGCAGCCGGGAGATTACCGGCTAGCACAGGGTGAGCGTGTGAGGGAGATGACCGGCTAGCACAGTGTGAGCGTGTGAGGGTGAGCGTGGGAGCGAGTGAGCGTGGGAGGGTGAGAATGTGAGGGTGAAAGTGGGAGCGGGTGTGAGGGGGAGCGGGTGAGGGTGAGCGTGAGAATGTGTGAGGGTGAGCGTCCGAGCATGAGAGCGTGAGTGCGTCTGAGCGTGAGTGCGTCTGAGCGTCTGAGGGTGAGCCGCTAACGGCTGGCTAGTGATTAGACTGGCCAGTGATTAGACTGGCCAGTGATTAGACTGGCTAGTAGATAAGGATTTTGTGCCAGATTTTTAGTAACAAAGGGAATACAGCGGTCGGCCACTTTAGGTGGACTGTTACAGTAGGCAGCATGCTGATAAGTTATTTTTTAACGTTTTGCATGATTTTCGCTGTCTTCGGTTGGCATATCTCCCCCCAATGGCACTTCCATCTGCAACCTGTAATGGCCAGTCGGGATACCCGCACTGGCATCGGGGTCTTATTACACAGGTAGGCGCGCTGGCATTTGGGTCTTATTACACGGGTAGGCGCGCTAGCATTTGGGTCTTATTACACAGGTAGGCGCGCTGGCATCGGGGTCTTATTACACTGGTAGGCGCGCTGGCATCGGGGTCTTATTACACTGGTAAGTGCACTGGCATTTGGGTCTTCTTACAAGGGTAGGCGTGCTGGCATTTGGGTCTTATTACACGGGTAGGCGCGCTGGCATTTGGGTCTTATTACACGGGTAGGCGCGCTGGCATCGGGGTCTTATTACATGGGTAG
The DNA here is from genome assembly GCF_046119375.1 of Phyllobates terribilis. Classification (NCBI taxonomy): domain Eukaryota; kingdom Metazoa; phylum Chordata; class Amphibia; order Anura; family Dendrobatidae; genus Phyllobates; species Phyllobates terribilis. The sequence continues at coordinate 549,629 of NW_027363163.1, read as the reverse complement.
GCGCGCTGGCATCGGGGTCTTATTACACGGGTAGGCGCGCTGGCATCGGGGTCTTATTACATGGGTAGGCCCTCTGGCATCGGGGTCTTATTACACGGGTAGGCTCGCTGGCATTGGGTCTTATTACACGGGTAGGCTCTTGGGTCTTATTACACGGGTAGGCGCGCTGGCATTGGGTCTTATTACACGGGTAGGCGCGCTGGCATTGGGTCTTATTACACGGGTAGGCTCGCTGGATTATATTTGCTTCATGAAATCATTTGTAAAGCGTGTGACAGATCTGCCTGACTTTTTATATATTTTTTTTTCTTAAAAGTGAATACCTTTTTTTTTTTACTATTGCTTAATAACGATCCAAAGCAAATGGTTCTGTGTGACCCACTACTACTCAGGTAGCGTTAGCCCTCCCTGGGAAAGGTGTACTTGGACGATGGGCCGGTGGAAGAGGGGGGATGCAGTCGCGGCCTTGACCCGGTCCGTGCCCAGGGCGCACACATTAAAAATATGGGCTAGCAGATGAGTGGTTATTTGTCGACTACGCCACCTGTGGTTCCCGGTGATTACCACCAGCGCTGCGTCAGTCCTCTGAGGCGGGTGTCGTGGCAGCTCAGCTGGTACTACTCCCCACAGGCGGAGCAGGGCCTCAGGGCAGAGAGAGAGGAAAGTCTGGAGGTTGGTGGTGTGTGTGCGGTGCCGCGCAGGACAGGATAACGGAGGCAAGGGGTGAAGTCTTCCAAGCTTTACTCGCGTTGTTTCAGTAGTAAGCACAAAGCTTCTCCTTGCTCCTCACGGCGCGCTGCGACCACCAGGAAGGGGTTCAGCACACTCCGGGTAGTTTAGGTGCACTTAACGGGACCCCTGGACCAGAATGTTCCTCTCCTTGGTGAGTTCTATCATTAAGTCTCCTCCTGACTGTGTGTGTGGCATGAACTTGGTGAAAGGCCGGTTCCCGCTGCATCAGCGCAGTTTAAGGGATACGGGTGGCGTACTCCGCTCCGTCCATATCCCCCTTAGGGATCCAGAAGGCCTCCGGGCTTTTCCGACTGAGACGTGAAGTAACAGAGTCAGATATCGGGGGCCGGTACCCCTCTTGCAGCAGGAATCCCTCTGACTAGGCCAGAGTAAGAAATACAGGTGGTGTATGCCGCTCCGTCCGTATCCCCTGGGATCCTTTTGCCTGTGGAGTAAAGATGAGCGGTGTTCGACTCGAACTGTTCGCCAATCTCAAATTCGAGCTGTTTTGGGCGGTGTTCGAGTCGATCGGCGAACACAAACTATTTGAAAAAAATTCGGCTGTTCGAGGTAATGTTTTATAACTGTTCGTGCACCAAAATCATAACTGGATTTTTTCTCAGTAATGCTGAAAATTAATGTTAATACGCAGTTTGAGTGTACAGCGGGGTGGGGGGAGGGGCAGGGGATGGATCTCTGCAGGAACAATGAAGATCTCCATTTTTTTTTCTCTTCCCCGCATTTGCAGTGGGGAGGTGCAGTCTGTCAGCCTATCAGCAGCGCACACACGGAGCAAAGTGCTTTTTTTCACACAAGCAAGGGCATGTATCATTGGCAGTGTATGTCACATGTCCTTGCCCTATAAGACCAAGACATTTTCCCCGTCGCCACCATTTTCTCACTGCTGCAGCTGCGTGTTAGACGGCACCGCTGTTGCTGTGTTCGCTATACCTTGTTAATTTCAAGCCAATTTTCGCACAAATCTACAGATAGCTTGGGAGTAGGGAAGAGTTGTGATTGCAGTCCTTTTAAGGACTAGGTTACAGCATTTCCTACGACTTTTGTCAGGCAGGTCTGTGTTCTTAAATAGATAGGTTGGGAGTAAAGACTAATTGTAATTGCAGTCCTTTTCAGGACTAAGTTACATCAGTTCCTATCAGTTTTTGCCAGGCAGGTCTGTGCCAGTGCTGTGCAAGTTTTTTTCACAGCATTTGGCTAAATCTAGCAAAGCAAATCCTTTTTGGCCTATTGCAGAGTGTGTTAGTCAGTGGAGTAGCCTATCTGTGTTGCAAGCTACACCACCTGTGTATAGAATACAATTTATTTTACTGCACCTAGTGAAGTAAAACCTTTTGGCCATAGCATCATTCTATTAGTCCATCTATACTGACCTCCATCAGGTTGCAAATTCAATATCATTTTTTTCTGCATCTAACCCAGCCAATACTTTTGGCCTAATACCACAGTTTGGCCACTCAGCTCTGCTCGGTTCCCATCCATTGTTTTTTTGTACAAACAACTCCAGAGATGTGAATTAGTTAACCACCAAAATGAGTGGAAAAAGGCCTGCTGCTGGTGGAAAGGGGAATAGGCATGTTGGGAAGGGGAAAAACGGTTGTGTCCGTGTGGTAGGTGTTAAAGCAACAGTAACATCTGCAGAAGAAAGACCATCTTCCAGCCAAACTAAAATGTCTACTTCTTTTAGCGGACAATGTGATACGATCCCTTTCTTACCGACACGCCAATCGCTACAAATTCCAGATGAGGCACAAAAACAGCAGGTGCTTCAACGGATATCAAGTGCTCCTTTAAGTGGGCTCTCCTCCACCTCAACTTCAACATCACAAATACTCCAGTCCTCAGAGGTGTCACCCCAATCGCACTTGCTTCCTCACAGCTCCCAAGTCTCCAGCTGCCCGTCTGAGTATGGGGTAGAACAGATGGTTGAGTCTGCAGAGCTGTTTACTCATACTATAGCCTGGGAATCAGAGGTCGACTCCAGCGCTTCTGTGAATCCAGACGAGGAAATGATCTGCACTGATGCCCAGAATCTTTATGAGTCGGATCCAGGACCAGACGCAGAAGGTTCTGACCATAATGTAGACCCTCTTTCCCAAACTGTAACTCCTGTTGGTGGACACAATGAGGAAGACGATTATGAGACTCAAATACCTGATTGGAGCGACAACTTTAGTTTTTTGTCAGGGCAGGAACAGGTTGGCTCTGAGGACGACGGGTGTGATAACACACAGGGTGATGATGATGAGGTTGGAGATCCCACTTACTGTCAACCCACAGTCAGCCAAGAGATGAGGTCAGCAGAGGAGGTGGAGGAGGATGCTAGTGACGACGAGGTCAGGTTGCGCCTTCCTGGACAGAGACGTAGTACTGGAAGCACGTCAACAACTGCATCCTCAAACACAACTCTGCCTCTGACCACAAGTCGTGGTGGCTCTTCAGGTCGCATGGGTGCTAAGCCTTGCATAGCCTGGGCATTTTTTCAGATCGATAAAGATGACCCAACTCATGTTATCTGTAACATTTGTCAGCAAAAGCTAAGTAGAGGCCAAAAAATACATAGTCTGAGTACTTCATGCATGAACCGGCACATGGACATGAAGCATAAGTTGCAGTGGGATGGTCACTGTGCTATAATGCGGCCTAGCTGGCCGGGCCAACCACCGTCTGCCACATCTTGTGCATCCGCGGCCTCTTCATCCTCTGTGACTGGGGGGACAGCAGTCGCACCTGTTTTGGGACGCAGACTTGCCACCTCTTTACCCGCAACAGCCAGCGTGATTGGCAGGTCATCATTTTCTTTTGAGGTGGTAACACCAGCTGGTGTTGAGCGCTGTCCGACATCGATAGCACCACCTTTGGATCAAAGCAACCTAACATGTCCGCCTGCATCTTCCTCACAGACCGGCAGTTTGCTGGGGACACCCTACTCAACCCCGTCTAAGCACAACAGCCAGCCCTCGGTCCCTCAGATGTGGACAAGTAAAAGACCATTTCCTCCTAGCCATGAGAAAGCTAAGAGGTTGAATTTCACCATCTGCAAGCTCTTGGCTACAGAAATGCTGCCTTTCCGCCTGGTGTACACAGAGGATTTTCGAGACCTTATGTCCGTCGCAGTGCCCCAGTACCAGATGCCCAGTCGGCACTACTTTTCAAAGAAAGGTGTGCCTGTGCTCCACCAGCATGTCGCACACAACATCACCGCTTCTTTGAGAAACTCTGTGTGTGACAGGGTGCATTTCACCACAGACACTTGGACGAGTAGGCATGGACAGGGGCGTTACATGTCGCTGACTGGGCACTGGGTAACTATGGTGACAGCAGGACAAGGGGCTGCTGTCCAAGTCTTGCCGTCCCCACGAGTTGTGCGTCAATCCTCTTTATGTCATTTTTCCTCCACTGCTTCTGCCTCCTCAACCTCCTCTCGGTCTTCCACCTGCACCCAAAGCCTGTCTGGTCATGCCACAAGCTTTCTAACTGCACAGAAGGGATCCTGCACACCTCCTTACTATGCTGGCAGTAGGGCTCAACGTCATCAGGCGGTTTTTACATTGAAATGTCTGGGAAATGTGAGTCACACAGCTGAGGAGTTGTGGTCAGCTCTGGAGAACCAATTTCATGAATGGTTGTCTCCACTGGACCTGAAACCAGGGAAGGCCGTGTGCGACAATGCTGCAAACCTGGGTGCGGCCCTTCGCCGGGGCAATGTCACACACGTGCCTTGTATGGCTCACGTGTTGAACCTGGTTGTCCAGCAATTTTTAGCCCACTATCCCAGACTAGATGGCCTTCTGCAGAGAGCACGGTCGCTGTGTGCTCACTTCCGCCGTTCGCATCCCGCAGCTCAGCGACTTACATCTCTACAGAAGTCGTTGGGCCTGCCACTTCACCGGCTAAAATGCGATGTGCCTACCCGGTGGAATTCAACTCTGCACATGTTGCAGCGACTGTGGCAGCACCGACAAGCCCTGGTGCAATACGTTCTGACGTATAGCCTGGGCCAACGAGATTCAGAGGTGGGGCAAATCACGCTGGAGGAGTGGTCTCAGATCAGGGACCTATGCACCCTTCTGCACAGTTTTGAAATGGCGACGAAGATGTTTAGTGCTGACGATGCCATTATCAGCATGACTATTCCGGTGATTTACATGCTGGAGCACATGTTAAACAGAATTCGGAGTCAGGTGGTGGCACAAGAGGAGGTGGAGGAAGTAGAGGAGGAGGAGTTGTATGCGGAAGGGCTAACATCTGCAAGGTCCAGACGGTCGGCAGCACCAGGGCGGCAGGCATGTGAGGGTGGGGTAGATGGTTTTACCAGGGCGCATGGTAGCAGCCAAACTAGTGAGGAAGGTGCAGGAGCCCAGGAAGAAGTGGAGGACGAACTGATGGAAGACTCATCAGATGAGGGAGACCTTGATCACATTTCTGTTGTGCGAGGTTGGGGGGAGAGGACAGAGGAAGGAAGCATGATTGTTACCTCGCCACCAACACAACAGGGACTTGGTGCTCCTGGATGCGCAACACACATGAGTGCCTTCTTGCTGCACTACCTGCAACATGACCCTCGAATTGTGAGAATTAGAAATAATCCTGACTACTGGGTTGCCACACTGTTAGATCCCCGGTACAAAAGTAAATTTGCAGAAATTATTCCTGCCATAGAAAGGGATGCACGCATGCAGGAGTATCAGCAGAGACTGTTGCAGAATCTTACATGTGCTTTTCCACAAAATACCAGTGGTGCACGTAGTGAATCTCACAGTTCCAACTTGCCAACCGTGGGACCGTCAAGTGTTCAGCACTCAAACCGTAACAGAACCACAGTATCTGCTGGTAACATCAATTTTGCGGAATCATTTCACCACTTTTTTAGCCCATCCTTTGCAAGGCCACAGGAGACAAGAAGTCTGACACATAGTCAACGCCTAGAGACGATGGTACAGGAGTATCTCCAAGTAAACATTGAAGCCACGACTGTGTCACTGGACCCTTGCTCTTTTTGGGCTTCCAATCTGGATAAATGGCCGGAGCTAGCCACTTACGCCTTGGAGATCTTGTCATGCCCCGCAGCCAGCGTTCTGTCTGAACGTGTGTTCAGCGCTGCTGGTGGTGTGCTGACAGATAAGCGCACGCGGCTCTCCACTGATAATGTAGACAGACTCACGTTCATAAAGATGAGCAAATCATGGATCCGAAACCACTTTTCTACCCCTGTGTCATCCTGGGGAGAGTAAAAGCTTGATGATTGGTTAAAATCACCCTACCAACCGTTTTAAGCTTTCAAATTACTAATCATGTTTATCTGTATCTTGACTGGAAAATAATTTGGGCTTTGTAGCAGTGTGCAGCACTGATCCTATTAGGCCATCTATAATAAGCTTCACCAGATTTAAAATTAACAATAATTTTTAGCTGCATCTAGCCCGGAAAATAATTTTGGGGCTCCGAGATGCGCAAGACACATAAGTGCCTTCTTGCTGCACTACCTGCAGCATGACCCTCATATTGTCAGAATTCGAAGTAATCATGACTACTGGGTTGCCACACTCTTAGATCCCCCAAACTTTTCGATCAACCTTTTCATTTTAATAAAGACCAAAAAAATGGTCATTTTTGAAATTATAAGCATTAGCAGGTTGTTAGAAACTGAAATCAAACAGTTTTCAACTCAAAACTTTATTCTAGGTGATGGTACATTTTCACATAGGACCCCTTGTTCGAAAGGAGCTTCTGAACTTTCTCGTCCATTGAATTTGTCAGGTTTTGGATGGTTTCTGCTTCAATTGTTTTGCATGAGGACAGAATACCCTCCCAGAGCTGTTGCTTAGATGTGAACTGCCTCCCGCCATCATAGACACTCCTTTTAATGATGCTCCAAAGGTTCTGAATGGGGTAGAGGTCAGGGGAGCATGGGGGTCACACCATAAGTTTGTCCCCTTTTATGCCCATATCAGCCAGAGATGCAGATGTTTTATGTGCAGCATGAGATGGTGCATTATCATGCAGAAAAATTATCTTGCTGTGAAATACACTGTTCTTCTTCTTGAACCATGGCAGGAAGTGCTGTTTGAGAAAATCCACATACATTATGGAGTTCATCTTTAGCGCCTTCAGGGATCCTAAAGGGGCCGACAATCTCTCTCCCCATGATTCCAGCCCAAAACATTACTCCACCTCCTCCTTGTTGGCGCTGTAGCCGTGTTTGCGTGGGGTGTCCATCAACCAGCCATCCTCCACTCCATTCATCTGGACCATCGAGCGCTGCACGGCACTCATCCGTGAACAAAACAGTTTTGAAATCAGTCTTCATGTAATGTTTGGCCCACTGGAGCCGTTTCTGCTTGTGTGAAGTGGATAGAGGAGGTCGACAGGATGGCGTATGCACAGCTGCAAACCTCTGAAGGACCCTGCATCTTGTTGTTCGGGGGACGTTGGAGGCACAAGCAGCTTCAAAAACTTGTCTGCTGCTATGACAAGGCTTTTTTGCCGCTGCTCTTTCAACCTGACGTAATTGCCTGTAGGAAAGAGTCCTCAATTTGCCCTTATCAGCACGCACACATGCGTACTGTGAATCAGCTACATACTTCTTGATTGCCAAGACACTTCATCCTGATCATCGCACAATGTTGATTGTAGTCATGCCTTGACCTAAACACTCCACAATTTGTTGCTTCTCAGCAGCCGACACATCCTTTTTCTTTCCCATTTTGGCAGAAAATGTAGGCTGCTTAATAATGTGAGAGAGCCTTCTTAAGTAGTCTTGCCTTTCATTGGACACACCTGCCAAACTAATTAGCACAGGTGTCTGCAATTGCTTACAGTGATATAAAGAGCCCTGACACACATCACCATCAATGAGTTTAACTGACAAACAAACAAATTCTTCCCTTATCACTCCTAAACACTTTTTGCATAATAATTTGGAACGCAGTGTACATGTGCTTTTCCACAAAACACCAGTGGTTCACGTAGTGAATCTTACAGTTCTAACTTGCCAACCGTGGTCTGTATGGAATTGTTCAATAAAGGGCCCAAAATTAAGATAACATAGATGGGAGAGGTCTCTATGAATAGGAATTCCTAAGTATTTGATACCCTGTGAGGGCCAGGCAAAGGGAAAGTTGGACTGGATGGAATCCTATATGGATTTAGGGAGGGAGACATCGAGGGCCTCAGACTTCGCTGCATTGATTTTAAAATTTGACCATGTAACAAAGTGATCTATTTCAGCCATAACAGCAGGGATGGATATATGTGATTGAGTGATATATACTAGGACATCATCAGCAAATAGAGAGCACTTGTACTCGGTGCCTCCCACCTCAATCCACCTAATATTGGGGTTATGGCGAATTGATGAGAGCAGGTGCTCCGTCACTAGGATGTATAAGAGAGGGGACAGAGGACATCCCTGCCTTGTCCCATTGGTGATTGTGAAAGGTGATGAAAATGTTCTGACGCACCCCCTGGGCCTTGGGACACCCGGAGCCGGACCCTTTTTGGTGGATGCTGGTGGTTGTAGTCTTCGTGGCGGCGATCCGGTTCCGTGGCTCAGGGCGGTCAAACCAGTGGCGGAACTATTTATGTGGTTTTGATGTTTAAATGTCCGACTACGCCACCCGTGGATTGCGGTCAGAGTGAACCGCCGCTACAGGGCAGACGGCTAAGGCTGGTGTTGTGGGTGCAGCAGAGCGTAGCATAACTCCCCACGGGAGGAGTATAGCCTCAGGGCAGTGTATGCGGAGGATGGGGGTGATGGTGCAGGGCAGCAGCAGTAACGACACGGAGTCAGTGATGCAGTTCAGGGCCTTTACTCACAGTTCTTATTATCCAGACCACGTCTGCAGGTAACGGCTGCCCACGTCGTACTGTGCTCACCAGGTGAGGGGCTCAGACAACTCCCAGATAACTTTGGAGCGCTTCACAGGACCCCCTTTGTGTGTCCTTTGTCTGGCCTTTCTTACCAACACTTCTGTCCGGCTGCCTCGGGCCTCCTCTTGGTAAACTTGGCGCCAGTTTCCCTGACCCTATGTGGTGCCTTCCTAGCGGGTGGAGCAAGGGGCTGCGCCACATAAAATGTCAGAGCCTCCGGTTTCTAGCTGAGGGTCGTTTCCTGCCTCCACTAGTTCGGGGACCGGTCTCCCCCTTTGGCCTGACCCCTCCACGCAGGTGGATTCGGGCGTGCGGTGGCGACTCGCCCGTCCGCACCCCTGGGATCCCTTCATTCCTCGTTCCTGGAGCCTTCTCCGCTCCTCTTCCTTCCTTCTCCCTCTTGCAGGCCTGGGCCTCTGTTACTAGGCCCGCCTCCGGAGCAGAGCTCATGCAGAGCCCCTGCTCCCTGCCACTTCTGCTCAGACTTCTCTGCACTGAACTAAGATGGTGCCCACCTTTTATACTCCCTTCTCAATGCACCCAGGAACTGCTTCCTCCCTGCTCCTGCACTGCAGGGTTCCCCTTCCTCAGTGTTCCCTCCCCCCACTCCAGCCAGGGACAGGGACTGTCGTGCCCATCTCAGGGGCATATTCGTCGCCCTGCCCCACGGCAATGTGGTGTAATGCATGCAGGTGTCGGGTCCTGATCCACACTCCATCCTTATCTGAGAGTGAGATATCACACCTCTGGGTGAGGTGCAATACGTCTGTAGCAACCGAGCCCTCGGTGCTACAGTTCCATTTATCTTCAGCCTAGGTGACGTATTGTGATACAGGGCCGTGATTTTGGCTATAAAAGGGTCCCCTAGACCCCTACCCCAAGCTTTTTAAGAGAATCATATATGGCGTGCCAGGAGACTCTATGGAATGCTTTCTCAGCATCCAACGAGAGTATCTACTTACAAATTTTTAACTGCATCTAGCCCAGGAAATACTTTGTGCCTAGTAGCAGTGTCTGCTAGTCAGCGGATTATCCCGGCTGTTAAGCAAGCTACACCACCTGTAGTTTGGACACTTAATTTTTTCAAAGGAAATGCTTCGGGACCACGGGATACTTAGTGAAGAGCATCAGGAGGCACCCCAAGGCATAGGGGCTGGGACTGGCACTAGGATGCCTTGCGGTGGACAGCCGAGCTCGATCCTTATAAAAGCTTTTTAACTGCAGCAGCTTTAGTGGACGCTACTGGAGCTGGAATTACGCGGCTGCTGGCATGAGACTTGCCCTCCAATAGATCCTTGTAAATGGATTTAAAGTGTATTCATTCAAATTAGAGGGACAATTTAAATTAAAAAGCTTAGAGCTGCCTCCACCACAGGGGGGCTCTCTCGACCCACCAGCGGACAGGCACCAGTATTGGGAGAGGGGGGCTGGCCGTCAGGGTTCACCGCGGCTCTGGCACAAACCCGGCGACACGGAGGTGGCACGGGCAGGAGCGGACTGGCCGTCTCGGCTTCTCACTTTTTGGATTTTAGAAGGGCATGACATGCCTATATCTGTGTCTCCCCCTCCTTTTACTCCTCCACCTCTTTTCTTTTCGCATGACTATATGTACTTGTCACTTTTCCATGTGTTAATTGTGTCTTCTGAGCAGTTTGTCAGCTTTTGGACACCTTTGAAGGTGTTTTCTATGTGTTTCTATGTGTTTTTGTTTGCCTGCCATTGGTTTTAACGGTGTTCGAAGGTGTTCGACGAACAGTTCGACGAACACACGGGTGTTCGACGAACCGAACCGAACTCGAACACTACGGGGGTGGCTCAACACTAGTCAGCACACCACCAGCAGCGCTGAACACACGTTCAGACAGAACGCTGGCTGCGGGGCATGACAAGATCTCCAAGGCGTAAGTGGCTAGCTCCGGCCATTTATCCAGATTGGAAGCCCAAAAAGAGCAAGGGTCCAGTGACACAGTCGTGGCTTTAATGTTTACTTGGAGATACTCCTGTACCATCGTCTCTAGGCGTTGACTATGTGTCAGACTTCTTGTCTCCTGTGGCCTTGCAAAGGATGGGCTAAAAAAGTGGTGAAATGATTCCGCAAAATTGATGTTACCAGCAGATACTGTGGTTCTGTTACGGTTTGAGTGCTGAACACTTGACGGTCCCACGGTTGGCAAGTTGGAACTGTGAGATTCACTACGTGCACCACTGGTATTTTGTGGAAAAGCACATGTAAGATTCTGCAACAGTCTCTGCTGATACTCCTGCATGCGTGCATCCCTTTTTATGGCAGGAATAATTTCTGCAAATTTACTTTTGTACCGGGGATCTAACAGTGTGGCAACCCAGTAGTCAGGATTATTTCTAATTCTCACAATTCAAGTGTCATGTTGCAGGTAGTGCAGCAAGAAGGCACTCATGTGTGTTGCGCATCCAGGAGCACCAAGTCCCTGTTGTGTTGGTGGCGAGGTAACAATCATGCTTCCTTCCTCTGTCCTCTCCCCCCAACCTCGCACAACAGAAATGTGATCAAGGTCTCCCTCATCTGATGAGTCTTCCATCAGTTCGTCCTCCACTTCTTCCTGGGCTCCTGCACCTTCCTCACTAGTTTGGCTGCTACCATGCGCCCAGGTAAAACCATCTCCCCCACCCTCACATGCCTGCCGCCTTGGTGCTGCCGACCGTCTGGACCTTGCAGATGTTAGCCCTTCCGCATACAACTCCTCCTCCTCTACTTCCTCCACCTCCTCTTGTGCCACCACCTGACTCCGAATTCTGTTTAACATGTGCTCCAGCATGTAAATCACCGGAATAGTCATGCTGATAATGGCATCGTCAGCACTAAACATCTTCGTCGCCATTTCAAAACTGTGCAGAAGGGTGCATAGGTCCCTGATCTGAGACCACTCCTCCAGCGTGATTTGCCCCACCTCTGAATCTCTTTCGCCCAGGCTATACGTCAGAACGTATTGCACCAGGGCTTGTCGGTGCTGCCACAGTCGCTGCAACATGTGCAGAGTTGAATTCCACCGGGTAGGCACATCGCATTTTAGCCGGTGAAGTGGCAGGCCCAACGACTTCTGTAGAGATGTAAGTCGCTGAGCTGCGGGATGCGAATGGCGGAAGTGAGCACACAGCGACCGTGCCCTCTGCAGAAGGCCATCTAGTCTGGGATAGTGGGCTAAAAATTGCTGGACAACCAGGTTCAACACGTGAGCCATACAAGGCACGTGTGTGACATTGCCCCGGCGAAGGGCCGCACCCAGGTTTGCAGCATTGTCGCACACGGCCTTCCCTGGTTTCAGGTCCAGTGGAGACAACCATTCATGAAATTGGTTCTCCAGAGCTGACCACAACTCCTCAGCTGTGTGACTCACATTTCCCAGACATTTCAATGTAAAAACCGCCTGATGACGTTGAGCCCTACTGCCAGCATAGTAAGGAGGTGTGCAGGATCCCTTCTGCGCAGTTAGAAAGCTTGTGGCATGACCAGACAGGTTTTGGGTGCAGGTGGAAGACCGAGAGGAGGTTGAGGAGACAGAAGCAGTGGAGGAACTTTGAGATAAAGAGGATTGACGCACAACTCGTGGGGACGGCAAGACTTGGACAGCAGCCCCTTGTCCTGCTGTCACCATAGTTACCCAGTGCCCAGTCAGCGACATGTAACGCCCCTGTCCATGCCTACTCGTCCAAGTGTCTGTGGTGAAATGCACCCTGTCACACACACAGTTTCTCAAAGAAGCGGTGATGTTGTGTGCGACATGCTGGTGGAGGGCAGGCACACCTTTCTTTGAGAAGTAGTGCCGACTGGGCATCTGGTACTGGGGCACTGCGACGGACATAAGGTCTCGAAAATCCTCTGTGTCCACCAGGCGGAAAGGCAGCATTTCTGTAGCCAAGAGCTTGCAGATGGTGAAATTCAACCTCTTAGCTTTCTCATGGCTTGGAGGAAATGGTCTTTTACTTGTCCACATCTGAGGGACCGAGGGCTGGCTATTGTGCTTAGACGGGGTTGATAAAGGTGTCCCCGGCAAACTGCCGGTCTGTGAGGAAGATGCAGGCGGACATGTTAGGTTGCCTTGATCCAAAGGTGGTGCTATCGATGTCGGACAGCGCTCAACACCAGCTGGTGTTACCACCTCCAAAGAAAATGATGACCTGCCAATCACGCTGGCTGTTGCGGGTAAAGAGTAGAGATGAGCGTTGTTCTACTCGAACTGTTCGCCAATCTCAAATTCGAGCTGTTTTGGGCGGTGTTCGAGCCGTTCGGCGAACACGAACAATTTGAGAAAAATTCGGCTGTTCGAGGTTATGTTCGATAACTGGTCGTGCACCAAAATCATAACTGGATTTTTTCTCAGTAATGATGAAAATTAATGTTAATACGCAGTTTGAGTGTACAGCGGGGCGGGGGGAGGGGCAGGGGATGGATCTCTGCAGGAACAATGAAGATCTCCATTTTTTTTTCTCTTTCCCTCATTTGCAGTGGGGAGGTGCAATCTGTCAGCCTATCAGCAGCGCACACACGGAGCGAAGTGCTTTTTTTCACACAAGCAAGGGCATGTGTCATTGGCAGTGTATGTCACATGTCCTTGCCCTATAAGACCAAGCCATTTTCCCCGTCGCCACCATTTTCTCACTGCTGCAGCTGCGTGTTAGACGGCACCGCTGTTGCTGTGTGCGCTATACCTTGTTAATTTCAAGCCAATTTTCGCACAAATATACAGATAGCTTGGGAGTAGGGAATAGTTGTGATTGCAGTCCTTTTAAGGACTAGGTTACAGCATTTCCTACGACTTTTATCAGGGAGGTCTGTGCTCTTAAATAGATAGGTTGTGGGAGTAAAGACTAATTGTAATTGGAGTCCTTTTCAGGACTAGGTTACATGAGTTCCTATCAGTTTTTGCCAGGCAGGTCTGTGCCAGTGCTGTGCAATTTTTTTTCACAGCATTTGGCTGAATCTAGCAAAGCTAATCCTTTTTGGCCTATTGCAGAGTGTGTTAGTCAGTGGAGTAGCCTATCTGTGTTGCAAGATATACCACCTGTGTATAGAATACCAATTTTTTTACTGCACCTAGTGAAGTAAAATCTTTTGGGCATAGCATCATTCTATTAGTCCATCTATACTGACCTCCATCAGGTTGCAAATTAAAAATAATTTTTTTCTGCATCTAGCTCTGAAAAAATTTGGCTTCTAGCAGTGTGTGGGACTTGGTCTATTAGTCCATCTATACTGACCTCCATCAGGTTGCAAATTAAAAATAATTTTTTTCTGCATCTAGCTCTGAAAAAATATTTGGGCTTCTAGCAGTGTGTGGGACTTGGTCTATTAGTCCATCTATACTGACCTCCATCAGGTTGCAAATTAAAAATAATTTTTTTCTTCATTTAGCTCTGAAAAAATATTTGGGCTTCTAGCAGTGTGTGGGACTTGTTCTATTAGTCCTTCTATACTGACCTCCAGCAGGTTGCAAATTGAATATAATTTTTTTCTGCATCTAGCTCTGAAAAAATAGTTGGGCTTCTAGCGGTGTGTGGGACTTGGTCTATTAGTCCATCTATACTGACCTCCATCAGGTTGCAAATTAAAAATAATTTTTTTCTGCATCTAGCTCTGAAAAAATATTTGGGCTTCTAGCAGTGTGTGGGACTTGGTCTATTAGTCCATCTATACTGACCTCCATCAGGTTGCAAATTAAAAATAATTTTTTTCTGCATCTAGCTCTGAAAAAATATTTGGGCTTCTAGCGGTGTGTGGGACTTGGTCTATTAGTCCATCTATACTGACCTCCATCAGGTTGCAAATTAAAAATAATTTTTTTCTGCATCTAGCTCTGAAAAAATATTTGGGCTTCTAGCAGTGTGTGGGACTTGGTCTATTAGTCCATCTATACTGACCTCCATCAGGTTGCAAATTAAAAATAATTTTTTTCTTCATTTAGCGCTGAAAAAATATTTGGGCTTCTAGCAGTGTGTGGGACTTGTTCTATTAGTCCTTCTATACTGACCTCCATCAGGTTGCAAATTAAAAATATTTTTTTTCTGCATCTAGCTCTGAAAAAATATTTGGGCTTCTAGCAGTGTGTGGGACTTGGTCTATTAGTCCATCTATATTGACCTCCATCAGGTTGCAAATTAAAAATAATTTTTATCTGCATCTACAGTACCTCTGAAAAAATATTTGGGCTTCTAGCAATGTGTGGGACTATTTGTATTAGTCCATCTATACTGACCTCCATCAGGTTGCAAATTCAAAATAATTTTTTTCTGCATCTAACCCAGCCAATAGTTTTGGCCTAATACCACAGTTTGGCCACTCAGCTCTGCTCGGTTACCATCCATTGTTTTTTTGTGCAAACAACTCCAGAGTTGTGAATTAGTTAACCACCAAAATGAGTGGAAAAAGGCCTGCTGCTGGTGGAAAGGGGAATAGGCGTGTTGGGAAGGGGAAAAAAGGTTGTGTCCGTGGGGTAGGTGTTAAAGCAACAGTAACATCTGCAGAAGAAAGACCATCTTCCAGCCAAACTAAAATGTCTACTTCTTTTAGCGGACAATGTGATAAGATCCCTTTCTTACGGCCACGCCAATCGCTACAAATTCCAGATGAGGCACAAAAACAGCAGGTGCTTCAACGGATATCAAGTGCTCCTTTAAGTGGGCTCTCCTCCACATGAACTTCAACATCACAAATACTCCAGTCCTCAAAGGTGTCACCCAAATCGCACTTGCTTCCTCACAGCTCCCAAATCTCCAGCTGCCCGTCTGAGTATGAGGTAGAACAGATGGTTGAGTCTGCAGAGCTGTTTACTCATACTATAGCCTGGGAATCAGAGGTCGACTCCAGCGCTTCTGTGAATCCAGACGAGGAAATGATCTGCACTGATGCCCAGAATCTTTATGAGTCGGATCCAGGACCAGACGCAGAAGGTTCTGACCATAATGTAGACCCTCATTCCCAAACTGTAACTCCTGTTGGTGGAGACAATGAGGAAGACGATGATAAGACTCAAATACCTGATTGGAGCGACAACTTTAGTTTTTTGTCAGGGCAGGAACAGGTTGGCTCTGAGGACGACGGGTGTGATAACGCACAGGGTGATGATGATGAGGTCGGAGATCCCACTTACTGTCAACCCACAGTCAGCCAAGAGATGAGGTCAGCAGAGGAGGTGGAGGAAGATGCTAGTGACGACGAGGTCAGGTTGCGCCTTCCTGGACAGAGACGTAGTACTGGAAGCATGTCAACAACTGCATCCTCAAACACAACTCTGCCTCTCACCACAAGTCGTGGTGGCTCTTCAGGTCGCATGGGTGCTAAGCCTTGCATAGCCTGGGCATTTTTTCAGATCGATAAAGATGACCCAACTCGTGTTATCTGTAACATTTGTCAGCAAAAGCTAAGTAGAGGCCAAAAAATACATAGTTTGAGTACTTCATGCATGAACCGGCACATGGACATGAAGCATAAGTTGCAGTGGGAAGCTCAGTGTGCTACAATGCGGCCTAGCCGGCCGGGCCAATCACCGTCTGCCATATCTTGTGCATCCGCGGCCTCTTCATCCTCTGTGACTGGGGGGACAGCAGTCACACCTGTTTTGGGGCGCAGACCTGCCACCTCTTTACCCGCAACAGCCAGCGTGATTGGCAGGTCATCATTTTCTTTGGAGGTGGTAACACCAGCTGGTGTTGAGCGCTGTCCGACATCGATAGCACCACCTTTGGATCAAGGCAACCTAACATGTCCGCCTGCATCTTCCTCACAGACCGGCAGTTTGCCGGGGACACCCTTATCAACCCCGTCTAAGCACAATAGCCAGCCCTCGGTCCCTCAGATGTGGACAAGTAAAAGACCATTTCCTCCTAGCCATGAGAAAGCTAAGAGGTTGAATTTCACCATCTGCAAGCTCTTGGCTACAGAAATGCTGCCTTTCCGCCTGGTGGACACAGAGGATTTTCGAGACCTTATGTCCGTCGCAGTGCCCCAGTACCAGATGCCCAGTCGGCACTACTTCTCAAAGAAAGGTGTGCCTGCGCTCCACCAGCATGTCGCACACAACATCACCGCTTCTTTGAGAAACTCTGTGTGTGACAGGGTGCATTTCACCACAGACACTTGGACGAGTAGGCATGGACAGGGGCGTTACATGTCGCTGACTGGGCACTGGGTAACTATGGTGACAGCAGGACAAGGGGCTGCTGTCCAAGTCTTGCCGTCCCCACGAGTTGTGCGTCAATCCTCTTTATGTCAAAGTTCCTCCACTGCTTCTGCCTCCTCAACCTCCTCTCGGTCTTCCACCTGCACCGAAAGCCTGTCTGGTCATGCCACAAGCTTTCTAACTGCGCAGAAGGGATCCTGCACACCTCCTTACTATGCTGGCAGTAGGGCTCAACGTCATCAGGCGGTTTTTACATTGAAATGTCTGGGAAATGTGAGTCACACAGCTGAGGAGTTGTGGTCAGCTCTGGAGAACCAATTTCATGAATGGTTGTCTCCACTGGACCTGAAACCAGGGAAGGCCGTGTGCGACAATGCTGCAAACCTGGGTGCGGCCCTTCGCCGGGGCAATGTCACACACGTGCCTTGTATGGCTCACGTGTTGAACCTGGTTGTCCAGCAATTTTTAGCCCACTATCCCAGACTAGATGGCCTTCTGCAGAGGGCACGGTCGCTGTGTGCTCACTTCCGCCGTTCGCATCCCGCAGCTCAGCGACTTACATCTCTACAGAAGTCGTTGGGCCTGCCACTTCACCGGCTAAAATGCGATGTGCCTACCCGGTGGAATTCAACTCTGCACATGTTGCAGCGACTGTGGCAGCACCGACAAGCCCTGGTGCAATACGTTCTGACGTATAGCCTGGGCCAACGAGATTCAGAGGTGGGGCAAATCACGCTGGAGGAGTGGTCTCAGATCAGGGACCTATGCACCCTTCTGCACAGTTTTGAAATGGCGACGAAGATGTTTAGTGCTGACGATGCCATTATCAGCATGACTATTCCGGTGATTTACATGCTGGAGCACATGTTAAACAGAATTCGGAGTCAGGTGGTGGCACAAGAGGAGGTGGAGGAAGTAGAGGAGGAGGAGTTGTATGCGGAAGGGCTAACATCTGCAAGGTCCAGACGGTCGGCAGCACCAAGGCGGCAGGCATGTGAGGGTGGGGGAGATGGTTTTACCAGGGCGCATGGTAGCAGCCAAACTAGTGAGGAAGGTGCAGGAGCCCAGGAAGAAGTGGAGGACGAACTGATGGAAGACTCATCAGATGAGGGAGACCTTGATCACATTTCTGTTGTGCGAGGTTGGGGGGAGAGGACAGAGGAAGGAAGCATGATTGTTACCTCGCCACCAACACAACAGGGACTTGGTGCTCCTGGATGCGCAACACACATGAGTGCCTTCTTGCTGCACTACCTGCAACATGACCCTCGAATTGTGAGAATTAGAAATAATCCTGACTACTGGGTTGCCACACTGTTAGATCCCCGGTACAAAAGTAAATTTGCAGAAATTATTCCTGCCATAGAAAGGGATGCACGCATGCAGGAGTATCAGCAGAGACTGTTGCAGAATCTTACATGTGCTTTTCCACAAAATACCAGTGGTGCACGTAGTGAATCTCACAGTTCCAACTTGCCAACCGTGGGACCGTCAAGTGTTCAGCACTCAAACCGTAACAGAACCACAGTATCTGCTGGTAACATCAATTTTGCGGAATCATTTCACCACTTTTTTAGCCCATCCTTTGCAAGGCCACAGGAGACAAGAAGTCTGACACATAGTCAACGCCTAGAGACGATGGTACAGGAGTATCTCCAAGTAAACATTGAAGCCACGACTGTGTCACTGGACCCTTGCTCTTTTTGGGCTTCCAATCTGGATAAATGGCCGGAGCTAGCCACTTACGCCTTGGAGATCTGGTCATGCCCCGCAGCCAGCGTTCTGTCTGAACGTGTGTTCAGCGCTGCTGGTGGTGTGCTGACAGATAAGCGCACGCGGCTCTCCACTGATAATGTAGACAGACTCACGTTCATAAAGATGAACAAATCATGGATCCGAAACGACTTTTCTACCCCTGTGTCATCCTGGGGAGAGTAAAAGCTTGATGATTGGTTAAAATCACCCTACCAACCGTTTTAAGCTTTCAAATTACTAATCATGTTTATCTGTATCTTGACTGGAAAATAATTTGGGCTTTGTAGCAGTGTGCAGCACTGATCCTATTAGGCCATGTATACTAAAGCTTCACCAGATTTAAAATTAAAAATAATTTTTAGCTGCATCTAGCCCGGAAAATAATTTTGGGGCTCCGAGATGCGCAAGGCACATAAGTGCCTTCTTGCTGCACTACCTGCAGCATGACCCTCATATTGTCAGAATTCGAAGTAATCATGACTACTGGGTTGCCACACTCTTAGATCCCCCAAACTTTTCGATCAACCTTTTCATTTTAATAAAGACCAAAAAAATGGTCATTTTTGAAATTATAAGCATTAGCAGGTTGTTAGAAACTGAAATCAAACAGTTTTCAACTCAAAACTTTATTCTAGGTGATGTTACATTTTCACATAGGACCCCTTGTTCGAAAGGAGCTTCTGAACTCTCTCGTCCATTGAATTTGTCAGGTTTTGGATGGTTTCTGCTTCAGTTGTTTTGCATGAGGACAGAATACCCTCCCAGAGCTGTTGCTTAGATGTGAACTGCCTCCCGCCATCATAGACACTCCTTTTAATGATGCTCCAAAGGTTCTGAATGGGGTAGAGGTCAGGGGAGCATGGGGGTCACACCATAAGTTTGTCCCCTTTTATGCCCATATCAGCCAGAGATGCAGATGTTTTATGTGCAGCATGAGATGGTGCATTATCATGCAGAAAAATGATCTTGCTGTGAAATACACGGTTCTTCTTCTTGAACCATGGCAGGAAGTGCTGTTTGAGAAAATCCACATACATTATGGAGTTCATCTTTAGCGCCTTCAGGGATCCTAAAGGGGCCGACAATCTCTCTCCCCATGATTCCAGCCCAAAACATTACTCCACCTCCTCCTTGTTGGCGCTGTAGCCGTGTTTGCGTGGGGTGTCCATCAACCAGCCATCCTCCACTCCATCCATCTGGACCATCGAGCGCTGCACGGCACTCATCCGTGAACAAAACAGTTTTGAAATCAGTCTTCATGTAATGTTTGGCCCACTGGAGCCGTTTCTGCTTGTGTGAAGTGGATAGAGGAGGTCGACAGGATGGCGCATGCACAGCTGCAAACCTCTGAAGGACCCTGCATCTTGTTGTTCGGGGGACGTTGGAGGCACAAGCAGCTTCAAAAACTTGTCTGCTGCTATGACAAGGCTTTTTTGCCGCTGCTCTTTCAACCTGACGTAATTGCCTGTAGGAAAGAGTCCTCAATTTGCCCTTATCAGCACGCACACGTGTGTACTGTGAATCAGCTACATACTTCTTGATTGCCAAGACACTTCATCCTGATCATCGCACAATGTTGATTGTAGTCATGCCTTGACCTAAACACTCCACAATTTGTTGCTTCTCAGCAGCCGACACATCCTTTTTCTTTCCCATTTTGGCAGAAAATGTAGGCTGCTTAATAATGTGAGAGAGCCTTCTTAAGTAGTCTTGCCTTTCATTGGACACACCTGCCAAACTAATTAGCACAGGTGTCTGCAATTGCTTACAGTGATATAAAGAGCCCTGACACACATCACCATCAATGAGTTTAACTGATAAACAAACAAATTCTTCCCTTATCACTCCTAAACACTTTTTGTATAATAATTTGGAACGCAGTGTACATGTGCATTTTCCACAAAACACCAGTGGTTCACGTAGTGAATCTTACAGTTCTAACTTGCCAACCGTGGTCTGTATGTAGTTGTTCAATAAAGGGCCCAAAATTAAGATAACATAGATGGGAGAGGTCTCTATGAATAGGAATTCCTAAGTATTTGATACCCTGTGAGGGCCAGGCAAAGGGAAAGTTGGACTGGATGGAATCCTATATGGATTTGGGGAGGGAGACATCGAGGGCCTCAGACTTCGCTGCATTGATTTTAAAATTTTACCATGTAACAAAGTGATCTATTTCAGCCATAACAGCATGGATGGATATATGTGATTGAGTGATATATACTAGGACATCATCAGCAAATAGAGAGCACTTGTACTCGGTGCCTCCCACCTCAATCCACCTAATATTGGGGTTATGGCGAATTGATGAGAGCAGGTGCTCCGTCACTAGGATGTATAAGAGAGGGGACAGAGGACATCACTGCCTTGTCCCATTGGTGATTGTGAAAGGTGATGAAAATGTTCTGACGCACCCCCTGGGCCTTGGGACACCCGGAGCCGGACCCTTTTTGGTGGATGCTGGTGGTTGTAGTCTTCGTGGCGGCGACCCAGTTCCGTGGCTCAGGGCGGTCAAACCAGTGGCGGAACTATTTATGTGGTTTTCATGTTTAAATGTCCGACTACGCCACCCGTGGATTGCGGTCAGAGTGAACCGCCGCTACAGGGCAGACCACTGAGGCTGGTGTTGTGGGTGCAGCAGAGCGTAGCATAACTCCCCACGGGAGGAGTATAGCCTCAGGGCAGTGTATGCGGAGGATGGGGGTGATGGTACAGGGCAGCAGCAGTAACGACACGGAGTCAGTGATGCAGTTCAGGGCCTTTACTCACAGTTCTTATTATCCAGACCACGTCTGCAGGTAACGGCTGCCCACGTCGTACTGTGCTCACCAGGTGAGGGGCTCTGACAACTCCCAGATAACTTTGGAGCACTTCACAGGACCCCCTTTGTGTGTCCTTTGTCTGGCCTTTCTTACCAACACTTCTGTCCGGCTGCCTCGGGCCTCCTCTTGGTAAACTTGGCGCCAGTTTCCCTGACCCTATGTGGTGCCTTCCTAGCGGGTGTAGCGAGGGGCTGCGCCACATAAAATGTCAGAGCCTCCGGTTTCTAGCTGAGGGTCGTTTCCTGCCTCCACTAGTTCGGGGACCGGTCTCCCCCTTTGGCCTGACCCCTCCACGCAGGTGGATTCGGGCGTGCGGTGGCGACTCGCCCGTCCGCACCCCTGGGATCCCTTCATTCCTCGTTACTGGAGCCTTCTCCGCTCCTCTTCCTTCCTTCTCCCTCTTCCAGGCCTGGGCCTCTGTTACTAGGCCCGCCTCCGGAGCAGAGCTCATGCAGAGCCCCTGCTCCCTGCCACTTCTGCTCAGACTTCTCTGCACTGAACTAAGATGGTGCCCACCTTTTATACTCCCTTCTAAATGCACCCAGGAACTGCTTCCTCCCTGCTCCTGCACTACAGGGTTCCCCTTCCTCAGTGTTCCCTCCCCCCACTCCAGCCAGGGACAGGGACTGTCGTGCCCATCTCAGGGGCATATTGGTCGCCCTGCCCCACGGCAATGTGGTGTAATGCATGCAGGTGTCGGGTCCTGATCCACACTCCATCCTTACCTGAGAGTGAGATATCACACCTCTGGGTGAGGTGCAATACGTCTGTAGCAACCGAGCCCTCAGGGTGCTACAGTTCCATTTATCTTCAGCCTAGGTGACGTATTGCGATACAGGGCCGTGATTTTGGCTATAAAAGGGTCCCCTAGACCCCTACCCCAAGCTTTTTAAGAGAATCATATATGGCGTGCCAGGAGACTCTATGGAATGCTTTCTCAGCATCCAACGAGAGTATCTAATTACAAATTTTTAACTGCATCTAGCCCAGGAAATACTTTGTGCCTAGTAGCAGTGTCTGCTAGTGAGCGGATTATCCCGGCTGTTAAGCAAGCTGCACCACCTGTAGTTTAGACACTTAATTTTTTCAAAGGAAATGCTTCGGGACCATGGGATACTTAGTGAAGAGCATCAGGAGGCACCCCAAGGCATAGGGGCTGGGACTGGCAGTAGGATGCCTTGCGGTGGACAGCCGAGCTCGATCCTTATAAAAGCTTTTTAACTGCAGCAGCTTTAGTGGACGCTACTGGAGCTGGAATTACCGCGGCTGCTGGCATGAGACTTGCCTTCCAATAGATCCTTGTAAATGGATTTAAAGTGTATTCATTCAAATTAGAGAGACAATTTAAATTAAAAAGCTTAGAGCTGCCTCCACCACAGGGGGGCTCGCTCGACCCACCAGCGGACAGGCACCAGTATTGGGAGAGGGGGGCTGGCCGTCAGGGTTCACCGCGGCTCTGGCACAAACCCGGCGACACGGAGGTGGCACGGGCAGGAGCGGACTGGCCGTGTCGGCTTCTCACTTTTTGGATTTTAGAAGGGCATGACATGCCTATATCTGTGTCTCCCCCTCCTTTTACTCCTCCACCTCTTTTATTTTCGCATGACTATATGTACTTGTCACTTTTCCATGTGTTAGTTATGTCTTCTGAGCAGTTTGTCAGCTTTTGGACACCTTTGAAGGTGTTTTCTATGTGTTTCTATGTGTTTTTGTTTGCCTGCCATTGGTTTTAACGGTGTTCGAAGGTGTTCGACGAACAGTTCGGCGAACACACGGGTGTTCGACGAACCGAAACGAACTCGAACACTACGGGGGTGGCTCAACACTAGTAAAGAGGTGGCAGGTCTGCGCCCCAAAACAGGTGTGACTGCTGTCCCCCCAGTCACAGAGGATGAAGAGGCCGCGGATGCACAAGATATGGCAGACGGTGGTTGGCCCGGCCGGCTAGGCCGCATTGTAGCACACTGAGCTTCCCACTGCAACTTATGCTTCATGTCCATGTGCCGGTTCATGCATGAAGTACTCAAACTATGTATTTTTTGGCCTCTACTTAGCTTTTGCTGACAAATGTTACAGATAACACGAGTTGGGTCATCTTTATCGATCTGAAAAAATGCCCAGGCTATGCAAGGCTTAGCACCCATGCGACCTGAAGAGCCACCACGACTTGTGGTGAGAGGCAGAGTTGTGTTTGAGGATGCAGTTGTTGACGTGCTTCCAGTACTACGTCTCTGTCCAGGAAGGCGCAACCTGACCTCGTCGTCACTAGCATCTTCCTCCACCTCCTCTGCTGACCTCATCTCTTGGCTGACTGTGGGTTGACTGTAAGTGGGATCTCCAACCTCATCATCATCACCCTGTGCGTTATCACACCCGTCGTCCTCAGAGCCAACCTGTTCCTGCCCTGACAAAAAACTAAAGTTGTCGCTCCAATCAGGTATTTGAGTCTTATCATCGTCTTCCTCATTGTCTCCACCAACAGGAGTTACAGTTTGGGAATGAGGGTCTACATTATGGTCAGAACCTTCTGCGTCTGGTCCTGGATCCGACTCATAAAGATTCTGGGCATCAGTGCAGATCATTTCCTCGTCTGGATTCACAGAAGCGCTGGAGTCGACCTCTGATTCCCAGGCTATAGTATGAGTAAACAGCTCTGCAGACTCAACCATCTGTTCTACCTCATACTCAGACGGGCAGCTGGAGATTTGGGAGCTGTGAGGAAGCAAGTGCGATTGGGGTGACACCTTTGAGGACTGGAGTATTTGTGATGTTGAAGTTGATGTGGAGGAGAGCCCACTTAAAGGAGCACTTGATATCCGTTGAAGCACCTGCTGTTTTTGTGCCTCATCTGGAATTTGTAGCGATTGGCGTGGCCGTAAGAAAGGGATCTTATCACATTGTCCGCTAAAAGAAGTAGACATTTTAGTTTGGCTGGAAGATGGTCTTTCTTCTGCAGATGTTACTGTTGCTTTAACACCTACCCCACGGACACAACCTTTTTTCCCCTTCCCAACACGCCTATTCCCCTTTCCACCAGCAGCAGGCCTTTTTCCACTCATTTTGGTGGTTAACTAATTCACAACTCTGGAGTTGTTTGCACAAAAAAACAATGGATGGTAACCGAGCAGAGCTGAGTGGCCAAACTGTGGTATTAGGCCAAAACTATTGGCTGGGTTAGATGCAGAAAAAAATTATATTCAATTTGCAACCTGATGGAGGTCAGTATAGATGGACTAATACAACAAGTCCCACACACTGCTAGAAGGCCAAATATTTTTTCAGAGCTAGATGCAGAAAAAAATTATATTCAGTTTGCAACCTGATGGAGGTCTGTATAGATGGATTAATAGAACAAGACCCACACACAGCTAGAAGCCCAATATTTTTTCAGAGGTAGATGCAGAAAAAAATATATTCAGTTTGCAACCTGATGGAGGTCAGTATAGATGGACTAATACAACAAGTCCCACACACAGCTAGAAGCCCAAATATTTTTTCAGAGGTACTGTAGATGCAGATAAAAATTATTTTTAATTTGCAACCTGATGGAGGTCAGTATAGATGGACTAATAGAGAAAGTCCGACACACTGCTAGAAGGCCAAATATTTTTTCAGAGCTAGATGCAGAAAAAAATTATATTCAGTTTGCAACCTGATGGAGGTCAGTATAGATGGACTAGTAGAACAAGTCCCACACACTGCTAGAAGGCCAAATATTTTTTCAGAGCTAGATGCATACAAAAAATTATTTTGAATTTGCAACCTGATGGAGGTCAGTATAGGTGGACTAGTAGAACAAGTCCCACACACTGCTAGAAGGCCAAATATTTTTTCAGAGCTAGATGCAGAAAAAAATTATATTCAATTTGCAACCTGATGGAGGTCAGTATAGATGGACTAATAGAACAAGTCCCACACACAGCTAGAAGCCCAAATATTTTTTCAGAGGTACTGTAGATGCAGATAAAAATTATTTTTAATTTGCAACCTGATGGAGGTCAGTATAGATGGACTAATAGAGAAAGTCCGACACACTGCTAGAAGGCCAAATATTTTTTCAGAGCTAAATGCAGAAAAAAATTATATTCAGTTTGCAACCTGATGGAGGTCAGTATAGATGGACTAATAGAATGATGCTATGCCCAAAAGATTTTACTTCACTAGGTGCAGTAAAAAAATTGGTATTCTATACACAGGTGGTATATCTTGCAACACAGATAGGCTACTCCACTGACTAACACACTCTGCAATAGGCCAAAAAGGATTAGCTTTGCTAGATTCAGCCAAATGCTGTGAAAAAAACTTGCACAGCACTGGCACAGACCTGCCTGGCAAAAACTGATAGGAACTGATGTAACCTAGTCCTGAAAAGGACTGCAATTACAATTAGTCTTTACTCCCACAATCTATCTATTTAAGAGCACAGACCTCCCTGATAAGTCATAGGAAATGCTGTAACCTAGTCCTTAAAAGGACTGCAATCACAACTATTCCCTACTCCCAAGCTATCTGTATATTTGTGCGAAAATTGGCTTGAAATTAACAAGGTATAGCGCACACAGCAACAGCGGTGCCGTCTAACACGCAGCTGCAGCAGTGAGAAAATGGTGGCGACGGGGAAAATGGCTTGGTCTTATAGGGCAAGGACATGTGACATACACTGCCAATGACACATGCCCTTGCTTGTGTGAAAAAAAGCACTTCGCTCCGTGTGTGCGCTGCTGATAGGCTGACAGATTGCACCTCCCCACTGCAAATGCGGGAAAGAGAAAAAAAAAATGGAGATCTTCATTGTTCCTGCAGAGATCCATCCCCTGCCCCTCCCCCCACCCCGCTGTACACTCAAACTGCGTATTAACATTAATTTTCATCATTACTGAGAAAAAATCCAGTTATGATTTTGGTGCACGAACAGTTATCAAACATAACCTCGAACAGCCGAATTTTTCTCAAATTGTTCGTGTTCGCCGAACGGCTCGAACACCGCCCAAAACAGCTCGAATTTGAGATTGGCGAACAGTTCGAGTAGAACAACGCTCATCTCTACTCTAGCCATGACGACTGGATGAATTAATGATCTTTAGGAAGATCAATCTTGTTCAAGACTAGATCTGTCCACTAGGGTCTTCTCCACCGTTATCTTGATAGTATCAATCCTTTGGATTGGTTGCTGGTCTTCCTCTTTGCCTTCTTCCTTCTATTCTTCCGAGTATGATGTCCCTTTCCAGTAATTGCTGTCTTCCAGTCAATCGATAGACTAGTGTAAATGCTGTTGTCAGTCAGTCCACGCCTAATTTAAATGCTGTGGACTGTCAGTAATTGTAAATTTTGTGGGTAATTGGTCCACAGTGTAGTCTTAATACTGTGGTCAGTCTCTTGTAATCGCGGTATTGATTGTTACACCGCTGATTACAAGGCTATTCTATGAAACAGAATAAGGGATTCCTCACTTTAGAATACAGAAGATAAGGAAAAGAAGTGTTCCTTATGTCTCTACCTAAGATATAGTTGTGTTATACTAGGAATTGTGTATAGAAAATAAACATATGTAAACCACTAACAGTATATTCTCATGTATCAGAAAGGTGTTGTCACACCTCAGCAGGTCTATAACTTATGCCTAGACTGACTATTATCAGTAATTAATATGAATATTAATTACCTGTTATGTAACTTTCCACATTCTTTTCTTGGAGTCCACAAGGAAACATTTCAAATCCCACGATGTCAAAGGGCGTCAGTCACCTGTAAATATTCAAATGAGTGATAATATGTTCCTGCTACATGCTATACACACCAAAAAGTATAACACTCTAGGGCCAAAATTACTTATTTCAAAAGATAAAGACTGTGGTCAGTCGGTCTGCATTTTATTATAAAAATTGTAGTCAGAGAGTCCACACTCTATTTTAAATTTTATGCTCAATCGGTTCGCACTCTACTGAAAATGTGATCAAGCAGTCCACATCTAGTCTATATGCTGTGGTCAGTCAGTCCATCCTTTATAATTAATGGCCTTCGGTTGAAACTCGAGCCATGACGACTTGATGTATTAATGATCTTTAGGAAGATCAATCTTGTGCAAGACTAGATCGGTCCACTAGGGCCTTCTTCACCATTATCTTGATAGTATCAATCCATTGGATTGTTTGCTGGTCTTGCACTTTGCTTTGGTCCTTCTATACTTCAAAGTATGATGTCCTTTTCCAGTGATTGCTGTCTTCCATTCAATCCTTAGACTACTGTAAATGCTGTTGTCAGTCAGTCCACAACTAATTCAAATGCTGTGGACAGTCAGTCCTTTTAAATGCTGTGGTCATTCAGTCCACAGTGTAATTTTAATAGTGTGGTCAGTCTCTTGTAATCGCGGTATTGATTGTTACACAGCTGATTACAAGGTTATTCTATGAAATAGAATAGGGGATTCCTCCCTTTAAAAGACAGAGGTTGGCCCACAGTCTAGTCTACTATAAATGTGGTCAAGCAGTCCACACCTAGTGTGAATGCTGTAGTCAGTCAGCCCATTTTTTATTATTAATGGCCTTCGGTTGAAACTCGAGCCATGACGACTTGATGTATTAATGATCTTTAGGAAGATCAATTTTGTGAAAGACTAGATAGGTCCACTAGGGTCTTCTTCACCATTATCTTGATATCAATCCATTGGATTGGTTGCTGGTCTTGCTCTTTGCTTTCTTCTATACTTCAAACTATGATTAGAGATGAGCGGTGTTCGACTAGAACTGTTCGCCAATCTCAAATTCGAGCTGTTTTGGGCGGTGTTCGAGTTGTTCGACGAACCCGAACGATTTGCAAAAAATTCGGCTGTTCGAGGTTATGTTCGATAACTGTTCGTGCACCAAAAGCGTGTCCTGCATGTCTGGCGCTATTTAGAGCACCAATGATGCAGGGATTGCCTGCCACTCACTGTAATGCCACAGCCATGGTGGTTGTGGCATTACAGTGATTGCCCAAATCGATGGGAACAGTGCCAACAGTGAAACATGAAAAGCCGGCAATTCAGCAGCGGCATACACCTGTACCCGACAATTTAGAACCGAAAGAATAGAGCTTCACACATAGATTAGATAGATATAAACATGTCAGCCACATATATACGAAGTACAGTGAAAGTGCTGCTTACTGTACTTGTCATTTAGCGTAAAGGATTTATCAAAAAAAATAATAGTGTTTTCATGCACCGTCTCTTTAAAAAAGCCGGCCGGCAATTCAGCAGCGGTACCCGACAATTTATAACAGACAGAATAGAGCTTCACACATAGATTAGATAGATAGAAACATGTCAGTCACATATATATGAAGTACAGTGATAGTGTTGGTTACTGTACTTGTCATTTAGCGTAAAGGATTTATAAAAAAAAATAATAGTGTTTTCATGCACCGTCTCTTTAAAAAATCCGGCCGGCAATTCAGCAGCGGTACCCGACAATTTATAACAGACAGAATAGAGCTTCACACATAGATTAGATAGATAGAAACATGTCAGTCACATATATATGAAGTACAGTGATAGTGTTGGTTACTGTACTTGTCATTTAGTATTAAAATAAAGGATTTATTATTAAAAAAATTGGCGTGGGTTTCCCCTTAATTTTAGGCTCTAGCGGAGGTTAAGCAGACGGCTGGGGCAGATGTTTGAAGCCTGGGAAGGGGGTAATACCCACGGAGCTTCCCAGGCTACTAATATCAGCCCCCAGCTGAATACATAGCCTTTACTAGCTATTAAAATGGGGGACCCCCCAAAAAAAATGACGTGGGGTCCCCCCTAATTTAATAGCTAGCAAAGGCTAGGCAGACAGCTGGGGGCTGATATTAATAGCCCAGGAAGGGAGCCATGAATATTGGCCCCCTCCCAGGCTAGAAACACCAGCCGTCAGCCGCCCCAGAAATGGCGCATTCATAGGATGCGCCAATTCTGGCACTTAGCCTCGCTCTTCCACGCTGCCCTGGTGCGGTGGCAGGGGGTAATAGGGTTGGGGTTGATGTCAGCTTATAATGCCAGCTGACATCAAGCCCAGGTTAGTAATGGAGAGGCGTCTATAAGACACCCCCATTACTAACCCCATAGTCAAAGTTAAAAAAACACAAACACCCAGAATAAAGTCCTTTAATTGAAATAAAGACACAATCCTTTATTGTTCTAAATTAAACCATACTTACTGTCACGCCCATTCCAGCTGAAGCCAACGATCTCCTGCAATAAAAGAAAAATAATAAAGCAACCTCATCCTTACCTTTCCATGGTTCCCACGACAGCTTCAGCTCTGCTACATCGAGATGACAGGCTGGACCGCAGCAGAACGCTGCCATCCAGCCTGTCATCCCGCAGACACTGAGAAGCGCAGGCTTGCTTGCGCTGCTCAGCGTCTCTCTGTGACGACATCCAGATGAGCCGAGTTCATGTCCAATGAACTCGGCTCACCTCATGCACGTCACTGACAGCGTGGGAAAATTCTCACGCTGAAGCGGTGAGTGCAGGAGAATTCTCCCACGCTGTCAGTGACGTGCATAAGGTGAGCTCATGTCCAATGAACTCAGCTCACCTCCTGCACGTCACTGACAGCGTGGGAGAATTCTCCTGCACTCAGCGCTTCAGCGTGAGAATTCTCCCACGCTGAAGCGCTGAGTGCAGGAGAATTTTCCCACGCTGTCAGTGACGTGCATGAGGTGAGCCGAGTTCATTGGACATTAACTCGGCTCATCTGGATGCCCTCACAGAGAGACACTGTGGAGCGCAAGCAAGCCTGCGCTTCTCAGTGTCTGCGGGATGACAGGCTGGATGGCAGCGTTCTGCTGCGGTCCAGCCTGTCATCTCGATGTAGCAGAGCTGAAGCTGTCATGGGAACCATGGAAAGGTAAGGATGATGTTGCTTTATTATTTTTCTTTTATTTCAGGAGATCGTTGGCTTCAGCTGGAATGGGCGTGATGGTAAGTATGGTTTAATTTAGAACAATAAAGAATTGTGTGTTTATTTCAATTAAAGGACTTTTTTCTGGGTGTTGTGTTTTTTTTAAATACTTTACTAGAAATTCATGGTGGTCATGTCTAATATTGGCGTGACCCCATGAATTTCGGGCTTAGGGTCAGCTGATAATGCCAAGCTGAACCTAACCCCTTTATTACCCAGTGAGCCACCGCATCAGGGCCCTGGATGAGTTGGGTACAGCGCCAGAAGATGGCGCTTCTATGAACGCGCCATTTTCCGGGGTGGCTGCGGACTGCAATTTGCAGCGGGGGTGGCCCAGAAAGCTTGGGCCTCCCTGCGCTGCGGATTCCAGCCCCCAGCTGCCTAGTTGTACCAGGCTGGACACAAAAACAGGGCGAAGCCCCACGTCAATTTTTTTTAAATTATTTCATGAATTTCCTGAAATAATTAAAAAAAATTGAAGTGGGGCTTCGCACTATATTTGTGTCCAGCCAGGTACAGCAGGCAGGAACGGGCTGCCCCCAACCACCAGCTGCCTATTTGTACCTGGCCGGACACAACAATATAGGGAAGGCCTTTTTTTCTTAATTATTTCATGAATTTCATGAAATAATTAAAAAAAAAAAGTACGTGGGGCTTCGCCCTATTTTTGTGTCCAGCCAGGTACAACTAGGCAGCTGGGGGCTGGAATCTGCAGCGCAGGGAGGCCCAAGCTTTCTGGGCCCCCCCCCGCTACAAATTGCAGTCCGCAGCCACCCCGGAAAATGGCGCGTTCATAGAAGCGCCATCTTCTGGCGCTGTACCCAACTCATCCAGGGCCCTGGTGCGGTGGCTCACTGGGTAATAAAGGGGTTAGGGCCAGCTTGGTATTATCAGCTGGCCCCAAGCCCAAAATTCATGGGGTCACGCCAGTATTAGACATGACCGCCATGAATTTCTAGTAAAGTATTTAAAAAAAACACAACACCCAGAATAAAGTCCTTTAATTGAAATAAAGACACAATTCTTTATTGTTCTAAATTAAACCATACTTACCATCACACCCGTTCCAGCTGAAGCCAACGATCTCCTGCAATAAAAGAAAAATAATAAACCAACCTCATCCTTACCTTTCCATGGTTCCCACGACAGCTTCAGCTCTGCTACATCGAGATGACTGGCTGAACCGCAGCAGAACGCTGCCATCCAGTCTGTCATCCCGCAGACACTGAGAAGCGCAGGCATGCTTGCGCTCCTCACTGTCTCGCTGTGACGGCATCCAGATGAGCCGAGGTCATGTCCAATGAACTCGGCTCACCTCATGCACGTCACTGACAGCGTGGGAAAATTCTCACGCTGAAGTGCTGAGTGCAGGAGAATTCTCCCACGCTGTCAGTGATGTGCATGAGGTGAGCTCATGTCCAATGAACTCAGCTCACCTCCTGCACGTCACTGACAGCGTGGGAAAATTCTCCTGCAATCAGCGCTTCAGCGTGAGAATTTTCCCACGCTGTCAGTGACGTGCATGAGGTGAGCCGAGTTCATTGGACATGAACTCGGCTCATCTGGATGTCGTCACAGAGAGACGCTGAGCAGCGCAAGCAAGCCTGCGCTTCTCAGTGTCTGCGGGATGACAGGCTGGATGGCAGCGTTCTGCTGCGGTCCAGCCTGTCATCTCGATGTAGCAGAGCTGAAGCTGTCGTGGGAACCATGGAAAGGTAAGGATGAGGTTGCTTTATTATTTTTCTTTTATTGCAGGAGATCGTTGGCTTCAGCTGGAATGGGCGTGATGGTAAGTATGGTTTAATTTAGAACAATAAAGGATTGTGTCTTTATTTCAATTAAAGGACTTTATTCTGGGTGTTTGTGTTTTTTTTAACTTTGACTATGGGGTTAGTAATGGGGGTGTCTTATAGACGCCTCTCCATTACTAACCTGGGCTTGATGTCAGCTGGCATTATAAGCTGACATCAACCCCAACCCTATTACCCCCTGCCACCGCACCAGGGCAGCGTGGAAGAGCGAGGCTAAGTGCCAGAATTGGCGCATCCTATGAATGCGCCATTTCTGGGGCGGCTGACGGCTGGTGTTTCTAGCCTGGGAGGGGGCCAATATTCATGGCTCCCTTCCTGGGCTATTAATATCAGCCCCCAGCTGTCTGCCTAGCCTTTGCTAGCTATTAAATTAGGGGGGACCCCACGTCATTTCTTTTGGGGGGTCCCCCATTTTAATAGCTAGTAAAGGCTATGTATTCAGCTGGGGGATGATATTAGTAGCCTGGGAAGCTCCGTGGGTATTACCCCCTTCCCAGGCTTCAAACATCTGCCCCAGCCGTCTGCTTAACCTCCGCTAGAGCCTAAAATTAAGGGGAACCCCACGCCAATTTTTTTAATAATAAATCCTTTATTTTAATACTAAATGACAAGTACAGTAACCAACACTATCACTGTACTTCATATATATGTGACTGACATGTTTCTATCTATCTAATCTATGTGTGATGCTCTATCTTTCTGATCTAAATTGTCGGGTACCGCTGCTGAATTGCCGGCCGGCTTTTTTAAAGAGACAGTGCATGAAAACACTATTATTTTTTTAAATAAATCCTTTACACTAAATGACAAGTACAGTAAGCAACACTATCACTGTACTTATTATATATGTGACTGACATGTTTCTATCTATCTAATCTATGTGTGAAGCTCTATTCTTTCTGTTCTAAATTGTCGGGTACAGATGCTGAATTGCCGGCCGGCTTTTTTAAAGAGACGGTGCATGAAAACACTAATATTTTTTTTAATAAATCCTTTACACTAAATGACAAGTGCAGTAACCAACACTGTCACTGTGCTTCTTATATGTGTGACTGACATGTTTCTATCTATCTAATCTATGTGTGATGCTCTATTCCTTCTTGTCTAAATTGTCGGGTACCGGTGTATGCCGCTGCTGAATTTGCCGGCCGGTTTTTTTTAAAGAGAGTGTCTTCTGAGCAGTTTGTCAGCTTTTGGACACCTTTGCAGGTGTTTTCTATGTGTTTCTATGTGTTTTTGTTTGCCTGCCATTGGTTTTAACGGTGTTCGACGGTGTTCTAAGGTGTTCGACGAACAGTTCGACGAACAGTTCCTCGAACATCCCGGTGTTCGACGAACCGAACCGAACCCGAACACTATGGGGGTGGCTCAACACTAACTATGATGTCTTTTTCCATTGATTGCTGTCTTCCATACAATGCTTAGACTAGTGTAATTGCCGTTGTCAGTCAGTCCACAACTAATTCAAATGCTGTGGACTGTCAGTCCTTTTAAATGCTGTGGTCATTCAGTCCACAGTGTATTCTTAATAGTGTGGTCAATCTCTTGGAATCGCGGTATTGATTGTTACACCACTGATTACAAGGCTATTCTATGAAATAGAATAGGGGATTCCTCACTTTAGAAGACAGAGGTTGGCCCACAGTCTACTATAAATGTGATCAAGCAGTCCACACCTAGTGTGAATGCTGTGGTCAGTCAGCCCATTTTTTATTATTAACGGCCTTCGGTTGAAACTCGAGCTATGACGACTGGATGAATTAACGTACTTTAGGAAGATCAATTTTGTGAAAGACTTCATAGGTCCACTAGGGTCTTCTCCACCCTTATCTTGATAGTGTCAATCCTTTGGATTGGCTGCTGGTCTTCCTCTTTGCTTTCTTCCTTCTATACTTCAAAGAATGAAGTTCCTTTTCCAGGGATTGCTGTCTACCAGTCAATCCTTAGATTAGTGTAAATGCTGTTGTCAGTCAGTCCACAACTAATTCAAACGCTGTAGACTGTCATTCCTTTTAAATGTTGTGGTCATTCAGTCCACAGTGTAATTTTAATAGTGTGGTCAATCTCTTGTAATTGCGGTATTGATTGTTACACCACTGATTACAAGGCTATTCTTTGAAATAGGAAAGGGGATACCTCACTTTAGAAGACATAGGTTGGCCCACAGTCTAGTCTAATGTAAATGTGGTCAAGCAGTCCACACCTAGTGTGAATGCTGTAGTCAGGCAGTCCACACCTATTGTGAATGTTGTGGTCAGTCAGCCCATTTTTTATCATTAATGGCCTTCGGTTGAAACTCGAGCTATGACGACTTGATGAATTAACGATCTTTAGGAAGATCAATTTTGTGAAAGACTACCTAGGTCCACTAGGGTCTTCTCCACTGTTATCTTGATAGTGTCAATCCTTTGGATTGGCTGCTGGTCTTCCTCTTTGCTTTCTTCCTTCTATACTTCAAAGTATGATGTCCTTTTCCAGTGATTGCTGTCTTCCATTCAATCCTTAGATTAGTGTAAATGCTGTTGTCAGTCAGTCCACAACTAATTCAAACGCTGTGGACTGTCAGTCCTTTTAAATGCTGTGGTCATTCAGTCCACAGTGTATTCTTAATAGTGTGGTCAATCTCTTGGAATCGCGGTATTGATTGTTACACTGCTGATTACAAGTCTATTCTATGAAAAAGAGTAGGGGGTTCCTCACTTTATAAGACAGAGGTTGGCCCACAGTCTGCCGTAAATATGATCAGGCAGTCCACAACTAGTGTGAATAGTGTGGTCAGTCAGTCCATTTTTTATTATTAACGGCCTTCGGTTGAAACTCTAGCCATGACGACTGGATGAATTAACGATCTTTAGGAAGATCAATCTTGTTCAAGACTAGATCGGTCCACTAGGGTCTTCTCCACCGTTATCTTGATAGTATCAATCCTTTGGATTGGTTGCTTTTCTTTCTCTTTGCCTTCTTCCTTCTATTCTTCCGAGTATGATGTCCCTTTCCAGTAATTGCTGTCTTCCAGTCAATCCATAGACTTGTGTAAATGCTGTTGTCAGTCAGTCCAGGCCTAATTTAAATGCTGTGGACTGTCAGTCCTTGTAAATTTTGTGGTTAATTGGTCCACAGTGTAGTCTTAATACTGTGGTCAGTCTCTTGTAATCGCGGTATTGATTGTTACACCGCTGATTACAAGGCTATTCTATGAAACAGAATAAGGGATTCCTCACTTTAGAATACAGAAGATAAGGAAAAGAAGTGTTCCTTATGTCTCTACCTAAGATATAGTTGTGTTATACTAGGAATTGTGTATAGAAAATAAACATATGTAAACCACTAACAGTATATTCTCATGTATCAGAAAGGTGTTGTCACACCTCCGCAGGTCTGGAACTTATGCCTAGACTGACTATTATCAGTAATTAATATGAATATTAATTACCTGTTATGTGACTTTCCACATTCCTTTCTTGGAGTTCACAAGGAAACATTTCAAATCCCACGATGTCAAACGGCGTCAGTCACCTGTAAATATTCAAAAGAGTGATAATATGTTCCTGCTACATGCTATACACACCAAAAAGTATAACACTCTAGGGCCAAAATTACTTATTTCAAAGATAAAGACTTTGGTCATTCGGTCTGCATTTTATTATAAAAATTGTAGTCAGACAGTCCACAGTCTATTTTAAATTTTATGCTCAATCGGTTCACAGTCTACTGTAAATGTGGTCAGGCAGTCCACATCTAGTCTATATGCTGTGGTCAGTCAGTCAGTCCATTCTTTATAATTAATGGCCTTCGGTTGAAACTTGAGCCATGACGACTTGATGTATTAATGATCTTTAGGAAGATCAATCTTGTTCAAGACTAGATCGGTCCACTAGGGCCTTCTTCACCATTATCTTGATGGTATCAATCCATTGGATTGTTTGCTGGTCTTGCACTTTGCTTTGGTCCTTCTATACTTCAAAGTATGATGTCCTTTTCCAGTGATTGCTGTCTTCCATTCAATCCTTAAACTACTGTAAATGCTGTTGTCAGTCAGTCCACAACTAATTCAAATGCTGTGGGACTGTCAGTCCTTTTAAATGTTGTGGTCATTCAGTCCACAGTGTAATTTTAATAGTGTGGTCAGTCTCTTGTAATCGCGGTATTGATTGTTACACAGTTGATTACAAGGTTATTCTATGAAATAGAATAGGGGATTCCTCCCTTTAAAAGACAGAGGTTGGCCCACAGTCTAGTCTACTATAAATGTGGTCAAGCAGTCCACACCTAGTGTGAATGCTGTAGTCAGTCAGCCCATTTTTTACTATTAATGGCCTTCGGTTGAAATTCGAGCCATGACTACTGAATGAATTAACGATCTTTAGGAAGATCAATTTTGTGAAAGACTAGATAGGTCCACTAGGGCCTTCTTCACCATTATCTTGATAGTATCAATCCATTGGATTGGTTGCTGGTCTTGCTCTTTGCTTTCTTCTATACTTCAAACTATGATGTCCTTTTCCATTGATTGCTGTCTTCCATTCAATCCTTAGACTAGTGTAATTGCCGTTGTCAGTCAGTCCACAACTAATTCAAATGCTGTGGACTGTCAGTCCTTTTAAATGTTGTGGTCATTCAGTCCACAGTGTATTCTTAATAGTGTGGTCAATCGCTTGGAATCGCGGTATTGATTGTTACACCGCTGATTACAAGGCTATTCTATGAAATAGAATAGGGGATTCCTCACTTTAGAAGACAGAGGTTGGCCCACAGTCTACTGTAAATGTGATCAAGCAGTCCACACCTATTGCGAATGCTGTGGTCAGTCAGCCCATTTTTTATTATTAACGGCCTTCGGTTGAAACTCGAGCTCTGACGACTTGATGAATTAACGATTAGTGTTGAGCCACCCCCATAGTGTTCGGGTTCGGTTCGGTTCGTCGAGCACCGGGATGTTCGAGGAACTGTTCGTCGAACTGTTCGTCGAACACCGTTAAAACCAATGGCAGGCAAACAAAAACACATAGAAACACATAGAAAACACCTGCAAAGGTGTCCAAAAGCTGACAAACTGCTCAGAAGACACTCTCTTTAAAAAAGCCGGCCGGCAAATTCAGCAGCGGCATACACCGGTACCCGACAATTTAGACAAGAAGGAATAGAGCATCACACATAGATTAGATAGATAGAAACATGTCAGTCACACATATAAGAAGCACAGTGACAGTGTTGCTTACTGTACTTGTCATTTAGTGTAAAGGATTTATTTAAAAAAATAATAGTGTTTTCATGCACTGTCTCTTTAAAAAAGCCGGCCGGCAATTCAGCAGCGGTACCCGACAATTTAGAACAGAAAGATAGAGCATCACACATAGATTAGATAGATAGAAACATGTCAGTCACATATATAATAAGTACAGTGATAGTGTTGGTTACTGTACTTGTCATTTAGTATTAAAATAAAGGATTTATTATTAAAAAAATTGGCGTGGGGTTCCCCTTAATTTTAGGCTCTAGCGGAGGTTAAGCAGACGGCTGGGGCAGATGTTTGAAGCCTGGGAAGGGGGTAATACCCACGGAGCTTCCCAGGCTACTAATATCAGCCCCCAGCTGAATACATAGCCTTTACTAGCTATTAAAATGGGGGACCCCCCAAAAAAAATGACGTGGGGTCCCCCCTAATTTAATAGCTAGCAAAGGCTAGGCAGACAGCTGGGGGCTGATATTAATAGCCCAGGAAGGGAGCCATGAATATTGGCCCCCTCCCAGGCTAGAAACACCAGCCGTCAGCCGCCCCAGAAATGGCGCATTCATAGGATGCGCCAATTCTGGCACTTAGCCTCGCTCTTCCACGCTGCCCTGGTGCGGTGGCAGGGGGTAATAGGGTTGGGGTTGATGTCAGCTTATAATGCCAGCTGACATCAAGCCCAGGTTAGTAATGGAGAGGCGTCTATAAGACACCCCCATTACTAACCCCATAGTCAAAGTTAAAAAAACACAAACACCCAGAATAAAGTCCTTTAATTGAAATAAAGACACAATCCTTTATTGTTCTAAATTAAACCATACTTACCATCACGCCCATTCCAGCTGAAGCCAACGATCTCCTGCAATAAAAGAAAAATAATAAAGCAACCTCATCCTTACCTTTCCATGGTTCCCACGACAGCTTCAGCTCTGCTACATCGAGATGACAGGCTGGACCGCAGCAGAACGCTGCCATCCAGCCTGTCATCCCGCAGACACTGAGAAGCGCAGGCTTGCTTGCGCTGCTCAGCGTCTCTCTGTGACGACATCCAGATCAGCCGAGTTCATGTCCAATGAACTCGGCTCACCTCGTGCACGTCACTGACAGCGTGGGAAAATTCTCACGCTGAAGCGCTGATTGCAGGAGAATTTTCCCACGCTGTCAGTGACGTGCACGAGGTGAGCCGAGTTCATTGGACATGACCTCGGCTCAACTGGATGCCGTCACAGCGAGACAGTGAGGAGCGCAAGCATGCCTGCGCTTCTCAGTGTCTGCGGGATGACAGACTGGATGGCAGCGTTCTGCTGCGGTCCAGCCAGTCATCTCGATGTAGCAGAGCTGAAGCTGTCGTGGGAACCATGGAAAGGTAAGGATGAGGTTGGTTTATTATTTTTCTTTTATTGCAGGAGATCGTTGGCTTCAGCTGGAATGGGTGTGATGGTAAGTATGGTTTAATTTAGAACAATAAAGAATTGTGTCTTTATTTCAATTAAAGGACTTTATTCTGGGTGTTGTGTTTTTTTTAAATACTTTACTAGAAATTCATGGCGGTCATGTCTAATACTGGCGTGACCCCATGAATTTTGGGCTTGGGGCCAGCTGATAATACCAAGCTGGCCCTAACCCCTTTATTACCCAGTGAGCCACCGCACCAGGGCCCTGGATGAGTTGGGTATAGCGCCAGAAGATGGCGCTTCTATGAATTCGCCATTTTCCGGGGTGGCTGCGGACTGCAATTTGTAGCGGGGGGGGGCCCAGAAAGCTTGGGCCTCCCTGCGCTGCAGATTCCAGCCCCCAGCTGCCTAGTTGTACCTGGCTGGACACAAAAATAGGGCGAAGCCCCACGTACTTTTTTTTTAATTATTTCATGAAATTCATGAAATAATTAAGAAAAAAAGGGCTTCCCTATATTGTTGTGTCCGGCCAGGTACAAATAGGCAGCTGGTTGATGGGGGCAGCCCGTTCCTGCCTGCTGTACCTGGCTGGACACAAATATAGTGCGAAGCCCCACTTCAATTTTTTTTAATTATTTCATGAAATTCATGAAATAATTAAGAAAAAAAGGGCTTCCCTATATTGTTGTGTCCGGCCAGGTACAAATAGGCAGCTGGTTGATGGGGGCAGCCCGTTCCTGCCTGCTGTACCTGGCTGGACACAAATATAGTGCGAAGCCCCACTTCAATTTTTTTAAATTATTTCAGGAAATTCATGAAATAATTTAAAGAAAATTGACGTGGGGCTTCGCCCTGTTTTTGTGTCCAGCCAGGTACAACTAGGCAGCTGGGGGCTGGAATCCGCAGCGCAGGGAGGCCCAAGCTTTCTGGGCCCCCCCCCCGCTGCAAATTGCAGTCCGCAGCCACCCCGGAAAATGGCGCGTTCATAGAAGCGCCATCTTCTGGCGCTGTACCCAACTCATCCAGGGCCCTGATGCGGTGGCTCACTGGGTAATAAAGGGGTTAGGGCCAGCTTGGCATTATCAGCTGGCCCTAAGCCCGAAATTCATGGGGTCACGCCAATATTAGACATGACCACCATGAATTTCTAGTAAAGTATTTAAAAAAAACACAACACCCAGAAAAAAGTCCTTTAATTGAAATAAACACACAATTCTTTATTGTTCTAAATTAAACCATACTTACCATCACGCCCATTCCAGCTGAAGCCAACGATCTCCTGCAATAAAAGAAAAATAATAAAGCAACATCATCCTTACCTTTCCATGGTTCCCATGACAGCTTCAGCTCTGCTACATCGAGATGACAGGCTGGACCGCAGCAGAACGCTGCCATCCAGCCTGTCATCCCGCAGACACTGAGAAGCGCAGGCTTGCTTGCGCTCCACAGTGTCTCTCTGTGAGGGCATCCAGATGAGCCGAGTTGATGTCCAATGAACTCGGCTCACCTCATGCACGTCACTGACAGCGTGGGAAAATTCTCCTGCACTCAGCGCTTCAGCGTGGGAGAATTCTCACACTGAAGCGCTGAGTGTAGGAGAATTCTCCCACGCTGTCAGTGACGTGCAGGAGGTGAGCTGAGTT
The DNA here is from genome assembly GCF_046119375.1 of Phyllobates terribilis. Lineage (NCBI taxonomy): Eukaryota > Metazoa > Chordata > Amphibia > Anura > Dendrobatidae > Phyllobates > Phyllobates terribilis. The sequence continues at coordinate 509,269 of NW_027363163.1, read as the reverse complement.
CATTGGACATGAGCTCACCTTATGCACGTCACTGACAGCGTGGGAAAATTCTCCTGCACTCAGCGCTTCAGCGGGAGAATTCTCACGCTGAAGAGCTGAGTGCAGGAGAATTCTCCCACGCTGTCAGTGACGTGCAGGAGGTGAGCTGAGTTCATTGGACATGAGCTCACCTTATGCATGTCACTGACAGCGTGGGAGAATTCTCCTGCACTCACCGCTTCAGCGTGAGAATTTTCCCACGCTGTCAGTGACGTGCATGAGGTGAGCCGAGTTCATTGGACATGAACTCGGCCCATCTGGATGTCGTCACAGAGAGACGCTGAGCAGCGCAAGCAAGCCTGCGCTTCTCAGTGTCTGCGGGATGAGAGGCTGGATGGCAGCGTTCTGCTGCGGTCCAGCCTGTCATCTCGATGTAGCAGAGCTGAAGCTGTCGTGGGAACCATGGAAAGGTAAGGATGAGGTTGCTTTATTATTTTTCTTTTATTGCAGGAGATCGTTGGCTTCAGCTGGAATGGGCGTGACGGTAAGTATGGTTTAATTTAGAACAATAAAGGATTGTGTCTTTATTTCAATTAAAGGACTTTATTCTGGGTGTTTGTGTTTTTTTTTAACTTTGACTATGGGGTTAGTAATGGGGGTGTCTTATAGATGCCTCTCCATTACTAACCTGGGCTTGATGTCAGCTGGCATTATAAGCTGAAATCAACCCCAACCCTATTACCCCCTGCCACCGCACCAGGGCAACGTGGAAGAGCGAGGCTAAGTGCCAGAATTGGCGCATCCTATGAATGCGCCATTTCTGGGGCGGCTGACGGCTGGTGTTTCTAGCCTGGGAGGGGGCCAATATTCATGGCACCCTTCCTGGGCTATTAATATCAGCCCCCAGCTGTCTGCCTAGCCTTTGCTAGCTATTAAATTAGGGGGGACCCCACGTCATTTTTTTGGGGGGGTCCCCCATTTTAATAGCTAGTAAAGGCTATGTATTCAGCTGGGGGCTGATATTAGTAGCCTGGGAAGCTCCGTGGGTATTACCCCCTTCCCAGGCTTCAAACATCTGCCCCAGCCGTCTGCTTAACCTCCGCTAGAGCCTAAAATTAAGGGGAACCCCACGCCAATTTTTTTAATAATAAATCCTTTATTTTAATACTAAATGACAAGTACAGTAACCAACACTATCACTGTACTTCATATATATGTGACTGACATGTTTCTATCTATCTAATCTATGTGTGAAGCTCTATTCTGTCTGTTATAAATTGTCGGGTACCGCTGCTGAATTGCCGGCCGGCTTTTTTAAAGAGACGGTGCATGAAAACACTATTATTTTTTTTGATAAATCCTTTACGCTAAATGACAAGTACAGTAAGCAGCACTTTCACTGTACTTCGTATATATGTGGCTGACATGTTTCTATCTATCTAATCTATGTATGATGCTCTATTCTTTCGGTTCTAAATTGTCGGGTACAGGTGTATGCCGCTGCTGAATTGCCGGCTTTTCATGTTTCACTGTTGGCACTGTTCCCATCGATTTGGGCAATCACTGTAATGCCACAACCACCATGGCTGTGGCATTACAGTGAGTGGCAGACAATCCCTGCATGATTGGTGCTCTAAATAGCGCCAGACATGCAGGACACGCTTTTGGTGCACGAACAGTTATCGAACATAACCTCGAACAGCCGAATTTTTTGCAAATCGTTCGGGTTCGTCGAACAACTCGAACACCGCCCAAAACAGCTCGAATTTGAGATTGGCGAACAGTTCTAGTCGAACACCGCTCATCTCTATTAACGATCTTTAGGAAGATCAATTTTGTGAAAGACTACATAGGTCCACTAGGGTCTTTTCCACTGTTATCTTGATAGTGTCAATCCTTTGGATTGGCTGCTGGTCTTCCTCTTTGCTTTCTTCCTTCTATACTTCAAAGTATGATGTCCTTTTCCAGTGATTGCTGTCTTCCAGTCAATCCTTAGACAAGTGTAAATGCTGTTGTCAGTCAGTCCACAACTAATTCAAACGCTGTGGACTGTCAGTCCTTTTAAATGCTGTGGTCATTCAGTCCACAGTGTAGTCTTAATAGTGTGGTCAGTGTCTTGTAATTGCAGTATTGATTGTTACACTGCTAATTACAAGGCTATTCTATGAAATAGAATAGGGGATTCCTCACTTTAGAAGACAGGTTGTCCCACAGTCTACCGTAAATATGATCAGGCAGTCCACAACTAGTGGACTTACTTATACCTACCATACCAAGCGTATTGATTTCCTGGACGTGAGTTTGGAGATTGATGCATTTTCGGCTATCCAGACTGGCGTCTTCAGGAAATCTACGTCGGTTAACTCTTTGATCCACGCGAAGTCTGCCCATCATTTACCCGTGATCCGGGCTGTCCCGATCGGACAGTTCCTGAGGATGAGGCGTATCTGTTCTACAGACTCTAGGTTTGAAGCCCAGGCTGCCGACCTCACTAGACGGTTTCGAAATCGTGGCTACAGTAACCGAAGCATTAGACGTGGCTATGATAGGGCACGGAGCGCATCTCGCAGTGGTTTACTATATTCGAATCGCGCTGGCCAGATGCGAGGCGGGGACGGGTCTGGGATGATCAGGTTTATCTCATCCTTCAATCATGAATGGGAAGGGATGCGTCAGATTCTGAGCCGCCATTGGGCGGTTCTTGGGACCGAACCTCTACTTCGTGACCATCTCGCACCCTTCCCGTCTATGACCGCTCGTCGAGGGAGGAATTTGAGGGACCTGCTCGTCTCAAGCCACTATGTCCCCACTGTATCTAACCCGTTTGGCTCTCGCGGTCCCACTGTGGGATGTTTTCCGTGCGGCCACTGTCTTGCCTGCGCCAATGTCCTACGTAGTGCTATTTTCACGTCCTCTGACAGCTCCCGGGAATTTAAAATCTTACAGTACATCTCATGTGGCACTAGTAGCGTAATCTACTATGCCACTTGTGGATGCAATTTGATTTATATTGGTTTGACCTCCCGCGAGCTTCGGGTCAGGGTACGTGAGCACGTGCGGGACATTGGCGCGGCCAAGACAGTGGCCGACCCCCGGGAGCTGAAGACGCTTCCTAGACACTTCAAGGCCGCCCATGGATGCGATCCGAAAACATTGCAGATACGCGGCATTGAGGCTGTGCGCCTTGGCTCTCGGGGTGGTAACATGAAACAGCGCCTGGCTCAGAGGGAGGCGCGATGGATCGTGAATCTGGACACCGTGAGCCCACATGGTCTGAATGAGGCCTTAACTTTTGCTGCGTTTCTTTAAATAAGAAGGCATATATATTATACTATTATTATATTTTTTTATGTTCCTTGGCTCTATTCTCCTGTTTTTCTGGTTATCTCTGGAATCTTGTTCCCATGTGTGAGTCTCCTTCTTTTAACTTTGTTTATATTGCTCATTTTTAATATTTTTTTATTGTCCTCTTATTTAGTATTGATGTGCCGTACAACCGTTGAATATCCCCCTTTTTCTGGGGACCACTTCCGCTGTTTCCAACAATTGTCACCATCTGGACATCTGTATGAAAATGTAAGATCATAACCTCCCATGAGCACTGGATTATGAATAATTATATGGATGATGTGGTATACTTTGTATTTTACCAGGCATTATATACATATCTTTTTCCTTTGCTTTACGCACATATTTACTATGTAGCCCTCTGGGGGTATTATTGTTATCCCTTAATATCATATGTGGTGATTCATATTGTTATATCTACCATGTGATGGGCGATTGACATAAAAGGGATTTGATTGTCTTGTATAATGGTGATTTATCTGTGGCCATAATGATATCTGTGAGCCATTCCTAATCCCGCTTATAGGGCTGGTCTTTTGTAACATCGATATACGCTGCGCGCATGCGCGCCGTGTGGCTTCCCTCTGGAGCGTGTGCCCCGCTATCTGTCGTCTCCGGCGTTGTGTTGTCCACACGTGCTAGGGGGCGTGACGGCCTGGTCACGCGCTCACGACAGGTGGCCCACGGCGCATGCGCCAACATGCGGAAGTCGTGTTATCGGGACGATCACGTGACATGTCACGTGATCCTCCAGTTCTCCATATTTAAGGTCCTCATGCACATCCAGTGATCCGCCTCTTGAGAAAGCCTTACGGTTGAGGGCGAAACGCGCGTCAAGGCGTTTTTTGTCCACATGGGCATTTGGCACTGAGCACTTTAAACCTCTGCATCCTTGGTAAGATGGCTCCTCTTATAATATTGAGCGAAGGGAACATTTGGGTGGTCTTATTGTCTATGATGATGTGATTCTACATACTGTCTGTTCTGCTACAACTGTTCCTTGAGTCAGCCTCTTGCCTTAAAGGTCCCCACTGCATTATTTTGATACCTGACATCCCCATGTGGGGTCATTATTGTGTCTCTGCATATTATCTAGTGCTACTATCCCCTGGATTCTTTGTGTGTTCCCCATTTTCTAGTGCTATTAATTGCTATGATTACTTTGACATAATCATGTAAAGTTTCGATATGTAATAAAATAATACTCTTGATATGAATCACTCTTTTTCCTCTTTTGTTGTTATATTGTGTTTTGAGTGGAATTTATGCTGACCGTATATTATTGCACACGGTTTATCAGCTATGTTTCTATGTATTTACATAGGGCTTTTGTCTGTTTGCTAATCTGTTCTTGTGTTTCTTTAGCACTATTTAAGCCCGCCATGGACTTTCGAGCACGCGACAGTGCCTGGCTCGAGCAAATCAATAACGCATCCGAAGATGGTGGTACCCTAGGTTCGGGGGCTGACCAGAGTTTACAGGAGAATATTGCCAAGTTTAAGAACCTTTTGAAACACCGCACGCGTATTTGGTGGAATCATGCATTTCTAGCTAAGTACATTGATAAGGGCCTCATTCCCAGGGGCTTGCGGGTCCAGATCCTTCCCTCCTTTAACATCGAGGATGAGGAATTTAAAAATGAGTGGGAATCACTAGCTGACACATGTTCGCGGGGCTTTTTGAGACTGTTGAGGCAGCTGAACGAGAAATCTATCAAAGACATAGAATTGGAAATTGAACAGATTCAACTTACTTTCAAACGTGATATGTCTAATGATCAGCTGCAGAAACTTAACGACGAGGTTGAGGTCGAATCACAGAGATGGGTCAAAGAAATCTTTACCAACAAAACAAAAAAAACAAAACAAAAAAATTCCAGAGAGATATCCAAGATAAAAAAACGAAACGTGTATATAGATGGAGGATACCCAGTGACCGATCTCGACCTCGCCATAGATTTCAGTCCAATTCCCGGTCAAGATCAGTATCCTCTGTATCAGGTGCCTCAGCAGATGATCAAGCCTTTCCCGTGGTTCCATCTCCTCAGGACAGACCAGCGGTTAACCTTCATAACAGGATTCAGACTAGAACAAGCAACAAGAAGAAGCTTGGTGCTTCTCAACAGGTTGGTGTCCCTGAGGATGGAGCACGGGTTATAAATTTATCTACACATGCCTTAACTCGGGCTCAGGTGGAGGTCCTTGAGAGAGGGTTATCCTTTTCTCCGACGAGTTCTTTTGATTACTTCACAGCACTCAAGGATCTCCACCTGTTTGCCAGAAAATTAATTCTCAAAAAATTGCATCTTAGGTCGCGTGGTGACCCGGGATCCGTTGGTGCGGCGGAGCGAGATGCCTTATGCAATCTTCAGGAACTCCTCTCTGAACAGAGACCTACAATAGCAGGTGGGTCTCTTCGAAGTGTGAATTCAAGGTCCACACGGTTCCCTCCCCTGTCCCTGAGTCCAGCCGTAGAGATATTTGTGCGACTGGTAACTGACGACTTCAAGAAATTGTCGCCGCGACGGCAATTTGATAATTTGACTAGCCAACAACGTATGGCTATAAAAGAATTGAAGTCATATAATGACATAATAATTAAACCAGCGGACAAGGGAGGGAATATTGTCGTGTGGCCTTGTATAAAATATGAGAAGGAGGCCTTCCGACAATTAAGGAATACTGATACCTATACTAAATTGTCACATAATCCTACGGTATCTTTCTCTGCGGCACTTCAGGGGATCCTTGGTCATGCATGCGACCAGGGAATTATTGATCGAAAAACTGTTGAGGCCCTGACAGTTCGTTTTCCTCGGATTGCCACATTCTATCTCCTCCCCAAGGTACACAAGGACCCCACCAACCCACCGGGACGTCCGATAGTGTCTGGACAAGGGGGTCTGTGTGAACCAATCTGCAGATATATCGATAGTTATTTAAAACCTTTGGTCGAGACTCTCCCTTCGTTTGTGAAGGACACTACGGACGTCCTTACTCGGGTTGATGGTGTCCTTGTCGAGCCAGGCATTATCATGGTCACGGCTGATGTGGAGGGTCTGTATACGTGTATTCGGCATGACCTGGGTCTTGAGTCGGTTCGCCTCTTCCTCGGAACCTCCGATCTGGACCGCCCGTGTCGTGAGTTTCTCCTCGAGCTGCTCCACTTTGTTCTCTCGCATAATTACTTTCTATTTAAAGATGTCATGTACCTCCAGTGCCGTGGCACGGCTATGGGGGCGGCCTGCGCACCGTCGTATGCCAACCTCTTCCTGGGTGCTTGGGAGAGGGATATTTTTGGTGACGACGGCGTGCCGGCCGTGGACCATGTCGTGTCATGGATGAGGTACATTGATGATATATTGTTTTTTTGGCGGGGGACGGTGGGGGAGCTTGAGGAGTTTATGGGACACCTAAACACCAATTCGCGGGGTATCAAACTTACTTATACCTACCATACCAAGCGTATTGATTTCCTGGACGTGAGTTTGGAGATTGATGCATTTTCGGCTATCCAGACTGACGTCTTCAGGAAATCTACGTCGGTTAACTCTTTGATTTACGCGAAGTCTGCCCATCATTTACCCGTGATCCGGGCTGTCCCGATCGGACAGTTCCTGAGGATGAGGCGTATCTGTTCTACAGACTCTAGGTTTGAAGCCCAGGCTGCCGACCTCACTAGACGGTTTCGAAATCGCGGCTACAGTAACCGAAGCATTAGATGTGGCTATGATAGGGCACGGAGCGCATCTCGCAGTGGTTTACTATATTCGAATCGCGCTGGCCAGATGCGAAGCAGGGACGGGTCTGGGATGATCAGGTTTATCTCATCCTTCAATCATGAATGGGAAGGGATGCGTCAGATTCTGAGCCGCCATTGGGCGGTTCTTGGGACCGAACCTCTACTTCGTGACCATCTCGCACCCTTCCCGTCTATGACCGCTCGTCGAGGGAGGAATTTGAGGGACCTGCTCGTCTCAAGCCACTATGTCCCCCCTGTATCTAACCCGTTTGGCTCTCGCGGTCCCACTGTGGGATGTTTTCCGTGCGGCCACTGTCTTGCCTGCGCCAATGTCCTACGTAGTGCTATTTTCATGTCCTCTGACAGCTCCCGGGAATTTAAAATCTTACAGTACATCTCATGTGGCACTAGTAACGTAATATACTATGCCACTTGTGGATGCAATTTGATTTATATTGGTTTGACCTCCCGCGAGCTTCGGGTCAGGGTACGTAAGCACGTGCGGGACATTGGCGCGGCCAAGACAGTGGCCGACCCCCGGGAGCTGAAGACGCTTCCTAGACACTTCAAGGCCGCCCATGTATGCGATCCGAAAACATTGCAGATACGCGGCATTGAGGCTGTGCGCCTTGGCTCTCGGGGTGGTAACATGAAACAGCGCCTGGCTCAGAGGGAGGCGCGATGGATCGTGAATCTGGACACCGTGAGCCCACATGGTCTGAATGAGGCCTTAACTTTTGCTGCGTTTCTTTAAATAAGAAGGCATATATATTATACTATTATTATATTTTTTTATGTTCCTTGGCTCTATTCTCCTGTTTTTCTGGTTATCTCTGGAATCTTGTTCCCATGTGTGAGTCTCCTTCTTTTAACTTTGTTTATATTGCTCATTTTTAATATTTTTTTATTGTCCTCTTATTTAGTATTGATGTGCCGTACAACCGTTGAATATCCCCCTTTTTCTGGGGACCACTTCCGCTGTTTCCAACAATTGTCACCATCAGGACATCTGTATGAAAATGTAAGATCATAACCTCCCATGAGCACTGGATTATGAATAATTATATGGATGATGTGGTATACTTTGTATTTTACCAGGCATTATATACATATCTTTTTCCTTTGCTTTACGCACATATTTACTATGTAGCCCTCTGGGGGTATTATTGTTATCCCTTAATATCATATGTGGTGATTCATATTGTTATATCTACCATGTGATGGGCGATTGACATAAAAGGGATTTGATTGTCTTGTATAATGGTGATTTATCTGTGGCCATAATGATATCTGTGAGCCATTCCTAATCCCGCTTATAGGGCTGGTCTTTTGTAACATCGATATACGCTGCGCGCATGCGCGCCGTGTGGCTTCCCTCTGGAGCGTGTGCCCCGCTATCTGTCGTCTCCGGCGTTGTGTTGTCCACACGTGCTAGGGGGCGTGACGGCCTGGTCACGCGCTCACGACAGGTGGCCCACGGCGCATGCGCCAACATGCGGAAGTCGTGTTATCGGGACGATCACGTGACATGTCACGTGATCCTCCAGTTCTCCATATTTAAGGTCCTCATGCACATCCAGTGATCCGCCTCTTGAGAAAGCCTTACGGTTGAGGGCGAAACGCGCGTCAAGGCGTTTTTTGTCCACATGGGCATTTGGCACTGAGCACTTTAAACCTCTGCATCCTTGGTAAGATGGCTCCTCTTATAATATTGAGCGAAGGGAACATTTGGGTGGTCTTATTGTCTATGATGATGTGATTCTACATACTGTCTGTTCTGCTACAACTGTTCCTTGAGTCAGCCTCTTGCCTTAAAGGTCCCCACTGCATTATTTTGATACCTGACATCCCCATGTGGGGTCATTATTGTGTCTCTGCATATTATCTAGTGCTACTATCCCCTGGATTCTTTGTGTGTTCCCCATTTTCTAGTGCTATTAATTGCTATGATTACTTTGACATAATCATGTAAAGTTTCGATATGTAATAAAATAATACTCTTGATATGAATCACTCTTTTTCCTCTTTTGTTGTTATATTGTGTTTTGAGTGGAATTTATGCTGACCGTATATTATTGCACACGGTTTATCAGCTATGTTTCTATGTATTTACATAGGGCTTTTGTCTGTTTGCTAATCTGTTCTTGTGTTTCTTTAGCACTATTTAAGCCCGCCATGGACTTTCGAGCACGCGACAGTGCCTGGCTCGAGCAAATCAATAACGCATCCGAAGATGGTGGTACCCTAGGTTCGGGGGCTGACCAGAGTTTACAGGAGAATATTGCCAAGTTTAAGAACCTTTTGAAACACCGCACGCGTATTTGGTGGAATCATGCATTTCTAGCTAAGTACATTGATAAGGGCCTCATTCCCAGGGGCTTGCGGGTCCAGATCCTTCCCTCCTTTAACATCGAGGATGAGGAATTTAAAAATGAGTGGGAATCACTAGCTGACACATGTTCGCGGGGCTTTTTGAGACTGTTGAGGCAGCTGAACGAGAAATCTATCAAAGACATAGAATTGGAAATTGAACAGATTCAACTTACTTTCAAACGTGATATGTCTAATGATCAGCTGCAGAAACTTAACGACGAGGTTGAGGTCGAATCACAGAGATGGGTCAAAGAAATCTTTACCAACAAAACAAAAAAAACAAAACAAAAAAATTCCAGAGAGATATCCAAGATAAAAAAACGAAACGTGTATATAGATGGAGGATACCCAGTGACCGATCTCGACCTCGCCATAGATTTCAGTCCAATTCCCGGTCAAGATCAGTATCCTCTGTATCAGGTGCCTCAGCAGATGATCAAGCCTTTCCCGTGGTTCCATCTCCTCAGGACAGACCAGCGGTTAACCTTCATAACAGGATTCAGACTAGAACAAGCAACAAGAAGAAGCTTGGTGCTTCTCAACAGGTTGGTGTCCCTGAGGATGGAGCACGGGTTATAAATTTATCTACACATGCCTTAACTCGGGCTCAGGTGGAGGTCCTTGAGAGAGGGTTATCCTTTTCTCCGACGAGTTCTTTTGATTACTTCACAGCACTCAAGGATCTCCACCTGTTTGCCAGAAAATTAATTCTCAAAAAATTGCATCTTAGGTCGCGTGGTGACCCGGGATCCGTTGGTGCGGCGGAGCGAGATGCCTTATGCAATCTTCAGGAACTCCTCTCTGAACAGAGACCTACAATAGCAGGTGGGTCTCTTCGAAGTGTGAATTCAAGGTCCACACGGTTCCCTCCCCTGTCCCTGAGTCCAGCCGTAGAGATATTTGTGCGACTGGTAACTGACGACTTCAAGAAATTGTCGCCGCGACGGCAATTTGATAATTTGACTAGCCAACAACGTATGGCTATAAAAGAATTGAAGTCATATAATGACATAATAATTAAACCAGCGGACAAGGGAGGGAATATTGTCGTGTGGCCTTGTATAAAATATGAGAAGGAGGCCTTCCGACAATTAAGGAATACTGATACCTATACTAAATTGTCACATAATCCTACGGTATCTTTCTCTGCGGCACTTCAGGGGATCCTTGGTCATGCATGCGACCAGGGAATTATTGATCGAAAAACTGTTGAGGCCCTGACAGTTCGTTTTCCTCGGATTGCCACATTCTATCTCCTCCCCAAGGTACACAAGGACCCCACCAACCCACCGGGACGTCCGATAGTGTCTGGACAAGGGGGTCTGTGTGAACCAATCTGCAGATATATCGATAGTTATTTAAAACCTTTGGTCGAGACTCTCCCTTCGTTTGTGAAGGACACTACGGACGTCCTTACTCGGGTTGATGGTGTCCTTGTCGAGCCAGGCATTATCATGGTCACGGCTGATGTGGAGGGTCTGTATACGTGTATTCGGCATGACCTGGGTCTTGAGTCGGTTCGCCTCTTCCTCGGAACCTCCGATCTGGACCGCCCGTGTCGTGAGTTTCTCCTCGAGCTGCTCCACTTTGTTCTCTCGCATAATTACTTTCTATTTAAAGATGTCATGTACCTCCAGTGCCGTGGCACGGCTATGGGGGCGGCCTGCGCGCCGTCGTATGCCAACCTCTTCCTGGGTGCTTGGGAGAGGGATATTTTTGGTGACGACGGCGTGCCGGCCGTGGACCATGTCGTGTCATGGATGAGGTACATTGATGATATATTGTTTTTTTGGCGGGGGACGGTGGGGGAGCTTGAGGAGTTTATGGGACACCTAAACACCAATTCGCGGGGTATCAAACTTACTTATACCTACCATACCAAGCGTATTGATTTCCTGGACGTGAGTTTGGAGATTGATGCATTTTCGGCTATCCAGACTGACGTCTTCAGGAAATCTACGTCGGTTAACTCTTTGATTTACGCGAAGTCTGCCCATCATTTACCCGTGATCCGGGCTGTCCCGATCGGACAGTTCCTGAGGATGAGGCGTATCTGTTCTACAGACTCTAGGTTTGAAGCCCAGGCTGCCGACCTCACTAGACGGTTTCGAAATCGCGGCTACAGTAACCGAAGCATTAGATGTGGCTATGATAGGGCACGGAGCGCATCTCGCAGTGGTTTACTATATTCGAATCGCGCTGGCCAGATGCGAAGCAGGGACGGGTCTGGGATGATCAGGTTTATCTCATCCTTCAATCATGAATGGGAAGGGATGCGTCAGATTCTGAGCCGCCATTGGGCGGTTCTTGGGACCGAACCTCTACTTCGTGACCATCTCGCACCCTTCCCGTCTATGACCGCTCGTCGAGGGAGGAATTTGAGGGACCTGCTCGTCTCAAGCCACTATGTCCCCCCTGTATCTAACCCGTTTGGCTCTCGCGGTCCCACTGTGGGATGTTTTCCGTGCGGCCACTGTCTTGCCTGCGCCAATGTCCTACGTAGTGCTATTTTCATGTCCTCTGACAGCTCCCGGGAATTTAAAATCTTACAGTACATCTCATGTGGCACTAGTAACGTAATATACTATGCCACTTGTGGATGCAATTTGATTTATATTGGTTTGACCTCCCGCGAGCTTCGGGTCAGGGTACGTAAGCACGTGCGGGACATTGGCGCGGCCAAGACAGTGGCCGACCCCCGGGAGCTGAAGACGCTTCCTAGACACTTCAAGGCCGCCCATGTATGCGATCCGAAAACATTGCAGATACGCGGCATTGAGGCGGTGCGCCTTGGCTCTCGGGGTGGTAACATGAAACAGCGCCTGGCTCAGAGGGAGGCGCGATGGATCGTGAATCTGGACACCGTGAGCCCACATGGTCTGAATGAGGCCTTAACTTTTGCTGCGTTTCTTTAAATAAGAAGGCATATATATTATACTATTATTATATTTTTTTATGTTCCTTGGCTCTATTCTCCTGTTTTTCTGGTTATCTCTGGAATCTTGTTCCCATGTGTGAGTCTCCTTCTTTTAACTTTGTTTATATTGCTCATTTTTAATATTTTTTTATTGTCCTCTTATTTAGTATTGATGTGCCGTACAACCGTTGAATATCCCCCTTTTTCTGGGGACCACTTCCGCTGTTTCCAACAATTGTCACCATCTGGACATCTGTATGAAAATGTAACATCATAACCTCCCATGAGCACTGGATTATGAATAATTATATGGATGATGTGGTATACTTTGTATTTTACCAGGCATTATATACATATCTTTTTCCTTTGCTTTACGCACATATTTACTATGTAGCCCTCTGGGGGTATTATTGTTATCCCTTAATATCATATGTGGTGATTCATATTGTTATATCTACCATGTGATGGGCGATTGACATAAAAGGGATTTGATTGTCTTGTATAATGGTGATTTATCTGTGGCCATAATGATATCTGTGAGCCATTAATAATCCCGCTTATAGGGCTGGTCTTTTGTAACATCGATATACGCTGCGCGCATGCGCGCCGTGTGGCTTCCCTCTGGAGCGCGTGCCCCGCTATCTGTCGTCTCCGGCATTGTGTTGCCCACACGTGCTAGGGGGCGTGACGGCCTGGTCACGCGCTCACGACAGGTGGCCCACGGCGCATGCGCCAACATGCGGAAGTCGTGTTATCGGGACGATCACGTGACATGTCACGTGATCCTCCAGTTCTCCATATTTAAGGTCCTCATGCACATCCAGTGATCCGCCTCTTGAGAAAGCCTTACGGTTGAGGGCGAAACGCGCGTCGAGGCGTTTTTTGTCCACATGGGCATTTGGCACTGAGCACTTTAAACCTCTGCATCCTTGGTAAGATGGCTCCTCTTATAATATTGAGCGAAGGGAACATTTGGGTGGTCTTATTGTCTATGATGATGTGATTCTACATACTGTCTGTTCTGCTACAACTGTTCCTTGAGTCGGCCTCTTGCCTTAAAGGTCCCCACTGCATTATTTTGATACCTGACATCCCCATGTGGGGTCATTATTGTGTCTCTGCATATTATCTAGTGCTACTATCCCCTGGATTCTTTGTATGTTCCCCATTTTCTAGTGCTATTAATTGCTATGATTACTTTGACATAATCATGTAAAGTTTCGATATGTAATAAAATAATACTCTTGATATGAATCACTCTTTTTCCTCTTTTGTTGTTATATTGTGTTTGGAGTGGAATTTATGCTGACCGTATATTATTGCACACGGTTTATCAGCTATGTTTCTATGTATTTACATAGGGCTTTTGTCTGTTTGTTAATGTGAATGCTGTGGTCAGTCAGTCCATTTTTTATTATTAACGGCCTTCGGTTGAAACTCTAGCCATGACGACTGGATGAATTAACGATCTTTAGGAAGATCAATCTTGTTCAAGACTAGATCGGTCCACTAGGGTCTTCTCCACCGTTATCTTGATAGTATCAATCCTTTGGATTGGTTGCTGGTCTTCCTCTTTGCTTTCTTCCTTCTATTCTTCCGAGTATGATGTCCCTTTCCAGTAATTGCTGTCGTCCAGTCAATCCATAGACTAGTGTAAATGCTGTTGTCAGTCAGTCCACGCCTAATTTGAATGCTGTGGACTGTCAGTCCTTGTAAATTTTGTGGTTAATTGGTCCACAGTGTAGTCTTAATACTGTGGTCAGTCTCTTGTAATCGCGGTATTGATTGTTACACCGCTGATTACAAGGCTATTCTATGAAACAGAATAAGGGATTCCTCAGTTTAGAATACAGAAGATAAGGAAAAGAAGTGTTCCTTATGTCTCTACCTAAGATATAGTTGTGTTATACTAGGAATTGTGTATAGAAAATAAACATATGTAAACCACTAACAGTATATTCTCATGTATCAGAAAGGTGTTGTCACACCTCAGCAGGTCTAGAACTTATGCCTAGACTGACTATTATCAGTAATTAATATGAATATTAATTACCTGTTATGTGACTTTCCACATTCTTTTCTTGGAGTTCACAAGGAAACATTTCAAATCCCACGATGTCAAAGGGCGTCAGTCACCTGTAAATATTCAAAAGAGTGATAATATGTTCCTGCTACATGCTATACACACCAAAAAGTATAACACTCTAGGGCCAAAATTATTTATTTCAAAGATAAAGACTGTGGTCAGTCGGTCTGCATTTTATTGTAAAAATTGTAGTCAGAGAGTCCACAGTCTATTTTAAATTTTATGCTCAATCAGTTCACAGTCTACTGTAAATGTTGTCAGGCAGTCCACATCTAGTGTATATGCTGTGGTCAGTCAGTCCATTCTTTATAATTAATGGCCTTCGGTTGAATCTCGAGCCATGACGACTTGATGTATTAATGATCTTTAGGAAGATCAATCTTGTGCAAGACTAGATAGGTCCACTAGGGTCTTCTTCAACATTATCTTGATAGTATCAATCCATTGGATTGGTTGCTGGTCTTGCTCTTTGCTTTCTTCTATACTTCAAACTATGATGTCCTTTTCCATTGATTGCTGTCTTCCATTCAGTCCTTAGACTAGTGTAAATGCTGTTGTCAGTCAGTCCACAAGTAATCCAAATGCTGTGGACTGTCAGTCCTTTTAAATGTTGTGGTCATTCAGTCCACAGTGTATTCTTAATAGTGTGGTCAATCTCTTGGAATCGCGGTATTGATTGTTACACCGCTGATTACAAGGCTATTCTATGAAATAGAATAGTGGATTCCTCACTTTAGAAGACAGAGGTTGGCCCACAGTCTACTATAAATGTGATCAAGCAGTCCACACTTAGTGTGAATGCTGTGGTCAGTCAGCCCATATTTTATTATTAACGGCCTTCGGTTGAAACTCGAGCTATGACGACTGGATGAATTAACGATCTTTAGGAAGATCAATTTTGTGAAAGACTTCATAGGTCTACTAGGGTCTTCTCCACCCTTATCTTGATAGTGTCAATCCTTTGGATTGGCTGCTGGTCTTCCTCTTTTCCTTCTTCCTTCTATACTTCAAAGTATGATGTCCTTTTCCAGTGATTGCTGTCTTCCAGTCAATCCTTAGATTAGTGTAAATGCTGTTGTCAGTCAGTCCTCAACTAATTCAAACGCTGTGGACTGTCAGTCCTTTTAAATGTTGTGGTCATTCAGTCCACAGTGTAATTTTAATAGTGTGGTCAATCTCTTGTAATTGCGGTATTGATTGTTACTCCACTGATTACAAGGCTATTCTATGAAATAGGAAAGGGGATACCTCACTTTAGAAGACAGAGGTTGGCCCACAGTCTAGTCTACTGTAAATGTGGTCAAGCAGTCCACACCTAGTGTGAATGCTGTAGTCAGGCAGTCCACACCTGTGAATGCTGTGGTCAGTCAGCCCATTTTTTATTATTAATGACCTTCGGTTGAAACTCGAGCTATGACGACTTGATGAATTAACGATCTTTAGGAAGATCAATTTTGTGAAAGACTACATAGGTCCACTAGGGTCTTCTCCACTGTTATCTTGATAGTGTCAATCCGTTGGATTGGCTGCTGGTCTTCCTCTTTGCTTTCTTCCTTCTATACTTCAAAGTATGATGTCCTTTTCCTGTGATTGCTGTCTTCCAGTCAATTCTTAGACTAGCGTAAATGCTGTTGTCAGTCAGTCCACAACTAATTCAAACGCTGTGGACTGTCAGTCCTTTTAAATGCTGTGGTCATTCAGTCCACAGTGTAGTCTTAATAGTGTGGTCAGTGTCTTGTAATTGCGGTATTGATTGTTACACTGCTGATTACAAGGCTATTCAATGAAATAGGATAGGGGGTTACTCACTTTAGAAGACAGAGGTTGGCAAACAGTCTACCGTAAATATGATCAGGCAGTCCACAACTAGTGTGAATGCTGTGGTCAGTCAGTCCATTTTTAATTATTAACGGCCTTCGGTTGAAACATTAGCCATGACGACTGGATGAATTAACGATCTTTAGGAAGATCAATTTTGTGAAGGACTAGATCGGTCCACTAGGGCCTTCTTCACCATTATCTTGATAGTATCAATCCATTGGATTGTTTTCTGGTCTTGCACTTTGCTTTGGTCCTTCTATACTTCAAAGTATGATGTCCTTTTCCAGTGATTGCTCTCTTCCATTCAATCCTTAAACTACTGTAAATGCTGTTGTTAGTCAGTCCACAACTAATTCAAATGCTGTGGACTGTCAGTCCTTTTAAATGTTGTGTTCATTCAGTCCACAGTGTAATTTTAATAGTGTGGTCAGTCTCTTGTAATCGCGGTATTGATTGTTACACAGCTGATTACAAGGTTATTCTATGAAATAGAATAGGGGATTCCTCCCTTTAAAAGACAGAGGTTGGCCCACAGTCTAGTCTACTATAAATGTGGTCAAGCAGTCCACACCTAGTGTGAATGCTGTAGTCAGTCAGCCCATTTTTTATTATTAACGGCCTTCGGTTGAAATTCGAGCCATGGCTACTGGATGAATTAACGATCTTTAGGAAGATCAATTTTGTGAAAGACTAGATAGGGCCACTAGGGTCTTCTTCACCATTATCTTGATAGTATCAATCCATTGGATTGTTTGCTGGTCTTGCACTTTGCTTTGGTCCTTCTATGCTTCAAAGTATGATGTCCTTTTCCATTGATTGCTGTCTTCCATTCAATCCTTAGACTAGTGTAATTGCCGTTGTCAGTCAGTCCACAACTAATTCAAACGCTGTGGACTGTCAGTCCTTTTAAATGTTGTGGTCATTCAGTCCACAGTGTAATTTTAATAGTGTGGTCAATCTCTTGTAATTGCGGTATTGATTGTTACACCACTGATTACAAGGCTATTCTATGAAATAGGAAAGGGGATTCCTCACTTTAGAAGACAGAGGTTGGCCCACAGTCTACCGTAAATATGATCAGGCAGTCCACAACTAGTGTGAATGCTGTGGTCAGTCAGTCCATTTTCTATTATTAACGGCTTTCGGTTGAAACTCTAGCCATGACGACTGGATGAATTAACGATCTTTAGGAAGATCCATCTTGTTCAAGAATAGATCGGTCCACTAGGGTCTTCTCCACCATTATCTTGATAGTTTCAATCCTTTGGATTGGTTGCTGGTCTTCCTCTTTGCCTTCTTCCTTCTATTCTTCTGAGTATGATGTCCCTTTCCAGTAATTGCTGTCTTCCAGTCAATCCATAGACTAGTGTAAATTCCTGTTTTTAATCAGTCCACGCCTAATTTAAAAGCTGTGGACTGTCAGTCCTTGTAAATTTTGTGGTTAATTGGTCCACAGTGTAGACTTAATACTGTGGTCAGTCTCTTGTAATCGCGGTATTGATTGTTACACCGCTGATTACAAGGCTATTCTATGAAACAGAATAAGGGATTCCTCACTTTAGAATACAGAAGATAAGGAACAGAAGTGTTCCTTATGTCTCTACCTAAGATATGGTTGTGTTATACTAGGAATTGTGTATAGAAAATATACATATGTAAACCACTAACAGTATATTCTCATGTATCAGAAAGGTGTTGTCACACCTCCGCAGTAGAGATGAGCGTTGTTCTACTCGAACTGTTCGCCAATCTCAAATTCGAGCTGTTTTGGGCGGTGTTCGAGCCGGTCGGCGAACACGAACAATTTGAGAAAAATTCGGCTGTTCGAGGTTATGTTCGATAACTGTTCGTGCACCAAAATCATAACTGGATTTTTTCTCAGTAATGATGAAAATTAATGTTAATACGCAGTTTGAGTGTACAGCGGGGCGGGGGGAGGGGCAGGGGATGGATCTCTGCAGGAACAATGAAGATCTCCATTTTTTTTTCTCTTTCCCGCATTTGCAGTGGGGAGGTGCAATCCGTCAGCCTATCAGCAGCGCACACACGGAGCGAAGTGCTTTTTTTCACACAAGCAAGGGCATGTGTGATTGGCAGTGTATGTCACATGTCCTTGCCCTATAAGACCAAGCCATTTTCCCCGTCGCCACCATTTTCTCACTGCTGCAGCTGCTATCTACAGATAGCTTGGGAGTAGGGAATAGTTGTGATTGCAGTCCTTTTAAGGACTAGGTTACAGCATTTCCTACGACTTTTATCAGGCAGGTCTGTGCTCTTAAATAGATAGATTGTGGGAGTAAAGACTAATTGTAATTGGAGTCCTTTTCAGGACTAGGTTACATCAGTTCCTATCAGTTTTTGCCAGGCAGGTCTGTGCCAGTGCTGTGCAAGTTTTTTTCACAGCATTTGGCTGAATCTAGCAAAGCTAATCCTTTTTGGCCTATTGCAGAGTGTGTTAGTCAGTGGAGTAGCCTATCTGTGTTGCAAGATATACCACCTGTGTATAGAATACCAATTTTTTTACTGCACCTAGTGAAGTAAAATCTTTTGGGCATAGCATCATTCTATTAGTCCATCTATACTGACCTCCATCAGGTTGCAAACTGAATATAATTTTTTTCTGCATCTAGCTCTGAAAAAATATTTGGGCTTCTAGCAGTGTGTGGGACTTGGTCTATTTGTCCATCTATACTGACCTCCATAAGGTTGCAAATTAAAAATAATTTTTTTCTTCATTTAGCTCTGAAAAAATATTTGGGCTTCTAGCAGTGTGTGGGACTTGTTCTATTAGTCCTTCTATACTGACGTCCAGCAGGTTGCAAATTGAATATAATTTTTTTCTGCATCTAGCTCTGAAAAAATATTTGGGCTTCTAGCGGTGTGTGGGACTTGGTCTATTAGTCCATCTATACTGACCTCCATCAGGTTGCAAATTAAAAATAATTTTTTTCTGCATCTAGCTCTGAAAAAATATTTGGGCTTCTAGCAGTGTGTGGGACTTGGTCTATTAGTCCATCTATACTGACCTCCATCAGGTTGCAAATTAAAAATAATTTTTTTCTGCATCTAGCTCTGAAAAAATATTTGGGCTTCTAGCAGTGTGTGGGACTTGGTCTATTAGTCCATCTATACTGACCTCCATCAGGTTGCAAATTAAAAATAATTTTTTTCTTCATTTAGCTCTGAAAAAATATTTGGGCTTCTAGCAGTGTGTGGGACTTGTTCTATTAGTCCTTCTATACTGACCTCCAGCAGGTTGCAAATTGAATATAATTTTTTTCTGCATCTAGCTCTGAAAAAATATTTGGGCTTCTAGCGGTGTGTGGGACTTGGTCTATTAGTCCATCTATACTGACCTCCATCAGATTGCAAATTAAAAATAATTTTTTTCTGCATCTAGCTCTGAAAAAATATTTGGGCTTCTAGCAGTGTGTGGGACTTGGTTTATTAGTCCATCTATACTGACCTCCATCAGGTTGCAAATTAAAAATAATTTTTTTCTGCATTTAGCTCTGAAAAAATATTTGGGCTTCTAGCGGTGTGTGGGACTTGGTTTATTAGTCCATCTATACTGACCTCCATCAGGTTGCAAATTAAAAATAATTTTTTTCTGCATCTAACCCAGCCAATAGTTTTGGCCTAATACCACAGTTTGGCCACTCAGCTCTGCTCGGTTACCATCCATTGTTTTTTTGTGCAAACAACTCCAGAGTTGTGAATTAGTTAACCACCAAAATGAGTGGAAAAAGGCCTGCTGCTGGTGGAAAGGGGAATAGGCGTGTTGGGAAGGGGAAAAAAGGTTGTGTCCGTGGGGTAGGTGCAGAAGAAAGACCATCTTCCAGCCAAACTAAAATGTCTACTTCTTTTAGCGGACAATGTGATAAGATCCCTTTCTTACGGCCACGCCAATCGCTACAAATTCCAGATGAGGCACAAAAACAGCAGGTGCTTCAACGGATATCAAGTGCTCCTTTAAGTGGGCTCTCCTCCACATCAACTTCAACATCACAAATACTCCAGTCCTCAAAGGTGTCACCCAAATCGCACTTGCTTCCTCACAGCTCCCAAATCTCCAGCTGCCCGTCTGAGTATGAGGTAGAACAGATGGTTGAGTCTGCAGAGCTGTTTACTCACACTATAGCCTGGGAATCAGAGGTCGACTCCAGCGCTTCTGTGAATCCAGACGAGGAAATGATCTGCACTGATGCCCAGAATCTTTGAGTCGGATCCAGGACCAGACGCAGAAGGTTCTGACCATAATGTAGACCCTCATTCCCAAACTGTAACTCCTGTTGGTGGAGACAATGAGGAAGACGATGATAAGACTCAAATACCTGATTGGAGCGACAACTTTAGTTTTTTGTCAGGGCAGGAACAGGTTGGCTCTGAGGACGACGGGTGTGATAACGCACAGGGTGATGATGATGAGGTCGGA
Source organism: Phyllobates terribilis (assembly GCF_046119375.1). Classification (NCBI taxonomy): domain Eukaryota; kingdom Metazoa; phylum Chordata; class Amphibia; order Anura; family Dendrobatidae; genus Phyllobates; species Phyllobates terribilis. The sequence continues at coordinate 488,569 of NW_027363163.1, read as the reverse complement.
GATCCCACTTACTGTCAACCCACAGTCAGCCAAGAGATGAGGTCAGCAGAGGAGGTGGAGGAAGATGCTAGTGACGACGAGGTCAGGTTGCGCCTTCCTGGACAGAGACGTAGTACTGGAAGCACGTCAACAACTGCATCCTCAAACACAACTCTGCCTCTCACCACAAGTCGTGGTGGCTCTTCAGGTCGCATGGGTGCTAAGCCTTGCATAGCCTGGGCATTTTTTCAGATCGATAAAGATGACCCAACTCGTGTTATCTGTAACATTTGTCAGCAAAAGCTAAGTAGAGGCCAAAAAATACATAGTTTGAGTACTTCATGCATGAACCGGCACATGGACATGAAGCATAAGTTGCAGTGGGAAGCTCAGTGTGCTACAATGCGGCCTAGCCGGCCGGGCCAACCACCGTCTGCCATATCTTGTGCATCCGCGGCCTCTTCATCCTCTGTGACTGGGGGGACAGCAGTCACACCTGTTTTGGGGCGCAGACCTGCCACCTCTTTACCCGCAACAGCCAGCGTGATTGGCAGGTCATCATTTTCTTTGGAGGTGGTAACACCAGCTGGTGTTGAGCGCTGTCCGACATCGATAGCACCACCTTTGGATCAAGGCAACCTAACATGTCCGCCTGCATCTTCCTCACAGACTGGCAGTTTGCCGGGGACACCCTTATCAACCCCGTCTAAGCACAATAGCCAGCCCTCGGTCCCTCAGATGTGGACAAGTAAAAGAACGTTTCCTCCAAGCCATGAGAAAGCTAAGAGGTTGAATTTCACCATCTGCAAGCTCTTGGCTACAGAAATGCTGCCTTTCCGCCTGGTGGACACAGAGGATTTTCGAGACCTTATGTCCGTCGCAGTGCCCCAGTACCAGATGCCCAGTCGGCACTACTTCTCAAAGAAAGGTGTGCCTGCGCTCCACCAGCATGTCGCACACAACATCACCGCTTCTTTGAGAAACTCTGTGTGTGACAGGGTGCATTTCACCACAGACACTTGGACGAGTAGGCATGGACAGGGGCGTTACATGTCGCTGACTGGGCACTGGGTAACTATGGTGACAGCAGGACAAGGGGCTGCTGTCCAAGTCTTGCCGTCCCCACGAGTTGTGCGTCAATCCTCTTTATCTCAAAGTTCCTCCACTGCTTCTGCCTCCTCAACCTCCTCTCGGTCTTCCACCTGCACCCAAAGCCTGTCTGGTCATGCCACAAGCTTTCTAACTGCGCAGAAGGGATCCTGCACACCTCCTTACTATGCTGGCAGTAGGGCTCAACGTCATCAGGCGGTTTTTACATTGAAATGTCTGGGAAATGTGAGTCACACAGCTGAGGAGTTGTGGTCAGCTCTGGAGAACCAATTTCATGAATGGTTGTCTCCACTGGACCTGAAACCAGGGAAGGCCGTGTGCGACAATGCTGCAAACCTGGGTGCGGCCCTTCGCCGGGGCAATGTCACACACGTGCCTTGTATGGCTCACGTGTTGAACCTGGTTGTCCAGCAATTTTTAGCCCACTATCCCAGACTAGATGGCCTTCTGCAGAGGGCACGGTCGCTGTGTGCTCACTTCCGCCGTTCGCATCCCGCAGCTCAGCGACTTACATCTCTACAGAAGCCGTTGGGCCTGCCACTTCACCGGCTAAAATGCGATGTGCCTACCCGGTGGAATTCAACTCTGCACATGTTGCAGCGACTGTGGCAGCACCGACAAGCCCTGGTGCAATACGTTCTGACGTATAGCCTGGGCCAACGAGATTCAGAGGTGGGGCAAATCACGCTGGAGGAGTGGTCTCAGATCAGGGACCTATGCACCCTTCTGCACAGTTTTGAAATGGCGACGAAGATGTTTAGTGCTGACGATGCCATTATCAGCATGACTATTCCGGTGATTTACATGCTGGAGCACATGTTAAACAGAATTCGGAGTCAGGTGGTGGCACAAGAGGAGGTGGAGGAAGTAGAGGAGGAGGAGTTGTATGCGGAAGGGCTAACATCTGCAAGGTCCAGACGGTCGGCAGCACCAAGGCGGCAGGCATGTGAGGGTGGGGGAGATGGTTTTACCAGGGCACATGGTAGCAGCCAAACTAGTGAGGAAGGTGCAGGAGCCCAGGAAGAAGTGGAGGACGAACTGATGGAAGACTCATCAGATGAGGGAGACCTTGATCACATTTCTGTTGTGCGAGGTTGGGGGGAGAGGACAGAGGAAGGAAGCATGATTGTTACCTCGCCACCAACACAACAGGGACTTGGTGCTCCTGGATGCGCAACACACATGAGTGCCTTCTTGCTGCACTACCTGCAACATGACCCTCGAATTGTGAGAATTAGAAATAATCCTGACTACTGGGTTGCCACACTGTTAGATCCCCGGTACAAAAGTAAATTTGCAGAAATTATTCCTGCCATAGAAAGGGATGCACGCATGCAGGAGTATCAGCAGAGACTGTTGCAGAATCTTACATGTGCTTTTCCACAAAATACCAGTGGTGCACGTAGTGAATCTCACAGTTCCAACTTGCCAACCGTGGGACCGTCAAGTGTTCAGCACTCAAACCGTAAAAGAACCACAGTATCTGCTGGTAACATCAATTTTGCGGAATCATTTCACCACTTTTTTAGCCCATCCTTTGCAAGGCCACAGGAGACAAGAAGTCTGACACATAGTCAACGCCTAGAGACGATGGTACAGGAGTATCTCCAAGTAAACATTGAAGCCACGACTGTGTCACTGGACCCTTGCTCTTTTTGGGCTTCCAATCTGGATAAATGGCCGGAGCTAGCCACTTACGCCTTGGAGATCTTGTCATGCCCCGCAGCCAGCGTTCTGTCTGAACGTGTGTTCAGCGCTGCTGGTGGTGTGCTGACAGATAAGCGCACGCTGCTCTCCACTGATAATGTAGACAGACTCACGTTCATAAAGATGAACAAATCATGGATCTGAAACGACTTTTCTACCCCTGTGTCATCCTGGGGAGAGTAAAAGCTTGATGATTGGTTAAAATCACCCTACCAACCGTTTTAAGCTTTCAAATTACTAATCATGTTTATCTGTATCTTGACTGGAAAATAATTTGGGCTTTGTAGCAGTGTGCAGCACTGATCCTATTAGGCCATCTATACTAAAGCTTCACCAGATTTAAAATTAAAAATAATTTTTAGCTGCATCTAGCCCGGAAAATAATTTTGGGGCTCCGAGATGCGCAAGACACATAAGTGCCTTCTTGCTGCACTACCTGCAGCATGACCCTCATATTGTCAGAATTCGAAGTAATCATGACTACTGGGTTGACACACTCTTAGATCCCCCAAACTTTTCGATCAACCTTTTCATTTTAATAAAGACCAAAAAAATGGTCATTTTTGAAATTATAAGCATTAGCAGGTTGTTAGAAACTGAAATCAAACAGTTTTCAACTCAAAACTTTATTCTAGGTGATGTTACATTTTCACATAGGACCCCTTGTTCGAAAGGAGCTTCTGAACTCTCTCGTCCATTGAATTTGTCAGGTTTTGGATGGTTTCTGCTTCAATTGTTTTGCATGAGGACAGAATACTCTCCCAGAGCTGTTGCTTAGATGTGAACTGCCTCCCGCCATCATAGACACTCCTTTTAATGATGCTCCAAAGGTTCTGAATGGGGTAGAGGTCAGGGGAGCATGGGGGTCACACCATAAGTTTGTCCCCTTTTATGCCCATATCAGCCAGAGATGCAGATGTTTTATGTGCAGCATGAGATGGTGCATTATCATGCAGAAAAATGATCTTGCTGTGAAATACACGGTTCTTCTTCTTGAACCATGGCAGGAAGTGCTGTTTGAGAAAATCCACATACATTATGGAGTTCATCTTTAGCGCCTTCAGGGATCCTAAAGGGGCCGACAATCTCTCTCCCCATGATTCCAGCCCAAAACATTACTCCACCTCCTCCTTGTTGGCGCTGTAGCCGTGTTTGCGTGGGGTGTCCATCAACCAGCCATCCTCCACTCCATCCATCTGGACCATCGAGCGCTGCACGGCACTCATCCGTGAACAAAACAGTTTTGAAATCAGTCTTCATGTAATGTTTGGCCCACTGGAGCCGTTTCTGCTTGTGTGAAGTGGATAGAGGAGGTCGACAGGATGGCGTATGCACAGCTGCAAACCTCTGAAAGACCCTGCATCTTGTTGTTCGGGGGACGTTGGAGGCACAAGCAGCTTCAAAAACTTGTCTGCTGCTATGACAAGGCTTTTTTGCCGCTGCTCTTTCAACCTGACGTAATTGCCTGTAGGAAAGAGTCCTCAATTTGCCCTTATCAGCACGCACACGTGTGTACTGTGAATCAGCTACATACTTCTTGATTGCCAAGACACTTCATCCTGATCATCGCACAATGTTGATTGTAGTCATGCCTTGACCTAAACACTCCACAATTTGTTGCTTCTCAGCAGCCGACACATCCTTTTTCTTTCCCATTTTGGCAGAAAATGTAGGCTGCTTAATAATGTGAGAGAGCCTTCTTAAGTAGTCTTGCCTTTCATTGGACACACCTGCCAAACTAATTAGCACAGGTGTCTGCAATTGCTTACAGTGATATAAAGAGCCCTGACACACATCACCATCAATGAGTTTAACTGACAAACAAACAAATTCTTCCCTTATCACTCCTAAACACTTTTTGCATAATAATTTGGAACACAGTGTACATGTGCTTTTCCACAAAACACCAGTGGTTCACGTAGTGAATCTTACAGTTCTAACTTGCCAACCGTGGTCTGTATGGAATTGTTCAATAAAGGGCCCAAAATTAAGATAACATAGATGGGAGAGGTCTCTATGAATAGGAATTCCTAAGTATTTGATACCCTGTGAGGGCCAGGCAAAGGGAAAGTTGGACTGGATGGAATCCTATATGGATCTGGGGAGGGAGACATCGAGGGCCTCAGACTTCGCTGCATTGATTTTAAAATTTTACCATGTAACAAAGTGATCTATTTCAGCCATAACAGCAGGGATGGATATATGTGATTGAGTGATATATACTAGGACATCATCAGCAAATAGAGAGCACTTGTACTCGGTGCCTCCCACCTCAATCCACCTAATATTGGGGTTATGGCGAATTGATGAAAGCAGGTGCTCCGTCACTAGGATGTATAAGAGAGGGGACAGAGGACATCCCTGCCTTGTCCCATTGGTGATTGCGAAAGGTGATGAAAATGTTCTGACGCACCCCCTGGGCCTTGGGACACCCGGAGCCGGACCCTTTTTGGTGGATGCTGGTGGTTGTAGTCTACGTGGCGGCGACCCGGTTCCGTGGCTCAGGGCGGTCAAACCAGTGGCGGAACTATTTATGTGGTTTTGATGTTTAAATGTCCGACTATGCCACCCGTGGATTGCGGTCAGAGTGAACCGCCGCTACAGGGCAGACCGCTGAGGCTGGTGTTGTGGGTGCAGCAGAGCGTAGCATAACTCCCCACGGGAGGAGTATAGCCTCAGGGCAGTGTATGCGGAGGATGGGGGTGATGGTGCAGGGCAGCAGCAGTAACGACACGGAGTCAGTGATGCAGTTCAGGGCCTTTACTCACAGTTCTTATTATCCAGACCACGTCTGCAGGTAACGGCTGCCCACGTCGTACTGTGCTCACCAGGTGAGGGGCTCAGACAACTCCCAGATAACTTTGGAGCACTTCACAGGACCCCCTTTGTGTGTCCTTTGTCTGGAATTTCTTACCAACACTTCTGTCCGGCTGCCTCGGGCCTCCTCTTGGTAAACTTGGCGCCAGTTTCCCTGACCCTATGTGGTGCCTTCCTAGCGGGTGTAGCGATGGGCTGCGCCACATAAAATGTCAGAGCCTCCGGTTTCTAGCTGAGGGTCGTTTCCTGCCTCCACTAGTTCGGGGACCGGTCTCCCCCTTTGGCCTGACCCCTCCACGCAGGTGGATTCGGGTGTGCGGTGGCGACTCGCCCGTCCGCACCCCTGGGATCCCTTCATTCCTCGTTCCTGGAGCCTTCTCCGCTCCTCTTCCTTCCTTCTCCCTCTTCCAGGCCTGGGCCTCTGTTACTAGGCCCGCCTCCGGAGCAGAGCTCATGCAGAGCCCCTGCTCCCTGCCACTTCTGCTCAGACTTCTCTGCACTGAACTAAGATGGTGCCCACCTTTTATACTCCCTTCTCAATGCACCCAGGAACTGCTTCCTCCCTGCTCCTGCACTACAGGGTTCCCCTTCCTCAGTGTTCCCTCCCCCCACTCCAGCCAGGGACAGGGACTGTCGTGCCCATCTCAGGGGCATATTGGTCGCCCTGCCCCACGGCAATGTGGTGTAATGCATGCAGGTGTCGGGTCCTGATCCACACTCCATCCTTACCTGAGAGTGAGATATCACACCTCTGGGTGAGGTGCAATACGTCTGTAGCAACCGAGCCCTCAGGGTGCTACAGTTCCATTTATATTCAGCCTAGACCCCTACCCCAAGCTTTTTAAGAGAATCATATATGGCGTGCCAGGAGACTCTATGGAATGCTTTCTCAGCATCCAACGAGAGTATCTAATTACAAATTTTTAACTGCATCTAGCCCAGGAAATACTTTGTGCCTAGTAGCAGTGTCTGCTAGTCAGCGGATTATCCCGGCTGTTAAGCAAGCTACACCACCTGTAGTTTAGACACTTAATTTTTTCAAAGGAAATGCTTCGGGACCATGGGATACTTAGTGAAGAGCATCAGGAGGCACCCCAAGGCATAGGGGCTGGGACTGGCAGTAGGATGCCTTGCGGTGGACAGCCGAGCTCGATCCTTATAAAAGCTTTTTAACTGCAGCAGCTTTAGTGGACGCTACTGGAGCTGGAATTACGCGGCTGCTGGCATGAGACTTGCCCTCCAATAGATCCTTGTAAATGGATTTAAAGTGTATTCATTCAAATTAGAGAGACAATTTAAATTAAAAAGCTTAGAGCTGCCTCCACCACAGGGGGGCTCGCTCGACCCACCAGCGGACAGGCACCAGTATTGGGAGAGGGGGGCTGGCCATCAGGGTTCACCGCGGCTCTGGCACAAACCCGGCGACACGGAGGTGGCACGGGCAGGAGCGGACTGGCCGTGTCGGCTTCTCACTTTTTGGATTTTAGAAGGGCATGACATGCCTATATCTGTGTCTCCCCCTCCTTTTACTCCTCCACCTCTTTTATTTTCGCATGACTATATGTACTTGTCACTTTTCCATGTGTTAGTTATGTCTTCTGAGCAGTTTGTCAGCTTTTGGACACCTTTGAAGGTGTTTTCTATGTGTTTCTATGTGTTTTTGTTTGCCTGCCATTGGTTTTAACGGTGTTCGAAGGTGTTCGACGAACAGTTCGGCGAACACACGGGTGTTCGACGAACCGAACCGAACTCGAACACTACGGGGGTGGCTCAACACTAGTCCCAAGGCCCAGGGGTGCGTCAGAACATTTTCATCACCTTTCACAATCACCAATGGGACAAGGCAGGGATGTCCTCTGTCCCCTCTCTTATACATCCTAGTGACGGAGCACCTGCTCTCATCAATTCGCCATAACCTCAATATTAGGTGGATTGAGGTGGGAGGCACCGAGTACAAGTGCTCTCTATTTGCTGATGATGTCCTAGTATATATCACTCAATCACATATATCCATCCATGCTGTTATGGCTGAAATAGATCACTTTGTTACATGGTAAAATTTTAAAATCAATGCAGCGAAGTCTGAGGCCCTCGATGTCTCCCTCCCCAAATCCATATAGGATTCCATCCAGTCCAACTTTCCCTTTGCCTGGCCCTCACAGGGTATCAAATACTTAGGAATTCCTATTCATAGAGACCTCTCCCATCTATGTTATCTTAATTTTGGGCCCTTTATTGAACAATTCCATACAGACCACGGTTGGCAAGTTAGAACTGTAAGATTCACTACGTGAACCACTGGTGTTTTGTGGAAAAGCACATGTACACTGCGTTCCAAATTATTATGCAAAAAGTGTTTAGGAGTGATAAGGGAAGAATTTGTTTGTTTGTCAGTTAAACTCATTGATGGTGATGTGTGTCAGGGCTCTTTATATCACTGTAAGCAATTGCAGACACCTGTGCTAATTAGTTTGGCAGGTGTGTCCAATGAAAGGCAAGACTACTTAAGAAGGCTCTCTCACATTATTAAGCAGCCTACATTTTCTGCCAAAATGGGAAAGAAAAAGGATGTGTCGGCTGCTGAGAAGCAACAAATTGTGGAGTGTTTAGGTCAAGGCATGACTACAATCAACATTGTGCGATGATCAGGATGAAGTGTCTTGGCAATCAAGAAGTATGTAGCTGATTCACAGTACACACGTGTGCGTGCTGATAAGGGCAAATTGAGGACTCTTTCCTACAGGCAATTACGTCAGGTTGAAAGAGCAGCGGCAAAAAAGCCTTGTCATAGCAGCAGACAAGTTTTTGAAGCTGCTTGTGCCTCCAACGTCCCCCGAACAACAAGATGCAGGGTCTTTCAGAGGTTTGCAGCTGTGCATACGCCATCCTGTCGACCTCCTCTATCCACTTCACACAAGCAGAAACGGCTCCAGTGGGCCAAACATTACATGAAGACTGATTTCAAAACTGTTTTGTTCACGGATGAGTGCCGTGCAGCGCTCGATGGTCCAGATGGATGGAGTGGAGGATGGCTGGTTGATGGACACCCCACGCAAACACGGCTACAGCGCCAACAAGGAGGAGGTGGAGTAATGTTTTGGGCTGGAATCATGGGGAGAGAGATTGTCGGCCCCTTTAGGATCCCTGAAGGCGCTAAAGATGAACTCCATAATGTATGTGGAATTTCTCAAACAGCACTTCCTGCCATGGTTCAAGAAGAAGAACCGTGTATTTCACAGCAAGATCATTTTTCTGCATGATAATGCACCATCTCATGCTGCACATAAAACATCTGCATCTCTGGCTGATATGGGCATAAAAGGGGACAAACTTATGGTGTGACCCCCATGCTCCCCTGACCTCTACCCCATTCAGAACCTTTGGAGCATCATTAAAAGGAGTGTCTATGATGGCGGGAGGCAGTTCACATCTAAGCAACAGCTCTGGGAGAGTATTCTGTCCTCATGCAAAACAATTGAAGCAGAAACCATCCAAAACCTGACAAATTCAATGGACGAGAGAGTTCAGAAGCTCCTTTCGAACAAGGGGTCCTATGTGAAAATGTAACATCACCTAGAATAAAGTTTTGAGTTGAAAACTGTTTGATTTCAGTTTCTAACAACCTGCTAATGCTTATAATTTCAAAAATGACCATTTTTTTGGTCTTTATTAAAATGAAAAGGTTGATCGAAAAGTTTGGGGGATCTAAGAGTGTGTCAACCCAGTAGTCATGATTACTTCGAATTCTGACAATATGAGGGTCATGCTGCAGGTAGTGCAGCAAGAAGGCACTTATGTGTCTTGCGCATCTCGGAGCCCCAAAATTATTTTCCGGGCTAGATGCAGCTAAAAATTATTTTTAATTTTAAATCTGGTGAAGCTTTAGTATAGATGGCCTAATAGGATCAGTGCTGCACACTGCTACAAAGCCCAAATTATTTTCCAGTCAAGATACAGATAAACATGATTAGTAATTTGAAAGCTTAAAACGGTTGGTAGGGTGATTTTAACCAATCATCAAGCTTTTACTCTCCCCAGGATGACACAGGGGTAGAAAAGTCGTTTCGGATCCATGATTTGTTCATCTTTATGAACGTGAGTCTGTCTACATTATCAGTGGAGAGTCGCGTGCGCTTATCTGTCAGCACACCACCAGCAGCGCTGAACACACGTTCAGACAGAACGCTGGCTGCGGGGCATGACAAGATCTCCAAGGCGTAAGTGGCTAGCTCCGGCCATTTATCCAGATTGGAAGCCCAAAAAGAGCAAGGGTCCAGTGACACAGTCGTGGCTTCAATGTTTACTTGGAGATTCTCCTGTACCATCGTCTCTAGGCGTTGACTATGTGTCAGACTTCTTGTCTCCTGTGGCCTTGCAAAGGATGGGCTAAAAAAGTGGTGAAATGATTCCGCAAAATTGATGTTACCAGCAGATACTGTGGTTCTGTTACGGTTTGAGTGCTGAACACTTGACGGTCCCACGGTTGGCAAGTTGGAACTGTGAGATTCACTACGTGCACCACTGGTATTTTGTGGAAAAGCACATGTAAGATTCTGCAACAGTCTCTGCTGATACTCCTGCATGCGTGCATCCCTTTCTATGGCAGAAATAATTTCTGCAAATTTACTTTTGTACCGGGGATCTAACAGTGTGGCAACCCAGTAGTCAGGATTTTTTCTAATTCTCACAATTCGAGGGTCATGTTGCAGGTAGTGGAGCAAGAAGGCACTCATGTGTGTTGCGCATCCAGGAGCACCAAGTCCCTGTTGTGTTGGTGGCGAGGTAACAATCATGTTTCCTTCCTCTGTCCTCTCCCCCCAACCTCGCACAACAGAAATGTGATCAAGGTCTCCCTCATCTGATGAGTCTTCCATCAGTTCGTCCTCCACTTCTTCCTGGGCTCCTGCACCTTCCTCACTAGTTTGGCTGCTACCATGCGCCCTGGTAAAACCATCTCCCCCACCCTCACATGCCTGCCGCCTTGGTGCTGCCGACCGTCTGGACCTTGCAGATGTTAGCCCTTCCGCATACAACTCCTCCTCCTCTACTTCCTCCACCTCCTCTTGTGCCACCACCTGACTCCGAATTCTGTTTAACATGTGCTCCAGCATGTAAATCACCGGAATAGTCATGCTGATAATGGCATCGTCAGCACTAAACATCTTCGTCGCCATTTCAAAACTGTGCAGAAGGGTGCATAGGTCCCTGATCTGAGACCACTCCTCCAGCGTGATTTGCCCCACCTCTGAATCTCGTTGGCCCAGGCTATACGTCAGAACGTATTGCACCAGGGCTTGTCGGTGCTGCCACAGTCGCTGCAACATGTGCAGAGTTGAATTCCACCGGGTAGGCACATCGCATTTTAGCCGGTGAAGTGGCAGGCCCAACGACTTCTGTAGAGATGTAAGTCGCTGAGCTGCGGGATGCGAACGGCGGAAGTGAGCACACAGCGACCGTGCCCTCTGCAGAAGGCCATCTAGTCTGGGATAGTGGGCTAAAAATTGCTGGACAACCAGGTTCAACACGTGAGCCATACAAGGCACGTGTGTGACATTGCCCCGGCGAAGGGCCGCACCCAGGTTTGCAGCATTGTCGCACACGGCCTTCCCTGGTTTCAGGTCCAGTGGAGACAACCATTCATGAAATTGGTTCTCCAGAGCTGACCACAACTCCTCAGCTGTGTGACTCACATTTCCCAGACATTTCAATGTAAAAACCGCCTGATGACGTTGAGCCCTACTGCCAGCATAGTAAGGAGGTGTGCAGGATCCCTTCTGCGCAGTTAGAAAGCTTGTGGCATGACCAGACAGGCTTTGGGTGCAGGTGGAAGACCGAGAGGAGGTTGAGGAGGCAGAAGCAGTGGAGGAACTTTGAGATAAAGAGGATTGACGCACAACTCGTGGGGACGGCAAGACTTGGACAGCAGCCCCTTGTCCTGCTGTCACCATAGTTACCCAGTGCCCAGTCAGCGACATGTAACGCCCCTGTCCATGCCTACTCGTCCAAGTGTCTGTGGTGAAATGCACCCTGTCACACACAGAGTTTCTCAAAGAAGCGGTGATGTTGTGTGCGACATGCTGGTGGAGCGCAGGCACACCTTTCTTTGAGAAGTAGTGCCGACTGGGCATCTGGTACTGGGGCACTGCGACGGACATAAGGTCTCGAAAATCCTCTGTGTCCACCAGGCGGAAAGGCAGCATTTCTGTAGCCAAGAGCTTGCAGATGCTGAAATTCAACCTCTTAGCTTTCTCATGGCTTGGAGGAAATGGTCTTTTACTTGTCCACATCTGAGGGACCAAGGGCTGGCTATTGTGCTTAGACGGGGTTGATAAAGGTGTCCCCGGCAAACTGCCGGTCTGTGAGGAAGATGCAGGCGGACATGTTAGGTTGCCTTGATCCAAAGGTGGTGCTATCGATGTCGGACAGCGCTCAACACCAGCTGGTGTTACCACCTCCAAAGATAATGATGACCTGCCAATCACGCTGGCTGTTGCGGATAAAGAGGTGGCAGGTCTGCGCCCCAAAACAGGTGTGACTGCTGTCCCCCCAGTCACAGAGGATGAAGAGGCCGCGGATGCACAAGATATGGCAGACGGTGGTTGGCCCGGCCAGCTAGGCCGCATTGTAGCACACTGAGCTTCCCACTGCAACTTATGCTTCATGTCCATGTGCCGGTTCATGCATGAAGTACTCAAACTATGTATTTTTTGGCCTCTACTTAGCTTTTGCTGACAAATGTTACAGATAACACGAGTTGGGTCATCTTTATCGATCTGAAAAAATGCCCAGGCTATGCAAGGCTTAGCACCCATGCGACCTGAAGAGCCACCACGACTTGTGGTGAGAGGCAGAGTTGTGTTTGAGGATGCAGTTGTTGACGTGCTTCCAGTACTACGTCTCTGTCCAGGAAGGCGCAACCTGACCTCGTCGTCACTAGCATCTTCCTCCACCTCCTCTGATGACCTCATCTCTTGGCTGACTGTGGGTTGACTGTAAGTGGGATCTCCAACCTCATCATCATCACCCTGTGCGTTATCACACCCGTCGTCCTCAGAGCCAACCTGTTCCTGCCCTGACAAAAAACTAAAGTTGTCGCTCCAATCAGGTATTTGAGTCTTATCATCGTCTTCCTCATTGTCTCCACCAACAGGAGTTACAGTTTGGGAATGAGGGTCTACATTATGGTCAGAACCTTCTGCGTCTGGTCCTGGATCCGACTCATAAAGATTCTGGGCATCAGTGCAGATCATTTCCTCGTCTGGATTCACAGAAGCGCTGGAGTCGACCTCTGATTCCCAGGCTATAGTATGAGTAAACAGCTCTGCAGACTCAACCATCTGTTCTACCTCATACTCAGACGGGCAGCTGGAGATTTGGGAGCTGTGAGGAAGCAAGTGCGATTGGGGTGACACCTTTGAGGACTGGAGTATTTGTGATGTTGAAGTTGATGTGGAGGAGAGCCCACTTAAAGGAGCACTTGATATCCGTTGAAGCACCTGCTGTTTTTGTGCCTCATCTGGAATTTGTAGCGATTGGCGTGGCCGTAAGAAAGGGATCTTATCACATTGTCCGCTAAAAGAAGTAGACATTTTAGTTTGGCTGGAAGATGGTCTTTCTTCTGCAGATGTTACTGTTGCTTTAACACCTACCCCACGGACACAACCTTTTTTCCCCTTCCCAACACGCCTATTCCCCTTTCCACCAGCAGCAGGCCTTTTTCCACTCATTTTGGTGGTTAACTAATTCACAACTCTGGAGTTGTTTGCACAAAAAAACAATGGATGGTAACCGAGCAGAGCTGAGTGGCCAAACTGTGGTATTAGGCCAAAACTATTGGCTGGGTTAGATGCAGAAAAAAATTATATTCAATTTGCAACCTGATGGAGGTCAGTATAGATGGACTAATACAACAAGTCCCACACACTGCTAGAAGGCCAAATATTTTTTCAGAGCTAGATGCAGAAAAAAATTATATTCAGTTTGCAACCTGATGGAGGTCTGTATAGATGGATTAATAGAACAAGACCCACACACAGCTAGAAGCCCAATATTTTTTCAGAGGTAGATGCAGAAAAAAATATATTCAGTTTGCAACCTGATGGAGGTCAGTATAGATGGACTAATACAACAAGTCCCACACACAGCTAGAAGCCCAAATATTTTTTCAGAGGTACTGTAGATGCAGATAAAAATTATTTTTAATTTGTAACCTGATGGAGGTCAGTATAGATGGACTAATAGAACAAGTCCGACACACTGCTAGAAGGCCAAATATTTTTTCAGAGCTAGATGCAGAAAAAAATTATATTCAGTTTGCAACCTGATGGAGGTCTGTATAGATGGATTAATAGAACAAGACCCACACACAGCTAGAAGCCCAATATTTTTTCAGAGGTAGATGCAGAAAAAAATATATTCAGTTTGCAACCTGATGGAGGTCAGTATAGATGGACTAATACAACAAGTCCCACACACAGCTAGAAGCCCAATATTTTTTCAGAGGTAGATGCAGAAAAAAATATATTCAGTTTGCAACCTGATGGAGGTCAGTATAGATGGACTAATAGAACAAGTCCCACACACAGGTAGAAGCCCAATATTTTTTCAGAGCTAGATGCTGAAAAAAATTATATTCAATTTGCAACCTGATGGAGGTCAGTATAGATGGACTAATAGAGTGATGCTATGCCCAAAAGATTTTACTTCACTAGGTGCAGTAAAAAAATTGGTATTCTATACACAGGTGGTATATCTTGCAACACAGATAGGCTACTCCACTGACTAACACACTCTGCAATAGGCCAAAAAGGATTAGCTTTGCTAGATTCAGCCAAATGCTGTGAAAAAAACTTGCACAGCACTGGCACAGACCTGCCTGGCAAAAACTGATAGGAACTGATGTAACCTAGTCCTGAAAAGGACTCCAATTACAATTAGTCTTTACTCCCACAATCTATCTATTTAAGAGCACAGACCTCCCTGATAAAAGTCGTAGGAAATGCTGTAACCTAGTCCTTAAAAGGACTGCAATCACAACTATTCCCTACTCCCAAGCTATCTGTAGATTTGTGCGAAAATTAGCTTGAAATTAACAAGGTATAGCGCACACAGCAACAGCGGTGCCGTCTAACACGCAGCTGCAGCAGTGAGAAAATGGTGGCGACGGGGAAAATGGCTTGGTCTTATAGGGCAAGGACATGTGACATACACTGCCAATCACACATGCCCTTGCTTGTGTGAAAAAAAGCACTTCGCTCCGTGTGTGCGCTGCTGATAGGCTGACAGATTGCACCTCCCCACTGCAAATGCAGGAAAGAGAAAAAAAAATGGAGATCTTCATTGTTCCTGCAGAGATCCATCCCCTGCCCCTCCCCTCACCCCGCTGTACACTCAAACTGCGTATTAACATTAATTTTCATCATTACTGAGAAAAAATCCAGTTATGATTTTGGTGCACGAACAGTTATCGAACATAACCTCGAACAGCCGAATTTTTCTCAAATTGTTCGTGTTCGCCGAATGGCTCGAACACCGCCCAAAACAGCTCGAATTTGAGATTGGCGAACAGTTCGAGTAGAAAAACGCTCATCTCTACTCTAGCCATGACGACTGGATGAATTAATGATCTTTAGGAAGATCAATCTTGTTCAAGACTAGATCTGTCCACTAGGGTCTTCTCCACCGTTATCTTGATAGTATCAATCCTTTGGATTGGTTGCTGGTCTTCCTCTTTGCCTTCTTCCTTCTATTCTTCCGAGTATGATGTCCCTTTCCAGTAATTGCTGTCTTCCAGTCAATCCATAGACTAGTGTAAATGCTGTTGTCAGTCAGTCCACGCCTAATTTAAATGCTGTGGACTGTCAGTAATTGTAAATTTTGTGGTTAATTGGTCCACAGTGTAGTCTTAATACTGTGGTCAGTCTCTTGTAATCGTGGTATTGATTGTTACACCGCTGATTACAAGGCTATCCTATGAAACAGAATAAGAGATTCCTCACTTTAGAATACAGAAGATAAGGAAAAGAAATGTTCCTTATGTCTCTACCTAAGATATAGTTGTGTTATACTAGGAATTGTGTATAGAAAATAAACATATGTAAACCACTAACAGTATATTCTCATGTATCAGAAAGGTGTTGTCACACCTCCGCAGGTCTAGAACTTATGCCTAGACTGACTATTATCAGTAATTAATATGAATATTAATTACCTGTTATGTGACTTTCCACATTCTTTTCTTTGAGTTCACATGGAAACATTTCAAATCCCACCATGTCAAAGGGCGTCAGTCACCTGTAAATATTCAAAAGAGTGATAATATGTTCCTGCTACATGCTATACACACCAAAAAGTATAACACTCTAGGGCCAAAATTACTTATTTCAAAGATAAAGACTGTGGTCAGTCGGTCTGCATTTTATTATAATAATTGCAGTCAGACAGTCCACACTCTATTTTAAATTTTATGCTCAATCGGTTCACACTCTACTGAAAATGTGATCAAGCAGTCCACATCTAGTCTATATGCTGTGGTCAGTCAGTCCATTCTTTATAATTAATGGCCTTCGGTTGAAACTCGAGCCATGACGACTTGATGTATTAATGATCTTTAGGAAGATCAATCTTGTGCAAGACTAGATCGGTCCACTAGGGCCTTCTTCACCATTATCTTGATAGTATCAATCCATTGGATTGTTTGCTGGTCTTGCACTTTGCTTTGGTCCTTCTATACTTCAAAGAATGATGTCCTTTTCCAGTGATTGCTGTCTTCCATTCAATCCTTAGACTACTGTAAATGCTGTTGTCAGTCAGTCCACAACTAATTCAAACGCTGTGGACTGTCAGTCCTTTTAAATGCTGTGGTCATTCAGTCCACAGTGTAATTTTAATAGTGTGGTCAGTCTCTTCTAATCGCGGTATTGATTGTTACACAGCTGATTACAAGGTTATTCTATGAAATAGAATAGGGGATTCCTCCCTTTAAAAGACAGAGGTTGGCCCACAGTCTAGTCTACTATAAATGTGGTCAAGCAGTCCACACCTAGTGTGAATGCTGTAGTCAGTCAGCCCATTTTTTATTATTAACGGCCTTCGGTTGAAATTCGAGCCATGACTACTGGATGAATTAACGATCTTTAGGAAGATCAATTTTGTGAAAGACTAGATAGGTCCACTAGGGTCTTCTTCACCATTATCTTGATATCAATCCATTGGATTGGTTGCTGGTCTTGCTCTTTGCTTTCTTCTATACTTCAAACTATGATGTCCTTTTCCATTGATTGCTGTCTTCCATACAATGCTTAGACTAGTGTAATTGCCGTTGTCAGTCAGTCCACAACTAATTCAAATGCTGTGGACTGTCAGTCCTTTTAAATGCTGTGGTCATTCAGTCCACAGTGTATTCTTAATAGTGTGGTCAATCTCTTGGAATCGCGGTATTGATTGTTACACCACTGATTACAAGGCTATTCTATGAAATAGAATAGGGGATTCCTCACTTTAGAAGACAGAGGTTCACCCACAGTCTACTATAAATGTGATCAAGCAATCCACACCTAGTGTGAATGCTGTGGTCAGTTAGCCCATTTTTTATTATTGACGGCCTTCGGTTGAAACTCGAGCTATGACGACTGGATGAATTAACGATCTTTAGGAAGATCAATTTTGTGAAAGACTTCATAGGTCCACTAGGGTCTTCTCCACCCTTATCTTGATAGTGTCAATCCTTTGGATTGGCTGCTGGTCTTCCTCTTTGCTTTCTTCCTTTTATACTTCAAAGTATGAAGTTCCTTTTCCAGGGATTGCTGTCTACCAGTCAATCCTTAGAGTACTGTAAATGCTGTTGTCAGTCAGTCCACAAATAATTCAAACGCTGTGGACTGTCAGTCCTTTTAAATGTTGTGGTCATTCAGTCCACAGTGTAATTTTAATAGTGTGTTCAATCTCTTGTAATTGCGGTATTGATTGTTACACCACTGATTACAAGGCTATTCTATGAAATAGGAAAGGGGATACCTCACTTTAGAAGACAGAGGTTGGCCCACAGTCTAGTCTAATGTAAATGTGGTCAAGCAGTCCACACCTAGTGTGAATGCTGTAGTCAGGCAGTCCACACCTATTGTGAATGTTGTGGTCAGTCAGTCCATTTTTTATCATTAATGGCCTTCGGTTGAAACTCGAGCTATGACGACTTGATGAATTAACGATCTTTAGGAAGATCAATTTTGTGAAAGACTACATAGGTCCACTAGGGTCTTCTCCACTGTTATCTTGATAGTGTCAATCCTTTGGATTGGCTGCTGGTCTTCCTCTTTGCTTTCCTCCTACTATACTTCAAAGTATGTTGTCCTTTTCCAGTGATTGCTGTCTTCCAGGCAATCCTTAGACTAATGTAAATGCTGTTGTCAGTCAGTCCACAACTAATTCAAACGCTGTGGACTGTCAGTCCTTTTAAATGCTGTGGTCATTCAGTCCACAGTGTAGTCTTAATAGTGTGGTCAGTGTCTTGTAATTGCGGTATTGATTGTTACACTGCTGATTACAAGGCTATTCTATGAAACAGAATAAGGGATTCCTCACTTTACAATACAGAAGATAAGGAAAAGAAATGTTCCTTATGTCTCTACCTAAGATATAGTTGTGTTATACTAGGAATTGTGTATAGAAAATAAACATATGTAAACCACTAACAGTATATTCTCATGTATCAGAAAGGTGTTGTCACACCTCCGCAGGTCTAGAACTTATGCCTAGACTGACTATTATCAGTAATTAATATGAATATTAATTACCTGTTATGTGACTTTCCACATTCCTTTCTTGGAGTTCACAAGGAAACATTTCAAATCCCACGAGGTCAAACGGCGTCAGTCACCTGTAAATATTCAAAAGAGTGATAATATGTTCCTGCTACATGCTATACACACCAAAAAGTATAACACTCTAGGGCCAAAATTACTTATTTCAAAGATAAAGACTTTGGTCATTCGGTCTGCATTTTATTATAAAAATTGTAGTCAGAGAGTCCACAGTCTATTTTAAATTTTATGCTCAATCGGTTCACAGTCTACTGTAAATGTGGTCAGGCAGTCCAAATCTAGTCTATATGCTGTGGTCAGTCAGTCAGTCCATTCTTTATAATTAATGGCCTTCGGTTGAAACTTGAGCCATGACGACTTAATGTATTAATGATCTTTAGGAAGATCAATCTTGTTCAAGACTAGATCGGTACACTAGGGCCTTCTTCACCATTATCTTGATGGTATCAATCCATTGGATTGTTTGCTGGTCTTGCACTTTGCTTTGGTCCTTCTATACTTCAAAGTATGATGTCCTTTTCCAGTGATTGCTGTCTTCCATTCAATCCTTAAACTACTGTAAATGCTGTTGTCAGTCAGTCCACAACTAATTCAAATGCTGTGGACTGTCAGTCCTTTTAAATGTTGTGGTCATTCAGTCCACAGTGTAATTTTAATAGTTTGGTCAGTCTCTTGTAATCACGGTATTGATTGTTACACAGTTGATTACAAGGTTATTCTATGAAATAGAATAGGGGATTCCTCCCTTTAAAAGACAGAGGTTGGCCCACAGTCTAGTCTACTATAAATGTGGTCAAGCAGTCCACACCTAGTGTGAATGCTGTAGTCAGTCAGCCCATTTTTTATTATTAACGGCCTTCGGTTGAAATTCGAGCCATGACTACTGGATGAATTAACGATCTTTAGGAAGATCAATTTTGTGAAAGACTAGATGGGTCCACTAGGGTCTTCTTCACCATAATCTTGATAGTATCAATCCATTGGATTGGTTGCTGGTCTTGCTCTTTGCTTTTTTCTATACTTCAAACTATGATGTCCTTTTCCATTGATTGCTGTCTTCCATTCAATCCTTAGACAAGTGTAATTGCCGTTGTTAGTCAGTCCACAACTAATTCAAATGCTGTGGACTGTCAGTCCTTTTAAATGTTGTGGTCATTCAGTCCACAGTGTATTCTTAATAGTGTGGTCAATCTCTTGGAATCGCGGTATTGATTTTTACACCGCTGATTACAAGGCTACTCTATGAAATAGAATAGGGGATTCCTCACTTTAGAAGACAGAGGTTGGCCCACAGTTTACTATAAATGTGATCAAGCAGTCCACACCTAGTGTGAATGCTGTGGTCAGTCAGCCCATTTTTTATTATTAACGGCCTTCGGTTGAAACTCGACCTATGATGACTGTTTGAATTAAAGATCTTTAGGAAGATCAATTTTGTGAAAGACTACATAGGTCCACTAGGGTCTTCTCCACCCTTATCTTGATAGTGTCAATCCTTTGGATTGGCTGCTGGTCTTCCTCTTTGCTTTCTTCCTTCTAAACTTCAAAGTATGAAGTTCCTTTTCCAGTGATTGCTGTCTTCCAGTCAATCCTTAGATTAGTGTAAATGCTGTTGTTAGTCAGTCCACAACTAATTCAAACGCTGGGGACTGTCAGTCCTTTTAAATGTTGTGGTCATTGAGTCCACAGTGTAATTTTAATAGTGTGGTCAATCTCTTGTAATTGCGGTATTGATGGTTACATCGCTGATTACAAGGCTATTCTATGAAATAGGATAGGGGATACCTGACTTTAGAAGACAGAGGTTGGCCCACAGTCTAGTCTACTGTAAATGTGGTCAAGCAGTCCACACCTAGTGTGAATTCTGTAGTCAGGCAGTCCACACCTATTGTGAATGCTGTAGTCAGTCAGCCCACTTTTTACTATTAATGGCCTTCGGTTGAAATTCGAGCCATGACTACTGAATGAATTAACGATCTTTAGGAAGATCAATTTTGTGAAAGACTAGATAGGTCCACTAGGGTCTTCTTCACCATTATCTTGATAGTATCAATCCATTGGATTGGTTGCTGGTCTTGCTCTTTGCTTTCTTCTATACTTCAAAGTATGATGTCCTTTTCCAGTGATTGCTGTCTTCCAGTCAATCCTTAGACAAGTGTAAATGCTGTTGTCAGTCAGTCCACAACTAATTCAAACGCTGTGGACTGTCAGTCCTTTTAAATGCTGGGGTCATTCAGTCCACAGTGTAGTCTTAATACTGTGGTCAGTGTCTTGTAATTGCAGTATTGATTGTTACACTGCTAATTACAAGGCTATTCTATGAAATAGAATAGGGGATTCTTCACTTTAGAAGACAGAGGTTGTCCCACAGTCTACCGTAAAGATGATCAGGCAGTCCACAACTAGTGGACTTACTTATACCTACCATACCAAGCGTATTGATTTCCTGGACGTGAGTTTGGAGATTGATGCATTTTCGGCTATCCAGACTGGCGTCTTCAGGAAATCTACGTCGGTTAACTCTTTGATCCACGCGAAGTCTGCCCATCATTTACCCGTGATCCGGGCTGTCCCGATCGGACAGTTACTGAGGATGAGGCGTATCTGTTCTACAGACTCTAGGTTTGAAGCCCAGGCTGCCGACCTCACTAGACGGTTTCGAAATCGCGGCTACAGTAACCGAAGCATTAGACGTGGCTATGATAGGGCACGGAGCGCATCTCGCAGTGGTTTACTATATTCGAATCGCGCTGGCCAGATGCGAGGCGGGGACGGGTCTGGGATGATCAGGTTTATCTCATCCTTCAATCATGAATGGGAAGGGATGCGTCAGATTCTGAGCCGCCATTGGGCGGTTCTTGGGACCGAACCTCTACTTTGTGACCATCTCGCACCCTTCCCGTCTATGACCGCTCGTCGAGGGAGGAATTTGAGGGACCTGCTCGTCTCAAGCCACTATGTCCCCCCTGTATCTAACGCGTTTGGCTCTCGCGGTCCCACTGTGGGATGTTTTCCGTGCGGCCACTGTCTTGCCTGCGCCAATGTCCTACGTAGTGCTATTTTCACGTCCTCTGACAGCTCCCGGGAATTTAAAATCTTACAGTACATCTCATGTGGCACTAGTAACATAATATACTATGCCACTTGTGGATGCAATTTGATTTATATTGGTTTGACCTCCCGCGAGCTTCGGGTCAGGGTACGTGAGCACGTGCGGGACATTGGCGCGGCCAAGACAGTGGCCGACCCCCGGGAGCTGAAGACGCTTCCTAGACACTTCAAGGCCGCCCATGGATGCGATCCGAAAACATTGCAGATACGCGGCATTGAGGCGGTGCGCCTTCGCTCTCGGGGTGGTAACATGAAACAGCGCCTGGCTCAGAGGGAGGCACGATGGATCGTGAATCTGGACACCGTGAGCCCACATGGTCTGAATGAGGCCTTAACTTTTGCTGCGTTTCTTTAAATAAGAAGGCATATATATTATACTATTATTATATTTTTTTATGTTCCTTGGCTCTATTCTCCTGTTTTTCTGGTTATCTCTGGAATCTTGTTCCCATGTGTGAGTCTCCTTCTTTTAACTTTGTTTATATTGCTCATTTTTAATATTTTTTTATTGTCCTCTTATTTAGTATTGATGTGCCGTACAACCGTTGAATATCCCCCTTTTTCTGGGGACCACTTCCGCTGTTTCCAACAATTGTCACCATCTGGACATCTGTATGAAAATGTAACATCATAACCTCCCATGAGCACTGGATTATGAATAATTATATGGATGATGTGGTATACTTTGTATTTTAGCAGGCATTATATACATATCTATTTCCTTTGCTTTACGCACATATTTACTATGTAGTCCTCTGGGGGTATTATTGTTATCCCTTAATATCATATGTGGTGATTCATATTGTTATATCTACCATGTGATGGGCGATTGACATAAAAGGGATTTGATTGTCTTGTATAATGGTGATTTATCTGTGGCCATAATGATATCTGTGAGCCATTCCTAATCCCGCTTATAGGGCTGGTCTTTTGTAACATCGATATACGCTGCGCGCATGCGCGCCGTGTGGCTTCCCTCTGGAGCGCGTGCCCCGCTATCTGTCGTCTCCGGCATTGTGTTGTCCACACGTGCTAGGGGGCGTGACGGCCTGGTCACGCGCTCACGACAGGTGGCCCACGGCGCATGCGCCAACATGCGGAAGTCGTGTTATGTGGACGATCACGTGACATGTCACGTGATCCTCCAGTTCTCCATATTTAAGGTCCTCCTGCACATCCAGTGATCCGCCTCTTGAGAAGGCCTTACGGTTGAGGGCGAAACGCGCGTCAAGGCGTTTTTTGTCCACATGGGCATTTGGCACTGAGCACTTTAAACCTCTGCATCCTTGGTAAGATGGCTCCTCTTATAATATTGAGCGAAGGGAACATTTGGCTGGTCTTATTGTCTATGATGATGTGATTCTACATACTGTCTGTTCTGCTACAACTGTTCCTTGAGTCAGCCTCTTGCCTTAAAGGTCCCCACTGCATTATTTTGATACCTGACATCCCCATGTGGGGTCATTATTGTGTCTCTGCATATTATCTAGTGCTACTATCCCCTGGATTCTTTGTGTGTTCCCCATTTTCTAGTGCTATTAATTGCTATGATTACTTTGACATAATCATGCAAAGTTTCGATATGTAATAAAATAATACTCTTGATATGAATCACTCTTTTTCCTCTTTTGTTGTTATATTGTGTTTGGAGTGGAATTTATGCTGACCGTATATTATTGCACACGGTTTATCAGCTATGTTTCTATGTATTTACATAGGGCTTTTGTCTGTTTGCTAGTGTGAATGCTGTGGTCAGTCAGTCCATTTTCTATTATTAACAGCCTTCGGTTGAAACTCTAGCCATGACGACTGGATGAATTAACGATCTTTAGGAAGATCAATCTTGTTCAAGACTAGATCGGTCCACTAGGGTCTTCTCCACTGTTATCTTGATAGTATCAATCCTTTGGATTGATTGCTGGTCTTCCTTTTTGCTTTCTTCCTTCTATTTTTCCGAGTATGATGTCCCTTTCCAGTAATTGCTGTCGTCCAGTCAATCCATAGTGTAAATGCTGTTGTCAGTCAGTCCACGCCTAATTTGAATGCTGCGGACTGTCAGTCCTTGTAAAATTTGTGGTTAATTGGTCCACAGTGTAGTCTTAATACTGTGGTCAGTCTCTTGTAATCGCGGTATTGACTGTTACACCGCTGATTACAAGGCTATTCTATGAAACAGAATAAGGGATTCCTCACTTTAGAATACAGAAGATAAGGAAAAGAAGTGTTCCTTATGTCTCTACCTAAGATATAGTTGTGTTATACTAGGAATTGTGTATAGAAAATAAAGATATGTAAACCACTAACAGTATATTCTCATGTATCAGAAAGGTGTTGTCACACCTCCGCAGGTCTAGAACTTATGCCTAGGCTGACTATTATCAGTAATTAATATGAATATTAATTACCTGTTATGTGACTTTCCACATTCTTTTTTTGGAGTTCACAAGGAAACATTTCAAATCCCACCATGTCAAAGGGCGTCAGTCACCTGTAAATATTCAAAAGAGTGATAATATGTTCCAGCTACATGCTATACACACCAAAAAGTATAACACTCTAGGGCCAAAATTACTTATTTCAAAGATAAAGACTGTGGTCAGTCGGTCTGCATTTTATTGTAAAAATTGTAGTCAGACAGTCCACAGTCTATTTTAAATTTTATGCTCAATCGGTTCACAGTCTACTGTAAATGAGGTCAGGCAGCCCACATCTAGTGTATATGCTGTGGTCAGTCAGTCCATTCTTTATAATTAATGGTCTTCGGTTGAAACTCGAGCCATGACGACTTGATGTCTTAATGATCTTTAGGAAGATCAATCTTGTGCAAGACTAGATCGGTCCACTAGTGCCTTCTTCACCATTATCTTGATAGTATCAATCCATTGGATTGTTTGCTGCTCTTGCACTTTGCATTGGTCCTTCTATACTTCAAAGTATGAAGTTCCTTTTCCCATGATTGCTGTCTTCCAGTCAATCCTTAGATTAGTGTAAATGCTGTTGTTAGTCAGTCCACAACTAATTCAAACGCTGTGGACTGTCAGTCCTTTTAAATGTTGTGGTCATTCAGTCCACAGTGTAATTTTAAAAGTGTGGTCAATCTTTTGTAATTGCGGTATTGATGGTTACACCACTGATTACAAGGCTATTCTATGAAATAGGAAAGGGGATACCTCAGACAGTCCACAGTCTATTTTAAATTTTATAATCAATCGGTTCACAGTCTACTGTAAATGTGGTCAGGCAGTCCACATCTACTGTATATGCTGTTTTCAGTCAGTCCATCCTTTATAATTAATGGCCTTCGGTTGAAACTCGAGCCATGACGACTTGATGAATTAATGATCTTTAGGAAGATCAATCTTGTGCAAGATTAGATCGGTCCACTAGGGTCTTCTTCAGAATTATCTTGATAGTATCAATCCATTGGATTGGCTGCTGGTCTTGCTCTAAGCTTTCTTCTATACTTCAAACTATGTTGTCCTTTTCCATTGATTCCTGTCTTCCATTCAATCCTTAGACTAGTGTAAATGCTGTTGTTAGTCAGTCCACAACTAATTCAAACGCTGTGGACTGTCAGTCCTTTTAAATGTTGTGGTCATTCAGTCTATAGTGTAATTTTAATAGTGTGGTCAGTCTCTTGTAATCGCGGTATTGATTGTTACACAGCTGATTACAAGGTTATTCTATGAAATAGAATAGGGGATTCCTCCATTTAGAAGACAGAGGTTGGCCCACAGTCTAGTCTACTATAAATGTGGTCAAGCAGTCCACACCTATTGTGAATGCTGTGGTCAGTCAGCCCATTTTTTATTATTAACGGCCTTCGGTTGAAACTCGAGCTATGATGACTGTTTGAATTAAAGATCTTTAGGAAGATCAATTTTGTGAAAGACTTCATAGGTCCACTAGGGTCTTCTCCACCCTTATCTTGATAGTGTCAATCCTTTGGATTGGCTGCTGGTCTTCCTCTTTGCTTCCTTCCTTCTATACTTCAAAGTATGAAGTTCCTTTTCTTGTGATTGCTGTCTTCCAGTCAATCCTTAGATTAGTGTAAATGCTGTTGTTAGTCAGTCCACAACTAATTCAAACGCTGTGGACTGTCAGTCCTTTTAAATGTTGCGGTCATTCAGTCCACAGTGTAATTTTAATAGTGTGGTCAATCTCTTGTAATTGCGGTATTGATGGTTACACCACTGATTACAAGGCTATTCTATGAAATAGGATAGGGGATACCTCACTTTAGAAGACAGATGTTGGCCCACAGTCTAGTCTACTGTAAATGTGGTCAAGCAGTCCACACCTAGTGTGAATTCTGTAGTCAGGCAGTCCACACCTATTGTGAATGCTGTGGTCAGTCAGCCCATTTTTTTATTATTAATGGCCTTCGGTTGAAACTCGAGCTCTGACGACTTGATGAATTAACGATCTTTAGGAAGATCAATTTTGTGAAAGACTACATAGGTCCACTAGGGTCTTTTCCACTGTTATCTTGATAGTGTCAATCCTTTGGATTGGCTGCTGTTCTTCCTCTTTGCTTTCTTCCTTCTATACTTCAAAGTATGATGTCCTTTTCCAGTGATTGCTGTCTTCCAGTCAATC
The DNA here is from genome assembly GCF_046119375.1 of Phyllobates terribilis. NCBI lineage: Eukaryota > Metazoa > Chordata > Amphibia > Anura > Dendrobatidae > Phyllobates > Phyllobates terribilis. The sequence continues at coordinate 462,428 of NW_027363163.1, read as the reverse complement.
CTTAGACTACTGTAAATGCTGTTGTCAGTCAGTCCACATCTAATTCAAACGCTGTGGACTGTCAGTCCTTTTAAATGCTGTGGTCAGTCAGTCCACAGTGTAGTCTTAATAGTGTGGTCAGTGTCTTGTAATTGCAGTATTGATTGTTACACTGCTAATTACAAGGCTATTCTATGAAATAGAATAGGGGATTCCTCACTTTAGAAGACAGAGGTTGGCCCACAGTCTACCGTAAATATGATCAGGCAGTCCAAAACTAGTGTGAATGCTGTAGCCAGTCAGTCCATTTTTTATTATTAACGGCCTTTGGTTGAAACTCGAGCCATGACGACTTGATGTATTAATGATCTTTAGGAAGATCAATCTTGTTCAAGACTAGATCGGTCCACTAGGGCCTTCTTCACCATTATCTTGATAGTATCAATCCATTGGATTGTTTGCTGGTCTTGCACTTTGCTTTGGTCCTTCTATACTTCAAAGTATGATGTCCTTTTCCAGTGATTGCTGTCTTCCATTCAAACCTTAAACTACTGTAAATGCTGTTGTCAGTCAGTCCACAACTAATTCAAATGCTGTGGACTGTCAGTCCTTTTAAATGTTGTGGTCATTCAGTCCACAGTGTAATTTTAATAGTGTGGTCAGTCTCTTGTAATCGCGGTATTGATTGTTACACAGCTGATTACAAGGTTATTCTATGAAATAGAATAGGGGATTCCTCCCTTTAAAAGACAGAGGTTGGCCCACAGTCTAGTCTACTATAAATGTGGTCAAGCAGTCCACACCTAGTGTGAAGGCTGTAGTCAGTCAGCCCATTTTTTATTATTAACGGCCTTCGGTTGAAATTCGAGCCATGACTACTGGATGAATTAACGTTCTTTAAGAAGATCAATTTTGTGAAAGACTAGATAGGTCCACTAGGGTCTTCTTCACAATTATCTTGATAGTATCAATCCATTGTATTGGTTGCTGGTCTTGCTCTTTGCTTTCTTCTATACTTCAAACTATGATGTCCTTTTCCATTGATTGCTGTCTTCCATTCAATCCTTAGACTAGTGTAATTGACGTTGTCAGTCAGTCCACAACTAATTCAAATGCTGTGGACTGTCAGTACTTTTAAATGTTGTGGTCATTCAGTCCACAGTGTATTCTTAATAGTGTGGTCAATCTCTTGGAATCGCGGTATTGATTGTTACACCGTTGATTACAAGTCTATTCTATGAAATAGAATAGGGGATTCCTCACTTTAGAAGACAGAGGTTGGCCCACAGTCTACTATAAATGAAATCAAGCAGTCCACACCTAGTGTGAATGCTGTGGACAGTCAGTCCATTTTTTATTATTAACGGCCTTCGGTTGAAACTCGAGCTATGATGACTGTTTGAATTAACGATCTTTAGGAAGATCAATTTTGTGAAAGACTTCATAGGTCCACTAGGGTCTTCTCCACCCTTATCTTGATAGTGTCAATCCTTTGGATTGGCTGCTGGTCTTCCTCTTTGCTTTCTTCCTTCTATACTTCAAAGTATGAAGTTCCTTTTCCTGTGATTGCTATCTTCCAGTCAATCCTTAGACTAGTGTAAATGCTGTTGTCTGTCAGTCCACAACTAATTCAAACGCTGTGGACTGTCAGTCCTTTTAAATGTTGCGGTCATTCAGTCCACAGTGTATTCTTAATAGTGTGGTCAATCTCTTGGAATCGCGGTATTGATTGTTACACCGTTGATTACAAGTCTATTCTATGAAATAGAATAGGGGATTCCTCACTTTAGAAGACAGAGGTTGGCCCACAGTCTACCGTAAATATGATCAGGCAGTCCACAACTAGTGTGAATGCTGTGGTCAGTCAGTCCATTTTTTATTATTAACGGCCTTCGGTTGAAACTCTAGCCATGACGACTGGATGAATTAACGATCTTTAGGAAGATCAATCTTTTCAAGACTAGATCGGTCCACTAGGGTCTTCTCCACCGTTATCTTGATAGTATCTATCCTTTGGATTGGTTGCTGGTCTTCCTCTTTGCCTTCTTCCTTCTATTCTTCCGAGTATGATGTCCCTTTCCAGTAATTGCTGTCTTCCAGTCAATCCATAGACTAGTGTAAATGCTGTTGTCAGTCAGTCCACGCCTAATTTAAATGCTGTGGACTGTCAGTCCTTGTAAATTTTGTGGTTAATTGGTCCACAGTGTAGTCTTAATACTGTGGTCAGTCTCTTGTAATCGCGGTATTGATTGTTACACCGCTGAATACAAGGCTATTCTATGAAACAGAATAAGGGATTCCTCACTTTAGAATACAGAAGATAAGGAAAAGAAATGTTCCTTATGACTCTACCTAAGATATAGTTGTGTTATACTAGGAGTTGTGTATAGAAAACAAACATATGTAAACCACTAACCGTATATTCTCATGTATCAGAAAGGTGTTGTCACACCTCCGCAGGTCTAGAACTTATACCTAGACTGACTATTATCAGTAATTAATATGAATATTAATTACCTGTTATGTGACTTTAGACATTCTTTTCTTTGAGTTCACATGGAAACATTTCAAATCCCACCATGTCAAAGGGCTTCAGTCACCTGTAAATATTCAAAAGAGTGATAATAAGTTCCTGCTACATGCTATACACACCAAAAAGTATAACACTCTAGGGCCAAAATTACTTATTTCAAAGATAAAGACTGTGGTCATTCGGTCTGCATTTTATTATAAAAATTGTAGTCAGAGAGTCCACAGTCTATTTTAAATTTTATGCTCAATCGGTTCACAGTCTACTGTAAATGTGGTCAGGCAGTCCACATCTAGTCTATATGCTGTGGTCAGTCAGTCCATTCTTTATAATTAATGGCCTTCGGTTGAAACTCGAGCCATGACGACTTGATGTATTAATGATCTTTAGGAAGATCAATCTTGTGCAAGACTAGATCGGTCCACTAGGGCCTTCTTCACCATTATCTTGATAGTATCAATCCATTGGATTGTTTGCTGGTTTTGCAATTTGCTTTGGTCCTTCTATACTTCAAAGTATGATGTCCTTTTCCAGTGATTGCTGTCTTCCATTCAATCCTTAGATAACTGTAAATGCTGTTGTCAGTCAGTCCACAACTAATTCAAACGCTGTGGACTGCCAGTCATTTTAAATGTTGTGGTCATTCAGTCCACAGTGTAATTTTAATAGTGTGGTCAGTCTCTTGTAATCGCGGTATTGATTGTTACACCGCTGATTACAAGGCTATTCTATGAAATAGAATAGGGGATTCCTCCATTTAAAAGACAGAGGTTGGCCCACAGTCTAGTCTATTGGAAATGGGGTCAAGCAGTCCACACCTAGTGTGAATGCTGTAGTCAGTCAGCCCATGTTTTATTATTAACGGCCTTCGGTTGAAATTCGAGCCATGACTACTGGATGAATTAACGATCTTTAGGAAGATCAATTTTGTGAAAGACTAGATAGGTCCACTAGGGTCTTCTTCACCATTATCTTGATAGTATCAATCCATTGGATTGGTTGCTGGTCTTGCTCTTTGCTGTCTTCTATACTTCAAACTATGATGTCCTTTTCCAATGATTGCTGTCTTCCGTTCAATCCTTAGACTAGTGTAATTGCCGTTGTCAGTCAGTCCACAACTAATTCAAATGCTGTGGACTGTCAGTCCTTTTAAATGTTGTGGTCATTCAGTCCACAGTGTATTCTTAATAGTGTGGTCAATCTCTTGGAATCGCGGTATTGATTGTTACACCGCTGATTTCAAGGCTATTCTATGAAATAGAATAGGGGATTCCTCACTTTAGAAGACAGAGGTTGGCCCACAGTCTACTATAAATGTGATCAAGCAGTCCACACCTAGTGTGAATGCTGTGGTCAGTCAGCCCATTTTTTATTATTAACGGCCTTCGGTTGTAACTCGAGCTATGATGACTGTTTGAATAAACGATCTTTAGGAAGATCTATTTTGTGAAAGACTTCATAGGTGCACTAGGGTCTTCTCCACCCTTATCTTGATAGTGTCAATCCTTTGGATTGGCTGCTGGTCTTCCTCTTTGCTTCCTTCCTTCTATACTTCAAAGTATGAAGTTCCTTTTCCTGTGATTGCTGTCTTCCAGTCAATCCTTAGATTAGTGTAAATGCTGTTGTTAGTCAGTCCACAACTAATTCAAACGCTGTGGACTGTCAGTCCTTTTAAATGTTGTGGTCATTCAGTCCACAGTGTAATTTTAATAGTGTGGTCAGTCTCTTGTAATTGTGGTATTGATTGTTACACCACTGATTACAAGGCTATTCTATGAAATAGGATAGGTGATACCTCACTTTAGAAGACAGAGGTTGGCCCACAGTCTAGTCTACTGTAAATGTGGTCAAGCAGTCCACACCTAGTGTGAATTCTGTAGTCAGGCAGTCCACACCTATTGTGAATGCTGTGGTTAGTCAGCCCATTTGTTTATTATTAATGGCCTTCGGTTGAAACTCGAGCTATGACGGCTTGATGAATTAACGATCTTTAGGAAGATCAATTTTGTGAAAGACTACATAGGTCCACTAGGGTCTTTTCCACTGTTATCTTGATAGTGTCAATCCTTTGGATTGGCTGCTGTTCTTCCTCTTTGCTTTCTTCCTTCTATACTTCAAAGTATGATGTCCTTTTCCAGTGATTGCTGTCTTCCAGTCATTCCTTAGACTACTGTAAATGCTGTTGTCAGTCAGTCCACAACTAATTCAAATGCTGTGGACTGTCAGTCCTTTTAAATGTTGTGGTCATTCAGTCCACAGTGTAATTTTAATAGTGTGGTCAGTCTCTTGTAATCGCGGTATTGATTGTTACACTGCTAATTACAAAGCTATTCTATGAAATAGAATAGGGGATTCCTCACTTTAGAAGACAGAGGTTGGCCCACAGTCTACCGTAAATGTGATCAGGCAGTCCACAACTAGTATGAATGCTGTGGTCAGTCAGTCCATTTTTTTTATTAACGGCCTTCGGTTGAAACTCGAGCTATGATGACTGTTTGAATTAACGATCTTTAGGAAGATCAATTTTGTGAAAGACTACATAGGTCCACTAGGGTCTTTTCCACTGCTATCTTGATAGTGTCAATCCTTTGGATTGGCTGCTGGTCTTCCTCTTTGCTTTCTTCCTTCTATACTTCAAAGTATGATGTCCTTTTCCAGTGATTGCTGTCTTCCAGTCAATCCTTAGACTAGTGTAAATGCTGTTGTCAGTCAGTCCACAACTAATTCAAACGCTGTGGACTGTCAATCCTTTTAAATGCTGCGGTCATTCAGTCCACAGTGTAGTCTTAATAGTGTGGTCAGTGTCTTGTAATTGCAGTATTGATTGTTACACTGCTAATTACAAGGCTATTCTATGAAATAGAATAGGGGATTCCTCCCTTTAAAAGACAGAGGTTGGCCCACAGTCTAGTCTACTATAAATGTGGTCAAGCAGTCCACACCTAATGTGAATGCTGTAGTCAGTCAGCCCATTTTTTATTATTACGGCCTTCGGTTGAAATTCGAGCCATGACTACTGGATGAATTAACGATCTTTAGGAAGATCAATTTTGTGAAAGAATAGATAGGTCCACAAGGGTCTTCTTCACCATTATCTTGATGGTATCAATCCATTGGATTGGTTGCTGGTCTTGCTCTTTGCTTTCTTCTATACTTCAAACTATGATGTCCTTTTCCATTGATTGCTGTCTTCCATTCAAGCCTTAGACTAGTGTAATTGCCGTTGTCAGTCAGTCCACAACTAATTCAAATGCTGTGGATGTCAGTCCTTTTAAATGTTGTGGTCATTCAGTCCACAGTGTATTCTTAATAGTGTGGTCAATCTCTTGGTATCGCGGTATTTATTGTTACACCGCTGATTACAAGGCTATTCTATGAAATAGAATAGGGGATTCCTCACTTTAGAAGACAGAGGTTGGCCCACACTCTACTATAAATGTGACCAAGCAGTCCACACCTAGTGTGAATGCTGTGGTCAGTCAGCCCATTTTTTTATTATTAACGGCCTTCGGTTGAAACTCGAGCTATGATGACTGTTTGAATTAACGATCCTTAGGAAGATCAATTTTGTGAAAGACTTCATAGGTCCACTAGGGTCTTCTCCACCCTTATCTTGATAGTGTCAATCCTTTGGATTGGCTGCTGGTCTTCCTCTTTGCTTTCTTCCTTCTATACTTCAAATTATGATGTCCTTTTCCTGTGATTGCTGTCTTCCAGTCAATCCTTAGATTAGTGTAAATGCTGTTGTTAGTCAGTCCACAACTAATTCAAACGCTGTGGACTGTCAGTCCTTTTAAATGTTGTGGTCATTCAGTCCACAGTGTAATTTTAATAGTGTGGTCAGTCTCTTGTAATTGTGGTATTGATTGTTACACCACTGATTACAAGGCTATTCTATGAAATAGGATAGGTGATACCTCACTTTAGAAGACAGAGGTTGGCCCACAGTCTAGTCTACTGTAAATGTGGTCAAGCAGTCCACACCTAGTGTGAATTCTGTAGTCAGGCAGTCCACACCTATTGTGAATGCTGTGGTTAGTCAGCCCATTTGTTTATTATTAATGGCCTTCGGTTGAAACTCGAGCTATGACGGCTTGATGAATTAACGATCTTTAGGAAGATCAATTTTGTGAAAGACTACATAGGTCCACTAGGGTCTTTTCCACTGTTATCTTGATAGTGTCAATCCTTTGGATTGGCTGCTGTTCTTCCTCTTTGCTTTCTTCCTTCTATACTTCAAAGTATGATGTCCTTTTCCAGTGATTGCTGTCTTCCAGTCAATCCTTAGACTACTGTAAATGCTGTTGTCAGTCAGTCCACAACTAATTCAAATGCTGTGGACTGTCAGTCCTTTTAAATGTTGTGGTCATTCAGTCCACAGTGTAATTTTAATAGTGTGGTCAGTCTCTTGTAATCGCGGTATTGATTGTTACACTGCTAATTACAAAGCTATTCTATGAAATAGAATAGGGGATTCCTCACTTTAGAAGACAGAGGTTGGCCCACAGTCTACCGTAAATGTGATCAGGCAGTCCACAACTAGTATGAATGCTGTGGTCAGTCAGTCCATTTTTTTTATTAACGGCCTTCGGTTGAAACTCTAGCCATGACGACTGGATCAATTAATGATCTTTAGGAAGATCAATCTTGTTCAAGACTACATCGGTCCACTAGGGTATTCTCCACCGTTATCTTGATAGTATCAATCCTTTGGATTGGTTGCTGGTCTTCCTCTTTGCCTTCTTCCTTCTATTCTTCCGAGTATGATGTCCCTTTCCAGTAATTGCTGTCTTCCAGTCAATCCATAAACTAGTGTAAATGCTGTTGTCAGTCAGTCCACGCCTAATTTAAATGCTGTGGACTGTCATTCCTTGTAAATTTTGTGGTTAATTGGTCCACAGTGTAGTCTTAATACTGTGGTCAGTCTCTTGTAATCGCGGTATTGATTGTTACACCGCTGAATACAAGGCTATTCTATGAAACAGAATAAGGGATTCCTCACTTTAGAATACAGAAGATAAGGAAAAGAAATGTTCCTTATGACTCTACCTAAGATATAGTTGTGTTATACTAGGAGTTGTGTATAGAAAACAAACATATGTAAACCACTAACAGTATATTCTCATGTATCAGAAAGGTGTTGTCACACCTCCGCAGGTCTAGAACTTATACCTAGACTGACTATTATCAGTAATTAATATGAATATTAATTACCTGTTATGTGACTTTAGACATTATTTTCTTTGAGTTCACATGGAAACATTTCAAATCCCACCATGTCAAAGGGCTTCAGTCACCTGTAAATATTCAAAAGAGTGATAATATGTTCCTGCTACAAGCTATACACACCAAAAAAGTATAACACTCTAGGGCCAAAATTACTTATTTCAAAGATAAAGACTGTGGTCATTCGGTCTGCATTTTATTATAAAAATTGTAGTCAGAGAGTCCACAGTCTATTTTAAATTTTATGCTCAATCGGTTCACAGTCTACTGTAAATGTGGTCAGGCAGTCCACATCTAGTCTATATGCTGTGGTCAGTCAGTCCATTCTTTATAATTAATGGCCTTCGGTTGAAACTCGAGCCATGACGACTTGATGTATTAATGATCTTTAGGAAGATCAATCTTGTGCAAGACTAGATCGGTCGACTAGGGCCTTCTTCACCATTATCTTGATAGTATCAATCCATTGGATTGTTTGCTGGTCTTGCAATTTGCTTTGGTCCTTCTATACTTCAAAGTATGATGTCCTTTTCCAGTGATTGCTGTCTTCCATTCAATCCTTAGATAACTGTAAATGCTGTTGTCAGTCAGTCCACAACTAATTCAAATGCTGTGGACTGTCAGTCCTTATAAATGTTGTGGTCATTCAGTCCACAGTGTAATTTTAATAGTGTGGTCAGTCTCTTGTAATCGCGGTATTGATTGTTACACAGCTGATTACAAGGTTATTCTATGAAATAGAATAGGGGATTCCTCCATTTAAAAGACAGAGGTTGGCCCACAGTCTAGTCTACTGGAAATGTGGTCAAGCAGTCCACACCTAGTGTGAATGCTGTAGTCAGTCAGCCCATTTTTTATTATTAACGGCCTTCGGTTGAAATTCGAGCCATGACTACTGGATGAATTAACGATCTTTAGGAAGATCAATTTTGTGAAAGACTAGATAGGTCCACTAGGGTCTTCTTCACCATTATCTTGATAGTATCAATCCATTGGATTGGTTGCTGGTCTTGCTCTTTGCTTTCTTCTATACTTCAAACTATGATGTCCTTTTCCATTGATTGCTGTCTTCCATTCAATCCTTAGACTAGTGTAATTGCCGTTGTCAGTCAGTCCACAACTATTTCAAATGCTGTGGACTGTCAGTCCTTTTAAATGTTGTGGTCATTCAGTCCACAGTGTATTCTTAATAGTGTGGTCAATCTCTTGGAATCGCGGTATTGATTGTTACACCGCTGGTTACAAGGCTATTCTATGAAATAGGAAAGGGGATACCTCACTTTAGAAGACAGAGGTTGGCCCACAGTCTACTATAAATGTGGTCAGGCAGTCCACTCCTATTGTGAATGCTGTGGTCAGTCAGCCCTTTTTTTATTATTAACGGCCTTCGGTTGAAACTCGAGCTATGATGACTGTTTGAATTAACGATCTTTAGGAAGATCAATTTTGTGAAAGACTACATAGGTCCACTAGGGTCTTTTCCACTGCTATCTTGATAGTGTCAATCCTTTGGATTGGCTGCTGGTCTTCCTCTTTGCTTTCTTCCTTCTATACTTCAAAGTATGATGTCCTTTTCCAGTGATTGCTGTCTTCCAGTCAATCCTTAGACTAGTGTAAATGCTGTTGTCAGTCAGTCCACAACTAATTCAAACGCTGTGGACTGTCAGTCCTTTTAAATACTGCGGTCATTCAGTCCACAGTGTAGTCTTAATAGTGTGGTCAGTGTCTTGTAATTGCAGTATTGATTGTTACACTGCTAATTACAAGGCTATTCTATGAAATAGAATAGGGGATTCCTCCCTTTAAAAGACAGAGGTTGGCCCACAGTCTAGTCTACTATAAATGTGGTCAAGCAGTCCACACCTAATGTGAATGCTGTAGTCAGTCAGCCCATTTTTTATTATTACGGCCTTCGGTTGAAATTCGAGCCATGACTACTGGATGAATTAACGATCTTTAGGAAGATCAATTTTGTGAAAGAATAGATAGGTCCACAAGGGTCTTCTTCACCATTATCTTGATGGTATCAATCCATTGGATTGGTTGCTGGTCTTGCTCTTTGCTTTCTTCTATACTTCAAACTATGATGTCCTTTTCCATTGATTGCTGTCTTCCATTCAAGCCTTAGACTAGTGTAATTGCCGTTGTCAGTCAGTCCACAACTAATTCAAATGCTGTGGACTGTCAGTCCTTTTAAATGTTGTGGTCATTCAGTCCACAGTGTATTCTTAATAGTGTGGTCAATCTCTTGGTATCGCGGTATTTATTGTTACACCGCTGATTACAAGGCTATTCTATGAAATAGAATAGGGGATTCCTCACTTTAGAAGACAGAGGTTGGCCCACACTCTACTATAAATGTGACCAAGCAGTCCACACCTAGTGTGAATGCTGTGGTCAGTCAGCCCATTTTTTATTATTAACGGCCTTCGGTTGAAACTCGAGCTATGATGACTGTTTGAATTAACGATCCTTAGGAAGATCAATTTTGTGAAAGACTTCATAGGTCCACTAGGGTCTTCTCCACCCTTATCTTGATAGTGTCAATCCTTTGGATTGGCTGCTGGTCTTCCTCTTTGCTTTCTTCCTTCTATACTTCAAATTATGATGTCCTTTTCCTGTGATTGCTGTCTTCCAGTCAATCCTTAGATTAGTGTAAATGCTGTTGTTAGTCAGTCCACAACTAATTCAAACGCTGTGGACTGTCAGTCCTTTTAAATGTTGTGGTCATTCAGTCCACAGTTTAATTTTAATAGTGTGGTCAATCTCTTGTAATCGCGGTATTGATTGTTACACCACTGATTACAAGGCTATTCTATGAAATAGGATAGGGGATACATCATTTTAGAAGACAGAGGTTGGCCCACAGTCTAGTCTACTGTAAATGTGGTCAGGCAGTCCACACCTATTGTGAATTCTGTGGTCAGTCAGCCCATTTTTTATTATTAATGGCCTTCGGTTGAAACTCGAGCTATGACGACTTGATGAATTAACGATCTTTAGGAAGATCAATTTTGTGAAAGACTACATAGGTCCACTAAGGTCTTTTCCACTGTTATCTTGATAGTGTCAATCCTTTGGATTGGCTGCTGGTCTTCCTCTTTGCTTTCTTCCTTCTATACTTCAAATTATGATGTCCTTTTCCAGTGATTGCTGTCTTCCAGTCAATCCTTAGACTAGTGTAAATGCTGTTGTCAGTCAGTCCACAACTAATTCAAACGCTGTGGACTGTCAGTCCTTTTAAATGCTGCGGTCATTCAGTCCACAGTGTAGTCTTAATAGTGTGGTCAGTGTCTTGTAATTGCAGTATTGATTGTTACACTGCTAATTACAAGGCTATTCTATGAAATAGAATAGGGGGTTCCTCACTTTAGAAGACAGAGGTTGGCCCACAGTCTACCGTAAATACGATCAGGCAGTCCACAACTAGTGTGAATGTTGTGGTCAGTCAGTCCATTTTTTATTATTAACGGCCTTCGGTTGAAACTCTAGCCATGACGACTGGATGAATTACCGATCTTTAGGAAGATCAATCTTGTTCAAGACTAGATCGGTCCACTAGGGTCTTCTCCACCGTTATCTTGATAGTATCAATCCTTTGGATTGGTTGCTCGTCTTCCTCTTTGCCTTCTTACTTCTATTCTTCCGAGTATGATGTCCCTTTCCAGTAATTGCTGTCTTCCAGTCAATCCATAGACTAGTGTAAATGCTGTTGTCAGTCAGTCCACGCCTAATTTAAATGATGTGGACTGTCAGTCCTTGTAAATTTTGTGGTTAATTGGTCCACAGTGTAGTCTTAATACTGTAGTCAGTCTCTTGTAATCGCGGTATTGATTGTTACACCGCTGATTACAAGGCTATTCTATGAAACAGAATAAGGGATTCCTCACTTTAGAATACAGAAGATAAGGAAAAGAAATGTTCCTTATGTCTCTACCTAAGATATAGTTGTGTTATACTAGGAATTGTGTATAGAAAATAAAGATATGTAAACCACTAACAGTATATTCTCATGTATCAGAAAGGTGTTGTCACACCTCCGCAGGTCTAGAACTTATGCCTAGACTGACTATTATCAGTAATTAATATGAATATTAATTACCTGTTATGTGACTTTCCACATTCTTTTCTTGGAGTTCACAAGGAAACATTTCAAATCCCACCATGTCAAAGGGCGTCAGTCACCTGTAAATATTCAAAAGAGTGATAATATGTTCCAGCTACATGCTATACACACCAAAAAGTATAACACTCTAGGGCCAAAATTACTTATTTCAAAGATAAAGACTGTGGTAATTCGGTCTGCATTTTATTATAAAAATTGTAGTCAGAGAGTCCACAGTCTATTTTAAACTTTATGCTCAATCGGTTCACAGTCTACTGTAAATGTGGTCAGGCAGTCCACATCTAGTCTATATGCTGTGGTCAGTCAGCCCATTGTTTATTATTAACGGCCTTCGGTTGAAACTCGAGCTATGATGACTGTTTGAATTAACGATCTTTAGGAAGATCAATTTTGTGAAAGACTACATAGGTCCACTAGGGTCTTCTCCACTGTTATCTTGATAGTGTCAATCCTTTGGATTGGCTGCTGGTCTTCCTCTTTGCTTTCTTCCTTCTATACTTCAAAGTATGATGTCCTTTTCCAATGATTGCTGTCTTCCAGTCAATCCTTAGATTAGTGTAAATGCTGTTGTCGGTCAGTCCACAACTAATTCAAACGCTGTGGACTGTCAGTCCTTTTAAATGCTGTGGTCATTCAGTCCACAGTGTAGTCTTAATAGTGTGGTCAGTGTCTTGTAATTGCAGTATTGATTGTTACACTGCTAATTACAAGGCTATTCTATGAAATAGAATAGGGGATTCCTCACTCTAAAAGACAGAGGTTGGCCCACAGTCTACCGAAAATATGATCAGGCAGTCCACAACTAATGTGAATGCTGTGGTCAGTCAGTCCATTTTTTATTATTAACGGCCTTCGGTTGAAACTCTAGCCATGACGACTGGATGAATTAACGATCTTTAGGAAGATCAATCTTGTTCAAGACTAGATCGGTCCACTAGGGTCTTCTCCACCGTTATCTTGATAGTATCAATCCTTTGGATTGGTTGCTGGTCTTCCTCTTTGCCTTCTTCCTTCTATTCTTCCGAGTATGATGTGCCTTTCCAGTAATTGCTGTCTTCCAGTCAATCCATAGACTAGTGTAAATGCTGTTGTCAGTCAGTCCACGCCTAATTTAAATGCTGTGGACTGTCAGTCCTTGTAAATTTTGTGGTTAATTGGTCCACAGTGTAGTCTTAATACTGTGGTCAGTCTCTTGTAATCGCGGTATTGATTGTTACACCGCTGATTACAAGGCTATTCTATGAAACAGAATATGGATTCCTCACTTTAGAATTCAGAAGATAAGGAAAAGAAGTGTTCCTTATGTCTCTACCTAAGATATAGTTGTGTTATACTAGGAATTGTGTATAGAAAATAAACATATGTAAACCACTAACAGTATATTCTCATGTATCAGAAAGGTGTTGTCACACCTCCGCAGGTCTAGAACTTATGCCTAGACTGACTATTATCAGTAATTAATATGAATATTAATTACCTGTTATGTGACTTTCCACATTCTTTTCTTGGAGTTCACAAGGAAACATTTCAAATCCCACGATGTCAAAGGGCGTCAGTCACCTGTAAATATTCAAAAGAGTGATAATATGTTCCTGCTACATGCTATACACACCAAAAGGTATAACACTCTAGGGCCAAAAATACTTATTTCAAAGATAAAGACTGTGGTCAGTCGGTCTGCATTTTATTATAAAAATTGTAGTCAGAGAGTCCACAGTCTATTTTAAATTTTATTCTCAATCGGTCCACAGTCTACTGTAAATGTGGTCAGGCAGTCCACATCTAGTCTATATGCTGTGGTCAGTCAGTCCATTCTTTATAATTAATGGCCTTCGGTTGAAACTCGAGCCATGATGACTTGATGTATTAATGATCTTTAGGAAGATCAATCTTGTGCAAGACTAGATCGGTCCACTAGGGCCTTCTTCACCATTATCTTGATAGTATCAATCCATTGGATTGTTTGCTGGTCTTGCACTTTGCTTTGGTCCTTCTATACTTCAAAGTATGATGTCCTTTTCCAGTGATTGCTGTCTTCCATTCAATCCTTAGATAACTGTAAATGCTGTTGTCAGTCAGTCCACAACTAATTCAAACGCTGTGGACTGTCAGTCCTTTTAAATGTTGTGGTCATTCAGTCCACAGTGTAATTTTAATAGTGTGGTCAATCTCTTGTAATCGTGGTATTGATTGTAACACAGCTGATTACAAGGTTATTCTATGAAATAGAATAGGGGATTCCTCCCTTTAAAAGACAGAGGTTCGCCCACAGTCTAGTCTACTATAAATGTGGTCAAGCAGTCCACACCTAGTGTGAATGCTGTAGCCAGTCAGCGCATTTTTTATTATTAGCGGCCTTCGGTTGAAATTCGAGCCATGACTACTGGATGAATTAACGATCTTTAGGAAGATCAATTTTGTGAAAAACTAGATAGGTCCACTAGGATCTTCTTCACCATTATCTTGATAGTATCAATCCATTGGATTGGTTGCTGGTCTTGCTCTTTGCTTTCTTCTATACTTCAAACTATGATGTCCTTTTCCATTAATTGCTGTCTTCCATTCAATCCTTAGACTAGTGTAATTGCCGTTGTCAGTCAGTCCACAACTAATTCAAACGCTTTGGACTGTCAGTCCTTTTAAATGTTGTGGTCATTCAGTCCACAGTGTATTCTTAGTAGTGTTGTCAATCTCTTGGAATCGCGGTATTGATTGTTACACCGCTGATTACAAGGCTATTCTATGAAATACGATAGGGGATTCCACACTTTAGAAGACAGAGGTTGGCCCACAGTCTACTATAAATGTGATCAAGCAGTCCACACCTAGTGTGAATGCTTTGGTCAGTCAGCCCATTTTTTATTATTAACGGCCTTCGGTTGAAACTCGAACTATGACGACTGGATGAATTAACGATATTTAGGAAGATCAATCTTGTGCAAGACTAGATCAGTCCACTAGGGTCTTCTCCACCCTTATCTTGATAGTTTCAATCCTTTGGATTGGCTGCTGGTCTTCCTCTTTGCTTTCTTCCTTCTATGCTTCAAAGTATGAAGTTCTTTTTCCCGTGATTGCTGTCTTCCAGTCAATCCTTAGATTAGTGTAAATGCTGTTGTTAGTCAGTCCACAACTAATTCAGACGCTGTGACTGTCATTCCTTCTAAATATTGTGGTCATTCAGTCCACAGTGTAATTTTAATAGTGTGTACAATCTCTTGTAATTGCGGTATTGATTGTTACACCACTGATTACAAGGCTATTCTATGAAATAGGAAAGGGGATACCTCACTTTAGAATACAGAGGTTGGCCCACAGTCTAGTCTACTGTAAATGTGGTAAAGCAGTCCACACCTAGTGTAAATGCTGTAGTCAGGCAGTCCACACCTATTGTGAATGCTGTCGTCAGTCAGCCCATTTTTTATTTTTAATGGCCTTCGGTTGAAACTCAAGCTATGACAAATTGATGAATTAACGATCTTTAGAAAGATCAATTTTGTGAAAGACTACATAGGTCCACTAGGGTCTTCTCCACTGTTAACTTGATAGTGTCAATCCTTTGGAACGGCTGCTGGTCTTCCCCTTTGATTTCTTCCTTCTATACTTCAAAGTATGATGTCCTTTTCCAGTGATTGCTGTCTTCCAGTCAATCCTTAGACTAGTGTAAATGCTGTTGTCAGTCAGTCCACAACTAATTCAAACGCTGTGGACTGTCAGTCCTTTTAAATGCTGTGGTCATTCAGTCCACAGTTTAGTCTTAATAGTGTGGTCAGTGTCTTGTAATTGCGGTATTGATTGTTACACTGCTGATTACAAGGCTATTCTATGAAATAGAATAGGGGATTCCTCACTTTAGAAGACAGAGGTTGGCCCACAGTCTACCATAAATATGATCAGGCAGTCCACAACTAGTGTGAGTGCTGTGGTCAGTCAGTCCATTTTTTATTATTAACGGCCTTCGGTTGAAACTCTAGCCATGATGACTTCATAAATTAACGATCTTTAGAAAGATCAATCTTTTCAAGACTAGATCGGTCCACTAGGGTCTTCTCCACCGTTATCTTGATAGTATCTATCCTTTGGATTGGTTTCTGGTCTTCCTCTTTGCCTTCTTCCTTCTATTCTTCCGAGTATGATGTCCCTTTCCAGTAATTGCTGTCTTCCAGTCAATCCATAGACTAGTGTAAATGCTGTTGTCAGTCAGTCCACGCCTAATTTAAATGATGTGGACTGTCAGTCCTTGTAAATTTTGTGGTTAATTGGTCCACAGTGTAGTCTTAATACTGTAGTCAGTCTCTTGTAATCGCGGTATTGATTGTTACACCGCTGATTACAAGGCTATTCTATGAAACAGAATAAGGGATTCCTCACTTTAGAATACAGAAGATAAGGAAAAGAAATGTTCCTTATTTCTCTACCTAAGATATAGTTGTGTTATACTAGGAATTGTGTATAGAAAATAAAGATATGTAAACCACTAACAGTATATTCTCATGTATCAGAAAGGTGTTGTCACACCTCCGCAGGTCTAGAACTTATGCCTAGACTGACTATTATCAGTAATTAATATGAATATTAATTACCTGTTATGTGACTTTCCACATTCTTTTCTTGGAGTTCACAAGGAAACATTTCAAATCCCACCATGTCAAAGGGCGTCAGTCACCTGTAAATATTCAAAAGAGTGATAATATGTTCCTGCTACATGCTATACAAACCAAAAAGTATAAGACTCTAGGGCCAAAATTACTTATTTCAAAGATAAAGACTGTGGTCATTCGGTCTGCATTTTATTATAAAAATTGTAGTCAGAGAGTCCACAGTCTATTTTAAATTTTATGCTCAATCGGTTCACAGTCTCATGTAAATGTGGTCAGGCAGTTCACATCTCGTCTATATGCTGTGGTCAGTCAGTCCATTCTTTATAATTAATGGCCTTCGGTTGAAACTCGAGCCATGACGACTTGATGTATTAATGATCTATAGGAAGATCAATCTTGTGCAAGACTAGATCGGTCCACTAGGGCCTTCTTCACCATTATCTTGATAGTATCAATCCATTGGATTGTTTTCTGGTCTTGCACTTTGCTTTGGTCCTTCTATACTTCAAAGTATGATGTCCTTTTCCAGTGATTGCTGTCTTCCATTCAATCCTTAGATAACTGTAATTGCTGTTGTCAGTCAGTCCACAACTAATTCAAATGCTGTGGACTGTCAGTCCTTTTAAATGTTGTGGTCATTCAGTCCACAGTGTAATTTTAATAGTGTGTTCAGTCTCTTGTAATCGCGGTATTGATTGTTACACAGCTGATTACAAGGTTATTCTATGAAATAGAATAGGGGATTCCTCCATTTAAAAGACAGAGGTTGGCCCACAGTCTAGTCTACTGTAAATGTGGTCAAGCAGTCCACACCTACTGTGAATGCTGTAGTCAGTCAGCCCATTTTTTATTATTAACGGCCTTCGGTTGAAATTCGAGCTATGACGACTGGATGAATTAACGATCTTTAGGAAGATCAATTTTGTGAAAGACTTCATAGGTCCACTAGGGTCTTCTCCACCCTTATCTTGATAGTATCAATCCATTGGATTGGTTGCTGGTCTTGCTCTTTGCTTTCTTCTATACTTCAAACTATGATGTCCTTTTCCATTGATTGCTGTCTTCCATTCAATCCTTAGACTAGTGTAATTGCCGTTGTCAGTCAGTCCACAACTAATTCAAACGCTGTGGACTGTCAGTCCTTTTAAATGTTGTGGTCATTCAGTCCACAGTGTATTCTTAGTAGTGTGGTCAATCTCTTGGAATCGCGGTATTGATTGTTACACCGCTGATTACAAGGCTATTCTATGAAATAGGATAGGGGATTCCACACTTTAAAAGACAGAGGTTGGCCCACAGTCTACTATAAATGTGATCAAGCAGTCCACACCTAGTGTGAATGCTGTGGTCAGTCAGCCCATTTTATATTATTAACGGCCTTCGGTTGAAACTCGAGCTATGACGACTGGATGAATTAACGATCTTTAGGAAGATCAATTTTGTGAAAGACTTCATAGGTCCACTAGGGTCTTCTCAACCCTTATCTTGATAGTGTCAATCCTTTGGATTGGCTGCTGGTCTTCCTCTTTGCTTTCTTCCTTCTATACTTCAAAGTATGAAGTTCCTTTTCCCGTGATTGCTGTCTTCCAGTCAATCATTAGATTAGTGTAAATGCTGTTGTTAGTCAGTCCACAACTAATTCAAACGCTGTAGACTGTCATTCCTTTTAAATGTTGTGGTCATTCAGTCCACAGTGTAATTTTAATAGTGTGGACAATCTCTTGTAATTGCGGTATTGATTGTTACACCACTGATTACAAGGCTATTCTATGAAATAGGAAAGGGGATACCTCACTTTAGAAGACAGAGGTTGGCCCACAGTCTAGTCTACTGTAAATGTGGTCAAGCAGTCCACACCTAGTGTAAATTCTGTAGTCAGGCAGTCCACAACTAGTGTGAATGCTGTGGTCAGTCAGTCCATTTTTTATTATTAACGGCCTTCGGTTGAAACTCTAGCCATGACGACTGGATGAATTAATGATCTTTAGGAAGATCAATTTTGTTCAAGACTAGATCGGTCCACTAGGGTCTTCTCCACCGTTATCTTGATGGTATCAATCCTTTGGATTGGTTGCTCATCTTCCTCTTTGCCTTCTTCCTTCTATTCTTCCGAGTATGATGTCCCTTTCCAGTGATTGCTGTCTTCCAGTCAATCCATAGACTAGTGTAAATGCTGTTGTCAGTCAGTCCACGCCTAATTTAAAAGCTGTGGACTGTCAGTTCTTGTAAATTGTGTGGTTAATTGGTCCACAGTGTAGTCTTGATACTGTGGTCAGTCTCTTGTAATCGCGGTATTGATTGTTACACCGCTGATTACAAGGCTATTCTATGAAACAGAATAAGGGATTCCTCACTTTAGAATACAGAAGATAAGGAAAAGAAATGTTCCTTATGTCTCTACCTAAGATATAGTTGTGTTATACTAGGAATTGTGTATAGAAAATAAACATATGTAAACCACTAACAGTATATTCTCATGTATCAGAAAGGTGTTGTCACACCTCCGCAGGTCTAGAACTTATGCCTAGACTGACTATTATCAGTAATTAATATGAATATTAATTACCTGTTATGTGACTTTCCACATTCTTTTCTTGGAGTTCACAAGGAAACATTTCAAATCCCACGATGTCAAAGGGCGTCAGTCACCTGCAAATATTCAAAAGAGTGATAATATGTTCCTGCTACATGCTATACACACCAAAAAGTATAACACTCTAGGGCCAAAATTACTTATTTCAAAGATAAAGACTGTGGTCAGTCGGTCTGCATTTTATTATAAAAATTGTAGTCAGAGAGTCCACAGTCTATTTTAAATTTTATGCTCAATCGGTCCACAGTCTACTGTAAATGTGGTCAGGCAGTCCACATCTAGTTTATATGCTGTGGTCAGTCAGTCCATTCTTTATAATTAATGGCCTTCGGTTGAAACTCGAGCTATGACGACTTGATGTATTAATGATCTTTAGGAAGATCAATCTTGTGCAAGACTAGATCGATCGACTAGGGCCTTCTTCACCATTATCTTGATAGTATCAATCCATTGGATTGTTTGCTGGTCTTGCACTTTGCTTTGGTCCTTCTATACTTCAAAGTATGATGTCCTTTTCCAGTGATTGCTATCTTCCAGTCAATCCTTAGACTAGTGTAATTGCCGTTGTCAGTCAGTCCACAACTAATTCAAACGCTGTGGACTGTCAGTCCTTTTAAATGTTGTGGTCATTCAGTCCACAGTGTATTCTTAGTAGTGTGGTCAATCTCTTGGAATCGCAGTATTGATTGTTACACCGCTGATTACAAGGCTATTCTATGAAATAGGATAGGGGATTCCACACTTTAGAAGACAGAGGTTACCCCACAGTCTACTATAAATGTGATCAAGCAGTCCACACCTAGTGTGAATGCTGTGGTCAGTCAGCCCATTTTTTTATTATTAACGGCCTAAGGTTGAAACTCGAGCTATGACGACTGGATGAATTAACGATCTTTGTGAAAGACTTCATAGGTCCACTAGGGTCTTCTCCACTCTTATCTTGATAGTTTCAATCCTTTGGATTGGCTACTGGTCTTCCTCTTTGCTTTCTTCCTTCTATACTTCAAAGTATGAAGTTCCTTTTCCCATGATTGCTGTCTTCCAGTCAATCCTTAGATGAGTGTAAATGCTGTTGTTAGTCAGTCCACAACTAATTCAAACGCTGTGGACTGTCATTCCTTTTAAATGTTGTGGTCATTCAGTCCACAGTGTAATTTTAATAGTGTGGTCAATCTCTTGTAATTGCGGTATTAAT
This sequence comes from Phyllobates terribilis, assembly GCF_046119375.1. Classification (NCBI taxonomy): domain Eukaryota; kingdom Metazoa; phylum Chordata; class Amphibia; order Anura; family Dendrobatidae; genus Phyllobates; species Phyllobates terribilis. Next base: position 442,181 of record NW_027363163.1, on the reverse strand, counting down.
TGTTGCACCACTGATTACAAGGCTATTCTATGAAATAGGAAAGGGGATACCTCACTTTAGAAGACAGAGGTTGGCCCACAGTCTAGTCTACTGTAAATGTGGTCAAGCAGTCCACACCTAGTGTGAATGCTGTAGTCAGGCAGTCCACACCTAGTGTGAATGCTGTAGTCAGGCAGTCCACACCTATTGTGAATGCTGTGGTCAGTCAGCCCATTTTTTATTATTAATGGCCTTCGGTTGAAACTCGAAGCTATGACGACTTGATGAATTAACGATCTTTAGGAAGATCAATTTTGTGAAAGACTACATAGGTCCACTAGGGTCTTCTCCACCATTATCTTGATAGTATCAATCCATTGGATTGTTTGCTGGTCTTGCACTTTGCTTTGGTCCTTCTATACTTCACAGTATGATGTCCTTTTCCAGTGATTGCTGTCTTCCATTCAATCCTTAGATAACTGTAAATGCTGATGTCAGTCAGTCCACAACTAATTCAAATGCTGTGGACTGTCAGTCCTTTTAAATGTTGTGGTCATTCAGTCCACAGTGTAATTTTAATAGTGTGGTCAGTCTCTTGTAATCGCGGTATTGATTGTTACACCGCTGATTACAAGGTTATTCTATGAAATAGAATAGAGGATTCCTCCATTTAAAAGACAGAGGTTGGTCCACAGTCTAGTCTACTGGAAATGTGGTCAAGCAGTCCACACCTAGTGTGAATGCTGTAGTCAGTCAGCCCATTTTTTATTATTAACGGCCTTCGGTTTAAATTCGAGCCATGACTACTGGATGAATTAACGATCTTTAGGAAGATCAATTTTGTGAAAGACTAGATAGGTCCACTAAGGTCTTCTTCACCATTATCTTGATAGTATCAATCCATTGGATTGGTTGCTGGTCTTGCTCTTTGCTTTCTTCTATACTTCAAACTATGATGTCCTTTTCCATTGATTGCTGTCTTCCATTCAATCCTTAGACTAGTGTAATTGCCGTTGTCAGTCAGTCCACAACTAATTCAAACGCTGTGGACTGTCAGTCCTTTTAAATGTTGTGGTCATTCAGTCCACAGTGTATTCTTAATAGTGTGGTCAATCTCTTGGAATCGCGGTATTGATTGTTACACCGCTGATTACAAGGCTATTCTATGAATTAGAATAGGGGATTCCTCAATTTAGAAGATAGAGGTTGGCCCACAGTCTACTATAAATGTGATCAAGCAGTCCACACCAGTGTGAATGCTGTGGTCAGTCAGCCCATTGTTTATTATTAACGGCCTTCGGTTGAAACTCGAGCTATGATGACTGTTTGAATTAACGATCTTTAGGAAGATCAATTTTGTGAAAGACTACATAGGTCCACTAGGGTCTTCTCCACTGTTATTTTGATAGTGTCAATCCTTTGGATTGGCTGCTGGTCTTCCTCTTTGCTTTCTTCCTTCTATACTTCAAAGTATGATGTCCTTTTCCAATGATTGCTGTCTTCCAGTCAATCCTTAGATTAGTGTAAATGCTGTTGTCGGTCAGTCCACAACTAATTCAAACGCTGTGGACTGTCAGTCCTTTTAAATGCTGTGGTCATTCAGTCCACAGTGTAGTCTTAATAGTGTGGTCAGTGTCTTGTAATTGCAGTATTGATTGTTACACTGCTAATTACAAGGCTATTCTATGAAATAGAATAGGGGATTCCTCACTCTAAAAAACAGAGGTTGGCCCACAGTCTACCGTAAATATGATCAGGCAGTCCACAACTAATGTGAATTCTGTGGTCAGTCAGTCCATTTTTTATTATTAACGGCCTTCGGTTGAAACTCTAGCCATGACGACTGGATGAATTAACGATCTTTAGGAAGATCAATCTTGTTCAAGACTAGATCGGTCCACAAGGGTCTTCTCCACCGTTATCTTGATAGTATCAATCCTTTGGATTGGTTGCTGGTCTTCCTCTTTGCCTTCTTCCTTCTATTCTTCCGAGTATGATGTCTCTTTCCAGTAATTGCTGTCTTCCAGTCAATCCATAGACTAGTTTAAATGCTGTGGTCATTCAGTCCACAGTGTAGTCTTAATAGTGTGGTCAATCTCTTGTAATTGCAGTATTGATTGTTACACTGCTAATTACAAGGCTATTCTATGAAATAGAATAGGGGATTCCACACTTTAGAAGACAGAGGTTGGCCCACAGTCTACTATAAATGTGATCAAGCAGTCCACACCTAGTGTGAATGCTGTGGTCAGTCAGCCCATTTTTTATTATTAACGGCCTTCGTTTGAAACTCGAGCTATGACGACTGGATGAATTAACGATCTTTAGGAAGATCAATTTTGTGAAAGACTTCATAGGTCCACTAGGGTCTTCTCCACCCTTATCTTGATAGTTTCAATCCTTTGGATTGGCTGCTGGTCTTCCTCTTTGCTTTCTTCCTTCTATACTTCAAAGTATGAAGTTCCTTTTACCGTGATTGCTGTCTTCCAGTCAATCCTTAGATTAGTGTAAATGCTGTTGTTAGTCAGTCCACAACTAATTCAAACGCTGTAGACTGTCATTCCTTTTAAATGTTGTGGTCATTCAGTCCACAGTGTAATTTTAATAGTGTGGACAATCTCTTGTAATTGCGGTATTGATTTTTACACCACTGATTACAAGGCTATTCTATGAAATAGGAAAGGGGATACCTCACTTTAGAAGACAGAGGTTGGCCCACAGTCTAGTCTACTGTAAATGTGGTCAAGCAGTCCACACCTAGTGTAAATGCTGTAGTCAGGCAGTCCACACCTATTGTGAATGCTGTGGTCAGTCAGCCCATTTTTTATTATTAATGGCCTTCAGTTGAAACTCGAGCTATGACGACTTGATGAATTAACGATCTTTAGAAAGATCAATTTTGTGAAAGACTACATAGGTCCACTAGGGTCTTCTCCACTGTTATCTTGATAGTGTCAATCCTTTGGAACGGCTGCTGGTCTTCCCCTTTGCTTTCTTCCTTCTATACTTCAAAGTATGATGTCCTTTTCCAGTGATTGCTGTCTTCCAGTCAATCCTTAGACTAGTGTAAATGCTGTTGTCAGTCAGTCCACAACTAATTCAAACGCTGTGGACTGTCAGTCCTTTTAAATGCTGTGGTCATTCAGTCCACAGTGTAGTCTTAATAGTGTGGTCAGTGTCTTGTAATTGCAGTATTGATTGTTACACTGCTAATTACAAGGCTATTCTATGAAATAGAATAGGGGATTCCTCACTCTAAAAAACAGAGGTTGGCCCACAGTCTACCGTAAATATGATCAGGCAGTCCACAACTAATGTGAATTCTGTGGTCAGTCAGTCCATTTTTTATTATTAACGGCCTTCGGTTGAAACTCTAGCCATGACGACTGGATGAATTAACGATCTTTAGGAAGATCAATCTTGTTCAAGACTAGATCGGTCCACAAGGGTCTTCTCCACCGTTATCTTGATAGTATCAATCCTTTGGATTGGTTGCTGGTCTTCCTCTTTGCCTTCTTCCTTCTATTCTTCCGAGTATGATGTCTCTTTCCAGTAATTGCTGTCTTCCAGTCAATCCATAGACTAGTTTAAATGCTGTGGTCATTCAGTCCACACTGTAGTCTTAATAGTGTGGTCAATCTCTTGTAATTGCAGTATTGATTGTTACACTGCTAATTACAAGGCTATTCTATGAAATAGAATAGGGGATTCCACACTTTAGAAGACAGAGGTTGGCCCACAGTCTACTATAAATGTGATCAAGCAGTCCACACCTAGTGTGAATGCTGTGGTCAGTCAGCCCATTTTTTATTATTAACGGCCTTCGTTTGAAACTCGAGCTATGACGACTGGATGAATTAACGATCTTTAGGAAGATCAATTTTGTGAAAGACTTCATAGGTCCACTAGGGTCTTCTCCACCCTTATCTTGATAGTTTCAATCCTTTGGATTGGCTGCTGGTCTTCCTCTTTGCTTTCTTCCTTCTATACTTCAAAGTATGAAGTTCCTTTTACCGTGATTGCTGTCTTCCAGTCAATCCTTAGATTAGTGTAAATGCTGTTGTTAGTCAGTCCACAACTAATTCAAATGCTGTAGACTGTCATTCCTTTTAAATGTTGTGGTCATTCAGTCCACAGTGTAATTTTAATAGTGTGGACAATCTCTTGTAATTGCGGTATTGATTTTTACACTACTGATTACAAGGCTATTCTATGAAATAGGAAAGGGGATACCTCACTTTAGAAGACAGAGGTTGGCCCACAGTCTAGTCTACTGTAAATGTGGTCAAGCAGTCCACACCTAGTGTAAATGCTGTAGTCAGGCAGTCCACACCTATTGTGAATGCTGTGGTCAGTCAGCCCATTTTTTATTATTAATGGCCTTCGGTTGAAACTCGAGCTATGACGACTTGATGAATTAACGATCTTTAGAAAGATCAATTTTGTGAAAGACTACATAGGTCCACTAGGGTCTTCTCCACTGTTATCTTGATAGTGTCAATCCTTTGGAACGGCTGCTGGTCTTCCCCTTTGCTTTCTTCCTTCTATACTTCAAAGTATGATGTCCTTTTCCAGTGATTGCTGTCTTCCAGTCAATCCTTAGACTAGTGTAAATGCTGTTGTCAGTCAGTCCACAACTAATTCAAACGCTGTGGACTGTCAGTCCTTTTAAATGCTGTGGACATTCAGTCCACAGTGTAGTCTTAATAGTGTGGTCAGTGTCTTGTAATTGCGGTATTGATTGTTACACTGCTGATTACAAGGCTATTCTATGAAATAGAATAGGGGATTCCTCACTTTAGAATACAGAGGTTGGCCCACAGTCTACCGTAAATATGATCAGGCAGTCCACAACTAGTGTGAATGCTGTGGTCAGTCAGTCCATTTTTTATTATTAACGGCCTTCGGTTGAAACTCTAGCCATGATGACTTGATAAATTAACGATCTTTAGAAAGATCAATCTTTTCAAGACTAGATCGGTCCACTAGGGTCTTCTCCACCGTTATCTTGATAGTATCTATCCTTTGGTTTGGTTGCTGGTCTTCCTCTTTGCCTTCTTCCTTCTATTCTTCCGAGTATGATGTCCCTTTCCAGTAATTGCTGTCTTCCAGTCAATCCATAGACTAATGTAAATGCTGTTGTCAGTCAGTCCACGCCTAATTTAAATGCTGTGGACTGTCAGTCCTTGTAAATTTTGTGGTTAATTGGTCCACAGTGTAGTCTTAATACTGTGGTCAGTCTCTTGTAATCGCGGAATTGATTGTTACACCGCTGATTACAAGGCTATTCTATGAAACAGAATAAGGGATTCCTCACTTTAGAATACAGAAGATAAGGAAAAGAAATGTTCCTTATGTCTCTACCTAAGATATATTTGTGTTATACTAGGAATTGTGTATAGAAAATAAACATATGTAAACCACTAACAGTATATTCTCATGTATCAGAAAGGTGTTGTCACACCTCCGCAGGTCTAGAACTTATGCCTAGACTGACTATTATCAGTAATTAATATGAATATTAATTACCTGTTATGTGACTTTCCACATTCTTTTCTTGGAGTTCACAAGGAAACATTTAAAATCCCACCATGTCAAAGGGCGTCAGTCACCTGTAAATATTCAAAATAGTGATAATATGTTCATGCTACATGCTATACACACCAAAAAGTATAACACTCTAGGGCCAAAATTACTTATTTCAAAGATAAAGACTGTGGTCATTCGGTCTGCATTTTATTATAAAAATTGTAGTCACAGAGTCCACAGTCTATTTTAAATTTTATGCTCAATCGGCTCACAGTCTACTGTAAATGTTGTCAGGCAGTCCACATCTAGTCTATATGCTGTGGTCAGTCAGTCCATTCTTTATAATTAATGGCCTTCGGTTGAAATTCGAGACATGACGACTTGATGTATTAATGATCTTTAGGAAGATCAATCTTGTGCAAGACTAGATCGGTCCACTAGGGCCTTCTTCACCATTATCTTGATAGTATCAATCCATTGGATTGTTTGCTGGTCTTGCACTTTGCTTTGGTCCTTCTATACTTCAAAGTATGATGTCCTTTTCCAGTGATTGCTGTCTTCCATTCAATCCTTAGACTACTGTAAATGCTGTTGTCAGTCTGTCCACAACTAATTCAAATGCTGTGGACTGTCAGTCCTTTTAAATGTTGTGGTCATTCAGTCCACAGTGTAGTCTTAATAGTGTGGTGAATCTCTTGGAATCGCGGTATTGATTGTTACACCGCTGATTACAAGGCTATTCTATGAAATAGAATAGGGGATTCCTCACTTTAGAAGAGAGAGGTTGGCCCACAGTCTACTATAAATGTGATCAAGCAGTCCACACCTAGTGTGAATGCTGTGGTCAGTCAGCCCATTTTTTATTAACGGCCTTCGGTTGAAACTCGAGCTATGATGACTGTTTCACAAAATTGATCTTCCTAAAGATCGTTAATTCAAAGACTTCATAGGTCCACTACGGTCTTCTCCACCCTTATCTTGATAGTGTCAATCCTTGGATTGGCTGCTGGTCTTCCTCTTTGCTTTCTTCCTTCTATACTTCAAAGTATGATGTCCTTTTCCAGGGATTGCTGTCTTCCAGTCAATCCTTAGACTAGTGTAAATGCTGTTGTCAGTCGGTCCACAACTAATTCAAATGCTGTGGACTGTCAGTCCTTTTAAATGCTGTGGTCATTCAGTCCACAGTGTAGTCTTAATAGTGTGGTCAGTGTCTTGTAATTGCAGTATTGATTGTTACACTGCTAATTACAAGGCTATTCTATGAAATAGAATAGGGGATTCCTCACTTTAGAAGACAGAGGTTGGCCCACAGTCTACCGTAAATATGATCAGTCAGTCCACAACTAGTGTGAATGTTGTGGTCAGTCAGTCCATTTTTTATTATTAACGGCCTTCGGTTGAAACTCTAGCCATGACGACTGGATGAATTAACGATCTTTAGGAAGATTAATCTTGTTCAAGACTAGATCGGTCCACTAGGGTCTTCTCCACCGTTATCTTGATAGTATCAATCCTTTGGATTGGTTACTCGTCTTCCGCTTTGCCTTCTTCCTTCTATTCTTCCGAGTATGATGTCCATTTCCAGTAATTGCTGTCTTCCAGTCATTCCATAGACTAGTGTAAATGCTGTTGTCAGTCAGTCCACGCCTAATTTGAATGCTGTGGACTGTCAGTCCTTGTAAATTTTGTGGTTAATTGGTCCACAGTGTAGTCTTAATACTGTGGTCAGTCTCTTGTAATCGCGGTATTGATTGTTACACCGCTGATTTCAAGGCTATCCTATGAAACAGAATAAGGGATTCCTCACTTTAGAATACAGAAGATAAGGAAAAGAAATGTTCCTTATGTCTCTACCTAAGATATAGTTGTGTTATACTAGGAATTGTGTATAGAAAATAAACATATGTAAACCACTAACAGTATATTCTCATGTATCAGAAAGGTGTTGTCACACCTCCGCAGGTCTAGAACTTATGCCTAGACTGACTATTATCAGTAATTAATATGAATATTAATTACCTGTTATGTGACTTTCCACATTCTTTTCTTGGAGTTCACAAGGAAACATTTCAAATCCCACCATGTCAAAGGGCGTCAGTCACCTGTAAATATTCAAAAGAGTGATAATATGTTCCTGCTACATGCTATACACACCAAAAAGTATAACACTCTAGGGCCAAAATTACTTATTTTAAAGATAAGGACTGTGGTCATTCGGTCTGCATTTTATTATAAAAATTGTAGTCAGAGAGTCCACAGTCTATTTTAAATTTTATGCTCAATCGGTTCACAGTCTACTGTAAATGTGGTCAGGCAGTCCACATCTAGTCTATATGCTGTGGTCAGTCAGTCAGTCCATTCTTTATAATTAATGGCCTTCGGTTGAAACTTGAGCCATGACGAGTTGATGTATTAATGATCTTTAGGAAGATCAATCTTGTGCAAGACTAGATCGGTCCACTAGGGCCTTCATCACCATTATCTTGATAGTATCAATCCATTGGATTGTTTGCTGGTCTTGCACTTTGCTTTGGTCCTTCTATACTTCAAAGTATGATGTCCTTTTCCAGTAATTGCTGTCTTCCATTCAATCCTTAGAGTACTGTAAATGCTGTTGTCAGTCAGTCCACAACTAATTCAAATGCTGTGGATTGTTAGTCCTTTTAAATGTTGTGGTCATTCAGTCCACAGTGTAATTTTAATAGTGTGGTCAGTCTCTTGTAATCGCGGTATTGATTGTTACACAGCTGATTACAAGGTTATTCTATGAAATAGAATAGGGGATTCCTCCCTTTAAAAGACAAAGGTTGGCCCACAGTCTAGTCTACTATAAATGTCAAGCAGTCCACAACTAGCGTGAATGTTGTAGTCAGTCAGCCCATTTTTTATTATTAACGGCCTTCGGTTGAAATTCGAGCCATGACTACTGGATGAATTAACGATCTTTAGGAAGATCAATTTTGTGAAAGACTAGATAGGTCCACTAGGGTCTTCTTCACCATTATCTTGATAGTGTCAATCCTTTGGATTGGCTGCTGGTCTTCCTCTTTGCTTTCTTCCTTCTATACTTCAAAGTATGAAGTTCCTTTTCCCATGATTGCTGTCTTCCAGTCAATTCTTAGATTAGTGTAAATGCTGTTGTTAGTCAGTCCACAACTAATTCAAATGCTGTGGACTGTCAGTCCTTTTAAATGTTGTGGTCATTCAGTCCACAGTGTAATTTTAATAGTGTGTTCAATCTCTTGTAATTGCGGTATTGATTGTTACACCACTGATTACAAGGCTATTCTATGAAATAGGAAAGGGGATACCTCACTTTAGAAGACAGAGGTTGGCCCACAGTCTAGTCTACTGTAAATGTGGTCAAGCAGTCCACACCTAGTGTGAATGCTGTAGTCAGGCAGTCCACACATATTGTGAATGCTGTGGTCAGTCAGCCCATTTTTTATTATTAATGACCTTCGGTTGAAACTCGAGCTATGACGACTTGATGAATTAACGATCTTTAGGAAGATCAATTTTGTGAAAGACTACATAGGTCCACTAGGGTCTTCTCCACTGTTATCTTGATAGTGTCAATCCTTTGGATTGGCTGCTGGTCTTCCTCTTTGCTTTCTTCCTTCTATACTTCAAAGTATGATGTCCTTTTCCAGTGATTGCTGTCTTCCAGTCAATCCTTAGACTAGTGTAAATGCTGTTGTCAGTCAGTCCACGCCTAATTTAAATGCTGTGGACTGTCAGTCCTTGTAAATTTTGTGGTCAATTGGTCCACAGTGTAGTCTTAATTAGTGTTGAGCCACCCCCGTAGTGTTCGAGTTCGGTTCGGTTCGTCGAACACCCGTGTGTTCGCCGAACTGTTCGTCGAACTGTTCGTCGAACACCTTCGAACACCGTTAAAACCAATGGCAGGCAAACAAAAACACATAGAAACACATAGAAAACACCTTCAAAGGTGTCCAAAAGCTGACAAACTGCTCAGAAGACATAACTAACACATGGAAAAGTGACAAGTACATATAGTCATGCGAAAATAAAAGAGGTGGAGGAGTAAAAGGAGGGGGAGACACAGATATAGGCATGTCATGCCCTTCTAAAATCCAAAAAGTGAGAAGCCGACACGGCCAGTCCGCTCCTGCCCGTGCCACCTCCGTGTCGCCGGGTTTGTGCCAGAGCCGCGGTGAACCCTGATGGCCAGCCCCCCTCTCCAAATACTGGTGCCTGTCCGCTGGTGGGTCGAGCGAGCCCCCCTTTGGTGGAGGCAGCTCTAAGCTTTTTAATTTAAATTGTCTCTCTAATTTGAATGAATACACTTTAAATCCATTTACAAGGATCTATTGGAGGGCAAGTCTCATGCCAGCAGCCGCGTAATTCCAGCTCCAGTAGCGTCCACTAAAGCTGCTGCAGTTAAAAAGCTTTTATAAGGATCGAGCTCGGCTGTCCACAGCAAGGCATCCTACTGCCAGTCCCAGCCCCTATGCCTTGGGGTGCCTCCTGATGCTCTTCACTAAGTATCCCATGGTCCCGAAGCATTTCCTTTGAAAAAATTAAGTGTCTAAACTACAGGTGGTGTAGCTTGCTTAACAGCCGGGATAATCCGCTGACTAGCAGACACTGCTACTAGGCACAAAGTATTTCCTGGGCTAGATGCAGTTAAAAATTTGTAATTAGATACTCTCGTTGGATGTTGAGAAAGCATTCCATAGAGTCTCCTGGCACGCCATATATGATTCTCTTAAAAAGCTTGGGGTAGGGGTCTAGGGGACCCTTTTATAGCCAAAATCACGGCCCTGTATCACAATACGTCACCTAGGCTGAAGATAAATGGAACTGTAGCACCCTGAGGGCTCGGTTGCTACAGACGTATTGCACCTCACCCAGAGGTGTGATATCTCACTCTCAGGTAAGGATGGAGTGTGGATCAGGACCCGACACCTGCATGCATTACACCACATTGCCGTGGGGCAGGGCAACCAATATGCCCCTGAGATGGGCACGACAGTCCCTGTCCCTGGCTGGAGTGGGGGGAGGGAACACTGAGGAAGGGGAACCCTGTAGTGCAGGAGCAGGGAGGAAGCAGTTCCTGGGTGCATTGAGAAGGGAGTATAAAAGGTGGGCACCATCTTAGTTCAGTGCAGAGAAGTCTGAGCAGAAGTGGCAGGGAGCAGGGGCTCTGCATGAGCTCTGCTCCGGAGGCGGGCCTAGTAACAGAGGCCCAGGCCTGGAAGAGGGAGAAGGAAGGAAGAGGAGCGGAGAAGGCTCCAGGAACGAGGAATGAAGGGATCCCAGGGGTGCGGACGGGCGAGTCGCCACCGCACGCCCGAATCCACCTGCGTGGAGGGGTCAGGCCAAAGGGGGAGACCGGTCCCCGAACTAGTGGAGGCAGGAAACGACCCTCAGCTAGAAACCGGAGGCTCTGACATTTTATGTGGCGCAGCCCCTCGCTACACCCGCTAGGAAGACACCACATAGGGTCAGGGAAACTGGCGCCAAGTTTACCAAGAGGAGGCCCGAGGCAGCCGGACAGAAGTGTTGGTAAGACAGGCCAGACAAAGGACACACAAAGGGGGTCCTGTGAAGTGCTCCAAAGTTATCTGGGAGTTGTCTGAGCCCCTCACCTGGTGAGCACAGTACGACGTGGGCAGCCGTTACCTGCAGACGTGGTCTGGATAATAAGAACTGTGAGTAAAGGCCCTGAACTGCATCACTGACTCCGTGTCGTTACTGCTGCTGCCCTGCACCATCACCCCCATCCTCCGCATACACTGCCCTGAGGCTATACTCCTCCCGTGGGGAGTTATGCTACGCTCTGCTGCACCCACAACACCAGCCTCAGTGGTCTGCCCTGTAGCGGCGGTTCACTCTGACCGCAATCCACGGGTGGCGTAGTCGGACATTTAAACATCAAAACCACATAAATAGTTCCGCCACTGGTTTGACCGCCCTGAGCCACGGAACCGGGTCGCCGCCACGAAGACTACAACCACCAGCATCCACCAAAATGGGTCCGGCTCCGGGTGTCCCAAGGCCCAGGGGGTGCGTCAGAACATTTTCATCACCTTTCACAATCACCAATGGGACAAGGCAGTGATGTCCTCTGTCCCCTCTCTTATACATCCTAGTGACGGAGCACCTGCTCTCATCAATTCGCCATAACCCCAATATTAGGTGGATTGAGGTGGGAGGCACCGAGTACAAGTGCTCTCTATTTGCTGATGATGTCCTAGTATATATCACTCAATCACATATATCCATCCATGCTGTTATGGCTGAAATAGATCACTTTGTTACATGGTAAAATTTTAAAATCAATGCAGCGAAGTCTGAGGCCCTCGATGTCTCCCTCCCCAAATCCATATAGGATTCCATCCAGTCCAACTTTCCCTTTGCCTGGCCCTCACAGGGTATCAAATACTTAGGAATTCCTATTCATAGAGACCTCTCCCATCTATGTTATCTTAATTTTGGGCCCTTTATTGAACAACTCCATACAGACCACGGTTGGCAAGTTAGAACTGTAAGATTCACTACGTGAACCACTGGTGTTTTGTGGAAAAGCACATGTACACTGCGTTCCAAATTATTATGCAAAAAGTGTTTAGGAGTGATAAGGGAAGAATTTGTTTGTTTGTCAGTTAAACTCATTGATGGTGATGTGTGTCAGGGCTCTTTATATCACTGTAAGCAAATTGCAGACACCTGTGCTAATTAGTTTGGCAGGTGTGTCCAATGAAAGGCAAGACTACTTAAGAAGGCTCTCTCACATTATTAAGCAGCCTACATTTTCTGCCAAAATGGGAAAGAAAAAGGATGTGTCGGCTGCTGAGAAGCAACAAATTGTGGAGTGTTTAGGTCAAGGCATGACTACAATCAACATTGTGCGATGATCAGGATGAAGTGTCTTGGCAATCAAGAAGTATGTAGCTGATTCACAGTACACACGTGTGCGTGCTGATAAGGGCAAATTGAGGACTCTTTCCTACAGGCAATTACGTCAGGTTGAAAGAGCAGCGGCAAAAAAGCCTTGTCATAGCAGCAGACAAGTTTTTGAAGCTGCTTGTGCCTCCAACGTCCCCCGAACAACAAGATGCAGGGTCCTTCAGAGGTTTGCAGCTGTGCTTGCGCCATCCTGTCGACCTCCTCTATCCACTTCACACAAGCAGAAACGGCTCCAGTGGGCCAAACATTACATGAAGACTGATTTCAAAACTGTTTTGTTCACGGATGAGTGCCGTGCAGCGCTCGATGGTCCAGATGGATGGAGTGGAGGATGGCTGGTTGATGGACACCCCACGCAAACACGGCTACAGCGCCAACAAGGAGGAGGTGGAGTAATGTTTTGGGCTGGAATCATGGGGAGAGAGATTGTCGGCCCCTTTAGGATCCCTGAAGGCGCTAAAGATGAACTCCATAATGTATGTGGATTTTCTCAAACAGCACTTCCTGCCATGGTTCAACAAGAAGAACCGTGTATTTCACAGCAAGATCATTTTTCTGCATGATAATGCACCATCTCATGCTGCACATAAAACATCTGCATCTCTGGCTGATATGGGCATAAAAGGGGACAAACTTATGGTGTGACCCCCATGCTCCCCTGACCTCTACCCCATTCAGAACCTTTGGAGCATCATTAAAAGGAGTGTCTATGATGGCGGGAGGCAGTTCACATCTAAGCAACAGCTCTGGGAGGGTATTCTGTCCTCATGCAAAACAATTGAAGCAGAAACCATCCAAAACCTGACAAATTCAATGGACGAGAGAGTTCAGAAGCTCCTTTCGAACAAGGGGTCCTATGTGAAAATGTAACATCACCTAAAATAAAGTTTTGAGTTGAAAACTGTTTGATTTCAGTTTCTAACAACCTGCTAATGCTTATAATTTCAAAAATGACCATTTTTTTGGTCTTTATTAAAATGAAAAGGTTGATCGAAAAGTTTGGGGGATCTAAGAGTGTGGCAACCCAGTAGTCATGATTACTTCGAATTCTGACAATATGAGGGTCATGCTGCAGGTAATGCAGCAAGAAGGCACTTATGTGCCTTGCGCATCTCGGAGCCCCAAAATTATTTTCCGGGCTAGATGCAGCTAAAAATTATTTTTAATTTTAAATCTGGTGAAGCTTTAGTATAGATGGCCTAATAGGATCAGTGCTGCACACTGCTACAAAGCCCAAATTATTTTCCAGTCAAGATACAGATAAACATGATTAGTAATTTGAAAGCTTAAAACGTTTGGTAGGGTGATTTTAACCAATCATCAAGCTTTTACTCTCCCCAGGATGACACAGGGGTAGAAAAGTAGTTTCGGATCCATGATTTGTTCATCTTTATGAACGTGAGTCTGTCTACATTATCTGTGGAGAGCCGCGTGCGCTTATCTGTCAGCACACCACCAGCAGCGCTGAACACACGTTCAGACAGAACGCTGGCTGCGGGGCATGACAAGATCTCCAAGGCGTAAGTGGCTAGCTCCGGCCATTTATCCAGATTGGAAGCCCAAAAAGAGCAAGGGTCCAGTGACAAAGTCGTGGCTTCAATGTTTACTTGGAGATACTCCTGTACCATCGTCTCTAGGCGTTGACTATGTGTCAGACTTCTTGTCTCCTGTGGCCTTGCAAAGGATGGGCTAAAAAAGTGGTGAAATGATTCCGCAAAATTGATGTTACCAGCAGATACTGTGGTTCTGTTACGGTTTGAGTGCTGAACACTTGACGGTCCCACGGTTGGCAAGTTGGAACTGTGAGATTCACTACGTGCACCACTGGTATTTTGTGGAAAAGCACATGTAAGATTCTGCAACAGTCTCTGCTGATACTCCTGCATGCGTGCATCCCTTTCTATGGCAGGAATAATTTCTGCAAATTTACTTTTGTACCGGGGATCTAACAGTGTGGCAACCCAGTAGTCAGGATTATTTCTAATTCTCACAATTCGAGGGTCATGTTGCAGGTAGTGCAGCAAGAAGGCACTCATGTGTGTTGCGCATCCAGGAGCACCAAGTCCCTGTTGTGTTGGTGGCGAGGTAACAATCATGCTTCCTTCCTCTGTCCTCTCCCCCCAACCTCGCACAACAGAAATGTGATCAAGGTCTCCCTCATCTGATGAGTCTTCCATCAGTTCGTCCTCCACTTCTTCCTGGGCTCCTGCACCTTCCTCACTAGTTTGGCTGCTACCATGCGCCCTGGTAAAACCATCTCCCCCACCCTCACATGCCTGCCGCTTTGGTGCTGCCGACCGTCTGGACCTTGCAGATGTTAGCCCTTCCGCATACAACTCCTCCTCCTCTACTTCCTCCACCTCCTCTTGTGCCACCACCTGACTCCGAATTCTGTTTAACATGTGCTCCAGCATGTAAATCACCGGAATAGTCATGCTGATAATGGCATCGTCAGCACTAAACATCATCGTCGCCATTTCAAAACTGTGCAGAAGGGTGCATAGGTCCCTGATCTGAGACCACTCCTCCAGCGTGATTTGCCCCACCTCTGAATCTCGTTGGCCCAGGCTATACGTCAGAACGTATTGCACCAGGGCTTGTCGGTGCTGCCACAGTCGCTGCAACATGTGCAGAGTTGTATTCCACCGGGTAGGCACATCGCATTTTAGCCGGTGAAGTGGCAGGCCCAACGACTTCTGTAGAGATGTAAGTCGCTGAGCTGCGGGATGCGAACGGCGGAAGTGAGCACACAGCGACCGTGCCCTCTGCAGAAGGCCATCTAGTCTGGGATAGTGGGCTAAAAATTGCTGGACAACCAGGTTCAACACATGAGCCATACAAGGCACGTGTGTGACATTGCCCCGGCGAAGGGCCGCACCCAGGTTTGCAGCATTGTCGCACACGGCCTTCCCTGGTTTCAGGTCCAGTGGAGACAACCATTCATGAAATTGGTTCTCCAGAGCTGACCACAACTCCTCAGCTGTGTGACTCACATTTCCCAGACATTTCAATGTAAAAACCGCCTGATGACGTTGAGCCCTACTGCCAGCATAGTAAGGAGGTGTGCAGGATCCCTTCTGCGCAGTTAGAAAGCTTGTGGCATGACCAGACAGGCTTTGGGTGCAGGTGGAAGACCGAGAGGAGGTTGAGGAGGCAGAAGCAGTGGAGGAACTTTGACATAAAGAGGATTGACGCACAACTCGTGGGGACGGCAAGACTTGGACAGCAGCCCCTTGTCCTGCTGTCACCATAGTTACCCAGTGCCCAGTCAGCGACATGTAACGCCCCTGTCCATGCCTACTCGTCCAAATGTCTGTGGTGAAATGCACCCTGTCACACACAGAGTTTCTCAAAGAAGCGGTGATGTTGTGTGCGACATGCTGGTGGAGCGCAGGCACACCTTTCTTTGAGAAGTAGTGCCGACTGGGCATCTGGTACTGGGGCACTGCGACGGACATAAGGTCTCGAAAATCCTCTGTGTCCACCAGGCGGAAAGGCAGCATTTCTGTAGCCAAGAGCTTGCAGATGGTGAAATTCAACCTCTTAGCTTTCTCATGGCTAGGAGGAAATGGTCTTTTACTTGTCCACATCTGAGGGACCGAGGGCTGGCTATTGTGCTTAGACGGGGTTGATAAGGGTGTCCCCGGCAAACTGCCGGTCTGTGAGGAAGATGCAGGCGGACATGTTAGGTTGCCTTGATCCAAAGGTGGTGCTATCGATGTCGGACAGCGCTCAACATGAGCTGGTGTTACCACCTCCAAAGAAAATGATGACCTGCCAATCACGCTGGCTGTTGCGGGTAAAGAGGTGGCAGGTCTGCGCCCCAAAACAGGTGTGACTGCTGTCCCCCCAGTCACAGAGGATGAAGAGGCCGCGGATGCACAAGATATGGCAGACGGTGGTTGGCCCGGCCGGCTAGGCCGCATTGTAGCACACTGAGCTTCCCACTGCAACTTATGCTTCATGTCCATGTGCCGGTTCATGCATGAAGTACTCAAACTATGTATTTTTTGGCCTCTACTTAGCTTTTGCTGACAAATGTTACAGATAACACGAGTTGGGTCATCTTTATCGATCTGAAAAAATGCCCAGGCTATGCAAGGCTTAGCACCCATGCGACCTGAAGAGCCACCACGACTTGTGGTGAGAGGCAGAGTTGTGTTTGAGGATGCAGTTGTTGACGTGCTTCCAGTACTACGTCTCTGTCCAGGAAGGCGCAACCTGACCTCGTCGTCACTAGCATCTTCCTCCACCTCCTCTGCTGACCTCATCTCTTGGCTGACTGTGGGTTGACAGTAAGTGGGATCTCCAACCTCATCATCATCACCCTGTGCGTTATCACACCCGTCGTCCTCAGAGCCAACCTGTTCCTGCCCTGACAAAAAACTAAAGTTGTCGCTCCAATCAGGTATTTGAGTCTTATCATCGTCTTCCTCATTGTCTCCACCAACAGGAGTTACAGTTTGGGAATGAGGGTCTACATTATGGTCAGAACCTTCTGCGTCTGGTCCTGGATCCGACTCATAAAGATTCTGGGCATCAGTGCAGATCATTTCCTCGTCTGGATTCACAGAAGTGCTGGAGTCGACCTCTGATTCCCAGGCTATAGTATGAGTAAACAGCTCTGCAGACTCAACCATCTGTTCTACCTCATACTCAGACGGGCAGCTGGAGATTTGGGAGCTGTGAGGAAGCAAGTGCGATTGGGGTGACACCTTTGAGGACTGGAGTATTTGTGATGTTGAAGTTGATGTGGAGGAGAGCCCACTTAAAGGAGCACTTGATATCCGTTGAAGCACCTGCTGTTTTTGTGCCTCATCTGGAATTTGTAGCGATTGGCGTGGCCGTAAGAAAGGGATCTTATCAAATTGTCCGCTAAAAGAAGTAGACATTTTAGTTTGGCTGGAAGATGGTCTTTCTTCTGCAGATGTTACTGTTGCTTTAACACCTACCCCACGGACACAACCTTTTTTCCCCTTCCCAACACGCCTATTCCCCTTTCCACCAGCAGCAGGCCTTTTTCCACTCATTTTGGTGGTTAACTAATTCACAACTCTGGAGTTGTTTGCACAAAAAAACAATGGATGGTAACCGAGCAGAGCTGAGTGGCCAAACTGTGGTATTAGGCCAAAACTATTGGCTGGGATAGATGCAGAAAAAAATTATATTCAATTTGCAACCTGATGGAGGTCTGTATAGATGGATTAATAGAACAAGACCCACACACAGCTAGAAGCCCAATATTTTTTCAGAGGTAGATGCAGAAAAAAATATATTCAGTTTGCAACCTGATGGAGGTCAGTATAGATGGACTAATACAACAAGTCCCACACAGCTAGAAGCCCAATATTTTTTCAGAGGTAGATGCAGAAAAAAATATATTCAGTTTGCAACCTGATGGAGGTCAGTATAGATGGACTAATACAACAAGTCCCACACACAGCTAGAAGCCCAATATTTTTTCAGAGGTAGATGCAGAAAAAAATCTATTCAGTTTGCAACCTGATGGAGGTTAGTATAGATGGACTAATACAACAAGTCCCACACACAGCTAGAAGCCCAATATTTTTTCAGAGGTAGATGCAGAAAAAAATCTATTCAGTTTGCAACCTGATGGAGGTCAGTATAGATGGACTAATACAACAAGTCCTACACACTGCTAGAAGGCCAAATATTTTTTCAGAGCTAGATGCAGAAAAAAATTATATTCAGTTTGCAACCTGATGGAGGTCAGTATAGATGGACTAACAGAGAAAGTCCCACACACTACTAGAAGGCCAAATATTTTTTCAGAGCTAGATGCATACAAAAAATTATTTTGAATTTGCAACCTGATGGAGGTCAGTATAGGTGGACTAATAGAGAAAGTCCCACACACTGCTAGAAGGCCAAATATTTTTTCAGAGCTAGATGCAGAAAAAAATTATATTCAGTTTGCAACCTGATGGAGGTCTGTATAGATTGATTAATAGAACAAGACCCACACACAGCTAGAAGTCCAATATTTTTTCAGAGGTAGATGCAGAAAAAAATATATTCAGTTTGCAACCTGATGGAGGTCAGTATAGATGGACTAATACAACAAGTCCCACACACAGCTAGAAGCCCAATATTTTTTCAGAGGTAGATGCAGAAAAAAATCTATTCAGTTTGCAACCTGATGGAGGTCAGTATAGATGGACTAATACAACAAGTCCCACACACAGCTAGAAGCCCAATATTTTTTCAGAGGTAGATGCAGAAAAAAATCTATTCAGTTTGCAACCTGATGGAGGTCAGTATAGATGGACTAATACAACAAGTCCCACACACAGCTAGAAGGCCAAATATTTTTTCAGAGCTAGATGCAGAAAAAAATTATATTCAGTTTGCAACCTGATGGAGGTCAGTATAGATGGACTAACAGAGAAAGTCCCACACACTACTAGAAGGCCAAATATTTTTTCAGAGCTAGATGCATACAAAAAATTATTTTGAATTTGCAACCTGATGGAGGTCAGTATAGGTGGACTAATAGAGAAAGTCCCACCCACTGCTAGAAGGCCAAATATTTTTTCAGAGCTAGATGCAGAAAAAAATTATATTCAGTTTGCAACCTGATGGAGGTCTGTATAGATGGATTAATAGAACAAGACCCACACACAGCTAGAAGCCCAATATTTTTTCAGAGGTAGATGCAGAAAAAAATATATTCAGTTTGCAACCTGATGGAGGTCAGTATAGATGGACTAATACAACAAGTCCCACACACAGCTAGAAGCCCAAATATTTTTTCAGAGGTACTGTAGATGCAGATAAAAATTATTTTGAATTTGCAACCTGATGGAGGTCAGTATAGATGGACTAATAGAGAAAGTCCCACACACTGCTAGAAGGCCAAATATTTTTTCAGAGCTAGATGCAGAAAAAAATTATATTCAGTTTGCAACCTGATGGAGGTCAGTATAGATGGACTAATAGAACAAGTCCCACACACCGCTAGAAGCCCAAATATTTTTTCAGAGGTACTGTAGATGCAGATAAAAATTATTTTGAATTTGAACCTGATGGAGGTCAGTATAGATGGACTAATAGAGAAAGTCCCACACACTGCTAGAAGGCCAAATATTTTTTCAGAGCTAGATGCAGAAAAAAATTATATTCAGTTTGCAACCTGATGGAGGTCTGTATAGATGGATTAATAGAACAAGACCCACACATAGCTAGAAGCCCAATATTTTTTCAGAGGTAGATGCAGAAAAATATATATTCAGTTTGCAACCTGATGGAGGTCAGTATAGATGGACTAATACAACAAGTCCCACACACAGCTAGAAGCCCAAATATTTTTTCAGAGGTACTGTAGATGCAGAAAAAAATTATATTCAGTTTGCAACCTGATGGAGGTCAGTATAGAAGGACTAATAGAACAAGTCCCAAACACAGCTAGAAGCCCAAATATTTTTTCAGAGGTACTGTAGATGCAGAAAAAAATTATATTCAGTTTGCAACCTGATGGAGGTCAGTATAGATGGACTAATAGAATGATGCTATGCCCAAAAGATTTTACTTCACTAGGTGCAGTAAAAAAATTGGTATTCTATACACAGGTGGTATATCTTGCAACACAGATAGGCTACTCCACTGACTAACACACTCTGCAATAGGCCAAAAAGGATTAGCTTTGCTAGATTCAGCCAAATGCTGTGAAAAAAACTTGCACAGCACTGGCACAGACCTGCCTGGCAAAAACTGATAGGAACTGATGTAACCTAGTCCTGAAAAGGACTCCAATTACAATTAGTCTTTACTCCCACAATCTATCTATTTAAGAGCACAGACCTCCCTGATAAAAGTCGTAGGAAATGCTGTAACCTAGTCCTTAAAAGGACTGCAATCACAACTATTCCCTACTCCCAAGCTATCTGTAGATTTGTGCGAAAATTGGCTTGAAATTAACAAGGTATAGCGCACACAGCAACAGCGGTGCCGTCTAACACGCAGCTGCAGCAGTGAGAAAATGGTGGCGACGGGGAAAATGGCTTGGTCTTATAGGGCAAGGACATGTGACATACACTGCCAATGACACATGCCCTTGCTTGTGTGAAAAAAAGCACTTCGCTCCGTGTGTGCGCTGCTGATAGGCTGACAGACTGCACCTCCCCACTGCAAATGAGGGAAAGAGAAAAAAAAATGGAGATCTTCATTGTTCCTGCAGAGATCCATCCCCTGCCCCTCCCCCCACCCTGCTGTACACTCAAACTGCGTATTAACATTAATTTTCATCATTACGGAGAAAAAATCCAGTTATGATTTTGGTGCACGAACAGTTATCGAACATAACCTCGAACAGCCGAATTTTTCTCAAATTGTTCGTGTTCGCCGAACGGCTCGAACACCGCCCAAAACAGCTCGAATTTGAGATTGGCGAACAGTTCGAGTAGAACAACGCTCATCTCTAGTCTTAATACTGTGGTCAGTCTCTTGTAATCGCGGTATTGATTGTTACACCGCTGATTACAAGGCTATTCTATGAAACAGAATAAGGGATTCCTCACTTTAGAATACAGAAGATAAGGAAAAGAAATGTTCCTTATGTCTCTACCTAAGATATAGTTGTGTTATACTAGGAATTGTGTATAGAAAATAAAGATATGTAAACCACTAACAGTATATTCTCATGTATCAGAAAGGTGTTGTCACACCTCCGCAGGTCTAGAACTTATGCCTAGACTGACTATTATCAGTAATTAATATGAATATTAATTACCTGTTATGTGACTTTCCACATTCTTTTCTTGGAGTTCACAAGGAAACATTTCAAATCCCACCATGTCAAAGGGCGTCAGTCACCTGCAAATATTCAAAAGAGTGATAATATGTTCCTGCTACATGCTATACACACCAAAGAGTATGATGGAAAAAGTAATCTGTAAAAAGTCGTAGTTGTGACAATGTGTTTACAATAAAAATGAAACAAAAAAAAAACAATAGAGGAATATTTTTTTACTCTTGTTACAATACAGTAGTAGGTATTTATGTGAAATCTAATTTATTCAAATATAAGTCTTATTGTTTTTTTATGTGTAGTTTTTGTAGTATTATGTGATATTTTTATTATAGTTTACAACCTACCCCCAATTTACCCTTTTAAAAATGAGGAGTGAGAGAGAGAAAAAAAGAAAAAGTGAAAAAATAAGTAAATAAAAAGTAAAAAGGTGCTATATTAACCTTTCTTTTCCTATTTATTTCCTTTACTATTCTAAAGACCCCTTGCATAGTCAATTTATTTCTGCAATGATTATATATAATTGTTTTTTCAACCCCCTTTTTTCTTCAGGTTTCAAATTATCCTCATTTAATTAACTCTGCTGAAAGGGAATTATGTCAGATCATAATAAAGGGTAAGATTCCATTGATCAGGGGCATACATATTAATCACTGAGCCCCATAGCAGAAGTTTTAATAGTCCCCTCACTCCACAAAAAAAAATTGGTAGTATCACAGAAAAGCATATCTTACAACTTTGCAGCCCTTCCAAATGTATTTTCTTCTCATTGAAGCCCTTAGATTCCACCATAAAGTATGAAACCAGCAAAAGTGCCCTCCCCCAAATACAGAGTTATACCCCCACAGTGAATTCCTCCACAGTACCCTCCTCATGCACAGAATAATAACCCTGCTGTCCCTCCCTTCCCTGACAAAGCATGGTGACCCCCAAGACAGTATGATGCCCCAACTGTGATCCTAACACAGCCCTCCATACAATATGATGGCCCACACATAGCCCTCTATACAGAATAATGATCCCACACCCCTCCACACAGTAAGATGGCCCCAACACAATACTCCACATAGTAGGATGGCCCCAACACAGCCCTAGGCACAATATGATGGCCCCCACACAGCCCTCCATACAGTATAATGGCCCTCCACACAGTATGATGGCCCCAAAATGCACGACCATCCACACAGTATGATGGCCCCCACACAGTCCTCTAAACAGCATAATGACCCCCACACAACCCTGCACACAGTATGATGGACCATACTATCCCTCCAAAAGTATAATATTCCCAACAACGCCCTCCAAACAGTATAATGGCCCTCGCATAGCCTTGCAAACAAAATAATTGCCCATCACATAGTTCTCCAAACAGTATCTTAGCCCCCACACAACCCTCAAAACAGTATGATGAACCCCACACAAAGGTCCACACTGTATAATTGCTTGTATACAGTATAATAGTGCCCACTATCACTTCAAACATTATATTGGCCCCTACACAGCCATACAAACATTATAATGGTCCCCCACATAGCCCTGCAAACAGTATTATGGCCCACACATAGCCGTCTATAGCGTATCATGGCCCCAACATAGCCCTCCATATAGTATAATGGCCCTCACATAGCTCCCACACAGTATAATGGTCCTCACATAGCCCTGCAAACAGAATAATGGCCCCACATAGTCCTCCATACAGTATAATGCCCCCACACGACCCTCCATACAGTATGATGGGCCCCACACAAACCTCCACATTGCTTAATTGCTCGTATACAGTATAATGGCCTCCACTAGACCTCCAGACAGTATAATGGCCCCCTAATAGCCATGCTAACAGTAGAATGATGGCCTCCCACATAAGCCTCCAAACAATATACCGGCCCCAACACAGCCTACACAAACTTCCACATTGTATAATTGCTTGTATACAGTATAATGGCCTCCACTAGCCCTCCAGACAGTATAATGCCCCCCCACATAGCCCTGCTAACAGTATAATTGCCCCCCTCACAGCCCTGAAAACAATATTATGGCCCACACTTAGCCCTCTGTATAGTATAATGGCCCACACAGAGCTGTCCAAATATTATAATGGCCCCCACATAGCCCTCCATATAGTATAATGGGCCCCACATAGCCCTACCAATAGTATAATGGCTCCCACGTAGCCCTTCATATAGAATATTGCCCCCACGTCACCCTCCATATAGTATAATGGACCCCATATAGCCTTTCATGTTGTATAATGGGCCCCGCATAACATTTCATGTAGTATAATGGGCCCCACAAAGCCTTGTATTGTAGAATAACGGGCACCACATAGCCTCCCATATAGTATAATGGCCCCCACATAGCCTCCCATATAGTATAATGGGCCCCACGTAGCCTTCCATGTAATATAACAGACAGCTCCCTCTTCTGTCATTGCATTCAACTGTATGCTGATAGAGTTGAAAGTGTGATGCCGGGAGGGCAGGGGTGGGTATTGATGGTAAGTACCACTTTGCATTGGAAGACCCCACCCATCTTGAAAGTGCACAAAAAACATAAGTACTCCTGCTTAAGCCAAATGTTTCCTGCTTCATATCACATCATACTATGCCAATTTAAACTTGTTTCAATTCTGCAAAAACTATGTCCTCATACAGCTATGTTGATGGGAAAAATTATTCCTTGATATGAGGCAAGACTCTTTTTTTCATAAATCGTATTCTTGTGCAAAATATTATATATTGCTAGCAATATGAAGGCTATTTTGTATACAGATACACAAATATCCAGTTTAGTAGTTAGGGATTATAATGTATATAAAGAAATGTGACAAAGGGCCTCCCACTTCCATCTTACTGTATGTATTTCTAACAGGGATGTCAAACTAAGACACACAGAGGGCCAAATAGAAAAACTTGGACAAAGTCGCGGGTCAACCAGTATACAGTATAATGGGCCCCACATAGTCCTCCATACAGAATAATGGGCCCCACATAGTCCTCCATACAGAATAATGGGTCCCACATAGTCCTCCATACAGAATAATGGGCCCCCCATAGTCGTGGGACAACCAGTATACAGAATAATGGGCCCCAAATAGTCCTCCATACAGACTAATGGGCCTCATAGTCCTCCATACAGAATAGTAGCCCAATATAGCGGTGGCGGTTCTGGTGTTACAGGCCAAATATAACCACCCTGCGGGCCAGATATGACCCATGGGCCAGAGTTTGACACGTGTAATCTATAATATGGAGATTTTACAGAACATGGAGACCTGGAACTAAAATCTATTGTGATCGATAGGATTGAATTACCTCTTCTGTGTCACCTTGTCCTCTTTCCCTCCTCCTGTCGGTGTGTGCTCCCTGTGATGGCAATGATCTGAACTGTGACTCTACAGCACCACGTTCTAACATAATATGATGTCACGCCTCTATGACATCACAAAAGAAGATGAGCAAAGGAATCTGGGGACAATGTGGTATGTTGCTGGCATCCAGCCTGCTTTTACCTTACCAGCAATTTACTAATCTCCAGTAACTCTCGAAAGTTTAATTTTCAATAAAGTGAAACTTATTTAATTTTAAAGTAAATTTGTATAAAATAAAAAGAATTATCAATTTTTTTAAAAAAATGAATAAAAGAACAAAATCATCCCAAGGTCTGGCAGTATTTTTACATAAATTTGGTTAGATTTTACCTTTAATGTTTCTGACACTGGTAAAATATGTGATTGGCTGTGATGAGGCCTCGTGTCACCATAATAATACCAGAAAGAGCAGGACATGTTGGAGCAGCTATGGGAACACAGGAGCAGTCAATGCTATCATGCACTGTGTGGGTTGCTGAAACACAGAATAAAGCCTTGTGGTCGCCATGTATCAAATGTGTCTGCGACAAAAAAGTAGTGGTTTTTCAAAATCAACCAAAAAGTCTACTCGCTCTGGACGCTTTATTGGTGGCACCATCATATTTATAATGGCAGTACTGATTTTTGAACTTCCTGGTCATTGTGACCCTCACTGAATCTTAAGATCACAGCTCTGCAATGTCCGAACAGACAGGAGGTCAAGCTTGTGCACTGCAGCTCCATTCATTCTCTAAGGGACTGCTGGAGTTGAATTAATTCAGCGGTATCTCAGGCAGTCCCGTAGACAATGAATGGAGCAGAGGTTTACATGCTGGACCTTCGATTTGCGTTATTGATCGATGAGGGTCCTAGTGGTTGGATCCCCAGCAATCAGGAAGTTATCACCTTTTCTATGGTATAAAATGAATTATGATATTTGGGTGCAATCTGACCCAAGGCCATTTTGGGGGATATGAGTCGCTAATTACATTAGTTTAACTTGCTGGCCTAGAATTAGTATGTATTCTAATTAATAAATTACTGATAGTAATTACCTGTGCCCTGTCACCTCTTCCACATCTTTATGCTTTACCACAATGACATCAACTGCACAAGTGATTGGAATGTAGAGAGCTGAATGTTCTAAGTAATTGTGACATCACCTCTCTATGACATCATCAGTGAGTACAAGCCAAGGATGCAGGAAAGGACATTGGATGATCACATTAAGTGTCATAAAGATGGAGAATGCTCAAGACATTATAAGGACAGATATTTAGGGGTTAGTAAAACCCACCTAACCACCCACCTTCCCTTAAAATAACAATACTTCACTACATACAGCTTCTTAATTGGAAAGGTGTCTGATCAGAGCTTTATTGAATGATGTATTCAACATGTAAAATATGAGAATTAATTTAAAAAAAGTATAAAATACAGTACCCTGTAGTGATTACGAAAAAATTGCAGAGGGCACGCAGATGATATACATTTCCATTTACATACAGTCTTAATAGTCATAAACATCAACATAGTGGAAATATGTATATCTGCTAACTAGATTGGATCGACCAATCGGAACAGAATTAGAACCTATATAAAAATATCCGACAAATAGGTCTTTGATGTAAATAAAAGAGACCTTTATTATAACAAGTAGGGTACATGGTGATACAAACAGGGGTGGATTAAGAGTAGCCAGGGCCTCGGGCAGTTTAGAAGGCGCGGGCCCCCTCCACAGGTACCCGATGTATCACGTGACATGTCACATGATCCCCTTTGATAGATCATGTGATAGGTCATGTGACTAACACAGATGCTTTTGTGACATCTGTAGACGGAAAATTATGGAATTTTTTTTCCATTATGTACACAGCCCTATACATAACATAGCACTATATATAGTAGAGCAGCGGTGGGAGAGTAATTTCCTTCAGGGGCCACATGAGAGACCATGACTGTTGTGGAAGGTGAATCAATAGGCTGAAATTAATTCTGCTCAATATTAATAATATTAACAAAATAATAAAAAAATATATTAATTGTATGATTCAGGCTAAGTGCCCACGATACAGAAATGCTCCGGATTTATCCTGAGCGTTTCTGCATCTCCCTGGCAGAAAAAACGCATGCAGATTGTACATGCGGATTGTACATGCAAACATGTGGATTGTACATGCGGATTGTACATGCGGATTGTACATGCGGATTGTACATGCGGATTGTACTTGCGGATTGTACATGCGGATTGTACATGCGGATTGTACATGCGAATTGTACATGCGGATTGTACTTGCGGATTGTACATGCGGATTGTACATGCGGATTGTACATGCGGATTGTACATGCGGATTGTACATGCGGATTGTACATGCGGATTGTACATGCGGATTGTACATGCGGATTGTACATGCGGATTGTACATGCGGATTGTACATGCGGATTGTACATGCGGATTGTACATGCGGATTGTACATGCGGGTTGTACATGCGGATTGTACATGTGGATTGTACTTGCGGATTGTACATGCGGATTGTACATGCGGATTGTACATGCGGATTGTACATGCGGATTGTACATGCGGATTGTACATGCGGATTGTACATGCGGATTGTACATGCGGATTGTACATGCGGATTGTACATGCGGATTGTACATGCGGATTGTACATGCGGATTGTACATGCGGATTGTACATGCGGGTTGTACTTGCGGGTTGTACTTGCGGATTGTACTTGCGGATTGTACATGTGGATTGTACATGTGGATTGTACATGCGGATTGTACATGCGGATTGTACATGCGGATTGTACATGCGGATTGTACATGCGTTTTCCTGCCAGGGACATGCAGGTGTGAAGCGTTCTTCACATACATTTCCGCATGCGGGTAGTCAGGCGCTTTCCAAGCGATTTTAGCATCACTAGGAAAGTGCTTATCAACTTGGTCACACTATATAAATCCATGCAAACAGCATGGATTTATATATACTGTGATGAAAAGAATGTTTAAAATAAAAAATAAATCTATACTTACCTTCTGATGGCCCCTGGAGTCTTGCTTCTCTCCATTCTCCCTTGTCGGGAGATCGCGGTACACTGAAGGACCTGCCGACGTCAGCGTTGCGTGACCCGTCATCTGACTATGACGTCAACGCAGGTCCTTCAGTCCATCGTGATCTGCCGGCATAAGAGGAAGAGCGCACCGGGGGGCCGCCAGAAGGTAAGTATAATATTTATTTTTTATTTTATTCTTTTTTTCACAGTTTCTATGGTACCCGGGTCCGGAGGAGAGTCTCCTGTCTTCTAGACCTGGGTACCATCTGCACATTGAAACGCGTGGATTCCGCATCTACATATGCAGTGATGCGTAATCCATGCGTTCCAATGCAAGTCAATGGCGGCGAAAAAGCAGCACTTCCGCAAAATAATTGGTAGTGCTGCGTTTTTTTTCGCAATGATAATCCGCAGCGGAAATTTCCGCAGCATGTGCACAGCACATGCGGATTATCATTGGGGAACATGGCAGACCTTCTACCAAGCATTTTTTTAAGCGTTTCTGCAGCGTTTTTGCCGCTGCGGAAAAGCTTAACCGCATCATGGGCACAAAGTCTTAATATTGAGCAGAATTAAGTATGCTGACATCCCCCTATATACAGTTTGAGCCCCCACATAACTCCCTATATATAGTATGAGTCCGCACATAGCTCTCTAGATACAGTATGAGCCGGTACATAGCTCCCTAGATACAGAATGAGCCCTCACATAGCTCCCTAGATACAGTATGAGCCCTCACATAGCTCCCTAGATACAGTATGAGCCCCCACATAGCTCCCTAGATATAGTATGAGCCCCCACATAGCTCACTAGATACAGTATGAGCCCGAACATAGCTCCCTAGATACAGTATGAGCCCGTACATAGCTCCCTAGATATAGTATGAGCGCCCACATAGCTCCCTAGATAAAGTATGAGCCCCCACATAGCTCCCTAGATACAGTATGAGCCCCCGCATAGCTCCCTAGATACAGTATGAGATCCCGCATACCCCCTATATACAGTATGAGCCTGTATGTAGCTCCCTATATACAGTATGAGCCCCACATAGCTCCCTATATACAGTATGAGCACCCACATAGCTCCCTACATACAATATGAGCCCGTACATAGTTCCCTTCTCTGATCGATTGCTACCTGGGAGACATCTCTGACCACCGCATGAGGTGGCCCGAAGGCACCCCCCTGACAGCTGTACCCAGGTCACATGCCCCCCCTGATTCCCCTAGGTATGGCCCTGTATATTTTATATGACAATACATGACTGGTATCTATAGTATAATCAGGGATGTGTCCTTCTGCCAGAAGCCTCTATAGATTGTGCAAGCGCAATACCTGCGCAGTCTGGCCACAGACAGAAAGACACATCCACATCCCAGACAGGGATGAGGAGTGTGGCGCCGGAGATCGCGGTATGCATAAGCACTGAGCGCATACTGTGATCTCCGGTACCATAAACACATACATGTTCGGTCCTGTCATCTCTGGAAAGGCCAGGGGAGGAGTGTGGCGCAGGTTCCGATTTCCGGCGCTATTTTAGTGAAGACAAATATGAACAGTGTCTTCGACAAAATGGACAGCATGGTATGCGCATGCGTTTACTTTGGCGCCATTTTGTTGAATACACTCTGCACATTTGTATTCAGTCAAATGAAACTAGATATCGCGCTATGCGGACATGTGGAGCATAGACCAGAGTGAGGGGGGAGAATATATCAGGATGGGGGGAAGCATGGACCAGGATGGGGGAGTATATACCAGGATGGGGGAGCATATACCAGGATGGGGAGAAGCATGGACCAGGATGGGGGAACATATACCATAATGGGGGGGAAGCATGGACCAGGATGAAGGAGCATACACCAGGATGGGGGAGCATATACCAGGATAGGTGACCAGGATGGGGAAGCATACACCAGTGTGGGGGACCAGGATGGGGGAGCATATACCAGGATGGGGAAGCATACACCAGGATGGGGGAGCATATATCAGGATGTAGGACCAGGATGGGGGAGCATACACCAAGATGGCAGACCAGGATGGGGGAGCATATACCAGGATGGCAGACCAGGATGGGGGAGCATATACCAGGATGGGGGAGAATATACTAAGAGTCACCAGATCTGCACAAAAATTCAGAGTCCTGCAATAAATCACACTGAGCCCCTGCAGAGTGACTACACACATCAGCAGAGCGGATCCTGTACTGACTGATCAACCCTGAACCTACAGGACGTCACATACTATACTGCTCCATATATAATATGTGAGGTTCTGTAGGCAGGTTCAAGTGTGACCAGTACAGTGTATACCCATGTACAAAAAATGTCATCCAGTATATCGATTACTGTATGGTATACTGTGGTACAGACATCAGATTGGATATAACAATGTGTATAGCATATAACATCTAATGTCTGTATCACAGTATATCATACTAGCTACTGACCCTATTCTACGCCCGGGTGGCGAGCTTTTTTAATGGTATATGCTCTCCCATCCTGGCCCCGTATCCTGGTATATGCTCCCCCATCCTGGTCCTCCATCCTGGTATATGCTTCCCCATCCTGCTCCCCCATCCTGGTATATGCTCCTCCATTCTGGTATATGCTTCCCCATCCTGGTCCCCCATCTTGGTATATTCTCCCCTATCCTGGTATATGCTCCCCCATCCTGGTCTGCCATCCTGGTGTATGCTTCCCCATCCTGGTCTCCCATCCTGGTATATGCTCCCCCATCCTGGTGCCCCATCCTGATATATGCTCCCCCACACTGGTGTATACTTCCCCATCCTGGTATATGCTCCCCCATCCTGGTCCCCCATCCTGGTGTATGCTTTCCCATCCTGGTCCCCAATCCTGGTATATGCTCCCCGATTTTAGTGTATGCTCCCCCATCCTGGTGTATGCTCCCCCATCCTGGTCCATGCTTCCCCCCATCCTGGTATATGCTCCCCCCCTCACTCTGGTCCATGCTCCACATGTCCGCATAGCGGGATATCTGATTTCATTTGAATGGATACAAATGTGCAGAGTGTATTCAACAAAATGGCGCCAAAGTACGCGCATGTGCATACCACGCTGTCCATTTTGTCGAAGACACTGTTCATATTTGTCTTCACTAAAATAGCGCCGGAAATCGACGCCTGCACCACACTCCTTCCCTGGCCTTTCCAGAGAGACAGGACCGAACACGTATGTGTTTATGGTGCTGGAGATCGCGGTATGCGCTCAGTGCTTATGCATACCGCGATCTCCGGCGCCACACTCCTCATCCCTGTCTGGGATGTGGATGTGTCTTTCTGTCTGTGGCCAGACTGCGCAGGTATTGCGCTTGCACAATCTATAGAGGCTTCTGGCAGAAGGACACATCCCTGATTATACTATAGATACCAGTCATGTATTGTCATATAAAATATACAGGGCCATACCTAGGGGAATCAGGGGGGGCATGTGACCTGGGTACAGCCGTCAGGGGGGTGCCTTCGGGCCACCTCATGCGGTGGTCAGAGGTGTCTCCCAGGTAGCTGCATTTT
Organism: Phyllobates terribilis; assembly: GCF_046119375.1. NCBI lineage: Eukaryota > Metazoa > Chordata > Amphibia > Anura > Dendrobatidae > Phyllobates > Phyllobates terribilis. The sequence goes on along the minus strand of NW_027363163.1, from coordinate 411,033 downwards.
GCATTCGACCATTCTCTGAGCTGGCTGTGAAACCGGCAATCGATCAGAGAAGGGAGCTATGTACGGGCTCATATTGTATGCAGGGAGCTATGTACGGGCTCATACTGTATATAGGGAGCTATGTGGGGCTCATACTGTATATAGGGAGCTATGTACGGGCTCATAATGTATATAGGGAGTTATGTTCGGGCTCATACTGTATCTAGGGAGCTATGTACGGGCTCATACTGTATCTAGGGAGCTATGTGGGGGCTCATACTGTATCTAGGGAGCTATGTGGGGGCTCATACTGTATATAGGGAGCTATGTACGGGCTCATATTGTATGCAGGGAGCTATGTGGGTGCTCATACTGTATATAGGGAGCTATGTGGGGCTCATACTGTATATAGGGAGCTATGTACGGGCTCATACTGTATATAGGGAGCTATGTGGTTGCTCATACTATATATAGGAGGCTATGTGCGGGCTCATATTGTATATAGGGGCTATGCGGGATCTCATACTGTATCTAGGGAGCTATGTGGGGGCTCATACTGTATCTAGGGAGCTATGTGGGGGCTCATACTGTATCTAGGGAGCTATGTACGGGCTCATACTGTATCTAGGGAGTTATGTTCGGGCTCATACTGTATCTAGGGAGCTATGTACGGGCTCATACTGTATCTAGGGAGCTATGTGGGGGCTCATACTGTATCTAGGGAGCTATGTGGGGGCTCATACTATATCTAGGGAGCTATGTGGGGGCTCATACTGTATCTAGGGAGCTATGTGAGGGCTCATACTGTATCTAGGGAGCTATGTGAGGGCTCATTCTGTATCTAGGGAGCTGTAGATTTATATACTGTGACCAAGTTGACAAGCACTTTCCTAGTGATGCTAAAATCGCTTGGAAAGCGCCTGACAACCCGCATGCGGAAATGTATGTGAAGAACGCTTCACACCTGCATGTCCCTGGCAGGAAAACGCATGTACAATCCGCATGTACAATCCGCATGTACAATCCGCATGTACAATCTGCATGTACAATCCGCATGTACAATCGGCATGTACAATCCACATGTACAATCTGCATGTACAATCCGCATGTACAATCCGCATGTACAATCCGCATGTACAATCTGCATGTACAATCCGCATGTACAATCCGCATGTACAATCCGCACGTACAATCCGCATGTACAATCTGCATGTACAATCCGCATGTACAATCCGCATGTACAATCCGCATGTACAATCCGCATGTACAATCCGCATGTACAATCGGCATGTACAATCCGCATGTACAATCCGCATGTACAATCCGCATGTACAATCCGCATGCGTTTTTTCTGCCAGGGAGATGCAGAAACGCTCAGGAAAAATCCGGAGCATTTCTGTATCGTGGGCACATAGCCTGAGTCATACAATTAATATATTTTTTTATTATTTTGTTAATATTATTAATATTGAGCAGAATTAATTTCAGCCTATTGATTCACCTTCCACAACAGTCATGGTCTCTCATGTGGCCCCTGAAGGAAATTACTCTCCCACCGCTGCTCTACTATATATAGCGCTATGTTATGTATAGGGCTGTGTACATAATGGAAAAACATTTCCTTAATTTTCCATCTACAGATGTCACCAAAGCATCTGTGTTAGTCACATGACCTATCACATGATCTATCAAAGGGGATCATGTGACATTTCACGTGATACATCGGGTAACTGTGGGTGGGCCCACACCTTCTAAACTGCCCGGGGCCCTGGCTACTCTTAATCCACCCCTGGTCAGCCAACACCTAATTTAAATGCTGTGGACTGTCAGTCCTCGTAAATTTTGTGGTCAATTGGTCCACAGTGTAGTCTTAATACTGTGGTCAGTCTCTTGTAATCGCGGTATTGATTGTTACACCGCTGAATACAAGGCTATTCTATGAAACAGAATAAGGGATTCCTCACTTTAGAATACAGAAGATAAGGAAAAGAAATGTTCCTTATATCTCTACCTAAGAAATAGTTGTGTTATACTAGGAATTGTGCATAGAAAATAAACATATGTAAACCACTAACAGTATATTCTCATGTATCAGAAAGGTGTTGTCACACCTCCGCAGGTCTAGAACTTATGCCTAGACTGACTATTATCAGTAATTAATATGAATATTAATTACCTGTTATGTGACTTTCCACATTCTTTTCTTGGAGTCCACAAGGAAACATTTCAAATCCCACCATGTCAAAGGGCGTCAGTCACCTGTAAATATTCAAAAGAGTGATAATATGTTCCTGCTACATGCTATACACACCAAAAGGTATAACACTCTAGGGCCAAAATTACTTATTTCAAAGATAAAGACTGTGGTCAGTCGGTCTGCATTTTATTATAAAAATTGTAGTCAGACAGTCCACAGTCTATTTTAAATTTTATGCTCAATCGGTTCACAGTCTACTGTAAATGTGGTCAGGCAGTCCACATCTAGTCTATATGCTGTGGTCAGTCAGTCCATCCTTTATAATTAATGGCCTTCGGTTGAAACTCAAGCCATGACGACTTGATGTATTAATGATCTTTAGGAAGATCAATCTTGTGCAAGACTAGATCGGTCCACTAGGGCCTTCTTCACCATTATCTTGATAGTATCAATCCATTGGATTGTTTGCTGGTCTTGCACTTTGCTTTGGTCCTTCTATACTTCAAAGTATGATGTCCTTTTCCAGTGATTGCTGTCTTCCATTCAATCCTTAGATAACTGTAAATGCTGTTGTCAGTCAGTCCACAACTAATTCAAATGCTGTGGACTGTCAGTCCTTATAAATGTTGTGGTCATTCAGTCCACAGTGTAATTTTAATAGTGTGGTCAATCTCTTGTAATCGCGGTATTGATTGTTACACAGCTGATTACAAGGTTATTCTATGAAATAGAATATGGGATTCCTCCCTTTAAAAGACAGAGGTTGGCCCACAGTCTAGTCTACTATAAATGTGGTCAAGCAGTCCACACGTAGTGTGAATGCTGTGGTCAGTCAGCCCATTTTTTATTATTAACGGCCTTCGTTTAAAACTCGAGCTATGATGACTTGATGAATTAACGATCTTTAGGAAGATCAATTTTGTGAAAGACTTCATAGGTCCACTAGGGTCTTCTCCACCCTTATCTTGATAGTGTCAATCCTTTGGATTGGCTGCTGGTCTTCCTCTTTGCTTTCTTGCTTCTATACTTCAAAGTATGAAGTTCCTTTTCCTGTGATTGCTGTCTTCCAGTCAATCCTTAGATTAGTGTAAATGCTGTTGTTAGTCAGTCCACAACTAATTCAAACGCTGTGGACTGTCAGTCTTTTTAAATGCTGTGGTCATTCAGCCCACAGTGTAATTTTAATAGTGTGGTCAATGTCTTGTAATTGCGGTATTGATTGTTACACCACTGATTACAAGGCTATTCTTTGAAATAGGATAGGGGATACCTCACTTTAGAATACAGAGGTTGGCCCAAAGTCTAGTCTACTGTAAATGTGGTCAAGCAGTCCACACCTAGTGTGAATGCTGTAGTCAGGCAGTCCACACCTATTGTGAATGCTGTGGTCAGTCAGCCCATTTTTTATTATTAACGGCCTTCGGTTGAAACTCGAGCTATGGCGACTAGATGAATTAACGATCTTTAAGAAGATCAATTTTGTGAAAGACTTCATAGGTCCACTAGGGTCTTCTCCACCCTAATCTTGATAGTGTCAATCCTTTGGATTGGCTGCTGGTCTTCCTCTTTGCTTTCTTCCTTCTATACTTCAAAGTATGAAGTTCCTTTTCCAGTGATTGCTGTCTTCCAGTCAATCCTTAGATTAGTGTAAATGCTGTTGTCAGTCAGTCCACAACTAATTCAAACGCTGTGGACTGTCAGTCTTTTTAAATGCTGTGGTCATTCAGTCCACAGTGTAATTTTAATAGTGTGGTCAGTCTCTTGTAACCACGGTATTGATTGTTACACCACTGATTACAAGGCTATTCTTTGAAATAGGATAGGGGATACCTCACTTTAGAATACAGAGGTTGGCCCACAGTCTAGTCTACTGTAAATGTGGTCAAGCAGTCCACACCTATTGTGAATGCTGTAGTCAGGCAGTCCACACCTATTGTGAATGCTGTGGTCAGTCAGCCCATTTTTTATTATTAACGGCCTTCGGTTGAAACTCGAGCTATGACGACTTGATGAATTAACAATCTTTAGGAAGATCAATTTTGTGAAAGAATACATAGGTCCACTAGGGTCTTCTTCACTGTTTTCTTGAAAGTGTCAATCCTTTGGATTGGCTGCTGGTCTTCCTCTTTGCTTTCTTCCTTCTATACTTCAAAGTATGATGTCCTTTTCCAGTGATTGCTGTCTTCCAGTCAATCCTTAGACTAGCGTAAATGCTGTTGTCAGTCAGTCCACAACTAATTCAAACACTGTGGACTGTCAGTCCTATTAAATGCTGTGGTCATTCGGTCCACAGTGTAGTCTTAATAGTGTGGTCAGTGTCTTGTAATTGCGGTATTGATTGTTACACTGCTGATTACAAGGATATTCTATGAAATAGAATAGGGGTTCCTCACTTTAGAAGACAGAGGTTGGCCCACAGTCTACCGTAAATATTATCAGGCAGTCCACAACTAGTGTGAATGCTGTAGTCAGTCAGTCCATGTTTTATTATTAACGGCCTTCGGTTGAAACTCTTGCCATGACGACTGGATGAAATAACGATCTTTAGGAAGATCAACCTTGTTCAACACTAGATCGGTCCACTAGGGTCTTCTCCACCGTTATCTTGATAGTATCAATTCTGTGGATTGGTTGCTGGTCTTCCTCTTTGCCTTCTTCCTACTATTCTTCCGAGTATGATGTCCCTTTCCAGTAATTGCTGTCTTCCAGTCAATCCATAGACTAGTGTAAATGCTGTTGTCAGTCAGTCCACGCCTAATTTAAATGCTGTTGACTGTCAGTCCTTGTAAATTTTGTGGTTAATTGGTCCACAGTGTAATCTTAATACTGTGGTCAGTCTCTTGTAATCGCGGTATTGATTGTTACACCGCTGATTACAAGGCTATTCTATATAACAGAATAAGGGATTCCTCACTTTAGAATACAGAAGATAAGGAAAAGAAGTGTTCCTTATGTCTCTACCTAAGATATAGTTGTGTTATACTAGGAATTGTGTATAGAAAATAAAGATATGTAAACCACTAACAGTATATTCTCATGTATCAGAATGGTGTTGTCACACCTCCGCAGGTCTAGAACTTATGCCTAGACTGACTATTATCAGTAATTAATATGAATATTAATTACCTGTTATGTGACTTTCCACATTCCTTTCTTGGAGTCCACAAGGAAACATTTCAAATCCCACCATGTCAAAGGGCGTCAGTCACCTGTAAATATTCAAAAGAGTGATAATATGTTCCTGCTACATGCTATACACACCAAAAAGTATAACACTCTAGGGCCAAAATTACTTATTTCAAAGATAAAGACTGTGGTCAGTCGGTTTGCATTTTATTATAAAAATTGTAGTCAGAGAGTCCACAGTCTATTTTAAATTTTATGCTCAATCGGTTCCCACTCTACTGTAAATGTTGTCAGGCAGTCCACATCTAGTCTATATGCTGTGGTCAGTCAGTCCATTCTTTATAATTAATGGCCTTCGGTTGAAACTCGAGCCATGACGACTTGATGTATTAATGATCTTTAGGAAGATCAATCTTGTTCAAGACTAGATCGGTCCACTAGGGCCTTCTTCACCATTATCTTGATGGTATCAATCCATTGGATTGTTTGCTGGTCTTGCACTTTGCTTTGGTCCTTCTATACTTCAAAGTATGATGTCCTTTTCCAGTGATTGCTGTCTTCCATTCAATCCTTAAACTACTGTAAATGCTGTTGTCAGTCAGTCCACAACTAATTCAAATGCTGTGGACTGTCAGTCCTTTTAAATGTTGTGGTCATTCAGTCCACAGTGTAATTTTAAAATTGTGGTCAGTCTCTTGTAATCGCGGTATTGATTGTTACACAGCTGATTACAAGGTTATTCTATGAAATAGAATAGGGGATTCCTCCATTTAAAAACAGAGGTTGGCCCACAGTCTAGTCTACTGGAAATGTGGTCAAGCAGTCCACACCTAGTGTGAATGCTGTAGTCAGTCAGCCCATTTTTTATTATTAACGGCCTTCGGTTGAAATTCGAGCCATGACTACTGGATGAATTAACGATCTTTAGGAAGATCAATTTTGTGAAAGACTAGATAGGTCCACTAGGGTCTTCTTCACCATTATCTTGATAGTATCAATCCATTGGATTGGTTGCTGGTCTTGCTCTTTGCTTTCTTCTATACTTCAAACTGTGATGTCCTTTTCCATTGATTGCTGTCTTCCATTCAATCCTTAGACTAGTGTAATTGCCGTTGTCAGTCAGTCCACAACTAATTCAAATGCTGTGGACTGTCAGTCCTTTTAAATGTTGTGGTCATTCAGTCCACAGTGTATTCTTAATAGTGTGGTCAATCTCTTGGAATCGCGGTATTGATTGTTACACCGCTGATTACAAGGCTATTCTATGAAGTAGAATAGGGGATTCCTCACTTTAGAAGACAGAGGTTGGCCCACAGTCTACTATAAATGTGGTCAGGCAGTCCACACCTATTGTGAATGCTGTGGTCAGTCAGCCCATTTTTTATTATTAACGGCCTTCGGTTGAAACTCGAGCTATGATGACTGTTTGAATTAACGATCTTTAGGAAGATCAATTTTGTGAAAGACTACATAGGTCCACTAGGGTCTTTTCCACTGCTATCTTGATAGTGACAATCCTTTGGATTGGCTGCTGGTCTTCCTCTTTGCTTTCTTCCTTCTATACTTCAAAGTATGATGTCCTTTTCCAGTGATTGCTGTCTTCCAGTCAATCCTTAGACTAGTGTAAATGCTGTTGTCAGTCAGTCCACAACTAATTCAAACCCTGTGGACTGTCAGTCCTTTTAAATGCTGCGGTCATTCAGTCCACAGTGTAGTCTTAATAGTGTGGTCAGTGTCTTGTAATTGCAGTATTGATTGTTACACTGCTAATTACAAGGCTATTCTATGAAATAGAATAGGGGATTCCTCCCTTTAAAAGACAGAGGTTGGCCCACAGTCTAGTCTACTATAAATGTGACCAAGCAGTCCACACCTAGTGTGAATGCTGTGGTCAGTCAGCCCATTTTTTATTATTAACGGCCTTCGGTTGAAACTCGAGCTATGATGACTGTTTGAATTAACGATCCTTAGGAAGATCAATTTTGTGAAAGACTTCATAGGTTCACTAGGGTCTTCTCCACCCTTATCTTGATAGTGTCAATCCTTTGGATTGTCTGCTGGTCTTCCTCTTTGCTTTCTTCCTACTATACTTCAAAGTATGAAGTTCCTTTTCCTGTGATTGCTGTCTTCCAGTCAATCCTTAGATTAGTGTAAGTGCTGTTGTTAGTCAGTCCACAACTAATTCAAACGCTGTGGACTGTCAGTCCTTTTAAATGTTGTGGTCATTCAGTCCACAGTGTAATTTTAATAGTGTGGTCAATCTCTTGTAATTGCAGTATTGATTGTTACACCACTGATTACAAGGCTATTCTATGAAATAGGATAGGGGATACCTCACTTTAGAAGACAGAGGTTGGCCCACAGTCTAGTCTACTGTAAGTGTGGTCAGTCAGCCCATTTTTAATTATTAATGGCCTTCGGTTGAAACTCGAGCTATGACGACTTGATGAATTAACGAACTTTAGGAAGATCAATTTTGTGAAAGACTACATAGGTCCACTAAGGTCTTTTCCACTGTTATCTTGATAGTGTCAATCCTTTGGATTGGCTGCTGGTCTTCCTCTTTGCTTTCTTCCTTCTATACTACAAAGTATGATGTCCTTTTCCAGTGATTGCTGTCTTCCAGTCAATCCTTAGACTAGTGTAAATGCTGTTGTCAGTCAGTCCACAACTAATTCAAACGCTGTGGACTGTCAGTCCTTTTAAATGCTGTGGTCATTCAGTCCACAGTGTAGTCTTAATAGTGTGGTCAGTGTCTTGTAATTGCAGTATTGATTGTTACACTGCTAATTACAAGGCTATTCTATGAAATAGAATAGGGGATTCCTCACTTTAGAAGACAGAGGTTGGCCCACAGTCTACCGTAAATACGATCAGGCAGTCCACAACTAGTGTGAATGTTGTGGTCAGTCAGTCCATTTTTTATTATTAACGGCCTTCGGTTGAAACTCTAGCCATGACGACTGGATAAATTAATGATCTTTAGGAAGATCAATCTTGTTCAAGACTAGATCGGTCCACTAGAGTCTTCTCCACCGTTATCTTGATGGTATCAATCCTTTGGATTGGTTGCTCATCTTCCTCTTTGCCTTCTTCCTTCTATTCTTCCGAGTATGATGTCCCTTTCCAGTAATTGCTGTCTTCCAGTCAATCCATAAACTAGTGTAAATGCTGTTGTCAGTCAGTCCACGCCTAATTTAAATGCTGTGGACTGTCAGTCCTTGTAAATTTTGTGGTTAATTGGTCCACAGTGTAGTCTTAATACTGTGGTCAGTCTCATGTAATCGCGGTATTGATTGTTACACCGCTGATTACAAGGCTATTCTATGAAACAGAATAAGGGATTCCTCACTTTAGAATACAGAAGATAAGGAAAAGAAGTGTTCCTTATGTCTCTACCTAAGATATAGTTGTGTTATACTAGGAATTGTGTATAGAAAATATACATATGTAAACCACTAACAGTATATTCTCATGTATCAGAAAGGTGTTGTCACACCTCCGCAGGTCTAGAACTTATGCCTAGACTGACTATTATCAGTAATTAATATGAATATTAATTACCTGTTATGTAACTTTCCACATTCTTTTCTTGGAGTTCACAAGGAAACATTTCAAATCCCACCATGTCAAAGGGCGTCAGTCACCTGTAAATATTCAAAAGAGTGATAATATGTTCCTGCTACATGCTATACACACCAAAAAGTATAACACTCTAGGGCCAAAATTACTTATTTCAAAGATAAAGACTGTGGTCAGTCGGTCTGCATTTTATTATAAAAATTGTAGTCAGAGAGTCCACAGTCTATTTTAAATTTTATGCTCAATCGGTCCACAGTCTACTGTAAATGTGGTCAGGCAGTCCACATCTAGTCTATATGCTGTGGTCAGTCAGTCCATTCTTTATAATTAATGGCCTTCGGTTGAAACTCGAGCCATGACGACTTGATGTATTAATGATCTTTAGGAAGATCAATCTTGTGCAAGACTAGATCGGTCCACTAGGGCCTTCTTCACCATTATCTTGATAGTATCAATCCATTGGATTGTTTGCTGGTCTTGCACTTTGCTTTGGTCCTTCTATACTTCAAAGTATGATGTCCTTTTCCAGTGATTGCTGTCTTCCATTCAATCCTTAGATAACTGTAAATGCTGTTGTCAGTCAGTCCACAACTAATTCAAATGCTGTGGACTGTCAGTCCTTTTAAATGTTGTGGTCATTCAGTCCACAGTGTAATTTTAATAGTGTGGTCAGTCTCTTGTAATCGCGGTATTGATTGTTACACAGCTGATTACAAGGTTATTCTATGAAATAGAATAGGGGATTCCTCCATTTAAAAGACAGAGGTTGGCCCACAGTCTAGTCTAATGTAAATGTGGTCAAGCAGTCCACACCTGGTGTGAATGCTGTAGTCAGTCAGCCCATTTTTTATTATTAACGGCCTTCGGTTGAAATTCGAGCCATGACTACTGGATGAATTAACGATCTTTAGGAAGATCAATTTTGTGAAAGACTACATAGGTCCACTAGGGTCTTTTCCACTGTTATCTTGATAGTGTCAATCCTTTGGATTGGCTGCTCTTCTTCTTCTTTGCTTTCTTCCTTCTATACTTCAAAGTATGATGTCCTTTTCCAGTGATTGCTGTCTTCCAGTCAATCCTTAGACTAGTGTAAATGCTGTTGTCAGTCAGTCCACAACTAATTCAAACGCTGTGGACTGTCAGTCCTTTTAAATGCTGTGGTCATTCAGTCCACAGTGTAGTCTTAATAGTCTGGTCAGTGTCTTGTAATTGCAGTATTGATTGTTACACTGCTAATTACAAGGCTATTCTATGAAATAGAATAGGGGATTCCTCCCTTTAAAAGACAGAGTTTGGCCCACAGTCTAGTCTACTATAAATGTGGTCAAGCAGTCCACACCTAGTGTGAATGCTGTAGTCAGTCAGCCCATTTTTAATTATTAACGGCCTTCGGTTGAAATTCGAGCCATGACTACTGGATGAATTAACGACCATTAGGAAGATCAATTTTGTGAAAGACTAGATAGGTCCACTAGGGTCTTCTTCACCATTATCTTGATAGTATCAATCCATTGGATTGGTTGCTGGTCTTGCTCTTTGCTTTCTTCTATACTTCAAACTATGATGTCCTTTTCCATTGATTGCTGTCTTCCATTCAATCCTTAGACTAGTGTAATTGCCGTTGTCAGTCAGTCCACAACTAATTCAAACGCTGTGGACTGTCAGTCCTTTTAAATGTTGTGGTCATTCAGTCCACAGTGTATTCTTAGTAGTGTGGTCAATCTCTTGGAATCGCGGTATTGACTGTTACACCACTGATTACAAGGCTATTCTATGAAATAGGATAGGGGATTCCACACTTTAGAAGACAGAGGTTGGCCCACAGTCTACTATAAATGTGATCAAGCAGTCCACACCTAGTGTGAATGCTGTGGTCAGTCAGCCCATATTTTATTATTAACGGCCTTCGGTTGAAACTCGAGCTATGACGACTGGATAAATTAACGATCTTAAGGAAGATCAATTTTGTGAAAGACTTCATAGGTCTACTAGGGTCTTCTCCACCCTTATCTTGATAGTTTCAATCCTTTGGATTGGCTGCTGGTCTTCCTCTTTGCTTTCTTCCTTCTATACTTCAAAGTATGAATTTCCTTTTCCCGTGATTGCTGTCTTCCAGTCAATCCTTAGATTAGTGTAAATGCTGTTGTTAGTCAGTCCACAACTAATTCAAACGCTGTAGACTGTCATTCCTTTTAAATGTTGTGGTCATTCAGTGCACAGTGTAATTTTAATAGTGTGGACAATCTCTTGTAATTGCGGTATTGATTGTTACACCACTGATTACAAGGCTATTCTATGAAATAGGAAAGGGGATACCTCACTTTAGAAGACAGAGGCTGGCCCACAGTCTAGTCTACTGTAAATGTGGTCAAGCAGTCCACACCTAGTGTGAATGCTGTAGTCAGGCAGTCCACACCTATTGTGAATGCTGTGGTCAGTCAGCCCATTTTTTATTATTAATGGCCTTCGGTTGAAACTCGAGCTATGACGACTTGATGAATTAATGATCTTTAGAAAGATCAATTTTGTGAAAGACTACATAGGTCCACTAGGGTCTTCTCCACTGTTATCTTGATAGTGTCAATCCTTTGGAACGGCTGCTGGTCTTCCCCTTTGCTTTCTTCCTTCTATACTTCAAAGTATGATGTCCTTTTCCAGTGATTGCTGTCTTCCATTCAATCCTTAGACTAGTGTAATTGCCGTTGTCAGTCAGTCCACAACTAATTCAAACGCTGTGGACTGTCAGTCCTTTTAAATGCTGTGGTCATTCAGTCCACAGTGTAGTCTTAATAATGTGGTCAGTGTCTTGTAATTGCGGTATTGGTTGTTACACTGCTGATTACAAGGCTATTCTATGAAATAGAATAGGGGATTCCTCTAATTAGAAGACAGAGGTTGGCCCACAGTCTACCGTAAATATGATCAGGCAGTCCACAACTAGTGTGAATGCTGTGGTCAGTCAGTCCATTTTTTATTATTAACAGCCTTCGGTTGAAACTCTAGCCATGACGACTGGATAAATTAATGATCTTTAGGAAGATCAATCTTGTTCAAGACTAGATCGGTCCACTAGGGTCTTCTCCACCGTTATCTTGATGGTATCAATCCTTTGGATTGGTTGCTCATCTTCCTCTTTGCCTTCTTCCTTCTATTCTTCCGAGTATGATGTCCCTTTACAGTGATTGCTGTCTTCCAGTCAATCCATAGACTAGTGTAAATGCTGTTGTCAGTCCACGCCTAATTTAAATGCTGTGGACTGTCAGTCCTTGTAAATTTTGTGATTAATTGGTCCACAGTGTAATCTTAATACTGTGGTCAGTCTCTTGTAATCGCGTTATTGATTGTTACACCGCTGATTACAAGGCTATTCTATGAAACAGAATAAGGGATTCCTCACTTTAGAATACAGAAGATAAGGAAAAGAAATGTTCCTTATGTCTCTACCTAAGATATAGTTGTGTTATACTAGGAATTGTGTATAGAAAATAAACATATGTAAACCACTAACAGTATATTCTCATGTATCAGAAAGGTGTTGTCACACCTCCGCAGGTCTAGAACTTATGCCTAGACTGACTATTATCAGTAATTAATATGAATTACCTGTTATGTGACTTTCCACATTCTTTTCTTGGAGTTCACAAGGAAACATTTCAAATCCCACGATGTCAAAGGGCGTCAGTCACCTGCAAATATTCAAAAGAGTGATAATATGTTCCTGCTACATTCTATACACACCAAAAAGTATAACACTCTAGGGCCAAAATTACTTATTTCAAAGATAAAGACTGTGGTCATTCGGTCTGCATTTTATTATAAAAATTGTAGTCAGAGAGTCCACAGTCTATTTTAAATTTTATGCTCAATCAGTCCACAGTCTACTGTAAATGTGGTCAGGCAGTCCACATCTAGTCTATATGCTGTGGTCAGTCAGTCCATTCTTTATAATTAATGGCCTTCGGTTGAAACTCGAGCCATGACGACTTGATGTATTAATGATCTTTAGGAAGATCAATCTTGTGCAAGACTAGATCGGTCCACTAGGGCCTTCTTCACCATTATCTTCATAGTATCAATCCATTGGATTGTTTGCTGGTCTTGCACTTTGCTTTGGTCCTTCTATACTTCAAAGTATGATGTCCTTTTCCAGTGATTGCTATCTTCCATTCAATCCTTAGATAACTGTAAATGCTGTTGTCAGTCAGTCCACAACTAATACAAATGCTGTGGACTGTCAGTCCTTTTAAATGTTGTGGTCATTCAGTCCACAGTGTAATTTTAATAGTGTGGTCAGTCTCTTGTAATCGCGGTATTGATTGTTACACCGCTGATTACAAGGTTATTCTATGAAATAGAATAGGGGATTCCTCCATTTAAAAGACAGAGGTTGGCCCACAGTCTAGTCTACTGGAAATGTGGTCAAGCAGTCCACACCTAGTGTGACTGCTGTAGTCAGTCAGCCCATTTTTTATTATTAACGGCCTTCGGTTGAAATTCGAGCCATGACTACTGGATGAATTAACGATCTTTAGGAAGATCAATTTTGTGAAAGACTAGATAGGTCCACTAGGGTCTTCTTCAACATTATCTTGATAGTATCAATCCATTGGATTGGTTGCTGGTCTTGCTCTTTGCTTTCTTCTATACTTCAAACTATGATGTCCTTTTCCATTGATTGCTGTCTTCCATTCAATCCTTAGACTAGTGTAATTGCCGTTGTCAGTCAGTCCACAACTAATTCAAATGCTGTGGACTGTCAGTCCTTTTAAATGTTGTGGTCATTCAGTCCACAGTGTATTCTTAATAGCGTAGTCAATCTCTTGGAATCACGGTATTGATTGTTACACTGCTGATTACAAGGTTATTCTATGAAATAGAATAGGGGATTCCTCACTTTAGAAGATAGAGGTTGGCCCACAGTCTACTATAAATGTGATCAAGCAGTCCACACCTAGTGTGAATGCTGTGGTCAGTCAGCCCATTGTTTATTATTAACGGCCTTCGGTTGAAACTCGAGCTATGATGACTGTTTGAATTAACGATCTTTAGGAAGATCAATTTTGTGAAAGACTACATAGGTCCACTAGGGTCTTTTCCACTGTTATCTTGATAGTGTCAATCCTTTGGATTGGCTGCTGGTCTTCCTCTTTGCTTTCTTCCTTCTATACTTCAAAGTATGATGTCGTTTTCCAGTGATTGCTGTCTTCCAGTCAATCCTTAGACTAGTGTAAATGCTGTTGTCAGTCAGTCCACAACTAATTCAAATGCTGTGGACTGTCAGTCCTTTTAAATGCTGTGGTCATTCAGTCCACAGTGTACTCTTAATAGTGTGGTCAGTGTCTTGTAATTGCAGTATTGATTGTTACACTGCTAATTAGAAGACTATTCTATGAAATAGAATAGGGGATTCCTCACTCTAAAAGACAGAGGTTGGCCCACAGTCTACCGTAAATATGATCAGGCAGTCCACAACTAGTGTGAATGCTGTGGTCAGTCAGTCCATTTTTTATTATTAACGGCCTTCGGTTGAAACTCTAGCCATGACGACTGGATGAATTAACGATCTTTAGGAAGATCAATCTTGTTCAAGACTATATCGGTCCATTAGGGTCTTCTTCACCATTATCTTCATAGTATCAATCCATTGGATTGGTTGCTGGTCTTGCTCTTTGCTTTCTTCTATACTTCAAATTATGATGTCCTTTTCCATTGATTGCTGTCTTCCATTCAATCCTTAGACTAGTGTAATTGCCGTTGTCAGTCAGTCCACAACTAATTCAAACGCTGTGGACTGTCAGTCCTTTTAAATGTTGTGGTCATTCAGTCCACAGTGTATTCTTAGTAGTGTGGTCAATCTCTTGGAATCGCGGTATTGATTGTTACACAGCTGATTACAAGGCTATTCTATGAAATAGGATAGGGGATTCCACACTTTAGAAGACAGAGGTTAGCCCACAGTCTACTATAAATGTGATCAAGCAGTCCACACCTAGTGTGAATGCTGTGGTCAGTCAGCCCATTTTTTATTATTAACGGCCTAAGGTTGAAACTCGAGCTATGACGACTGGATGAATTAACGATCTTTAGGAAGATCAATTTTGTGAAAGACTTCCTAGGTCCACTATGGTCTTCTCCACCCTTATCTTGATAGTTTCAATCCTTTGGATTGGCTGCTGGTCTTCCTCTTTGCTTTCTTCCTTCTATACTTCAAAGTATGAAGTTCCTTTTCCCATGATTGCTGTCTTCCAGTCAATCCTTAGATTAGTGTAAATGCTGTTGTTAGTCAGTCCACAACTAATTCAAACGCTGTGGACTGTCAGTCCTTTTAAATGTTGTGGTCATTCAGTCCACAGTGTAATTTTAATAGTGTGGGCAATCTCTTGTAATTGCGGTATTGATTGTTGCACCACTGATTACAAGGCTATTCTATGAAATAGGAAGGGGGATACCTCACTTTAGAAGACAGAGGTTGGCCCACAGTCTAGTCTACTGTAAATGTGGTCAAGCAGTCCACACCTAGTGTGAATGCTGTAGTCAGGCAGTCCACACCTAGTGTGAATGCTGTAGTCAGGCAGTCCACACCTATTGTGAATGCTGTGGTCAGTCAGCCCATTTTTTATTATTAATGGCCTTCGGTTGAAACTCGAGCTATGACGACTTGATGAATTAACGATCTTTAGTATGATCAATTTTGTGAAAGACTACATAGGTCCACTAGGGTCTTCTCCACTGTTATCTTGATAGTGTCAATCCTTTGGATTGGCTGCTGGTCTTCCTCTTTGCTTTCTTCCTTCTATACTTCAAAGTATGATGTCCTTTTCCAGTGATTGCTGTCTTCCTTTCAATCCTTAGACTAGTGTAAATGCTGTTGTCAGTCAGTCCACAACTAATTCAAACGCCGTGGACTGTCAGTCCTTTTAAATGCTGTGGTCATTCAGTCCACAGTGTAGTCTTAATAGTGTGGTCAGTGTCTTGTAATTGCGGTATTGATTGTTACACTGCTGATTACAAGGCTATTCTATGAAATAGAATAGGGGGTTCCTCACTTTACAAGACAGAGGTTGGCCCACAGTCTACCGTAAATATAATCAGGCAGTTCACAACTAGTGTGAATGCTGTGGTCAGTCAGTCCATTTTTTATTATTAATGGCCTTCGGTTGAAACTCTAGCCATGACGACTGGATGAATTAACGATCTTTAGGAAGATCAATCTTGTTCAAGACTAGATCTGTCCACTAGGGTCTTCTCCACCGTTATCTTGATAGTATCAATCCTTTGGATTGGTTGCTGGTCTTCCTCTTTGCCTTCTTCCTTCTATTCTTCCGAGTATGATGTCCCTTTCCAGTAATTGCTGTCTTCCAGTCAATACATAGACTAGTGTAAATGCTGTTGTCAGTCAGTCCACGTCTAATTTAAATGCTGTGGACTGTCAGTAATTGTAAATTTTGTGGTTAATTGGTTCACAGTGTAGTCTTAATACTGTGGTCAGTCTCTTGTAATCGCGGTATTGATTGTTACACCGCTGATTACAAGGCTATCCTATGAAACAGAATAAGGGATTCCTCACTTTAGAATACAGAAGATAAGGAAAAGAAATGTTCCTTATGTCTCTACCTAAGATATAGTTGTGTTATACTAGGAATTGTGTATAGAAAATAAACATATGTAAACCACTAACAGTATATTCTCATGTATCAGAAAGGTGTTGTCACACCTCTGCAGGTCTAGAACTTATGCCTAGACTAACTATTATCAGTAATTAATATGAATATTAATTACCTGTTATGTGACTTTCCACATTCTTTTCTTTGAGTTCACATGCAAACATTTCAAATCCCACCATGTCAAAGGGCGTCAGTCACCTGTAAATATTCAAAAGAGTGATAATATGTTCCTGCTACATGCTATACACACCAAAAAGTATAACACTCTAGGGCCAAAATTACTTATTTCAAAGATAAAGACTGTGGTCAGTCGGTCTGCATTTTATTATAAAAATTGCAGTCAGACAGTCCACACTCTATTTTAAATTTTATGCTCAATCGGTTCACACTCTACTGAAAATGTGATCAAGCAGTCCACATCTAGTCTATATGCTGTGGTCAGTCAGTCCATTCTTTATAATTAATGGCCTTCGGTTGAAACTCGAGCCATGACGACTTAATGTATTAATGATCTTTAGGAAGATCAATCTTGTGCAAGACTAGATCTGTCCACTAGGGCCTTCTTCACCATTATCTTGATAGTATCAATCCATTGGATTGTTTGCTGGTCTTGCACTTTGCTTTGGTCCTTCTATACTTCAAAGTATGATGTCCTTTTCCAGTGATTGCTGTCTTCCATTCAATCCTTAGACTACTGTAAATGCTGTTGTCAGTCAGTCCACAACTAATTCAAACGCTGTGGACTGTCAGTCCTTTTAAATGTTGTGGTCATTCAGTCCACAGTGTATTCTTAATAGTGTGGTCAGTCTCTTGTAATCGCGGTATTGATTGTTACACAGCTGATTACAAGGTTATTCTATGAAATAGAATAGGGGATTCCTCCCTTTAAAAGACAGAGGTTGGCCCACAGTCTAGTCTACTATAAATGTGGTCAAGCAGTCCACACCTAGTGTGAATGCTGTGTAGCGCTGGCGTCCCTGCCCTCTGCTAGGCAGGGACGCTGCTCCCCTCACCGCTCTGCTCCGTGCCCGGCGTCCTCTCCCCGCTCTGCTGTCAGCGCGCGCTCCTTCCCGGCGTCCTCCTCCCGCTCTGCTCTCAGCGCGCGCTCCTTCCCGGCCCCTGTGCTTAGGGCGCGCGCGCGCGCGCTCCCCTCCTCTTAACGGGGCCGCGCGCGCCGTCCTAAGGAGTCCCCGGCCAATGGCCGGAGGACTTCATCATTTATAAGGCACCTCCTCCAAAATGGAGGTGCCCGAGCAATGTTGTTTGCACCTGTGTCTCACCTGTGCTTCAGCCCTCAGGTCCCGTTGCCAGTTACCTGCCAGTTACCTGCCAGTTACCTGCCAGTTTCCTGCCAGTTTCCTGCTAGTTACCTGCCTGATTCCTGCCTGAATACTTGTTACCTGCCTGCCTGCCTGAGGTCCGACGGTCTGCCTTACAACTCCGGTCAGTCTGTCTAAGGACCAACTTGTCCGCTCACCTGGGAGCGCACATCAGCTACCTGCCTGCTTGCCTGAGGTCCGACGGTCTGCCTTACAACTCCGGTCAGTCTGTCTATGGACCAGCTTGCCCCAGCTATCTCAGAGACTCTTGCCCGCTCACCTGGGAGCGCATCTCCGTTACCTGCCTGCTTGCCAGCCCGGAGGTCCCGTTGTCACGTGCGGTGACCACCAGCTATTCCAGAGACTCTTGCCCGCTCACCTGGGAGCGCTTCTCCGTTACCTACCTGCCTGCCAGCCCGGAGGTTCCGCCGTCACGTGCCGTGACCACCTGCTATTCCAGAGACTCTCGCTTGCTCACCTGGGAGCACACATCTACCATCTGCCTGCTAGCCTACCCGGAGGCTCCGCCATCACAGGTCGTACCTACCCCTTACCCAGAGACTGCCCTGATCACTTGCCGTAACTCCCTGTCCGTTCACCCAGAGACTGCCACCCGCTCCCTTACAAGGGCCGCCCCCTTGTATAGTAGCTCAGAGGTTCCGCCTCCCGGACCCGTTACAGTTTGCTCGGGCCATGGAACCCGGTGGCACCCAAGCTCCCTCGCTCTCGGACCTCTGTCTTGAACTGTCCCGTCAGAGGTCCCAACAGGAGGCCATCCTGGGTCACCTGCGGAATGTTAATACTCGCCTGAACACTCTGTCTGATCCACCAACAACCTCCGCCAGTGCCATATCTTGCAATCCGGCAGCTCCGCTGCCCACTAATACTATGGTATCCTACCCCGGACCCCGTCTCTCTGCACCTCCTCGCTTCGGAGGCGACCCCGTCCAGGCTCGGGGCTTCATAAATCAGTGCACCCTGCACTTTGAACTTTTGTCCCATCAGTTTAATTCCGACCGGGCCAAAATTGCCTTTATCATGTCCCATCTCACCGGGGAGGCCCTGGCCTGGCTAAATCCTCTATGGGAGAGAGGAGACCCCCTGGTGTCCAACTTGCCTGCTTTTCTCTCGGCTTTCCGGAAAGTCTTCGACGAACCCGGACGGAAGACCTCATCCGCATCCTCTCTGCTACGCCTCCGTCAGGAGGGTCTCACCGTGGGCCAATATGCCATACGGTTCCGCACCCTTGCCTCGGAGCTGGCCTGGGATAACGACGCTCTGGTATCCGTCTTCTGGGAGGGTCTGTCCGGTCGTATTAAAGATGAACTTGCTGGTCGGGACATTCCTACCTCTCTCGATGATCTAATAACCCTTGCCACCCGGATTGACCTACGGTTCCAGGAGCGTGCCAAAGAGGTCACCCGTGAGAGAAGGATTCCACGTTTAGCTCCTACTTTCCAGAAACCCGTCATTCCCTCCATCTCTCCCCAGGTACACTCTCCTGAGCCTATGCAGGTCGACCAGACCAAGATGGTCAAAACCCGTCAGGACTCACGCCGTGCCGAGGGGAGCTGCTTCTACTGTGGCAGTAAGGAGCACCGGATCCGTGCCTGCCCGGAGAGGTCTGGAAACGCCTGTGTCTAGGTTCGCTCAGAGAGGTCCACCTAGACAAGAATAAATCCTCTCCATCCCTGCTGTTGTCAGTTTCGATCATCTACGGGGAGAACCGTTATTTCGAACTAGCCCAACTTGACTCTGGAGCAGCCGGGAACCTTATTTCACAGTCCCTGGTTGAGAAATACCGCATCCCCACCAAACCTCTGGCTGTACCCTTGTCTGTCGCTGCCGTGGATGGGGGCCTCTTACCTCGCCCCATTCAACTCATCACCGAATCCATTACCCTGCAGGTGGGAATGCTGCATTCTGAAAGTATCTCCTTTCATGTTCTGCCTGGACTCTCTCACGCCCTCTTGCTAGGTCTGCCCTGGCTCCAGAGACATGCACCCGTGCTAGACTGGCAAACCGGAGAGGTCCTTCGCTGGGGACAAGACTGTCATAAAACCTGCCTGGTTCCCGTCCATCCCGTCCGTCCCTCTCCTACCCCAGCTAATCTACCTGGACTTCCGATTCCTTATTGGTCTTATGCAGATGTCTTTAATAAAAAGGAGGCAGAGACATTACCACCACATAGACCATACGACTGTCCCATCGATCTGCTACCCGGTACTACTCCTCCCCGTGGGCGTATCTATCCTTTATCCGCTGCTGAGACCCGGTCAATGTCCGAATATATTGAGGAGAATCTGGCCAGAGGATTCATCCGGAAATCTACCTCCCCGGCGGGAGCAGGCTTCTTTTTCGTCAAAAAGAAGGACGGCTCTCTCCGTCCCTGTATAGACTATAGAGGCCTAAACCTGATCACGGTGAAGAATAAGTACCCCCTTCCGCTCATTCCAGAATTATTTGATCGCCTGAGGGGGGCTAGGATCTTCACCAAACTGGACCTTCGTGGGGCGTACAACCTGGTTCGTATTCGTCAGGGGGATGAATGGAAGACGGCATTCAACACCCGGGACGGCCACTATGAATACCTGGTAATGCCCTTTGGTCTCTGTAACGCTCCTGCCGTCTTTCAAGAGTTGGTCAATGACATCTTCCGGGACCTTCTCTACTCCTGCGTAGTGGTGTACCTGGACGACATCTTGGTCTTCTCTCCGGATCTCCAGACTCACCGGAGGGACGTTCGTCAGGTCCTGCTCAGGCTAAGGCAGAACCATCTCTACGCTAAATTTGAGAAGTGCCTCTTTGAGCAGACCTCGCTTCCGTTTCTGGGCTACATTATCTCTCAGACCGGCCTACAAATGGATCCTGAGAAACTGTCTGCCATCGAGAAATGGCCCCGACCGGAGGGGTTGAAGGCCATTCAGCGATTCCTGGGCTTCGCCAACTACTACCGCCTCTTCATACCACACTTCTCTTCCCGGACGGCCCCAATTTCTGCGCTCACCCGTAAAGGTACTAATCCCAAAGAGTGGCCACCCGAAGCAGAGGAGGCCTTTCTTTCCCTTAAACAGGCCTTCTCTTCCGCCCCGGTGCTGCATCGCCCAGATGGCAACAAACAGTTCTTCCTGGAAGTTGACGCCTCCTCCTCTGGAGCCGGAGCGGTACTTACTCAAAAATCATCTTCCGGGAGGATGGTAACTTGTGGCTTCTTCTCTAAACTCTTCTCCTCCTCTGAGCGCAACTATTCCATAGGAGACCGAGAGTTATTGGCCATCAAACTGGCATTGGAGGAGTGGCGTTACCTGCTCGAGGGGGCTCTTCACCCAGTAATAATTTACACTGACCACAAGAACTTGGCTTACCTCCAGCATGCCCAGAGACTTAACCCGCGCCAAGCCCGGTGGTCCTTGTTTTTTGCTCGTTTTGATTTTGTCCTTCATTTTCGCCCGGCTGACAAAAACGTCAAGGCGGACGCCTTGTCTCGGTCCTTTCTGGTGTCTGATCTCGAGGAGGATCCGAAACATATCATCGATCCCGCCAGAGTAATGCAGGTGGCTCCCGTGAGTCTAAATCGTCTTCCTCCTGGTAAGACGTTCGTACCAGTACCTGATCGGGAGAAGATCCTACACTGGGGTCATTCGTCTAAACTAGCTGGCCACGCCGGTCAGAAAAAGACCCTCCAGCTTATTACCCGGCACTACTGGTGGCCTAACCTGCACAAGGATGTAATAGACTTTGTTTCTGCCTGTGTGTCCTGCGCCCGCAACAAAGTTCCGAGACACTTGCCGGCCGGCCGCCTCCTACCTCTGCCAGTACCTGCTGCCCCCTGGCAGCATATAGCGATGGACTTCATTACTGATCTACCCGTCTCTGCCGGTTGTACGGTCATTTGGGTGGTCGCTGACCGCTTCTCCAAGATGGCTCACTTCATTCCACTGCCAGGTCTTCCGTCTGCACCCGAGCTGGCTAAAGACTTTATCCGCCACATCTTCCGTCTTCATGGCCTGCCCCGTCACATCGTGTCGGATCGTGGGGTACAGTTCACTTCCCGTTTCTGGAGAGCCACTTGTAAATTGCTGGACGTCACCCTGGACTTCTCCGCTTACCACCCACAGTCTAATGGTCAAGTGGAGCGGATCAATCAGAACCTGACCAGTTACCTTCGGCACTTCGTTAATGCCCACCATTCTGACTGGGTGGATCTCCTGCCATGGGCCGAATTCTCGTACAACAATCACGAGAGCGAGTCTTCCTCCAAATCCCCGTTTTTTGTAGTCTACGGTCAGCATCCTCGGATCCCGTTTCCCGTCTCCACCTCGGCGGACAATCCGGCTGCGGAATCTCTTATTAACAAATTTTCCTCCATATGGGAGAGTACCCGGTCCGCACTCCTTCTGTCATCCGAGCGTATGAAAAAACACGCTGACAAAAAACGTCTGGACCCTCCTCAATTCCGCCCTGGGGATAAAGTCTGGCTCTCGTCCAAATATGTCCGGCTCAAGATCCCTTCCTATAAGTTAGGGCCTCGGTTCATCGGCCCACTGGAGGTCATCAGTCAGATCAACCCGGTGGCCTATAAATTGAAACTCCCGGCCAACTTACGGATCCCTAACTCCTTCCATGTGTCTCTCCTCAAACCTGTGGTGCTTAACTCTTTTTCCAAGTCTACAGGTACGCCTCCTGCTCCGGTTTCTGCTGAGGACGAGTTTGAGGTAGAGAACATTCTTGCCACCAAAAGGGTAAGAGGAAAGACCTTTTTTCTGGTAGATTGGAAGGGGTTTGGTCCTGAGGAGAGAACGTGGGAGCCCCGGGAGAACATCCATGCCCCTCTCATCCTAGCTAAATTTCTGTCTGGCCTAAAAAAGGGGGGGCCTAAAGGGGGGGGTACTGTAGCGCTGGCGTCCCTGCCCTCTGCTAGGCAGGGACGCTGCTCCCCTCACCGCTCTGCTCCGTGCCCGGCGTCCTCTCCCCGCTCTGCTGTCAGCGCGCGCTCCTTCCCGGCGTCCTCCTCCCGCTCTGCTCTCAGCGCGCGCTCCTTCCCGGCCCCTGTGCTTAGGGCGCGCGCGCGCGCGCTCCCCTCCTCTTAAAGGGGCCGCGCGCGCCGTCCTAAGGAGTCCCCGGCCAATGGCCGGAGGACTTCATCATTTATAAGGCACCTCCTCCAAAATGGAGGTGCCCGAGCAATGTTGTTTGCACCTGTGTCTCACCTGTGCTTCAGCCCTCAGGTCCCGTTGCCAGTTACCTGCCAGTTACCTGCCAGTTACCTGCCAGTTTCCTGCCAGTTTCCTGCTAGTTACCTGCCTGATTCCTGCCTGAATACTTGTTACCTGCCTGCCTGCCTGAGGTCCGACGGTCTGCCTTACAACTCCGGTCAGTCTGTCTAAGGACCAACTTGTCCGCTCACCTGGGAGCGCACATCAGCTACCTGCCTGCTTGCCTGAGGTCCGACGGTCTGCCTTACAACTCCGGTCAGTCTGTCTATGGACCAGCTTGCCCCAGCTATCTCAGAGACTCTTGCCCGCTCACCTGGGAGCGCATCTCCGTTACCTGCCTGCTTGCCAGCCCGGAGGTCCCGTTGTCACGTGCGGTGACCACCAGCTATTCCAGAGACTCTTGCCCGCTCACCTGGGAGCGCTTCTCCGTTACCTACCTGCCTGCCAGCCCGGAGGTTCCGCCGTCACGTGCCGTGACCACCTGCTATTCCAGAGACTCTCGCTTGCTCACCTGGGAGCACACATCTACCATCTGCCTGCTAGCCTACCCGGAGGCTCCGCCATCACAGGTCGTACCTACCCCTTACCCAGAGACTGCCCTGATCACTTGCCGTAACTCCCTGTCCGTTCACCCAGAGACTGCCACCCGCTCCCTTACAAGGGCCGCCCCCTTGTATAGTAGCTCAGAGGTTCCGCCTCCCGGACCCGTTACATGCTGTAGTCAGTCAGCCCATTTTTTATTATTAACGGCCTTCGGTTGAAATTCGAGCCTTGACTACTGGATGAATTAACGATCTTTAGGAAGATATATTTTGTGAAAGACTAGATAGGTCCACTAGGGTCTTCTTCACCATTATCTTGATAGTATCAATCCATTGGATTGGTTGCTGGTCTTGCTCTTTGCTTTCTTCTATACTTCAAACTATGATGTCCTTTTCCATTGATTGATGTCTTCCATTCAGTCCTTAGACTAGTGTAAATGCTGTTGTCAGTCAGTCCACAAGTAATCCAAATGCTGTGGACTGTCGGTCCTTTTAAATGTTGTGGTCATTCAGTCCACAGTGTATTCTTAATAGTGTGGTCAATCTCTTGGAATCGCGGTATTGATTGTTACACCGCTGATTACAAGACTATTCTATGAAATAGAATAGGGGATTCCTCACTTTAGAAGACAGAGGTTGGCCCACAGTCTACTATAAATGTGATCAAGCAGTCCACACCTAGTGTGAATGCTGTGGTCAGTCAGCCCATATTTTATTATTAACGGCCTTCGTTTGAAACTCGAGCTATGACGACTGGATGAATTAACGATCTTTAGGAAGATCAATTTTGTGAAAGACTTCATAGGTCTACTAGGGTCTTCTCCACCCTTATCTTGATAGTGTCAATACTTTGGATTGGCTGCTGGTCTTCCTCTTTGCTTTCTTCCTTCTATACTTCAAAGTATGATGTCCTTTTCCAGTGATTGCTGTCTTCCAGTCAATCCTTAGATTAGTGTAAATGCTGTTGTCAGTCAGTCCACAACTAATTCAAACGCTGTGGACTGTCAGTCCTTTTAAATGTTGTGGTCATTCAGTCCACAGTGTAATTTTAATAGTGTGGTCAATCTCTTGTAATTGCGGCATTGATTGTTACACCACTGATTACAAGGCTATTCTATGAAATAGGAAAGGGGATACCTCACTTTAGAAGACAGAGGTTGGCCCACAGTCTAGTCTACTGTAAATGTGGTCAAGCAGTCCACACCTAGTGTGAATGCTGTTGTCAGACAGTCCACACCTGTGAATGCTGTGGTCAGTCAGCCCATTTTTTATTATTAATGACCTTCGTTTGAAACTCGAGCTATGACGACTGGATGAATTAACGATCTTTAGGAAGATCAATTTTGTGAAAGACTACATAGGTCCACTAGGGTCTTCTCCACTGTTATCTTGATAGTGTCAATCCTTTGGATTGGCTGCTGGTCTTCCTCTTTGCTTTCTTCCTTATATACTTCAAAGTATGATGTCCTTTTCCAGTGATTGCTGTCTTCCAGTCAATTCTTAGACTAGTGTAAATGCTGTTGTCAGTCAGTCCACAACTAATTCAAACGCTGTGGACTGTCAGTCCTTTTAAATGCTGTGGTCATTCAGTAAACAGTGTAGTCTTAATAGTGTGGTCAGTGTCTTGTAATTGCGGTATTGATTGTTACACTGCTGATTACAAGGCTATTCTATGAAATAGGATAGGGGGTTACTCACTTTAGAAGACAGAGGTTGGCACACAGTCTACCGTAAATATGATCAGGCAGTCCACAACTAGTGTGAATGCTGTGGTCAGTCAGTCCATTTTTTATTATTAACGGCCTTCGGTTGAAACTCTAGCCATGACGACTGGATGAATTAACGATCTTTAGGAAGATCAATTTTGTGAAAGACTAGATCGGTCCACTAGGGCCTTCTTCACCATTATCTTGATAGTATCAATCCATTGGATTGTTTGCTGGTCTTGCACTTTGCTTTGGTCCTTCTATACTTCAAAGTATGATGTCCTTTTCCAGTGATTGCTCTCTTCCATTCAATCCTTAAACTACTGTAAATGCTGTTGTCAGTCAGTCCACAACTAATTCAAATGCTGTGGACTGTCAGTCCTTTTAAATGTTGTGGTCATTCAGTCCACAGTGTAATTTTAATAGTGTGGTCAGTCTCTTGTAATCGCGGTATTGATTGTTACACAGCTGATTACAAGGTTATTCTATGAAATAGAATAGGGGATTACTCCCTTTAAAAGACAGAGGTTGGCCCACAGTCTAGTCTACTATAAATGTGGTCAAGCAGTCCACACCTAGTGTGAATGCTGTAGTCAGTCAGCCCATTTTTTATTATTACGGCCTTCGGTTGAAATTCGAGCCATGACTACTGGATGAATTAACGATCTTTAGGAAGATCAATTTTGTGAAAGACTAGATAGGTCCACTAGGGTCTTCTTCACCATTATCTTGATAGTATCAATCCATTGGATTGGTTGCTGGTCTTGCACTTTGCTTTCTTCTATACTTCAAACTTTGATGTCCTTTTCATTGATTGCTGTCTTCCATTCAATCCTTAGACTAGTGTAATTGCCGTTGTCAGTCAGTCCACAACTAATTCAAACGCTGTGGACTGTCAGTCCTTTTAAATGTTGTGGTCATTCAGTCCACAGTGTATTCTTAATAGTGTGGTCAATCTCTTGGAATCGCGGTATTGATTGTTACACTGCTGATTACAAGGCTATTCTATGAAATAGAATAGGGGGTTCCTCACTTTAGAAGACAGAGGTTGGCCCACAGTCTACCGTAAATATGATCAGGCAGTCCACAACTAGTGTGAATGCTGTGGTCAGTCAGTCCATTTTTTATTATTAACGGCCTTCGGTTGAAACTCTAGCCATGACGACTGGATGAATTAACGATCTTTAGGAAGATCAATCTTGTTCAAGACTAGATCGGTCCACTAGGGTCTTCTCCACCGTTATCTTGATAGTATCAATCCTTTGGATTGGTTGCTCGTCTTCCTCTTTGCCTTCTTCCTTCTATTCTTCCGAGTATGATGTCCCTTTCCAGTAATTGCTGTCTTCCAGTCAATCCATAGACTAGTGTAAATGCTGTTGTCAGTCAGTCCACGCCTAATTTAAATGCTGTGGACTGTCAGTCCTTGTAAATTTTGTGGGTAATTAGTCCACAGTGTAGTCTTAATACTGTGGTCAGTCTCTTGTAATCGCGGTATTGATTGTTACACCGCTGATTACAAGGCTATTCTATGAAACAGAATAAGGGATTCCTCACTTTGGAATACAGAAGATAAGGAAAAGAAATGTTCCTTATGTCTCTACCTAAGATATAGTTGTGTTATACTAGGAATTGTGTATAGAAAATAAACATATGTAAACCACTAACAGTATATTCTCATGTATCAGAAAGGTGTTGTCACACCTCCGCAGGTCTAGAACTTATGCCTAGACTGACTATTATCAGTAATTAATATGAATATTAATTACCTGATATGTGACTTTCCACATTCTTTTCTTGGAGTTCACAAGGAAACATTTCAAATCCCACCATGTCAAAGGGCGTCAGTCACCTGTAAATATTCAAAAGAGTGATAATATGTTCCTGCTACATGCTATACACACCAAAAAGTATAACACTCTAGGGCCAAAATTACTTATTTCAAAGATAAAGACTGTGGTCAGTCGGTCTGCATTTTATTATAAAAATTGTAGTCAGAGAGTCCACAGTCTATTTTAAATTTTATGCTCAATCGGTTCACAGTCTACTGTAAATGTGGTCAGGTAGTCCACATCTAGTCTATATGCTGTGGTCAGTCAGTCCATACTTTATAATTAATGGCCTTCGGTTGAAACTCGAGCCATAACGACTTCATGTGTTAATGATCTTTAGGAAGATCAATCTTGTGCAAGACTATATCGGTCCACTAGGGCCTTCTTCACAATTATCTTGATAGTATCAATCCATTGGATTGTTTGCTGGTCTTGCACTTTGCTTTGGTCCTTCTATACTTCAAAGTATGATGTCCTTTTCCAGTGATTGCTGTCTTCCATTCAATCCTTAGATAACTGTAAATGCTGTTGTCAGTCAGTCCACAACAAATTCAAACGCTGTGGACTGTCAGTCATTTTAATTGTTGTGGTCATTCAGTGCACAGTGTAATTTTAATAGTGTGGTCAGTCTCTTGTAATCACGGTATTGATTGTTACACAGCTGATTACAAGGTTATTCTATGAAATAGAATAGGGGATTCCTCCATTTAAAAGACAGAGGTTGGCCCACAGTCTAGTCTACCGGAAATGTGGTCAAGCAGGCCACACCTAGTGTGAATGCTGTAGTCAGTCAGCCCATTTTTTATTATTAACGGCCTTCGGTTGAAATTCGAGCCATGACTACTGGATGAATTAACAATCTTTAGGAAGATCAATTTTGTGAAAGACTAGATAGATCCACTAGGGTCTTCTTCACCATTATCTTGATAGTATCAATCCATTGGATTGGTTGCTGGTCTTGCTCTTTGCTTTCTTCTATACTTCAAACTATGATGTCCTTTTCCATTGATTGCTGTCTTCCATTCAATCCTTAGACTAGTGTAATTGCCGTTGTCAGTCAGTCCACAACTAATTCAAACGCTGTGGACTGTCAGTCCTTTTAAATGTTGTGGTCATTCAGTCCACAGTGTATTCTTAGTAGTGTGGTCAATCTCTTGGAATCGCGGTATTGATTGTTACACCGCTGATTACAAGGCTATTCTATGAAATAGGAAAGGGGATTCCACACTTTAGAAGACAGAGGTTGGCCCACAGTCTACTATCAATGTGATCAAGCAGTCCACACCTACTGTGAATGCTGTGGTCAGTCAGCCCATTTTTTATTATTAACGGCCTTCGGTTGAAACTCTAGCAATGACGACTGGATGAATTAACGATCTTTAGGAAGATCAATATTGTGAAAGACTTCATAGGTCCACTAGGGTCATCTCCACCCTTAAATTGATAGTGTCAATCCTTTGGATTGGCTGCTGGTCTTCCTCTTTGCTTTCTTCCTTCTATACTTCAAAGTATGAAGTTCCTTTTCCAGTGATTGCTGTCTTCCAGTCAATCCTTAGATTAGTGTAAATGCTGTTGTTAGTCAGTCCACAACTAATTCAAATGCTGTGGACTGTCAGTCCTTTTAAATGTTGTGGTCATTCAGTCCACAGTGTAATTTTAATAGTGAGTTCAATCTCTTGTAATTGCGGTATTGATTGTTACACCACTGATTACAAGGCTATTCTATAAAATAGGAAAGGGGATACCTCACTTTAGAAGACAGAGGTTGGCCCACAGTCTAGTCTACTGTAAATGTGGTCAAGCAGTCCACACCTAGTGTGAATGCTGTAGTCAGGCAGTCCACACATATTGTGAATGCTGTGGTCAGTCAGCCCATTTTTTATTATTAATGACCTTCGGTTGAAACTCGAGCTATGACGACTTGATGAATTAACGATCTTTAGGAAGATCAATTTTGTGAAAGACTACATAGGTCCACTAAGGTCTTCTCCACTGTTATCTTGATAGTGTCAATCCTTTGGATTGGCTGCTGGTCTTCCTCTTTGCTTTCTTCCTTCTATACTTCAAAGTATGATGTCCTTTTCCAGTGATTGCTGTCTTCCAGTCAATCCTTAGACTAGTGTAAATGCTGTTGTCAGTCAGTCCACAACTAATTCAAACGCTGTGGACTGTCAGTCCTTTTAAATGCTGTGGTCATTCAGTCCACAGTGTAGTCTTAATAGTGTGGTCAGTGTCTTGTAATTGCGGTATTGATTGTTACACTGCTGATTACAATGCTATTCTAGGAAATAGAATAGGGGATTCCTCACTTTAGAAGACAGAGGTTGGCCCACAGTCTAACGTAAATATGATCAGGCAGTCCACAACTAGTGTGAATGCTGTGGTCAGTCAGTCCATTTTTTATTATTAACGGCCTTCGGTTGAAACTCTAGCCATGACGACTGGATGAATTAACGATCTTTAGTAAGATCCATCTTGTTCAAGACAAGATCGGTCCACTAGGGTCTTCTCCACCATTATCTTGATAGTATCAATCCTTTGGATTGGTTGCTGGTCTTCCTCTTTGCCTTCTTCCTTCCATTCTTCCGAGTATGATGTCCATTTCCAGTAATTGCTGTCTTCCAGTCAATCCATAGACTAGTGTAAATGCTGTTGTTAATCAGTCCACGCCTAATTTAAATGCTGTGGACTGTCAGTCCTTGTAAATTTTGTGGTTAATTGGTCCACAGTTTAGTCTTAATACTGTCGTCAGTCTCTTGTAATCGCGGTATTGATTGTTACACCGCTGATTACAAGACTATTCTATGAAACAGAATAAGGGATTCCTCACTTTAGAATACAGAAGATAAGGAACAGAAGTGTTCCTTATGTCTCTACCTAAGATATGGTTGTGTTATACTAGGAATTGTGTATAGAAAATATACATATGTAAACCACTAACAGTATATTCTCATGTATCAGAAAGGTGTTGTCACACCTCCGCAGGTCTAGAACTTATGCCTAGACTGACTATTATCAGTAATTAATATGAATATTAATTACCTGTTATGTGACTTTCCACATTCTTTTCTTGGAGTCCACAAGGAAACATTTCAAATCCCACCATGTCAAAGGGCGTCAGTCACCTGTAAATATTCAAAAGAGTGATAATATGTTCCTGCTACATGCTATACACACCAAAAAGTATAACACTCTAGGGCCAAAATTACGTATTTCAAAGATAAAGACTGTGGTCAATCGGTCTGTATTTTATTATAAAAATTGTATTCAGACAGTCCACAGTCTATTTTAAATTTTATAATCAATCGGTTCACAGTGTACTGTAAATGTGGTCAGGCAGTCCACATCTACTGTATATGCTGTTTTCAGTCAGTCTATCCCTTATAATTAATGGCTTTCGGTTGAAACTCGAGCCATGACGACTTGATGAATTAATGATCTTTAGGAAGATCAATCTTGTGCAAGATTAGATCGGTCCACTAGGGTCTTCTTCACCATTATCTTGATAGTATCAATCCATTGGATTGTTTGCTGGTCTTGCACTTTGCTTTGGTCCTTCTAAACTTCAAAGTATGATGTCCTTTTCCAGTGATTGCTGTCTTCCATTCAATCCTTAGACTACTGTAAATGCTGTTGTCAGTCAGTCCACAACTAATTCAAATGCTGTGGACTGTCAGTCCTTTTAAATGTTGTGGTCATTCAGTCCACAGTGTAATTTTAATAGTGTGGTCAGTCTCTTGTAATCGCGGTATTGATTGTTACACTGCTAATTACAAGGTTATTCTATGAAATAGAATAGGGGATTCCTCACTTTAGAAGACAGAGGTTGGCCCACAGTCTACTATAAATGTGATCATTCAGTCCACACCTAGTGTGAATGCTGTGGTCAGTCAGCCCATTTTTTATTATTAACGGCCTTCGGTTGAAACTCGAGCTATGACGACTGGATGAATTAACGATCTTTAGGAAGATCAATTTTGTGAAAGACTTCATAGGTCAACTAGGGTCTTCTCCACCCTTATCTTGATAGTGTCAATCCTTTGGATTGGCTGCTGGTCTTCCTCTTTGCTTTCTTCCTTCTATACTTCAAAGCATGAAGTTCCTTTTCCCGTGATTGCTGTCTTCCATTCAATCCTTAGATTAGTGTAAATGCTGTTGTTAGTCAGTCCACAACTAATTCAAACGCTGTGAACTGTCAGTCCTTTTAAATGTTGTGGTCATTCAGTCCACAGTGTAATTTTAATAGTGTGTTCAATCTCTTGTAATTGCGGTATTGATTGTTACACCACTGATTACAAGGCTATTCTATGAAATAGGAAAGGGGATACCTCACTTTAGAAGACAGAGGTTGGCCCACAGTCTAGTCTACTGTAAATGTGGTCAAGCAGTCCACACCTAGTGTGAATTCTGTAGTCAGGCAGTCCACACATATTGTGAATGCTGTGGTCAGTCAGCCCATTTTTTATTATTAATGACCTTCGGTTGAAACTCGAGCTATGACGACTTAATGAATTAACGATCTTTAGGAAGATCAATTTTGTGAAAGACTACATAGCTCCACTAGGGTCTTCTCCACTGTTATCTTGATAGTGTCAATCCTTTGGATTGGCTGCTGGTCTTCCTCTTTGCTTTCTTCCTTCTATACTTCAAAGTATGATGTCCTTTTCCAGTGATTGCTGTCTTCCAGTCAATCCATAGACTAGTGTAAATGCTGTTGTCAGTCAGTCCACGCCTAATTTAAATTATGTGGACTGTCAGTCCTTGTAAATTTTGTGGTCAATTGGTCCACAGTGTACTCTTAATACTGTGGTCAGTCTCTTGTAATCGCGGTATTGATTGTTACACCGCTGATTACAAGGCTATTCTATGAAACAGAATAAGGGATTCCTCACTTTAGAAGACAGAAGATAAGGAAAAGAAATGTTCCTTATGTCTCTAACTAAGATATAGTTGTGTTATACTAGGAATTGTGTATAGAAAATAAACATATGTAAACCACTAACAGTATATTCTCATGTATCAGAAAGGTGTTGTCACACCTGCGCAGGTCTAGAACTTATGCCTAGACTGACTATTATCAGTAATTAATATGAATATTAATTACCTGTTATGTGACTTTCCACATTCTTTTCTTGGAGTTCACAAGGAAACATTTCAAATCTCACGATGTCAAAGGGCGTCAGTCACCTGTAAATATTCAAAAGAGTGATAATATGTTCCTGCTACATGCTATACACACCAAAGAGTATGATGGAAAAAGTAATCTGTAAAAAGTCGTAGTTGTGACAATATGTTTACAATAAAAATGAAACAAAAAAAAAACAATAGAGGAATATTTTTTTACTCTTGTTACAATACAGTAGTAGGTATTTATGTGAAATCTACTTTATTCAAATATAAGTCTTATTCTTTTTTATGTGTAGTTTTTGTAGTATTATGTGACATTTTTAATATTTTTATTATAGTTTACAACCTACCCCCAATTTACCCTTTTAAAAATGAGGAGTGAGAGAGAGAAAAAAAGAAAAAGTGAAAAAATAAGTAAATAAAAAGTAAAAAGGTGCTATATTAACCTTTCTTTTCCTATTTATTCCCTTTACTATTCTAAAGACCCCTTGCATAGTCAATTTATTTCTGCAATGATTATATATAATTGTTTTTTCAACCCCCTTTTTTCTTCAGGTTTCAAATTATCCTCATTTAATTAACTCTGCTGAAAGGGAATTATGTCAGATCATAATAAAGGGTAAGATTCCATTGATCAGGGGCATACATATTAATCACTGAGCCCCATAGCAGAAGTTTTAATAGTCCCCTCACTCCACAAAAAAAAATTGGTAGTATCACAGAAAAGCATATCTTACAACTTTGCAGCCCTTCCAAATGTATTTTCTTCTCATTGAAGCCCTTAGATTCCACCATAAAGTATGAAACCAGCAAAAGTGCCCTCCCCCAAATACAGAGTTATATCCCCACAGTGAATTCCTCCACAGTACCCTCCTCATGCACAGAATAATAACCCTGCTGTCCCTCCCTTCCCTGACAAAGCATGGTGACCCCCAAGACAGTATGATTCCCCAACTGTGATCCCAACACAGCCCTCCATACAATATGATGGCCCACACATAGCCCTCTATACAGAATAATGATCCCACACCCCTCCACACAGTAAGATGGCCCCAACACAATACTCCACATAGTAGGATGGCCCCAACACATCCCTAGGCACAATATGATGGCCCCCACACAGCCCTCCATACAGTATAATGGCCCTCCACACAGTATGATGGCCCCAAAATGCACGACCATCCACACAGTATGATGGCCCCCACACAGTCCTCTAAACAGCATAATGACCCCCACACAACCCTGCACACAGTATGATGGACCATACTATCCCTCCAAAAGTATAATATTCCCAACAACGCTCTCCAAACAGTATAATGGCCCTCGCATAGCCTTGCAAACAAAATAATTGCCCATCACATAGTTCTCCAAACAGTATCTTAGCCCCCACACAACCCTCAAAACAGTATGATGAACCCCACACAAAGGTCCACACTGTATAATTGCTTGTATACAGTATAATAGTGCCCACTATCACTTCAAACATTATATTGGCCCCTACACAGCCATACAAACATTATAATGGTCCCCCACATAGCCCTGCAAACAGTATTATGGCCCACACATAGCCGTCTATAGCGTATCATGGCCCCAACATAGCCCTCCATATAGTATAATGGCCCTCACATAGCTCCCACACAGTATAATGGTCCTCACATAGCCCTGCAAACAGAATAATGGCCCCACATAGTCCTCCATACAGTATAATGCCCCCACACAACCCTCCATACAGTATGATGGGCCCCACACAAACCTCCACATTGCTTAATTGCTCGTATACAGTATAATGGCCTCCACTAGACCTCCAGACAGTATAATGGCCCCCTAATAGCCATGCTAACAGTAGAATGATGGCCTCCAACATAGGCCTCCAAACAATATACCGGCCCCAACACAGCCTACACAAACTTCCACATTGTATAATTGCTCGTATACAGTATAATGGCCTCCACTAGCCCTCCAGACAGTATAATGCCCCCCCACATTGCCCTGCTAACAGTATAATTGCCCCCCTCACAGCCCTGAAAACAATATTATGGCCCACACTTAGCCCTCTGTATAGTATAATGGCCCACACAGAGCTGTCCAAATATTATAATGGCCCCCACATAGCCCTCCATATAGTATAATGGGCCCCACATAGCCCTACCAATAGTATAATGGCTCCCACGTAGCCCTTCATATAGAATATTGCCCCCACGTCACCCTCCATATAGTATAATGGACCCCATATAGCCTTTCATGTTGTATAATGGGCCCCACATAACATTTCATGTAGTATAATGGGCCCCACAAAGCCTTGTATTGTAGAATAACGGGCACCACATAGCCTCCCATATAGTATAATGGGCCCCACGTAGCCTTCCATGTAATATAACGGACAGCTCCCTCTTCTGTCATTGCATTCAACTGTATGCTGATAGAGTTGAAAGTGTGATGCCGGGAGGGCAGGGGTGGGTATTGATGGTAAGTACCACTTTGCATTATAAGACCCCACCCATCTTGAAAGTGCACAAAAAACATAAGTACTCCTGCTTAAGCCAAATGTTTCCTGCTTCATATCACATCATATTATGCCAATTTAAACTTGTTTCAATTCTGCAAAAACTATGTCCTCATACAGCTATGTTGATGGGAAAAATTATTCCTTGATATGAGGCAAGACTCTTTTTTTCATAAATCGTATTCTTGTGCAAAATATTATATATTGCTAGCAATATGAAGGCTATTTTGTATACAGATACACAAATATCCAGTTTAGTAGTTAGGGATTATAATGTATATAAAGAAATGTGACAAATGGCCTCCCACTTCCATCTTACTGTATGTATTTCTAACAGGGATGTCAAACTGAGACACACAGAGGGCCAAATAGAAAAACTTGGACAAAGTCGCGGGTCAACCAGTATACAGTATAATGGGCCCCACATAGTCCTCCATACAGAATAATGGGCCCCACATAGTCCTCCATACAGTATAATGGGTCCCACATAGTCCTCCATACAGAATAATGGGCCCCCCATAGTCCTCCATACAGAATAATGGGCCCCACATAGTCCTCCATACAGAATAATGGGTCCCACATAGTCCTCCATACAGAATAATGGGCCCCACATAGTCCTCCATACAGTATAATGGGTCCCACATAGTCCTCCATACAGAATAATGGGCCCCCCATAGTCCTCCATACAGAATAATGGGCCCCACATAGTCCTCCATACAGTATAATGGGTCCCACATAGTCCTCCATACAGAATAATGGGCCCCCCATAGTCGTGGGACAACCAGTATACAGAATAATGGGCCCCAAATAGTCCTCCATACAGACTAATGGGCCTCATAGTCCTCCATACAGAATAGTGGCCCAATATAGCGGTGGCGGTTCTGGTGTTACAGGCCAAATATAACCACCCTGCGGGCCAGATATGACCCATGGGCCAGAGTTTGACACGTGTAATCTATAATATGGAGATTTTACAGAACATGGAGACCTGGAACTAAAATCTATTGTGATCGATAGGATTGAATTACCTCTTCTGTGTCACCTTGTCCTCTTTCCCTCCTCCTGTCGGTGTGTGCTCCCTGTGATGGCAATGATCTGAACTGTGACTCTACAGCACCACGTTCTAACATAATATGATGTCACGCCTCTATGACATCACAAAAGAAGATGAGCAAAGGAATCTGGGGACAATGTGGTATGTTGCTGGCATCCAGCCTGCTTTTACCTTACCAGCAATTTACTAATCTCCAGTAACTCTCGAAAGTTTAATTTTCAATAAAGTGAAACTTATTTAATTTTAAAGTAAATTTGTATAAAATAAAAAGAATTATCAATTTTTTTAAAAAAATGAATAAAAGAACAAAATCATCCCAAGGTCTGGCAGTATTTTTACATAAATTTGGTCAGATTTTACATTGAATGTTTCTGACACTGGTAAAATATGTGATTGGCTGTGATGAGGCCTCGTGTCACCATAATAATACCAGAAAGAGCAGGACATGTTGGAGCAGCTATGGGAACACAGGAGCAGTCAATGCTATCATGCACTGTGTGGGTTGCTGAAACACAGAATAAAGCCTTGTGGTCGCCATGTATCAAATATGTCTGCGATAAAAAAGTAGTGGTTTTTCAAAATCAACCAAAAAGTCTACTCGCTCCGGACGCTTTATTGGTGGCACCATCATATTTATAATGGCAGTACTGATTTTTGAACTTCCTGGTCATTGTGACCCTCACTGAATCTTAAGATCACAGCTCTGCAATGTCCGAACAGACAGGAGGTCAAGCTTGTGCACTGCAGCTCCATTCATTCTCTAAGGGACTGCTGGAGTTGAATTAATTCAGCGGTATCTCAGGCAGTCCCGTAGACAATGAATGGAGCAGAGGTTTACATGCTGGACCTCCGATTTGCGTTAT
Source organism: Phyllobates terribilis (assembly GCF_046119375.1). Taxonomy (NCBI): domain Eukaryota; kingdom Metazoa; phylum Chordata; class Amphibia; order Anura; family Dendrobatidae; genus Phyllobates; species Phyllobates terribilis. The sequence goes on along the minus strand of NW_027363163.1, from coordinate 374,326 downwards.
TGATCGATGAGGGTCCTAGTGGTTGGATCCCCAGCAATCAGGAAGTTATCACCTTTTCTATGGTATAAAATGAATTATGATATTTGGGTGCAATCTGACCCAAGGCCATTTTGGGGGATATGAGTCGCTAATTACATTAGTTTAACTTGCTGGCCTAGAATTAGTATGTATTCTAATTAATAAATTACTGATAGTAATTACCTGTGCCCTGTCACCTCTTCCACATCTTTATGCTTTACCACAATGACATCAACTGCACAAGTGATTGGAATGTAGAGAGCTGAATGTTCTAAGTAATTGTGACATCACCTCTCTATGACATCATCAGTGAGTACAAGCCAAGGATGCAGGAAAGGACATTGGATGATCACATTAAGTGTCATAAAGATGGAGAATGCTCAAGACATTTTAAGGACAGATATTTAGGGGTTAGTAAAACCCACCTAACCACCCACCTTCCCTTAAAATAACAATACTTCACTACATACAGCTTCTTAATTGGAAAGGTGTCTGATCAGAGCTTTATTGAATGATGTATTCAACATGTAAAATATGAGAATTAATTTAAAAAAAAGTATAAAATACAGTACCCTGTAGTGATTACGAAAAAATTGCAGAGGGCACGCAGATGATATACATTTCCATTTACATACAGTCTTAATAGTCATAAACATCAACATAGTGGAAATATGTATATCTGCTAACTAGATTGGATCGACCAATCGGAACAGAATTAGAACCTATATAAAAATATCCGACAAATAGGTCTTTGATGTAAATAAAAGAGACCTTTATTATAACAAGTAGGGTACATGGTGATACAAACAGGGGTGGATTAAGAGTAGCCAGGGCCTCGGGCAGTTTAGAAGGTGTGCCCCCCCCACAGGTACCCGATGTATCACGTGACATGTCACATGATCCCCTTTGATAGATCATGTGATAGGTCATGTGACTAACACAGATGGTTTTGTGACATCTGTAGACGGAAAATTATGGAATTTTTTTTTCCATTATGTACACAGCCCTATACATAACATAGCGCTATATATAGTAGAGCAGCGGTGGGAGAGTAATTTCCTTCAGGGGCCACATGAGAGACCATGACTGTTGTGGAAGGTGAATCAATAGGCTGAAATTAATTCTGCTCAATATTAATAATATTAACAAAATAATAAAAAAATATATTAATTGTATGATTCAGGCTAAGTGCCCACGATACAGAAATGCTCCGGATTTATCCTGAGCGTTTCTGCATCTCCCTGGCAGAAAAAACGCATGCGGATTGTACATGCGGATTGTACATGCGGATTGTACATGCGGATTGTACATGCGGAATGTACATGCGGATTGTACATGCGGATTGTACATGCGGATTGAACATGTGGATTGTACATGCGGATTGTACATGCGGATTGTACATGCGGATTGTACATGCGGAATGTACATGCGGATTGTACATGCGGATTGTACATGCGGATTGAACATGTGGATTGTACATGCGGATTGTACATGCGGATTGTACATGCGGATTGTACATGCGGATTGTACATGCGGATTGTACATGTGGATTGTACTTGCGGATTGTACATGCGGATTGTACATGCGGATTGTACATGCGGATTGTACATGTGGATTGTACATGCGGGTTGTACATGCGGGTTGTACATGCGGATTGTACATGCGGATTGTACATGTGGATTGTACATGCGGATTGTACATGCGGATTGTACATGCGGGTTGTACATGCGGATTGCACTTGCGGATTGTACATGCGGATTGTACATGCGGATTGTACATGCGGATTGTACATGCGGATTGTACATGCGGATTGTACATGCGGGTTGTACATGCGGATTGCACTTGCGGATTGTACATGTGGATTGTACATGCGGATTGTACATGCGGATTGTACATGCGGATTGTACATGCGGGTTGTACATGCGGATTGTACATGCGGGTTGTACATGCGTTTTCCTGCCAGGGACATGCAGGTGTGAAGCGTTCTTCACATACATTTCCGCATGCGGGTTGTCAGGCGCTTTCCAAGCGATTTTAGCATCACTAGGAAAGTTCTTATCAACTTGGTCACACTATATAAATCCATGCAAACAGCATGGATTTATATATACTGTGATGAAAAGAATGTTTAAAATAAAAAATAAATCTATACTTACCTTCTGATGGCCCCTGGAGTCTTGCTTCTCTCCATTCTCCCTTGTCGGGAGATCGCGGTACACTGAAGGACCTGCCGACGTCAGCGTTGCGTGACCCGTCACGTGACTATGACGTCAACGCAGGTCCTTCAGTCCATCGTGATCTGCTGGCATAAGAGGAAGAGCGCACCGGGGGGCCGCCAGAAGGTAAGTATAATATTTATTTTTAATTGTATTCTTTTTTTCACAGTTTCTATGGTACCCGGGTCCGGAGGAGAGTCTCCTGTCTTCTAGACCTGGGTACCATCTGCACATTGAAACGCGTGGATTCCGCATCTACATATGCAGTGATGCGTAATCCATGCGTTCCAATGCAAGTCAATGGCGGCGAAAAAGCAGCACTTCCGCAAAATAATTGGTAGTGCTGCGTTTTTTTTCGCAATGATAATCCGCAGCGGAAATTTCCGCAGCATGTGCACAGCACATGCGGATTATCATTGGGGAACATGGCAGACCTTCTATCAAGCATTTTTTTAAGCGTTTCTGCAGCGTTTTTGCCGCTGCGGAAAAGCTTAACCGCATCATGGGCACAAAGTCTTAATATTGAGCAGAATTAAGTATGCTGACATCCCCCTATATACAGTTTGAGCCCCCACATAACTCCCTATATATAGTATGAGTCCGCACATAGCTCTCTAGATACAGTATGAGCCGGTACATAGCTCCCTAGATACAGTATGAGCCCTCACATAGCTCCCTAGATACAGTATGAGCCCCCACATAGCTCCCTAGATATAGTATGAGCCCCCACATAGCTCACTAGATACAGTATGAGCCCGAACATAGCTCCCTAGATACAGTATGAGCCCGTACATAGCTCCCTAGATATAGTATGAGCGCCCACATAGCTCCCTAAAGTATGAGCCCCCACATAGCTCCCTAGATACATTATGAGCCCCCGCATAGCTCCCTAGATACAGTATGAGATCCCGCATAGCCCCTATATACAATATGAGCCCGCACATAGCCTCCTATATATAGTATGAGCCCCCACATAGCTACCTATATACAGTATGAGCCTGTATGTAGCTCCCTATATACAGTATGAGCCCCACATAGCTCCCCATATACAGTATGAGCACCCACATAGCTCCCTACATACAATATGAGCCCGTACATAGTTCCCTTCTCTGATCGATTGCTACCTGGGAGACATCTCTGACCACCGCATGAGGTGGCCCGAAGGCACCCCCCTGACGGCTGTACCCAGGTCACATGCCCCCCCTGATTCCCCTAGGTATGGCCCTGTATATTTTATATGACAATACATGACTGGTATCTATAGTATAATCAGGGATGTGTCCTTCTGCCAGAAGCCTCTATAGATTGTGCAAGCGCAATACCTGCGCAGTCTGGCCACAGACAGAAAGACACATCCACATCCCAGACAGGGATGAGGAGTGTGGCGCCGGAGATCGCGGTATGCATAAGCACTGAGCGCATACTGCGATCTCCGGTACCATAAACACATACATGTTCGGTCCTGTCTCTCTGGAAAGGCCAGGGGAGGAGTGTGGCGCAGGTTCCGATTTCCGGCGCTATTTTAGTGAAGACAAATATGAACAGTGTCTTCGACAAAATGGACAGCATGGTATGCGCATGCGCTTACTTTGGCGCCATTTTGTTGAATACACTCTGCACATTTGTATTCATTCAAATGAAACTAGATATCGCGCTGTGCGGACATGTGGAGCATGGACCAGAGTGAGGGGGGAGAATATACCAGGATGGGGGGAAGCATGGACCAGGATGGGGGAGTATATACCAGGATGGGGGAGCATATACCAAGATGGGGAGAAGCATGGACCAGGATGGGGGAGCATATACCATAATGGGGGGGAAGCATGGACCAGGATGAAGGAGCATACACCAGGATGGGGGAGCATATACCAGGATGGGTGACCAGGATGGGGAAGCATACACCAGTATGGGGGACCAGGATGGGGGAGCATATACCAGGATGGGGAAGCATATATCAGGATGGGGGACCAGGATGGGGGAGCATACACCAAGATGGCAGACCAAGATGGGGGAGCATATACCAGGATGGCAGACCAGGATGGGGGAGCATATACCAGGATGGGGGAGAATATACTAAGAGTCACCAGATCTGCACAAAAATTCAGAGTCCTGCAATAAATCACACTGAGCCCCTGCAGAGTGACCACACACATCAGCAGAGCGGATCCTGTACTGACTGATCAACCCTGAACCTACAGGACGTCACATACTATACTGCTCCATATATAATATGTGAGGTTCTGTAGGCAGGTTCAAGTGTGACCAGTACAGTGTATACCCATGTACAAAAAATGTCATCCAGTATATCGATTACTGTATGGTATACTGTGGTACAGACATCAGATTGGATATAACAATGTGTATAGCATATAACATCTAATGTCTGTATCACAGTATATCATACTAGCTATTGACCCTGTTCTACACCCGGGTGGCGAGCTTTTTTAATGGTATATGCTCTCCCATCCTGGCCCCGTATCCTGGTATATGCTCCCCCATCCTGGTCCTCCATCCTGGTATATGCTTCCCCATCCTGCTCCCCCATCCTGGTATATGCTCCCCCATTCTGGTATATGCTTCCCCATCCTGGTCCCCCATCTTGGTATATTCTCCCCTATCCTGGTATATGCTCCCCCATCCTGGTCTGCCATCCTGGTGTATGCTTCCCCATCCTGGTATATGCTCCCCCATCCTGGTGCCCCATCCTGATATATGCTCCCCCACCCTGGTGTATACTTCCCCATCCTGGTATATGCTCCCCCATCCTGGTCCCCCATCCTGGTGTATGCTTTCCCATCCTGGTCCCCAATCCTGGTATATGCTCCCCGATTTTAGTGTATGCTCCCCCATCCTGGTGTATGCTCCTTCATCCTGGTCCATGCTTCTCCCCATCCTGGTATATGCTCCCACATCCTGGTATATGCTCCCCCATCCTGGTCCATGCTTCCCCCCATCCTGGTATATGCTCCCCCCTCACTCTGGTCCATGCTCCACATGTCCGCATAGCGGGATATCTGGTTTCATTTGAATGGATACAAATGTGCAGAGTGTATTCAACAAAATGGCGCCAAAGTACGCGCATGTGCATACCACGCTGTCCATTTTGTCGAAGACACTGTTCATATTTGTCTTCACTAAAATAGCGCCGGAAATCGATGCCTGCACCACACTCCTTCCCTGGCCTTTCCAGAGAGACAGGACCGAACACGTATGTGTTTATGGTGCTGGAGATCGCGGTATGCGCTCAGTGCTTATGCATACCGCGATCTCCGGCGCCACACTCCTCATCCCTGTCTGGGATGTGGATGTGTCTTTCTGTCTGTGGCCAGACTGCGCAGGTATTGCGCTTGCACAATCTATAGAGGCTTCTGGCAGAAGGACACATCCCTGATTATACTATAGATACCAGTCATGTATTGTCATATAAAATATACAGGGCCATACCTAGGGGAATCAGGGGGGGCATGTGACCTGGGTACAGCCGTCAGGGGGGTGCCTTCGGGCCACCTCATGCGGTGGTCAGAGGTGTCTCCCAGGTAGCTGCATTTTGCATTCGACCATTCTCTGAGCTGGCTGTGGAACTGGCAATCGATCAGAGAAGGGAGCTATGTACGGGCTCATATTGTATGCAGGGAGCTATGTGGGGGCTCATATTGTATGCAGGGAGCTATGTGGGTGCTCATATTGTATATAGGGAGCTATGTGGGGCTCATACTGTATATAGGGAGCTATGTACGGGCTCATACTGTATATAGGGAGCTATGTGGGGGCTCATACTATATATAGGAGGCTATGTGCGGGCTCATATTGTATATAGGGGCTATGCGGGATATCATACTGTATCTAGGGAGCTATGTGGGGGCTCATACTGTATCTAGGGAGCTATGTGGGGGCTCATACTGTATCTAGGGAGCTATGTACGGGCTCATACTGTATCTAGGGAGCTATGTTCGGGCTCATACTGTATCTAGGGAGCTATGTACGGGCTCATACTGTATCTAGGGAGCTATGTGGGGGCTCATACTGTATCTAGGGAGCTATGTGGGGGCTCATACTATATCTAAGGAGCTATGTGGGGGCTCATACTGTATCTAGGGAGCTATGTGAGAGCTCATACTGTATCTAGAGAGCTATGTGTGGACTCGTACTGTATCTAGGGAGTTATGTGGGGGCTCAAACTGTATATAGGGGGATGTCAGCATACTTAATTCTGCTCAATATTAAGGCTTTGTGCCCATGATGCATTTAAGCGTTTCCACAGCGGCAAAAACGCTGCAGAAACGCTTAAAAAATGCTTGGTAGAAGGTCTGCCATGTTCCCCAATGATAATCCGCATGTGCTGTGCACATGCTGCGGAAATTTCCGCTGCGGATTATCATTGCGGAAAAAAAAGCAGCAATACCAATTATTTTGCAGAAGTGCTGCGTTTTCGCCGCCATTGACTTGCATTGGAACGCATGGATTACGCATCACTGCATATATAGATGCGGAATCCACGCGTTTCAATGTGCAGATGGTACCCAGGTCTAGAGGACAGGAGACTCTCCTCCGGACCCGGGTACCATAGAAACTGTGAAAAAAAGAATAAAATAAAAAAATAAAATGTTATATTTACCTTCTGGCGGCCCCCCGGTGCGCTCTTCCTCTCATGCCGGCAGATCACGATGGACTGAAGGACCTGGGCTGACGTCATAGTCACGTGACGGGTCACGCAACGCTGACGTCGGCAGGTCCTTCAGTGTACCGCGATCTCCCGACAAGGGAGAATGGAGAGAAGCAAGACTCCAGGGGCCATCAGAAGGTAAGTATAGATTTATTTTTTATTTTAAACATTCTTTTCATCACAGTATATATAAATCCATGCTGTTTGCATGGATTTATATACTGTGACCAAGTTGATAAGCACTTTCCTAGTGATGCTAAAATCGCTTGGAAAGTGCCTGACAACCCGCATACGGAAATGCATGTGAAGAACGCTTCACACCTGCATGTCCCTGGCAGGAAAACGCATGTACAATCCGCATGTACAATCTGCATGTACAATCCGCATGTACAATCCGCATGTACAATCCGCATGTACAATCCGCATGTACAATCGGCATGTACAATCGGCATGTACAATCGGCATGTACAATCGGCATGTACAATCGGCATGTACAATCGGCATGTACAATCGGCATGTACAATCGGCATGTACAATCGGCATGTACAATCGGCATGTACAATCGGCATGTACAATCGGCATGTACAATCGGCATGTACAATCGGCATGTACAATCGGCATGTACAATCGGCATGTACAATCGGCATGTACAATCCGCATGTACAATCCGCATGTACAATCCGCATGCGTTTTTTCTGCCAGGGAGATGCAGAAACGCTCAGGAAAAATCCGGAGCATTTCTGTATCGTGGGCACTTAGCCTGAGTCATACAATTAATATATTTTTTTATTATTTTGTTAATATTATTGATATTGAGCAGAATTAATTTCAGCCTATTGATTCACCTTCCACAACAGTCATGGTCTCTCATTTGGCCCCTCAAGGAAATTACTCTCCCACCGCTGCCCTACTATATATAGCGCTATGTTATGTATAGGGCTGTGTACATAATGGAAAAACATTTCCTTAATTTTCCATCTACAGATGTCACCAAAGCATCTGTGTTAGTCACATGACCTATCACATGATCTATCAAAGGGGATCATGTGACATGTCACGTGATACATCGGGTAACTGTGGGTGGGCCCACACCTTCTAAACTGCCCGGGGCCCTGGCTACTCTTAATCCACCCCTGGTCAGCCAACACCTAATTTAAATGCTGTGGACTGTCAGTCCTCGTAAATTTTGTGGTCAATTGGTCCACAGTGTAGTCTTAATAGTGTGGTCAGTCTCTTGTAATCGCGGTATTGATTGTTACACCGCTGATTACAAGGCTATTCTATGAAACAGAATAAGGGATTCCTCACTTTAGAAGACAGAGGACAAGGAAAAGAAATGTTCCTTATGTCTCTACCTAAGATATAGTTGTGTTATACTAGGAATTGTGTATATAAAATAAACATATGTAAACCACTAACAGTATATTCTCATGTATCAGAAAGGTGTTGTCACACCTCCGCAGGTCTAGAACTTATGCCTAGACTGACTATTATCAGTAATTAATATGAATATTAATTACCTGTTATGTGACTTTCCACATTCTTTTCTTGGAGTCCACAAGGAAACATTTCAAATCCCACCATGTCAAAGGGCGTCAGTCACCTGTAAATATTCAAAAGAGTGATAATATGTTCCTGCTACATGCTATACACACCAAAAGGTATAACACTCTAGGGCCAAAATTACTTATTTCAAAGATAAAGACTGTGGTCATTCGGTCTGCATTTTATTATAAAAATTGTAGTCACAGAGTCCACAGTCTATTTTAAATTTTATGCTCAATCGGTTCACAGTCTACTGTAAATGTGGTCAGGCAGTCCACATCTAGTCTATATGCTGTGGTCAGTCAGTCCATCCTTTATAATTAATGGCCTTCGGTTGAAACTCGAGCCATGACTGTTAGAACCCTTCTGTTTGTTTTTTTCCATCTTGTGTTTTGCGGTCACGTGACCATCTGCCTTTATATTCCAGCTCCGCCCTTGTGGCTGTGCTGGATTTCAGTGTGTGACTGTTTCTCTAGCCTGGTGCTTCGGTGTCTTTCTCAGTCATGTTCGCTTGGTCCTCTGGGACCTCTAGTACATTTTTGTCAGTTTGTATTTTTGTGTTCTGCAACAACTTCTCTGTTTAGGAGGTGTCCCATTTTTGTCCCAGTCCTTTGTTCTTTTAGGGACACCTCCCTTAATTCTATAGATCTTCGCTCAGACTAGCCGAGGACTAAGGCGGGTCTGTTCACTAGGAACAGGCAGCACGCTACATCGTAGGGATTCAGGTTAGTCTTACTGTAGGGACAGTTTTCCCCTATCTTTCCTTAGTACATGTTGCAGATCATAACAATGACGACTAGATGAATTAACGATCTATAGGAACATAAATTTTGTGAAAGACTACATAGGTCCACTAGGGTCTTCTCCACTGTTATCTTGATAGTGTCAATCCTTTGAATTGGCTGCTGGTCTTCCTCTTTGCTTTCTTCCTTCTATACTTCAAAGTATGATGTCCTTTTCCAGTGATTGCTGTCTTCCAGTCAATCCTTAGACTATTGTAATTGCTGTTGTCAGTCAGTCCACAACTAATTCAAACGGTGTGGACTGTCAGTCCTTTTAAATGCTGTGGTCATTCAGTCCACAGTGTAGTCTTACTAGTGTGGTCAGTGTCTTGTAATTGCGGTATTGATTGTTACACAGCTGATTACAAGGCTATTCTATGAAATAGAATAGGGGATTCCTCACTTTAGAAGACAGAGGTTGGCCCACAGTATACTGTAAATATGATCAGGCAGTCCACAACCAGTGTGAATGCTGTGGTCAGTCAGCCCATTTTTTATTATTAACGACCTTCGGTTGAAACTCTAGCAATGATGACTGGATAAATTAACAATCTTTGGGAAGAACAATTTTTTGCAAGACAAGATAGGTCCACTAGGGTTTTCTTCACCATTATCTTGATAGTATCAATCCATTGGATTGGTTGCTGGTCTTCCTGTTTGGTTTCTTCCTTTTATACTTAAAAGCATGATGTCCTTTTCCAGTGATTGCTGCCTTCCGTTCAATCCTTAGATTAGTGTAAATGCTGTTGTCAGTCAGTCCACAACTAATTCAAACGCTGTGGACTGTCAGTCCTTTTAAATGTTGTGGTCATTCAGTCCACAGTGTAATTTTAATAGTGTGGTCAATCTCTTGTAATCGCGGTATTTATTGTTACACCGCTGATTACAAGACTATTCTATTAAATAGAATAGGGGATTCCTCCCTTTAAAAGACAGAGGTTGGCCCACAGTCTAGTCTACTGTGAATATGATCAGGCAGTCCACACCTACTGTGAATGCTGTGGTCAGTCAGCCCATTTTTTTTATTAACGACCTTCGGTTGAAACTCGAGCCATGACGACTGGATGAATTAAATATCTTTAGGAAGATCAATTTTGTGAAAGACAACATAGGTCCAATAGGGTCTTTTCCACCTTTATTTTGATAATGTCAATCCTTTGGATTGGCTGCTGGTCTTCCTCTTTGCTTTCTTCCTTCTATTCTTCCGAGTATGATGTCTCTTTCCAGTAATTGCTGTCTTCCAGTCAATCCATAGACTAGTGTAAATGCTGTTGTTAATCAGTCCACGCCTAATTTAAAAGCTGTGGACTGTGAGTCCTTGTAAATTTTGTGGTTAATTGGTCCACAGTGTAGTCTTAATACTGTGGTCAGTCTCTTGTAATCGCGCTATTGATTGTTACACCGCTGATTACAAGGCTATTCTATGAAACAGAATAAGGGATTCCTCACTTTAGAATACATAAGATAAGGAACAGAAGTGTTCCTTATGTCTCTACCTAAGATATGGTTGTGTTATACTAGGAATTGTGTATAGAAAATATACATATGTAAACCACTAACAGTATATTCTCATGTATCAGAAAGGTGTTGTCACACCTCCGCAGGTCTAGAACTTATGCCTAGACTGACTATTATCAGTAAGTAATATGAATATTAATTACCTGTTATGTAACTTTCCACATTCTTTTCTTGGAGTCCACAAGGAAACATTTCAAATCCCACCATGTCAAAGGGCGTCAGTCACCTGTAAATATTCAAAAGAGTGATAATATGTTCCTGCTACATGCTATACACACCAAAAGGTATAACACTCTAGGGCCAAAATTACATATTTCAAAGATAAAGACTGTGGTCAGTCGGTCTGTATTTTATTATAAAAATTGTAGTCAGACAGTCCACAGTCTATTTTAAATTTTATAATCAATCGGTTCACAGTCTACTGTAAATGTGGTCAGGCAGTCCACATCTACTGTATATGCTGTTTTCAGTCAGTCCATCCTTTATAATTAATGGCCTTCAGTTGAAACTCGAGCCATGACGACTTGATGAATTAATGATCTTTAGGAAGATCAATCTTGTGCAAGATTAGATCGGTCCACTATGGTCTTCTTCAGAATTATCTTGATAGTATCAATCCATTGGATTGTTTGCTGGTCTTGCTCTTTGCTTTCTTCTATACTTCAAACTATGATGTCCTTTTCCATTGATTGCTGTCTTCCATTCAATCCTTAGACTAGTGTAATTGCCGTTGTCAGTCAGTCCACAACTAATTCAAATGCTGTGGACTGTCAGTCCTTTTAAATGTTGTGGTCATTCAGTCCACAGTGTAATTTTAATAGTGTGGTCAGTCTCTTGTAATCGCGGTATTGATTGTTACACAGCTGATTACAAGGTTATTCTATGAAATAGAATAGGGGATTCCTCCCTTTAAAAGACAGAGGTTGGCCCACAGTCTACTATAAATGTGGTCAAGCAGTCCACACGTAGTGTGAATGCTGTGGTCAGTCAGCCCATTTTTTATTATTAACGGCCTTCGTTTAAAACTCGAGCTATGATGACTTGATGAATTAACGATCTTTAGGAAGATCAATTTTGTGAAAGACTTCATAGGTCCACTAGGGTCTTCTCCACCCTTATCTTGATAGTGTCAATCCTTTGGATTGGCTGCTGGTCTTCCTCTTTGCTTTCTTCCTTCTATACTTCAAAGTTTGAAGTTCCTTTTCCTGTGATTGCTGTCTTCCAGTCAATCCTTAGATTAGTGTAAATGCTGTTGTTAGTCAGTCCACAACTAATTCAAACGCTGTGGACTGTCAGTCTTTTTAAATGCTGTGGTCATTCAGCCCACAGTGTAATTTTAATAGTGTGGTCAATGTCTTGTAATTGCGGTATTGATTGTTACACCACTGATTACAAGGCTATGCTTTGAAATAGGATAGGGGATACTTCACTTTAGAATACAGAGGTTGGCCCACAGTCTAGTCTACTGTAAATGTGGTCAAGCAGTCCACACCTAGTGTGAATGCTGTAGTCAGACAGTCCACACCTATTGTGAATGCTGTGGTCAGTCAGCCCATTTTTTATTATTAACGGCCTTCGGTTGAAACTCAAGCTATGATGACTAGATGAATTAACGATCTTTATGAAGATCAGTTTTGTGAAAGACTTCATAGGTCCACTAGGGTGTTTTCCACTGTTATCTTGATAGTGTCAATCCTTTGGATTGGCTGCTGGTCTTCCTCTTTGCTTTCTTCCTTCTATACTTCAAAGTATGAAGTTCCTTTTCCCGTGATTGCTGTCTTCCAGTCAATCCTTAGAATAGTGTAAATGCTGTTGTTAGTCAGTCCACAACTAATTCAAACGCTGTAGACTGTCATTCCTTTTAAATGTTGTGGTCATTCAGTCCACAGTGTAATTTTAATAGTGTGGACAATCTCTTGTAATTGCGGTATTGATTGTTACACCACTGATTACAAGGCTATTCTATAAAATAGGAAAGGGGATACCTCACTTTAGAAGACAGAGGTTGGCCCACAGTCTAGTCTACTGTAAATGTGGTCAAGCAGTCCACACCTAGTGTAAACGCTGTAGTCAGGCAGTCCACACCTATTGTGAATGCTGTGGTCAGTCAGCCCATTTTTTATTATTAATGGCCTTCGGTTGAAACTCGAGCTATGACGACTTGATGAATTAACGATCTTTAGAAAGATCAATTTTGTGAAAGACTACATAGGTCCACTAGGGTCTTCTCCACTGTTATCTTGATAGTGTCAATCCTTTGGAACGGCTGCTGGTCTTCCCCTTTGCTTTCTTCCTTCTATACTTCAAAGTATGATGTCCTTTTCCAGTGATTGCTGTCTTCCAGTCAATCCTTAGACTAGTGTAAATGCTGTGGTCAGTCAGTCCACAACTAATTCAAACGCTGTGGCCTGTCAGTCCTTTTAAATGCTGTGGTCATTCAGTCCACAGTGTAGTCTTAATAGTGTGGTCAGTGTCTTGTAATTGCGGTATTGATTGTTACACTGCTGATTACAAGGCTATTCTATGAAATAGAATAGGGGATTCCTCACTTTAGAAGACAGAGGTTGGCCCACAGTCTACCGTAAATATGATCAGGCAGTCCACAACTAGTGTGAATGCTGTGGTCAGTCAGTCCATTTTTTATTATTAACGGCCTTCGGTTGAAACTCTAGCCATGATGACTTGATAAATTAACGATCTTTAGAAAGATCAATCTTTTCAAGACTAGATCGGTCCACTAGGGTCTTCTCCACCGTTATCTTGATAGTATCAATCCTTTGGATTGGCTGCTGGTCTTCCTCTTTGCCTTCTTCCTTCTATTCTTCCAAGTATGATGTCCCTTTCCAGTAATTGCTATCTTCCAGTCAATCCATAGACTAGTGTAAATGCTGTTGTCAGTCAGTCCACGCCTAATTTAAATGCTGTGGACTGTCAGTCCTTGTAAATTTTGTGGTTAATTGGTCCACAGTGTAGTCTTAATACTGTGGTCAGTCTCTTGTAATCGCGGTATTGATTGTTACACCGCTGATTACAAGGCTATTCTATGAAACAGAATAAGGGATTCCTCACTTTAGAATACAGAAGATAAGGAAAAGAAATGTTCCTTATGTCTCTACCTAAGATATAGTTGTGTTATACTAGGAATTGTGTATAGAAAATAAACATATGTAAACCACTAACAGTATATTCTCATGTATCAGAAAGGTGTTGTCACACCTCCGCAGGTCTAGAACTTATGCCTAGACTGACTATTATCAGTAATTAATATGAATATTAATTACCTGTTATGTGACCTTCCACATTCTTTTCTTTAAGTTCACAAGGAAACATTTAAAATCCCACCATGTCAAAGGGCGTCAGTCACCTCTAAATATTCAAAATAGTGATAATATGTTCATGCTACATGCTATACACACCAAAAAGTATAACACTCTAGGGCCAAAATTACTTATTTCAAAGATAAAGACTGTGGACATTCGGTCTGCATTTTATTATAAAAATTGTAGTCACAGAGTCCACAGTCTATTTTAAATTTTATGCTCAATCGGCTCACAGTCTACTGTAAATGTTGTCAGGCAGTCCACATCTAGTCTATATGCTGTGGTCAGTCAGTCCATTCTTTATAATTAATGGCCTTCGGTTGAAACTCGAGCCATGACTACTGGATGAATTAACGATCTTTAGGAAGATCAATTTTGTGAAAGACTAGATAGGTCCACTAGGGTCTTCTTCACCATTATCTTGATAGTATCAATCCATTGGATTGGTTGCTGGTCTTGCTCTTTGCTTTCTTCTATACTTCAAACTATGATGTCCTTTTCCATTGATTGCTGTCTTCCATTCAATCCTTAGACTAGTGTTATTGCCGTTGTCAGTCAGTCCACAACTAATTCAAACGCTGTGGAGTGTCAGTCCTTTTAAATGTTGTGGTCATTCCGTCCACAGTGTATTCTTAATAGTGTGGTCAATCTCTTGGAATCGCGGTATTGATTGTTACACCGCTGATTACAAGGCTATTCTATGAAACAGAATAGGGGATTCCTCACTTTAGAAGACAGAGGTTGGCCCACAGTCTACTATAATTGTGATCAAGCAGTCCACACGTAGTGTGAATGCTGTGGTCAGTCAGCCCATTTTTATTATTAACGGCCTTCGGTTGAAACTCGAGCTATGATGACTGGATGAATTAACGATCTTTAGGAAGATCAATTTTGTGAAAGATTTCATAAGTCTACTAGGGTCTTCTCCACCCTTATCTTGATAGTGTCAATCCTTTGGATTGGCTGCTGGTCTTGCACTTTGCTTTGGTCCTTCTATACTTCAAAGTATGATGTCCTTTTCCAGTGATTGCTGTCTTCCATTCAATCCTTATATAACTGTAAATGCTGTTGTCAGTCAGTCCACAACTAATTCAAACGCTGTGGACTGTCAGTCCTTTTAAATGTTGTGGTCATTCAGTCCACAGTGTAATTTTAATAGTGTGGTCAATCTCTTGTAATTGCGGTATTGATTGTTACACCACTGATTACAAGGCTATTCTATGAAATAGGAAAGGGGATACCTCACTTTAGAAGACAGAGGTTGGCCCACAGTCTAGTCTACTGTAAATGTGGTCAGGCAGTCCACACCTAGTGTGAATGCTGTTGTCAGACAGTCCACACCTGTGAATGCTGTGGTCAGTCAGCCCATTTTTTATTATTAATGACCTTCGGTTGAAACTCGAGCTTTGACGACTTGATGAATTAACGATCTTTAGGAAGATCAATATTGTGAAAGACTACATAGGTCCACTAGGGTCTTCTCCACTGTTATCTTGATAGTGTCAATCCTTTGGATTGGCTGCTGGTCTTCCTCTTTGCTTTCTTCCTTCTATACTTCAAAGTATGATGTCCTTTTCCAGTGATTGCTGTCTTCCAGTCAATTCTTAGACTAGTGTAAATGCTGTTGTCAGTCAGTCCACAACTAATTCAAACGCTGTGGATTGTCAGTCCTTTTAAATGCTGTGGTCATTCAGTCCACAGTGTAGTCTTAATAGTGTAGTCAGTGTCTTGCAATTGCGGTATTGATTGTTTCACTGCTGATTACAAGGCTATTCTATGAAATAGGATAGGGGGTTCCTCACTTTAGAAGACAGAGGTTGGCACACAGTCTACCGTAAATATGATCAGGCAGTCCACAACTAGTGTGAATGCTGTGGTCAGTCAGTCCATTTTTTATTATTAACGACCTTCGGTTGAAACTCTAGCCATGACGACTGGATGAATTAACAATCTATAGGAAGATCAATTTTGTGAAAGACTGGATCGGTCCACTAGGGCCTTCTTCACCATTATCTTGATAGTATCAATCCATTGGATTGTTTGCTGGTCTTGCACTTTGCTTTGGTCCTTCTATACTTCAAAGTATGATGTCCTTTTCCAGTGATTGCTGTCTTCCATTCAATCCTTAAACTACTGTAAATGCTGTTGTCAGTCAGTCCACAACTAATTCAAATGCTGTGGACTGTCAGTCCTTTTAAATGTTGTGGTCATTCAGTCCACAGTGTAATTTTAATAGTGTGGTCAGTCTCTTGTAATCGCGGTATTGATTGTTACACAGCTGATTACAAGGTTATTCTATGAAATAGAATAGGGGATTCCTCCCTTTAAAAGACAGAGGTTGGCCCACAGTCTAGTCTACTATAAATGTGGTCAAGCAGTCCACACCTAGTGTGAATGCTGTAGTCAGTCAGCCCATTTTTTATTATTAACGGCCTTCGGTTGAAATTCGAGCCATGACTACTGGATGAATTAACGATCTTTAGGAAAATCAATTTTGTGAAAGACTAGATAGGTCCACTAGGGTCTTCTCCACTGTTATCTTGATAGTATCAATCCATTGGATTGGCTACTGGTCTTCCTCTTTGCTTTCTTCCTTCTATTCTTCAAAGTATGATGTCCTTTTCCAGTGATTGATGTCTTCCAGTTAATCCTTAGACTAGTGTAAATGCTGTTGTCAGTCAGTCCACAACTAATTCAAAAGCTGTGGACTGTCAGTCCTTTTAAATGCTGTGGTCATTCAGTCCACAGTGTAGTCTTAATAGTGTGGTCAGTGTCTTGTAATTGCGGTATTGATTGTTACACTGCTGATTACAAGGCTATTCTATGAAATAGAATAGGGGGTTCCAAACTTTAGAAGACAGAGGTTGGCCCACAGTCTACCGTAAATATGATCAGGCAGTCCACAACTAGCGTGAATGCTGTGGTCAGTCAGTCCATTTTTTATTATTAATGACCTTCGGTTGAAACTCGAGCTATGATGACTGTTTGAATTAAAGATCTTTAGGAAGATCAATTTCGTGAAAGACTACATAGGTCCACTAGGGTCTTCTCCACCCTTATCTTGATAGTGTCAATCCTTTGGATTGGCTGCTGGTCTTCCTCTTTGGTTTCTTCCTTCTATACTTCAAAGTATGATATCCTTTTCCAGTGATTGCTGTCTTCCAGTCAATCCTTAGACTAGTGTAAATGCTGTTGTCAGTCAGTCCACAACTAATTCAAACGCTGTGGACTGTCAGTCCTTTTAAATGCTGTGGTCATTCAGTCCACAGTGTAGTCTTAAAAGTGTGGTCAGTGTCTTGTAATTGTAGTATTGATTGTTTCACTGCTAATTACAAGGCTATTCTATGAAAAAGAATAGGGGATTCCTCACTTTAGAAGACAGAGGTTGGCCCACACTCTACCTTAAATATGATCAGGCAGTCCACAACTAGTGTGAATGCTGTCGTCAGTCAGTCCATTTTTTATTATTAACGGCCTTCGGTTGAAACTCTAGCCATGACGACTGGATGAATTAATGATCTTTAGGAACATCTATCTTGTTCAAGACTAGATCGGTCCACTAGGGTCTTCTCCACCGTTATCTTGATGGTATCAATCCTTTGGATTGGTTGCTCGTCTTCCTCTTTGCCTTCTTCCTTCTATTCTTCCGAGTATGATGTCCCTTTCCTGTAATTGCTGTCTTCCAGTCAATCCATAGACTAGTGCAAATGCTGCTGTCAGTCAGTCCACGCCTAATTTAAATGCTGTGGACTGTCAGTCCTTGTAAATTTTTTGGTCAATTGGTCCACAGTGTAGTCTTAATACTGTGGTCAGTCTCTTGTAATCGCGGTATTGATTGTTACACCGCTGATTACAAGGCTATTCTATGAAACAGAATAAGGGATTCCTCACTTTAGAATACAGAAGATAAGGAAAAGAAATGTTCCTTATGTCTCTACCTAAGATATAGTTGTTTTATACTAGGAATTGTGTATAGAAAATAAACATATGTAAACCACTAACGGTATATTCTCATGTATCAGAAAGGTGTTGTCACACCTCCGCAGGTCTAGAACTTATGCCTAGACTGACTATTATCAGTAATTAATATGAATATTAATTACCTGTTATGTGACTTTCCACATTCTTTTCTTGGAGTTCACAAGGAAACATTTCAAATCCCACGATGTCAAAGGGCGTCAGTCACCTGCAAATATTCAAAAGAGTGATAATATGTTCCTGCTACATGCTATACACACCAAAAAGTATAAGACTCTAGGGCCAAAATTACTTATTTCAAAGAAAAAGACTGTGGTCAGTCGGTCTGCATTTTATTATAAAAATTGTAGTCAGAGAGTCGACAGTCTATTTTAAATTTTATGCTCAATCGGTTCACAGTCTACTGTAAATGTGGTCAGGCAGTCCACATCTAGTCTATATGCTGTGGTCAGTCAGTCCATTCTTTATAATTAATGGCCTTCGGTTGAAACTCGAGCCATGACGACTTGATGTATTAATGATCTTTAGGAAGATCAATCTTGTGCAAGACTAGATCGGTCCACTAGGGCCTTCTTCACCATTATCTTGATAGTATCAATCCATTGGATTGGTTGCTGGTCTTGCTCTTTGCTTTCTTCTATACTTCAAACTATGATGTCTTTTTCTATTGATTGCTGTCTTCCATTCAATCCTTAGACTAATGTAATTGCCGTTGTCAGTCAGTCCACAACTAATTCAAACGCTGTGGACTGTCAGTCCTTTTAAATGTTGTGGTCATTCAGTCCACAGTGTATTCTTAATAGTGTGGTCAATCTCTTGGAATCGCGGTATTGATTGTTACACCGCTGATTACAAGGCTATTCTATGAAATAGGATCGGGGATTCCACACTTTAGAAGACAGAGGTTGGCCCACAGTCTACTATAAATGTGATCAAGCAGTCCACACCTAGTGTGAATGCTGTGGTCCGTCAGCCCATTTTTTATTATTAGCGGCCTTCGGTTGAAACTCGAGCTATGACGACTGGATGAATTAACGATCTTTAGGAAGATCAATTTTGTGAAAGACTTCATAGGTCCACTAGGGTCTTCTCCACCCTTATCTTGATAGTGTCAATACTTTGGTTTGGCTGCTGGTCTTCCTCTTTGCTTTCTTCCTTCTATACTTCAAAGTATGAAGTTCCTTTTCCCATGATTGCTGTCTTCCAGTCAATCCTTAGATTAGTGTAAATGCTGTTGTTAGTCAGTCCACAACTAATTCATAGCTGTGGACTGTCAGTTCTTTTAAATGTTGTGGTCATTCAGTCCACAGGGTAATTTTAATAGTGTGGTCAATCTCTTGTAATTGCGGTATTGATTGTTACACCACTGATTACAAGGCTATTCTATGAAATAGGAAAGGGGATACCTCACTTTAGAAGTCAGAGGTTGGCCCACAGTCTACCGTAAATATGATCAGGCAGTCCACAACTAGTGTGAATGCTGTGGTCAGTCAGTCCATTTTTTATTATTAACGGCCTTCGGTTGAAACTCTAGCCATGACGACTGGATGAATTAACGATATTTAGGAAGATCCATCTTCTTCAAGACTAGATCGGTCCACTAGGGTCTTCTCCACCATTATCTTGATAGTATCAATCCTTTGGATTGGTTGCTGGTCTTCCTCTTTGCCTTCTTCCTTCTATTCTTCCGAGTATGATGTCCCTTTCCAGTAATTGCTGTCTTCCAGTCAATCCATAGACTAGTGTAAATGCTGTTGTTAATCAGTCCACGCCTAATTTAAAAGCTGTGGACTGTCAGTCCTTGTAAATTTTGTGGTTAATTGGTCCACAGTGTAGTCTTAATACTGTGGTCAGTCTCTTGTAATCGCGGTATTGATTGTTACACCGCTGATTACAAGGCTATTCTATGAAACAGAATAAGGGATTCCTCACTTTAGAATACAGAAGATAAGGAACAGAAGTGTTCCTTATGTCTCTACCTAAGATATGGTTGTGTTATACTAGGAATTGTGTATAGAAAATATACATATGTAAACCACTAACAGTATATTCTCATGTATCAGAAAGGTGTTGTCACACCTCCGCAGGTCTAGAACTTATGCCTAGACTGACTATTATCAGTAAGTAATATGAATATAAATTACCTGTTATGTAACTTTCCACATTCTTTTCTTGGAGTCCACAAGGAAACATTTCAAATCCCACCATGTCAAAGGGCGTCAGTCACCTGTAAATATTCAAAAGAGTGATAATATGTTCCTGCTACATGCTATACACACCAAAAGGTATAACACTCTCGGGCCAAAATTACCTATTTCAAAGATAAAGACTGTGGTCAGTCGGTCTGTATTTTATTATAAAAATTGTAGTCAGACAGTCCACAGTCTATTTTAAATTTTATAATCAATCGGTTCACAGTCTACTGTAAATGTGGTCAGGCAGTCCACATCTACTGTATATGCTGTTTTCAGTCAGTCCATCCTTTATAATTGATGGCCTTCGGTTGAAACTCGATCCATGACGACTTGATGAATTAATGATCTTTAGGAAGATCAATCTTGTGCAAAATTAGATCGGTCCACTAGGGTCTTCTTCAGAATTATCTTGATAGTATCAATCCATTGGATTGTTTGCTGGTCTTGCTCTTTGCTTTCTTCTATACTTCAAACTATGATGTCCTTTTCCATTGATTGCTGTCTTCCATTCAATCCTTAGACTAGTGTAATTGCCGTTGTCAGTCAGTCCACAACTAATTCAAACGCTGTGGACTGTCAGTCCTTTTAAATGTTGTGGTCATTCAGTCCACAGTGTAATTTTAATAGTGTGGTTAATCTCTTGTAATCGCGGTATTGATTGTTACACAGCTGATTACAAGGTTATTCTATGAAATAGAATAGGGGATTCCTCCCTTTAAAAGACAGAGGTTGGCCCACAGTCTAGTCTACTATAAATGTGGTCAAGCAGTCCACACGTAGTGTGAATGCTGTGGTCAGTCAGCCCATTTTTTATTATTAACAGCCTTCGTTTAATACTCGAGCTATGATGACATGATGAATTAACGATCTTTAGGAAGATCAATTTTGTGAAAGACTTCATAGGTCCACTAGGGTCTTCTCCACCCTTATCTTGATAGTGTCAATCCTTTGGATTGGCTGCTGGTCTTCCTCTTTGCTTTCTTCCTTCTATACTTCAAAGTATGAAGTTCCTTTTCCTGTGATTGCTGTCTTCCAGTCAATCCTTAGATTAGTGTAAATGTTGTTGTTAGTCAGTCCACAACTAATTCAAACGCTGTGGACTGTCAGTCTTTTTAAATGCTGTGGTCATTCAGCCCACAGTGTAATTTTAATAGTGTGGTCAATGTCTTGTAATTGCGGTATTGATTGTTACACCACTGATTACAAGGCTATTCTTTGAAATAGGATAGGGGATACCTCACTTTAAAATACAGAGGTTGGCCCACAGTCTAGTCTACTGTAAATGTGGTCAAGCAGTCCACACCTAGTGTGAATGCTGTAGTCAGGCAGTCCACACCTATTGTGAATGCTGTGGTCAGTCAGCCCATTTTTTATTATTAACGGCCTTCGGTTGAAACTCGAGCTATGACGACTAGATGAATTAACGATCTTTAAGAAGATCAATTTTGTGAAAGACTTCATAGGTCCACTAGGGTCTTCTCCACCCTAATCTTGATAGTGTCAATCCTTTGGATTGGCTGCTGGTCTTCCTCTTTGCTTTCTTCCTTCTATACTTCAAAGTATGAAGTTCCTTTTCCAGTGATTGCTGTCTTCCAGTCAATCCTTAGATTAGTGTAAATGCTGTTGTCAGTCAGTCCACAACTAATTCAAACGCTGTGGACTGTCAGTCTTTTTAAATGCTGTGGTCATTCAGTCCACAGTGTAATTTTAATAGTGTGGTCAGTCTCTTGTAATCACGGTATTGATTGTTACACCACTGATTACAAGGCTATTCTTTGAAATAGGATAGGGGATACCTCACTTTAGAATACAGAGGTTGGCCCACAGTCTAGTCTACTGTAAATGTGGTCAAGCAGTCCACACCTATTGTGAATGCTGTAGTCAGGCAGTCCACACCTATTGTGAATGCTGTGGTCAGTCAGCCCATTTTTTATTATTAACGGCCTTCGGTTGAAACTCGAGCTATGACGACTTGATGAATTAACAATCTTTAGGAAGATCAATTTTGTGAAAGAATAAATAGGTCCACTAGGGTCTTCTTCACTGTTTTCTTGAAAGTGTCAATCCTTTGGATTGGCTGCTGGTCTTCCTCTTTGCTTTCTTCCTTCTATACTTCAAAGTATGAAGTTCCTTTTCCTGTGATTGCTGTCTTCCAGTCAATCCTTAGATTAGTGTAAATGCTGTTGTCAGTCAGTCCACAACTAATTCAAACGCTGTGGACTGTCAGTCTTTTTAAATGCTGTGGTCATTCAGTCCACAGTGTAATTTTAATAGTGTGGTCAGTCTCTTGTAATCACGGTATTGATTGTTACACCACTGATTACAAGGCTATTCTGTGAAATAGGATAGGGGATACCTCACTTTAGAATACAGAGGTTGGCCCACAGTCTAGTCTACTGTAAATGTGGTCAAGCAGTCCACACCTATTGTGAATGCTGTAGTCAGGCAGTCCACACCTATTGTGAATGCTGTGGTCAGTCAGCCCATTTTTTATTATTAACGGCCTTCGGTTGAAACTCGAGCTATGACGACTTGATGAATTAACAATCTTTAGGAAGATCAATTTTGTGAAAGAATACATAGGTCCACTAGGGTCTTCTTCACTGTTTTCTTGAAAGTGTCAATCCTTTGGATTGGCTGCTGGTCTTCCTCTTTGCTTTCTTCCTTCTATACTTAAAAGTATGATGTCCTTTTCCAATGATTGCTGTCTTCCAGTCAATCCTTAAACTAGTGTAAATGCTGTTATCAGTCAGTCCACAACTAATTCAAACGCTGTGGACTGTCAGTCCTATTAAATCCTGTGGTTATTCGGTCCACAGTGTAGTCTTAATAGTGTGGTCAGTGTCTTGTAATTGCGGTATTGATTGTTACACTGCTGATTACAAGGATATTCTATGAAATAGAATAGGGGATTCCTCACTTTAGAAGACAGAGGTTGGCCCACAGTCTACCGTAAATATTATCAGGCAGTCCACAACTAGTGTGAATGCTGTAGTCAGTCAGTCCATGTTTTATTATTAACGGCCTTCGGTTGAAACTCTTGCCATGAAGACTGGATGAAATAACGATCTTTAGGAAGATCAACCTTGTTCAACACTAGATCGGTCCACTAGGGTCTTCTCCACCGTTATCTTGATAGTATCAATCCTGTGGATTGGTTGCTGGTCTTCCTCTTTGCCTTCTTCCTTCTATTCTTCCGAGTATGATGTCCCTTTCCAGTAATTGCTGTCTTCCAGTCAATCCATAGACTAGTGTAAATGCTGTTGTCAGTCAGTCCACGCCTAATTTAAATGCTGTGGACTGTCAGTCCTTGTAAATTTTGTGGTTAATTGGTCCACAGTGTAATCTTAATACTGTGGTCAGTCTCTTGTAATCGCGGTATTGATTGTTACACCGCTGATTACAAGGCTATTCTATATAACAGAATAAGGGATTCCTCACTTTAGAATACAGAAGATAAGGAAAAGAAATGTTCCTTATGTCTCTACCTAAGATATAGTTGTGTTATACTAGGAATTGTGTATAGAAAATAAACATATGTAAACCACTAACAGTATATTCTCATGTATCAGAAAGGTGTTGTCACACCTCCGCAGGTCTAGAACTTATGCCTAGATGACTATTATCAGTAATTAATATGAATATTAATTACCTGTTATGTGACTTTCCACATTCTTTTCTTGGAGTCCACAAGGAAACATTTCAAATCCCACCATGTCAAAGGGCGTCAGTCACCTTTAAATATTCAAAAGAGTGATAATATGTTCCTGCTACATGCTATACACACCAAAAAGTATAACACTCTAGGGCCAAAATTACTTATTTCAAATATAAAGATTGTGGTCAGTCGGTCTGCATTTTATTATAAAAATTGTAGTCAGAGAGTCCACAGTCTATTTTATGCTCAATCGGTTCCCACTCTACTGTAAATGTCGTCAGGCAGTCCACATCTAGTCTATATGCTGTGGTCAGTCAGTCCATTCTTTATAATTATTGGCCTTCGGTTGAAACTCGAGCCATGACGACTTGATGTATTAATGATCTTTAGGAAGATCAATCTTGTTCAAGACTAGATCGGTCCACTAGGGCCTTCTTCACCATTATCTTGATGGTATCAATCCATTGGATTGTTTGCTGGTCTTGCACTTTGCTTTGGTCCTTCTATACTTCAAACTATGATGTCCTTTTCCAGTGATTGCTGTCTTCCATTCAATCCTTAAACTACTGTAAATGCTGTTGTCAGTCAGTCCACAACTAATTCAAATGCTGTGGCACTGTCAGTCCTTTTAAATGTTGTGGTCATTCAGTCCACAGTGTAATTTTAATAGTTTGGTCAGTATCTTGTAATCGCGGTATTGATTGTTACACAGCTGATTACAAGGTTATTCTATGAAATAGAATAGGGGATTCCTCCCTTTAAAAGACAGAGGTTGGCCCACAGTCTAGTCTACTATAAATGTGGTCAAGCAGTGCACACCTAATGTGAATGCTGTAGTCAGTCAGCCCATTTTTTATTATTAACGGCCTTCGGTTGAAATTCGAGCCATGACTACTGGATGAATTAACGATCTTTAGGAAGATCAATTTTGTGAAAGACTAGATAGGTCCACTAGGGTCTTCTTCACCATAATCTTGATAGTATCAATCCATTGGATTGGTTGCTGGTCCTGCTCTTTGCTTTCTTCTATACTTCAAACTATGATGTCCTTTTCTATTGATTGCTGTCTTCCATTCAATCCTTAGACTAGTGTAATTGCCGTTGTCAGTCATTCCACAACTAATTCAAATGCTGTGGACTGTCAGTCCTTTTAAATGTTGTGGTCATTCAGTCCACAGTGTATTCTTAATAGTGTGGTCAATCTCTTGGAATCGCGGTATTGATTGTTACACCGCTGATTACAAGGCTATTCTATGAAATAGAATAGGGGATTCCTCACTTTAGAAGACAGAGGTTGGCCCACAGTCTACTATAAATGTGATCAAGCAGTCCACACCTAGTGTGAATGCTGTGGTCAGTCAGCCCATTTTTTATTATTAACGGCCTTCGGTTGAAACTCGACCTATGATGACTGTTTGAATTAAAGATCTTTAGGAAGATCAATTTTGTGAAAGACTTCATAGGTCCACTAGGGTCTTCTCCACCCTTATCTTGATAGTGTCAATCCTTTGGATTGGCTGCTGGTCTTCCTCTTTGCTTTCTTCCTTCTAAACTTCAAAGTATGAAGTTCCTTTTCCAGTGATTGCTGTCTTCCAGTCAATCCTTAGATTAGTGTAAATGCTGTTGTTAGTCAGTCCACAACTAATTCAAACGCTGGGGACTGTCAGTCCTTTTAAATGTTGTGGTCATTGAGTCCACAGTGTAATTTTAATAGTGTGGTCAATCTCTTTTAATTGCGGTATTGATGGTTACACCGCTGATTACAAGGCTATTCTATGAAATAGGATAGGGGATACCTGACTTTAGAAGACAGAGGTTGGCCCACAGTCTAGTCTACTGTAAATGTGGTCAAGCAGTCCACACCTATTGTGAATGCTGTAGTCAGTCAGCCCATTTTTTACTATTAATGGCCTTCGGTTGAAATTCGAGCCATGACTACTGAATGAATTAACGATCTTTAGGAAGATCAATTTTGTGAAAGACTAGATAGGTCCACTAGGGTCTTCTTCACCATTATCTTGATAGTATCAATCCATTGGATTGGTTGCTGGTCTTGCTCTTTGCTTTCTTCTATACTTCAAACTATGATGTCCTTTTCCATTGATTGCTGTCTTCCATTCAATCCTTAGACTAGTGTAATTGCCGTTGTCAGTCAGTCCACAACTAATTCAAATGCTGTGGACTTTCAGTCCTTTTAAATGTTGTGGTCATTCAGTCCACAGTGTATTCTTAATAGTGTGGTCAATCACTTGGAATCGCGGTATTGATTGTTACACCGCTGATTACAAGGCTATTCTATGAAATAGAATAGGGGATTCCTCACTTTAGAAGACAGAGGTTGGCCCACAGTCTACTATAAATGTGATCAAGCAGTCCACACCTATTGTGAATGCTGTGGTCAGTCAGCCCATTTTTTTATTATTAATGGCCTTCGGTTGAAACTCGAGCTCTGGCGACTTGATGAATTAACGATCTTTAGGAAGATCAATTTTGTGAAAGACTACATAGGTCCGCTAGGGTGTTTTCCACTGTTATCTTGATAGTGTCAATCCTTTGGATTGGCTGCTGGTCTTCCTCTTTGCTTTCTTCCTTCTATACTTCAAAGTATGATGTCCTTTTCCAGTGATTGCTGTCTTCCAGTCAATCCTTAGACTAGTGTAAATGCTGTTGTCAGTCAGTCCACAACTAATTCAAACGCTGTGGACTGTCAGTCCTTTTAAATGCTGTGGTCATTCAGTCCACAGTGTAGTCTTAATAGTGTGGTCAGTCTCTTGTAATTGCAGTATTGATTGTTACACTGCTAATTACAAGGCTATTCTATGAAATAGAATAGGGGATTCCTCACTTTAGAAGACAGAGGTTGGCCCACAGTCTACCGTAAATATGATCAGGCAGTCCACAACTAGTGGACTTACTTATACCTACCATACCAAGCGTATTGATTTCCTGGACGTGAGTTTGGAGATTGATGCATTTTCGGCTATCCAGACTGACGTCTTCAGGAAATCTACGTCGGTTAACTCTTTGATCCACGCGAAGTCTGCCCATCATTTACCCGTGATCCGGGCTGTCCCGATCGGACAGTTCCTGAGGATGAGGCGTATCTGTTCTACAGACTCTAGGTTTGAAGCCCAGGCTGCCGACCTCACTAGACGGTTTCGAAATCGCGGCTACAGTAACCGAAGCATTAGATGTGGCTATGATAGGGCACGGAGCGCATCTCGCAGTGGTTTACTATATTCGAATCGCGCTGGCCAGATGCGAGGCGGGGACGGGTCTGGGATGATCAGGTTTATCTCATCCTTCAATCATGAATGGGAAGGGATGCGTCAGATTCTGAGCCGCCATTGGGCGGTTCTTGGGACCGAACCTCTACTTCGTGACCATCTCGCACCCTTCCTGTCTATGACCGCTCGTCGAGGGAGGAATTTGAGGGACCTGCTCGTCTCAAGCCACTATGTCCCCCCTGTATCTAACCCGTTTGGCTCTCGCGGTCCCACTGCGGGATGTTTTCCGTGCGGCCACTGTCTTGCCTGCGCCAATGTCCTACGTAGTGCTATTTTCAGGTCCTCTGACAGCTCTCGGGAATTTAAAATCTTACAGTACATCTCATGTGGCACTAGTAACGTAATATACTATGCCACTTGTGGATGCAATTTGATTTATATTGGTTTGACCTCCCGCGAGCTTCGGGTCAGGGTACGTGAGCACGTGCGGGACATTGGCGCGACCAAGACAGTGGCTGACCCCCGAGAGCTGAAGACGCTTCCTAGACACTTCAAGGCCGCCCATGGATGCGATCCGAAAACATTGCAGATACGCGGCATTGAGGCGGTGCGACTTGGCTCTCGGGGTGGTAACATGAAACAGCGCCTGGCTCAGAGGGAGGCGCGATGGATCGTGAATCTGGACACCGTGAGCCCACATGGTCTGAATGAGGCCTTAACTTTTGCTGCGTTTCTTTAAATAAGAAGGCATATATATTATACTATTATTATATTTTTTATGTTCCTTGGCTCTATTCTCCTGTTTTTCTGGTTATCTCTGGAATCTTGTTCCCATGTGTGAGTCTCCTTCTTTTAACTTTGTTTATATTGCTCATTTTTAATATTTTTTTATTGTCCTCTTATTTAGTATTGATGTGCCGTACAACCGTTGAATATCCCCCTTTTTCTGGGGACCACTTCCGCTGTTTCCAACAATTGTCACCATCTGGACATCTGTATGAAAATGTAACATCATAACCTCCCATGAGCACTGGATTATGAATAATTATATGGATGATGTGGTATACTTTGTATTTTACCAGGCATTATATACATATCTTTTTCCTTTGCTTTACGCACATATTTACTATGTAGCCCTCTGGGGGTATTATTGTTATCCCTTAATATCATATGTGGTGATTCATATTGTTATATCTACCATGTGATGGGCGATTGACATAAAAGGGATTTGATTGTCTTGTATAATGGTGATTTATCTGTGGCCATAATGATATCTGTGAGCCATTCCTAATCCCGCTTATAGGGCTGGTCTTTTGTAACATCGATATACGCTGCGCGCATGCGCGCCGTGTGGCTTCCCTCTGGAGCGCATGCCCCGCTATCTGTCGTCTCCGGCATTGTGTTGCCCACACGTGCTAGGGGGCGTGACGGACTGGTCACGCGCTCACGACAGGTGGCCCACGGCGCATGCACCAACATGCGGAAGTCGTGTTATCGGGACGATCACGTGACATGTCACGTGATCCTCCAGTTCTCCATATTTAAGGTCCTCATGCACATCCAGTGATCCGCCTCTTGAGAAAGCCTTACGGTTGAGGGCGAAACGCGCGTCGAGGCGTTTTTTGTCCACATGG
This sequence comes from Phyllobates terribilis, assembly GCF_046119375.1. NCBI lineage: Eukaryota > Metazoa > Chordata > Amphibia > Anura > Dendrobatidae > Phyllobates > Phyllobates terribilis. The sequence goes on along the minus strand of NW_027363163.1, from coordinate 345,572 downwards.
GCATTTGGCACTGAGCACTTTAAACCTCTGCATCCTTTGTAAGATGGCTCCTCTTATAATATTGCGCGAAGGGAACATTTGGGTGGTCTTATTGTCTATGATGATGTGATTCTACATACTGTCTGTTCTGCTACAACTGTTCCTTGAGTCAGCCTCTTGCCTTAAAGGTCCCCACTGCATTATTTTGATACCTGACATCCCCATGTGGGGTCATTATTGTGTCTCTGCATATTATCTAGTGCTACTATCCCCTGGATTCTTTGTGTGTTCCCCATTTTCTAGTGCTATTAATTGCTATGATTACTTTGACATAATCATGTAAAGTTTCGATATGTAATAAAATAATACTCTTGATATGAATCACTCTTTTTCCTCTTTTGTTGTTATATTGTGTTTGGAGAGGAATTTATGCTGACCGTATATTATTGCACATGGTTTATCAGCTATGTTTCTATGTATTTACATAGGGCTTTTGTCTGTTTGCTAGTGTGAATGCTGTGGTCAGTCAGTCCATTTTTTATTATTAACGGCCTTCGGTTGAAACTCTAGCCATGACGACTGGATGAATTAACGATCTTTAGGAAGATCAATCTTGTTCAAGACTAGATAGGTCCACTAGGGTCTTCTCCACTGTTATCTTGATAGTATCAATCCTTTGGATTGGTTGCTGGTCTTCCTCTTTGCTTTCTTCCTTCTATTCTTCCGAGTATGATGTCCCTTTCCAGTAATTGCTGTCGTCCAGTCAATCCATAGACTAGTGTAAAAGCTGTTGTCAGTCAGTCCACGCCTAATTTGAATGCTGTGGACTGTCAGTCCTTGTAAATTTTGTGGTTAATTGGTCCACAGTGTAGTCTTAATACTGTGGTCAGTCTCTTATAATCGCGGTATTGATTGTTACACCGCTGAATACAAGGCTATTCTATGAAACAGAATAAGGGATTCCTCACTTTAGAATACAGAAGATAAGGAAAAGAAGTGTTCCTTATGTCTCTACCTAAGATATAGTTGTGTTATACTAGGAATTGTGTATAGAAAATAAACATATGTAAACCACTAACAGTATATTCTCATGTATCAGAAAGGTGTTGTCACACCTCCGCAGGTCTAGAACTTATGCCTAGACTGACTATTATCAGTAATTAATATGAATATTAATTACCTGTTATGTGACTTTCCACATTCTTTTCTTGGAGTTCACAAGGAAACATTTCAAATCCCACAATGTCAAAGGGCGTCAGTCACCTGTAAATATTCAAAAGAGTGATAATATGTTCCAGCTACATGCTATACACACCAAAAAGTATAACACTCTAGGGCCAAAATTACTTATTTCAAAGATAAAGACTGTGGTCAGTCGGTCTGCATTTTATTGTAAAAATTGTAGTCAGACAGTCCACAGTCTATTTTAAATTTTATGCTCAATCGGTTCACAGTCTACTGTAAATGTGGTCAGGCAGCCCACATCTAGTGTACATGCTGTGGTCAGTCAGTCCATTCTTTATAATTAATGGCCTTCGGTTGAAACTCGAGCCATGACGACTTGATGTATTAATGATCTTTAGGAAGATCAATCTTGTGCAAGACTAGATCGGTCCACTAGTGCCTTCTTCACCATTATCTTGATAGTATCAATCCATTGGATTTTTTGCTGGTCTTGCACTTTGCTTTGGTCCTTCTATGCTTCAAAGTATGATGTCCTTTTCCAGTGATTGCTGTCTTCCATTCAATCCTTAGATAACTGTAAATGCTGTTGTCAGTCAGTCCACAACTAATTCAAACGCTGTGGACTGTCAGTCCTTTTAAATGTTGTGGTCATTCAGTCCACAGTGTAATTTTAATAGTGTGGTCAGTCTCTTGTAATCGCGGTATTGATTGTTACACAGCTGATTACAAGGTTTTTCTATGAAATAGAATAGGGAATTCCTCCATTTAAAAGACAGAGGTTGGCCCACAGTCTAGTCTACTGTAAATGTGGTCAAGCAGTCCACACTTATTGTGAATGCTGTGGTCAGTCAGCCCATTGTTTTATTATTAATGGCCTTCGGTTGAAACTCGAGCTCTGACGACTTGATGAATTAACGATCTTTAGGAAGATCAATTTTGTGAAAGACTACATAGGTCCACTAGGGTCTTCTCCACTGTTATCTTGATAGTGTCAATCCTTTGGATTGGCTGCTGGTCTTCCTCTTTGCTTTCTTCCTTCTATACTTCAAAGTATGATGTCCTTTTCCAGTGATTGCTGTCTTCCATTCAATCCTTAGACTAGTGTAATTGCCGTTGTCAGTCAGTCCACAACTAATTCAAACGCTGTGGACTGTCAGTCCTTTTAAATGCTGTGGTCATTCAGTCCACAGTGTAGTCTTAATAGTGTGGTCAGTGTCTTGTAATTGCGGTATTGATTGTTACACTGCTGATTACAAGGCTATTCTATGAAATAGAATAGGGGATTCCTCACTTTAGAAGACAGAGGTTGGCCCACAGTCTACCGTAAATATGATCAGGCAGTCCAAAACTAGTGTGAATGCTGTGGTCAGTCAGTCCATTTTTTATTATTAACGGCCTTCGGTTGAAACTCTAGCCATGACGACTGGATGAATTAACGATCTTTAGGAAGATCAATCTTGTTCAAGACTAGATCGGTCCACTAGGGTCTTCTCCATCGTTATCTTGATAGTATCAATCCTTTGGATTGGTTGCTGGTCTTCCTCTTTGCCTTCTTTTGTCTACTCTTCCGAGTATGATGTCCCTTTCCAGTAATTGCTGTCTTCCAGTCAATCCATAGACTAGTGTAAATGCTGTTGTCAGTCAGTCCACGCCTAATTTAAATGCTGTGGACTGTCAGTCCTTGTAAATTTTGTGGGTAATTGGTCCACAGTGTAGTCTTAATACTGTGGTCAGTCTCTTGTAATCGCGGTATTGATTATTACACCGCTGATTACAAGGCTATTCTATGAAACAGAATAAGGGATTCCTCACTTTAGAATACAGAAGATAAGGAAAAGAAATGTTCCTTATGTCTCTACCTAAGATATAGTTGTGTTATACTAGGAATTGTGTATAGAAAATAAACATATGTAAACCACTAACAGTATATTCTCATGTATCAGAAAGGTGTTGTCACACCTCCGCAGGTCTAGAACTTATGCCTAGACTGACTATTATCAGTAATTAATATGAATATTAATTACCTGTTATGTGACTTTCCACATTCTTTTCTTGGAGTTCACAAGGAAACATTTCAAATCCCACGATGTCAAAGGGCGTCAGTCACCTGTAAATATTCAAAAGAGTGATAATATGTTCCTGCTACATGCTATACACACCAAAAAGTATAACACTCTAGGGCCAAAATTACTTATTTCAAAGATAAAGACTGTGGTCAGTCGGTCTGCATTTTATTATAAAAATTGTAGTCAGAGAGTCCACAGTCTATTTTAAATTTTATGCTCAATCAGTCCACAGTCTACTGTAAATGTGGTCAGGCAGTCCACATCTAGTCTATATGCTGTGGTCAGTCAGTCCATTCTTTATAATTAATGGCCTTCGGTTGAAACTGGAGCCATGACGACTTGATGTATTAATGATCTTTAGGAAGATCAATCTTGTGCAAGACTAGATCGGTCCACTAGGGCCTTCTTCACCATTATCTTGATAGTATCAATCCATTGGATTGTTTGCTGGTCTTGCACTTTGCTTTGGTCCTTCTATACTTCAAAGTATGATGTCCTTTTCCAGTGATTGCTGTCTTCCATTCAATCCTTAGACTACTGTAACTGCTGTTGTCAGTCAGTCCACAACTAATTCAAATGCTGTGGACTGTCAGTCCTTTTAAATGTTGTGGTCATTCAGTCCACAGTGTAATTTTAATAGTGTGGTCAGTCTCTTGTAATCGCGGTATTGATTGTTACACCGCTGATTACAAGGTTATTCTATGAAATAGAATAGGGGATTCCTCCATTTAAAAGACAGAGGTTGGCCCACAGTCTAGTCTACTGGAAATGTGGTCAAGCAGTCCACACCTAGTGTGAATGCTGTAGTCAGTCAGCCCATTTTTTATTATTAACGGCCTTCGGTTGAAATTCGAGCCATGACTACTGGATGAATTAACGATCTTTAGGAAGATCAATTTTGTGAAAGACTAGATAGGTCCACTAGGGTCTTCTTCAACATTATCTTGATAGTATCAATCCATTGGATTGGTTGCTGGTCTTGCTCTTTGCTTTCTTCTATACTTCAAACTATGATGTCCTTTTCCATTGATTGCTGTCTTCCATTCAATCCTTAGACTAGTGTAATTGCCGTTGTCAGTCAGTCCACAACTAATTCAAATGCTGTGGACTGTCAGTCCTTTTAAATGTTGTGGTCATTCAGTTCGCAGTGTATTCTTAGTAGCGTGGTCAATCTCTTGGAATCGCGGTATTGATTGTTACACCGCTGATTACAAGGCTATTCTATGAAATAGAATAGGGGAGTCCTCACTTTAGAAGATAGAGGTTGGCCCACAGTCTACTATAAATGTGATCAAGCAGTCCACACCTAGTGTGAATGCTGTGGTCAGTCAGCCCATTGTTTATTATTAACGGCCTTCGGTTGAAACTCGAGCTATGATGACTGTTTGAATTAACGATATTTAGGAAGATCAATTTTGTGAAAGACTACATAGGTCCACTAGGGTCTTTTCCACTGTTATCTTGATAGTGTCAATCCTTTGGATTGGCTGCTGGTCTTCCTCTTTGCTTTCTTCCTTCTATACTTCAAAGTATGATGTCCTTTTCCAGTGATTGCTGTCTTCCATTCAATCCTTAGACTAGTGTAAATGCTGTTGTCAGTCAGTCCACAACTAATTCAAATGCTGTGGACTGTCAGTCCTTTTAAATGCTGTGGTCATTCAGTACACAGTGTACTCTTAATAGTGTGGTCAGTGTCTTGTAATTGCAGTATTGATTGTTACACTGCTAATTACAAGGCTATTCTATGAAATAGGAAAGGGGATACCTCACTTTAGAAGTCAGAGGTTGGCCCACAGTCTACCGTAAATATGATCAGGCAGTCCACAACTAGTGTGAATGCTGTGGTCAGTCAGTCCATTTTTTATTATTAACGGCCTTCGGTTGAAACTCTAGCCATGACGACTGGATGAATTAACGATCTTTAGGAAGATCAATCTTGTTCAAGACTATATCGGTCCATTAGGGTCTTCTTCACCATTATCTTGATAGTATCAATCCATTGGATTGGTTGCTGGTCTTGCTCTTTGCTTTCTTCTATACTTCAAACTATGATGTCCTTTTCCATTGATTGCTGTCTTCCATTCAATCCTTAGACTAGTGTAATTGCCGTTGTCAGTCAGTCCACAACTAATTCAAACGCTGTGGACTGTCAGTCCTTTTAAATGTTGTGGTCATTCAGTCCACAGTGTATTCTTAGTAGTGTGGTCAATCTCTTGGAATCGCGGTATTGATTGTTACACCGCTGATTACAAGGCTATTCTATGAAATAGGATAGGGGATTCCACACTTTAGAAGACAGAGGTTAGCCCACAGTCTACTATAAATGTGATCAAGTAGTCCACACCTAGTGTGAATGCTGTGGTCAGTCAGCCCATTTTTTATTAACGGCCTAAGGTTGAAACTCGAGCTATGACGACTGGATGAATTAACGATCTTTAGGAAGATCAATTTTGTGAAAGACTTCATAGGTCCACTAGGCTCTTCTCCACCCTTATCTTGATAGTTTCAATCCTTTGGATTGGCTGCTGGTCTTCCTCTTTGCTTTCTTCCTTCTATACTTCAAAGTATGAAGTTCCTTTTCCCATGATTGCTGTCTTCCAGTCAATCCTTAGATTAGTGTAAATGCTGTTGTTAGTCAGTCCACAACTAATTCAAACGCTGTGGACTGTCAGTCCTTTTAAATGTTGTGGTCATTCAGTCCACAGTGTAATTTTAATAGTGTGGTCAATCTCTTGTAATTGCGGTATTGATTGTTGCACCACTGATTACAAGGCTATTCTATGAAATAGGAAAGGGGATACCTCACTTTAGAAGACAGAGGTTGGCCCACAGTCTAGTCTACTGTAAATGTGGTCAAGCAGTCCACACCTAGTGTGAATGCTGTAGTCAGGCAGTCCACACCTAGTGTGAATGCTGTAGTCAGGCAGTCCACACCTATTGTGAATGCTGTGGTCAGTCAGCCCATTTTTTATTATTAATGGCCTTCGGTTGAAACTCGAGCTATGACGACTTGATGAATTAACGATCTTTAGGAAGATCAATTTTGTGAAAGATTACATAGGTCCACTAGGGTCTTCTCCACTGTTATCTTGATAGTGTCAATCCTTTGGATTGGCTGCTGGTCTTCCTCTTTGCTTTCTTCCTTCTATACTTCAAAGTATGATGTCCTTTTCCAGTGATTGCTATCTTCCAGTCAATCCTTAGACTAGTGTAAATGCTGTTGTCAGTCAGTCCACAACTAATTCAAACGCTGTGGACTGTCAGTCCTTTTAAATGCTGTGGTCATTCAGTCCACAGTGTAGTCTTAATAGTGTGGTCAGTGTCTTGTAATTGCGGTATTGATTGTTACACTGCTGATTACAAGGCTATTCTATGAAATAGAATAGGGGGTTCCTCACTTTACAAGACAGAGGTTGGCCCACAGTCTACCGTAAATATAATCAGGCAGTTCACAACTAGTGTGAATGCTGTGGTCAGTCAGTCCATTTTTTATTATTAATGGCCTTCGGTTGAAACTCTAGCCTAGTGTTGAGCCACCCCCGTAGTGTTCGAGTTCGGTTCGGTTCGTCGAACAGCCGTGTGTTCGCCGAACTGTTCGTCGAACACCTTCGAACACCGTTAAAACCAATGGCAGGCAAACAAAACACATAGAAACACATAGAAAACACCTTCAAAGGTGTCCAAAAGCTGACAAACTGCTCAGAAGACATAACTAACACATGGAAAAGTGACAAGTACATATAGTCATGCGAAAATGAAAGAGATGGAGGAGTAAAAGGAGGGGGAGACACAGATATAGGCATGTCATGCCCTTCTAAAATCCAAAAAGTGAGAAGCCGACACGGCCAGTCCGCTCCTGCCCGTGCCACCTCCGTGTCGCCGGGTTTGTGCCAGAGCCGCGGTGAACCCTGATGGCCAGCCCCCCTCTCCCAATACTGGTGCCTGTCCGCTGGTGGGTCAAGCGAGCCCTCCTGTGGTGGAGGCAGCTCTAAGCTTTTTAATTTAAATTGTCTCTCTAATTTGAATGAATACACTTTAAATCCATTTACAAGGATCTATTGGAGGGCAAGTCTCATGCCAGCAGCCGCGTAATTCCAGCTCCAGTAGCGTCCACTAAAGCTGCTGCAGTTAAAAAGCTTTTATTAGGATAGAGCTCGGCTGTACACCGCAAGGTATCCTACTGCCAGTCCCAGCCCCTATGCCTTGGGGTGCCTCCTGATGCTCTTCACTGAATATTCCGTGGTCCCGAAGCATTTCCTTTGAAAAAATTAAGTGTCCAAACTACAGGTGGTGTAGCTTGCTTAACAGCCGGGATAATCCGCTGACTAGCAGACACTGCTACTAGGCACAAAGTATTTCCTGGGCTAGATGCAGTTAAAAATTTGTAATTAGATATTCTCGTTGGATGCTGAGAAAGCATTCCATAGAGTCTCCTGGCACGCCATATATGATTCTCTTAAAAATCTTGGGGTAGGGGTCTAGGGGACCCTTTTATAGCCAAAATCACGGCCCTGTATCACAATACGTCACCTAGGCTGAAGATAAATGGAACTGTAGCACCCTGAGGGCTCGGTTGCTACAGACGTATTGCACCTCACCCAGAGGTGTGATATCTCACTCTCAGGTAAGGATGGGGTGTGGATCAGGACCCGACACCTGCATGCATTACACCACATTGCCGTGGGGCAGGGCGACCAATATGCCCCTGAGATGGGCACGACAGTCCCTGTCCCTGGCTGGAGTGGGGGGAGGGAACACTGAGGAAGGGGAACCCTGTAGTGCAGGAGCAGGGAGGAAGCAGTTCCTGGGTGCATTGAGAAGGGAGTATAAAAGGTGGGCACCATCTTAGTTCAGTGCAGAGAAGTCTGAGCAGAAGTGGCAGGGAGCAGGGGCTCTGCATGAGCTCTGCTCCGGAGGCGGGCCCAGTAACAGAGGCCCAGGCCTGGAAGAGGGAGAAGGAAGGAAGAGGAGCGGAGAAGGCTCCAGGAACGAGGAATGAAGGGATCCCAGGGGTGCGGACGGGCGAGTCGCCACCGCACGCCCGAATCCACCTGCGTGGAGGGGTCAGGCCAAAGGGGGAGACCGGTCCCCGAACTAGTGGAGGCAGGAAATGACCCTCAGCTAGAAACCGGAGGCTCTGATATTTTATGTGGCGCAGCCCCTCGCTACACCCGCTAGGAAGGCACCACATAGGGTCAGGGAAACTGGCGCCAAGATTACCAAGAGGAGGCCCGAGGCAGCCGGACAGAAGTGTTGGTAAGAAAGGCCAGACAAAGGACACACAAAGGGGGTCCTGTGAAGTGCTCCAAAGTTATCTGGGAGTTGTCTGAGCCCCTCACCTGGTGAGCACAGTACGACGTGGGCAGCCGTTACCTGCAGACATGGTCTGGATAATAAGAACTGTGAGTAAAGGCCCTGAACTGCATCACTGACTCCGTGTCGTTACTGCTGCTGCCCTGCACCATCACCCCCATCCTCCGCATACACTGCCCTGAGGCTATACTCCTCCCACAACACCAGCCTCAGCGGTCTGCCCTGTAGCGGCGGTTCACTCTGACCGCAATCCACGGGTGGCGTAGTCGGACATTTAAACATCAAAACCACATAAATAGTTCCGCCACTGGTTTGACCGCCCTGAACCACGGAACTGGGTCGCCGCCACGAAGACTACAACCACCAGCATCCACCAAAAAGGGTCCGGCTCCGGGTGTCCCAAGTAGAGATGAGCGTTGTTCTACTCGAACTGTTCGCCAATCTCAAATTCGAGCTGTTTTGGGCGGTGTTCGAGTCGTTCGGCGAACACGAACAATTTGAGAAAAATTCGGCTGTTCGAGGTTATGTTCGATAACTGTTCGTGCACCAAAATCATAACTGGATTTTTTCTCAGTAATGATGAAAATTAATGTTAATACGCAGTTTGAGTGTACAGCAGGGCGGGGGGAGGGGCAGGGGATGGATCTCTGCAGGAACAATGAAGATCTCCATTTTTTTTTCTCTTTCCCGCATTTGCAGTGGGGAGGTGCAATCTGTCAGCCTATCAGCAGCGCACACACGGAGCGAAGTGCTTTTTTTCACACAAGCAAGGGCATGTGTCATTGGCAGTGTATGTCACATGTCCTTGCCCTATAAGACCAAGCCATTTTCCCCGTCGCCACCATTTTCTCACTGCTGCAGCTGCGTGTTAGACGGCACCGCTGTTGCTGTGTGCGCTATACCTTGTTAATTTCAAGCCAATTTTCGCACAAATATACAGATAGCTTGGGAGTAGGGAATAGTTGTGATTGCAGTCCTTTTAAGGACTAGGTTACAGCATTTCCTACGACTTTTATCAGGGAGGTCTGTGCTCTTAAATAGATAGATTGTGGGAGTAAAGACTAATTGTAATTGGAGTCCTTTTCAGGACTAGGTTACATCAGTTCCTATCAGTTTTTGCCAGGCAGGTCTGTGCCAGTGCTGTGCAAGTTTTTTTCACAGCATTTGGCTGAATCTAGCAAAGCTAATCCTTTTTGGCCTATTGCAGAGTGTGTTAGTCAGTGGAGTAGCCTATCTGTGTTGCAAGATATACCACCTGTGTATAGAATACCAATTTTTTTACTGCACCTAGTGAAGTAAAATCTTTTGGGCATAGCATCATTCTATTAGTCCATCTATACTGACCTCCATCAGGTTGCAAACTGAATATAATTTTTTTCTGCATCTAGCTCTGAAAAAATATTTGGCCTTCTAGCAGTGTGTCGGACTTTCTCTATTAGTCCATCTATACTGACCTCCATCAGGTTGCAAATTAAAAATAATTTTTATCTGCATCTACAGTACCTCTGAAAAAATATTTGGGCTTCTAGCTGTGTGTGGGACTTGTTGTATTAGTCCATCTATACTGACCTCCATCAGGTTGCAAACTGAATATATTTTTTTCTGCATCTACCTCTGAAAAAATATTGGGCTTCTAGCTGTGTGTGGGTCTTGTTCTATTAATCCATCTATACAGACCTCCATCAGGTTGCAAACTGAATATAATCTTTTTCTGCATCTAGCTCTGAAAAAATATTTGGCCTTCTAGCAGTGTGTCGGACTTTCTCTATTAGTCCATCTATACTGACCTCCATCAGGTTGCAAATTAAAAATAATTTTTTTCTGCATCTAGCTCTGAAAAAATATTTGGCCTTCTAGCAGTGTGTCGGACTTTCTCTATTAGTCCATCTATACTGACCTCCATCAGGTTGCAAATTAAAAATAATTTTTATCTGCATCTACAGTACCTCTGAAAAAATATTTGGGCTTCTACCAGTGTGTGGGACTTGTTGTATTAGTCCATCTATACTGACCTCCATCAGGTTGCAAACTGAATATATTTTTTTCTGCATCTACCTCTGAAAAAATATTTGGCCTTCTAGTAGTGTGTGGGACTTTCTCTGTTAGTCCATCTATACTGACCTCCATCAGGTTGCAAACTTAATATAATTTTTTTCTGCATCTAGCTCTGAAAAAATATTTGGCCTTCTAGCAGTGTGTCGGACTTTCTCTATTAGTCCATCTATACTGACCTCCATCAGGTTGCAAATTAAAAATATTTTTTTTCTGCATCTAGCTCTGAAAAAATATTTGGCCTTCTAGCAGTGTGTCGGACTTTCTCTATTAGTCCATCTATACTGACCTCCATCAGGTTGCAAATTAAAAATAATTTTTATCTGCATCTACAGTACCTCTGAAAAAATATTTGGGCTTCTAGCTGTGTGTGGGACTTGTTGTATTAGTCCATCTATACTGACCTCCATCAGGTTGCAAACTGAATATATTTTTTTCTGCATCTACCTCTGAAAAAATATTGGGCTTCTAGCTGTGTGTGGGTCTTGTTCTATTAATCCATCTATACAGACCTCCATCAGGTTGCAAACTGAATATAATTTTTTTCTGCATCTAGCTCTGAAAAAATATTTGGCCTTCTAGCATTGTGTCGGACTTGTTCTATTAGTCCACCTATACTGACCTCCATCAGGTTGCAAATTCAAAATAATTTTTTGTATGCATCTAGCTCTGAAAAAATATTTGGCCTTCTAGTAGTGTGTGGGACTTTCTCTGTTAGTCCATCTATACTGACCTCCATCAGGTTGCAAACTGAATATAATTTTTTTCTGCATCTAGCTCTGAAAAAAATATTTGGCCTTCTAGCAGTGTGTCGGACTTTCTCTATTAGTCCATCTATACTGACCTCCATCAGGTTGCAAATTAAAAATAATTTTTATCTGCATCTACAGTACCTCTGAAAAAATATTTGGGCTTCTAGCTGTGTGTGGGACTTGTTGTATTAGTCCATCTATACTGACCTCCATCAGGTTGCAAACTGAATATATTTTTTTCTGCATCTACCTCTGAAAAAATATTGGGCTTCTAGCTGTGTGTGGGTCTTGTTCTATTAATCCATCTATACAGACCTCCATCAGGTTGCAAATTGAATAAAAAAAATTTCTGCATCTAGCTCTGAAAAAATATTTGGGCTTCTAGTGGTGTGTGGGACTTGGTCTATTAGTCCATCTATACTGACCTCCATCAGGTTGCAAATTAAAAATAATTTTTTTCTGCATCTAACCCAGCCAATAGTTTTGGCCTAATACCACAGTTTGGCCACTCAGCTCTGCTCGGTTACCATCTATTGTTTTTTTGTGCAAACAACTCCAGAGTTGTGAATTAGTTAACCACCAAAATGAGTGGAAAAAGGCCTGCTGCTGGTGGAAAGGGGAATAGGCGTGTTGGGAAGGGGAAAAAAGGTTGTGTCCGTGGGGTAGGTGTTAAAGCAACAGTAACATCTGCAGAAGAAAGACCATCTTCCAGCCAAACTAAAATGTCTACTTCTTTTAGCGGACAATGTGATAAGATCCCTTTCTTACGGCCACGCCAATCGCTACAAATTCCAGATGAGGCAAAAAAACAGCAGGTGCTTCAACGGATATCAAGTGCTCCTTTAAGTGGGCTCTCCTCCACATCAACTTCAACATCACAAATACTCCAGTCCTCAAAGGTGTCACCCCAATCGCACTTGCTTCCTCACAGCTCCCAAATCTCCAGCTGCCCATCTGAGTATGAGGTAGAACAGATGGTTGAGTCTGCAGAGCTGTTTACTCATACTATAGCCTGGGAATCAGAGGTCGACTCCAGCGCTTCTGTGAATCCAGACGAGGAAATGATCTGCACTGATGCCCAGAATCTTTATGAGTCGGATCCAGGACCAGACGCAGAAGGTTCTGACCATAATGTAGACCCTCATTCCCAAACTGTAACTCCTGTTGGTGGAGACAATGAGGAAGACGATGATAAGACTCAAATACCTGATTGGAGCGACAACTTTAGTTTTTTGTCAGGGCAGGAACAGGTTGGCTCTGAGGACGACGGGTGTGATAACGCACAGGGTGATGATGATGAGGTTGGAGATCCCACTTACTGTCAACCCACAGTCAGCCAAGAGATGAGGTCATCAGAGGAGGTGGAGGAAGATGCTAGTGACGACGAGGTCAGGTTGCGCCTTCCTGGGCAGAGACGTAGTACTGGAAGCACGTCAACAACTGCATCCTCAAACACAACTCTGCCTCTCACCACAAGTCGTGGTGGCTCTTCAGGTCGCATGGGTGCTAAGCCTTGCATAGCCTGGGCATTTTTTCAGATCGATAAAGATGACGCAACTCGTGTTATCTGTAACATTTGTCAGCAAAAGCTAAGTAGAGGCCAAAAAATACATAGTTTGAGTACTTCATGCATGAACCGGCACATGGACATGAAGCATAAGTTGCAGTGGGAAGCTTAGTGTGCTACAATGCGGCCTAGCCGGCCGGGCCAACCACCGTCTGCCATATCTTGTGCATCCGCGGCCTCTTCATCCTCTGTGACTGGGGGGACAGCAGTCACACCTGTTTTGGGGCGCAGACCTGCCACCTCTTTACCCGCAACAGCCAGCGTGATTGGCAGGTCATCATTTTCTTTGGAGGTGGTAACACCAGCTGGTGTTGAGCGCTGTCCGACATCGATAGCACCACCTTTGGATCAAGGCAACCTAACATGTCCGCCTGCATCTTCCTCACAGACTGCCAGTTTGCCGGGGACACCCTTATCAACCCCGTCTAAGCACAATAGCCAGCCCTCGGTCCCTCAGATGTGGACAAGTAAAAGAACGTTTCCTCCAAGCCATGAGAAAGCTAAGAGGTTGAATTTCACCATCTGCAAGCTCTTGGCTACAGAAATGCTGCCTTTCCGCCTGGTGGACACAGAGGATTTTCGAGACCTCATGTCCGTCGCAGTGCCCCAGTACCAGATGCCCAGTCGGCACTACTTCTCAAAGAAAGGTGTGCCTGCGCTCCACCAGCATGTCGCACACAACATCACCGCTTCTTTGAGAAACTCTGTGTGTGACAGGGTGCATTTCACCACAGACACTTGGACGAGTAGGCATGGACAGGGGCGTTACATGTCGCTGACTGGGCACTGGGTAACTATGGTGACAGCAGGACAAGGGGCTGCTGTCCAAGTCTTGCCGTCCCCACGAGTTGTGCGTCAATCCTCTTTATGTCAAAGTTCCTCCACTGCTTCTGCCTCCTCAACCTCCTCTCGGTCTTCCACCTGCACCCAAAGCCTGTCTGGTCATGCCACAAGCTTTCTAACTGCGCAGAAGGGATCCTGCACACCTCCTTACTATGCTGGCAGTAGGGCTCAACGTCATCAGGCGGTTTTTACATTGAAATGTCTGGGAAATGTGAGTCACACAGCTGAGGAGTTGTGGTCAGCTCTGGAGAACCAATTTCATGAATGGTTGTCTCCACTGGACCTGAAACCAGGGAAGGCCGTGTGCGACAATGCTGCAAACCTGGGTGCGGCCCTTCGCCGGGGCAATGTCACACACGTGCCTTGTATGGCTCACGTGTTGAACCTGGTTGTCCAGCAATTTTTAGCCCACTATCCCAGACTAGATGGCCTTCTGCAGAGGGCACGGTCGCTGTGTGCTCACTTCCGCCGTTCGCATCCCGCAGCTCAGCGACTTACATCTCTACAGAAGTCGTTGGGCCTGCCACTTCACCGGCTAAAATGCGATGTGCCTACCCGGTGGAATTCAACTCTGCACATGTTGCAGCGACTGTGGCAGCACCGACAAGCCCTGGTGCAATACGTTCTGACGTATAGCCTGGGCCAACGAGATTCAGAGGTGGGGCAAATCACGCTGGAGGAGTGGTCTCAGATCAGGGACCTATGCACCCTTCTGCACAGTTTTGAAATGGCGACGAAGATGTTTAGTGCTGACGATGCCATTATCAGCATGACTATTCCGGTGATTTACATGCTGGAGCACATGTTAAACAGAATTCGGAGTCAGGTGGTGGCACAAGAGGAGGTGGAGGAAGTAGAGGAGGAGGAGTTGTATGCGGAAGGGCTAACATCTGCAAGGTCCAGACGGTCGGCAGCACCAAGGCGGCAGGCATGTGAGGGTGGGGGAGATGGTTTTACCAGGGCGCATGGTAGCAGCCAAACTAGTGAGGAAGGTGCAGGAGCCCAGGAAGAAGTGGAGGACGAACTGATGGAAGACTCATCAGATGAGGGAGACCTTGATCACATTTCTGTTGTGCGAGGTTGGGGGGAGAGGACAGAGGAAGGAAGCATGATTGTTACCTCGCCACCAACACAACAGGGACTTGGTGCTCCTGGATGCGCAACACACATGAGTGCCTTCTTGCTGCACTACCTGCAACATGACCCTCGAATTGTGAGAATTAGAAATAATCCTGACTACTGGGTTGCCACACTGTTAGATCCCCGGTACAAAAGTAAATTTGCAGAAATTATTCCTGCCATAGAAAGGGATGCACGCATGCAGGAGTATCAGCAGAGACTGTTGCAGAATCTTACATGTGCTTTTCCACAAAATACCAGTGGTGCACGTAGTGAATCTCACAGTTCCAACTTGCCAACCGTGGGACCGTCAAGTGTTCAGCACTCAAACCGTAACAGAACCACAGTATCTGCTGGTAACATCAATTTTGCGGAATCATTTCACCACTTTTTTAGCCCATCCTTTGCAAGGCCACAGGAGACAAGAAGTCTGACACATAGTCAACGCCTAGAGACGATGGTACAGGAGTATCTCCAAGTAAACATTGAAGCCACGACTTTGTCACTGGACCCTTGCTCTTTTTGGGCTTCCAATCTGGATAAATGGCCGGAGCTAGCCACTTACGCCTTGGAGATCTTGTCATGCCCCGCAGCCAGCGTTCTGTCTGAACGTGTGTTCAGCGCTGCTGGTGGTGTGCTGACAGATAAGCGCACGCGGCTCTCCACTGATAATGTAGACAGACTCACGTTCATAAAGATGAACAAATCATGGATCTGAAACGACTTTTCTACCCCTGTGTCATCCTGGGGAGAGTAAAAGCTTGATGATTGATTAAAATCACCTTACCAACCGTTTTAAGCTTTCAAATTACTAATCATGTTTATCTGTATCTTGACTGGAAAATAATTTGGGCTTTGTAGCAGTGTGCAGCACTGATCCTATTAGGCCATCTATACTAAAGCTTCACCAGATTTAAAATTAAAAATAATTTTTAGCTGCATCTAGCCCGGAAAATAATTTTGGCGCTCCGAGATGCGCAAGACACATAAGTGCCTTCTTGCTGCACTACCTGCAGCATGACCCTCATATTGTCAGAATTCGAAGTAATCATGACTACTGGGTTGCCACACTCTTAGATCCCCCAAACTTTTCGATCAACCTTTTCATTTTAATAAAGACCAAAAAAATGGTCATTTTTGAAATTATAAGCATTAGCAGGTTGTTAGAAACTGAAATCAAACAGTTTTCAACTCAAAACTTTATTCTAGGTGATGTTACATTTTCACATAGGACCCCTTGTTCGAAAGGAGCTTCTGAACTCTCTCGTCCATTGAATTTGTCAGGTTTTGGATGGTTTCTGCTTCAATTGTTTGGCATGAGGACAGAATACCCTCCCAGAGCTGTTGCTTAGATGTGAACTGCCTCCCGCCATCATAGACACTCCTTTTAATGATGCTCCAAAGGTTCTGAATGGGGTAGAGGTCAGGGGAGCATGGGGGTCACACCATAAGTTTGTCCCCTTTTATGCCCATATCAGCCAGAGATGCAGATGTTTTATGTGCAGCATGAGATGGTGCATTATCATGCAGAAAAATGATCTTGCTGTGAAATACACGGTTCTTCTACTTGAACTATGGCAGGAAGTGCTGTTTGAGAAAATCCACATACACTATGGAGTTCATCTTTAGCGCCTTCAGGGATCCTAAAGGGGCCGACAATCTCTCTCCCCATGATTCCAGCCCAAAACATTACTCCACCTCCTCCTTGTTGGCGCTGTAGCCGTGTTTGCGTGGGGTGTCCATCAACCAGCCATCCTCCACTCCATCCATCTGGACCATCGAGCGCTGCACGGCACTCATCCGTGAACAAAACAGTTTTGAAATCAGTCTTCATGTAATGTTTGGCCCACTGGAGCCGTTTCTGCTTGTGTGAAGTGGATAGAGGAGGTCGACAGGATGGCGTATGCACAGCTGCAAACCTCTGAAGGACCCTGCATCTTGTTGTTCAGGGGACGTTGGAGGCACAAGCAGCTTCAAAAACTTGTCTGCTGCTATGACAAGGCTTTTTTGCCGCTGCTCTTTCAACTTGACGTAATTGCCTGTAGGAAAGAGTCCTCAATTTGCCCTTATCAGCACGCACACGTGTGTACTGTGAATCAGCTACATACTTCTTGATTGCCAAGACACTTCATCCTGATCATCGCACAATGTTGATTGTAGTCATGCCTTGACCTAAACACTCCACAATTTGTTGCTTCTCAGCAGCCGACACATCCTTTTTCTTTCCCATTTTGGCAGAAAATGTAGGCTGCTTAATAATGTGAGAGAGCCTTCTTAAGTAGTCTTGCCTTTCATTGGACACACCTGCCAAACTAATTAGCACAGGTGTCTGCAATTGCTTACAGTGATATAAAGAGCCCTGACACACATCACCATCAATGAGTTTAACTGACAAACAAACAAATTCTTCCCTTATCACTCCTAAACACTTTTTGCATAATAATTTGGAACGCAGTGTACATGTGCTTTTCCACAAAACACCAGTGGTTCACGTAGTGAATCTTACAGTTCTAACTTGCCAACCGTGGTCTGTATGGAATTGTTCAATAAAGGGCCCAAAATTAAGATAACATAGATGGGAGAGGTCTCTATGAATAGGAATTCCTAAGTATTTGATACCCTGTGAGGGCCAGGCAAAGGGAAAGTTGGACTGGATGGAATCCTATATGGATTTGGGGAGGGAGACATCGAGGGCCTCAGACTTCGCTGCATTGATTTTAAAATTTTACCATGTAACAAAGTGATCTATTTCAGCCATAACAGCTTGCATGGATATATGTGATTGAGTGATATATACTAGGACATCATCAGCAAATAGAGAGCACTTGTACTCGGTGCCTCCCACCTCAATCCACCTAATATTGGGGTTATGGCGAATTGATGAAAGCAGGTGCTCCGTCACTAGGATGTATAAGAGAGGGGACAGAGGACATCCCTGCCTTGTCCCATTGGTGATTGTGAAAGGTGATGAAAATGTTCTGACGCACCCCCTGGGCCTTGGGACACCCGGAGCCGGACCCTTTTTGGTGGATGCTGGTGGTTGTAGTCTTCGTGGCGGCGACCCGGTTCCGTGGCTCAGGGCGGTCAAACCAGTGGCGGAACTATTTATGTGGTTTTGATGTTTAAATGTCCGACTACGCCACCCGTGGATTGCGGTCAGAGTGAACCGCCGCTGCAGGGCAGACCGCTGAGGCTGGTGTTGTGGGTGCAGCAGAGCGTAGCATAACTCCCCACGGGAGGAGTATAGCCTCAGGGCAGTGTATGCGGAGGATGGGGGTGATGGTGCAGGGCAGCAGCAGTAACGACACGGAGTCAATGATGCAGTTCAGGGCCTTTACTCACAGTTCTTATTATCCAGACCACGTCTGCAGGTAACGGCTGCTCACGTCGTACTGTGCTCACCAGGTGAGGGGCTCAGACAACTCCCAGATAACTTTGGAGCACTTCACAGGACCCCCTTTGTGTGTCCTTTGTCTGGCCTTTCTTACCAACACTTCTGTCCGGCTGCCTCGGGCCTCCTCTTGGTAAACTTGGCGCCAGTTTCCCTGACCCTATGTGGTGCCTTCCTAGCGGATGTAGCGAGGGGCTGCGCCACATAAAATGTCAGAGCCTCCGGTTTCTAGCTGAGGGTCGTTTCCTGCCTCCACTAGTTCGGGGACCGGTCTCCCCCTTTGGCCTGACCCCTCCACGCAGGTGGATTCGGGTGTGCGGTGGCGACTCGCCCGTCCGCACCCCTGGGATCCCTTCATTCCTCGTTCCTGGAGCCTTCTCCGCTCCTCTTCCTTCCTTCTCCCTCTTCCAGGCCTGGGCCTCTGTTACTGGGCCCGCCTCCGGAGCAGAGCTCATGCAGAGCCCCTGCTCCCTGCCACTTCTGCTCAGACTTCTCTGCACTGAACTAAGATGGTGCCCACCTTTTATACTCCCTTCTCAATGCACCCAGGAACTGCTTCCTCCCTGCTCCTGCACTACAGGGTTCCCCTTCCTCAGTGTTCCCTCCCCCCACTCCAGCCAGGGACAGGGACTGTCGTGCCCATCTCAGGGGCATATTGGTCGCCCTGCCCCATGGCAATGTGGTGTAATGCATGCAGGTGTCGGGTCCTGATCCACACTCCATCCTTACCTGAGAGTGAGATATCACACCTCTGGGTGAGGTGCAATACGTCTGTAGCAACCGAGCCCTCAGGGTGCTACAGTTCCATTTATCTTCAGCCTAGGTGACGTATTGTGATACAGGGCCGTGATTTTGGCTATAAAAGGGTCCCCTAGACCCCTACCCCAAGCTTTTTAAGAGAATCATATATGGCGTGCCAGGAGACTCTATGGAATGCTTTCTCAGCATCCAACGAGAGTATCTAATTACAAATTTTTAACTGCATCTAGCCCAGGAAATACTTTGTGCCTAGTAGCAGTGTCTGCTAGTCAGCGGATTATCCCGGCTGTTAAGCAAGCTACACCACCTGTAGTATAGACACTTAATTTTTTCAAAGGAAATGCTTCGGGACCATGGGATACTTAGTGAAGAGCATCAGGAGGCACCCCAAGGCATAGGGGCTGGGACTGGCAGTAGGATGCCTTGCGGTGGACAGCCGAGCTCGATCCTTATAAAAGCTTTTTAACTGCAGCAGCTTTAGTGGACGCTACTGGAGCTGGAATTACGCGGCTGCTGGCATGAGACTTGCCCTCCAATAGATCCTTGTAAATGGATTTAAAGTGTATTCATTCAAATTAGAGAGACAATTTAAATTAAAAAGCTTAGAGCTGCCTCCACCACAGGGGGGGCTCGCTCGACCCACCAGCGGACAGGCACCAGTATTGGGAGAGGGGGGCTGGCCATCAGGGTTCACCGCGGCTCTGGCACAAACCCGGCGACACGGAGGTGGCACGGGCAGGAGCGGACTGGCCTTGTCGGCTTCTCACTTTTTGGATTTTAGAAGGGCATGACATGCCTATATCTGTGTCTCCCCCTCCTTTTACTCCTCCACCTCTTTTATTTTCGCATGACTATATGTACTTGTCACTTTTCCATGTGTTAGTTATGTCTTCTGAGCAGTTTGTCAGCTTTTGGACACCTTTGAAGGTGTTTTCTATGTGTTTCTATGTGTTTTTGTTTGCCTGCCATTGGTTTTAACGGTGTTCGAAGGTGTTCGACGAACAGTTCGACGAACAGTTCGGCGAACACACGGGTGTTCGACGAACCGAACCGAACTCGAACACTACGGGGGTGGCTCAACTCTAGTCCCAAGGCCCAGGGGTGCGTCAGAACATTTTCATCACCTTTCACAATCACCAATGGGACAAGGCAGGGATGTCCTCTGTCCCCTCTCTTATACATCCTAGTGACGGAGCACCTGCTCTCATCAATTCGCCATAACCCCAATATTAGGTGGATTGAGGTGGGAGGCACCGAGTACAAGTGCTCTCTATTTGCTGATGATGTCCTAGTATATATCACTCAATCACATATATCCATCCCTGCTGTTATGGCTGAAATAGATCACTTTGTTACATGGTAAAATTTTAAAATCAATGCAGCGAAGTCTGAGGCCCTCGATGTCTCCCTCCCTAAATCCATATAGGATTCCATCCAGTCCAACTTTCCCTTTGCCTGGCCCTCACAGGGTATCAAATACTTAGGAATTCCTATTCATAGAGACCTCTCCCATCTATATTATCTTAATTTTGGGCCCTTTATTGAACAATTCCATACGTGAACCACTGGTGTTTTGTGGAAAAGCACATGTACACCGCGTTCCAAATTATTATGCAAAAAGTGTTTAGGAGTGATAAGGGAAGAATTTGTTTGTTTGTCAGTTAAACTCATTGATGGTGATGTGTGTCAGGGCTCTTTATATCACTGTAAGCAATTGCAGACACCTGTGCTAATTAGTTTGGCAGGTGTGTCCAATGAAAGGCAAGACTACTTAAGAAGGCTCTCTCACATTATTAAGCAGCCTACATTTTCTGCCAAAATGGGAAAGAAAAAGGATGTGTCGGCTGCTGAGAAGCAACAAATTGTGGAGTGTTTAGGTCAAGGCATGACTACAATCAACATTGTGCGATGATCAGGATGAAGTGTCTTGGCAATCAAGAAGTATGTAGCTGATTCACAGTACACACGTGTGCGTGCTGATAAGGGCAAATTGAGGACTCTTTCCTACAGGCAATTACGTCAGGTTGAAAGAGCAGCGGCAAAAAAGCCTTGTCATAGCAGCAGACAAGTTTTTGAAGCTGCTTGTGCCTCCAACGTCCCCCGAACAACAAGATGCAGGGTCCTTCAGAGGTTTGCAGCTGTGCATACGCCATCCTGTCGACCTCCTCTATCCACTTCACACAAGCAGAAACGGCTCCAGTGGGCCAAACATTACATGAAGACTGATTTCAAAACTGTTTTGTTCACGGATGAGTGCCGTGCAGCGCTCGATGGTCCAGATGGATGGAGTGGAGGGTGGCTGGTTGATGGACACCCCACGCAAACACGGCTACAGCGCCAACAAGGAGGAGGTGGAGTAATGTTTTGGGCTGGAATCATGGGGAGAGATTGTCGGCCCCTTTAGGATCCCTGAAGGCGCTAAAGATGAACTCCATAATGTATGTGGATTTTCTCAAACAGCACTTCCTGCCATGGTTCAAGAAGAAGAACCGTGTATTTCACAGCAAGATCATTTTTCTGCATGATAATGCACCATCTCATGCTGCACATAAAACATCTGCATCTCTGGCTGATATGGGCATAAAAGGGGACAAACTTATGGTGTGACCCCCATGCTCCCCTGACCTCTACCCCATTCAGAACCTTTGGAGCATCATTAAAAGGAGTGTCTATGATGGCGGGAGGCAGTTCACATCTAAGCAACAGCTCTGGGAGGGTATTCTGTCCTCATGCAAAACAATTGAAGCAGAAACCATCCAAAACCTGACAAATTCAATGGACGAGAGAGTTCAGAAGCTCCTTTCGAACAAGGGGTCCTATGTGAAAATGTAACATCACCTAGAATAAAGTTTTGAGTTGAAAACTGTTTGATTTCAGTTTCTAACAACCTGCTAATGCTTATAATTTCAAAAATGACCATTTTTTTGGTCTTTATTAAAATGAAAAGGTTGATCGAAAAGTTTGGGGGATCTAAGAGTGTGGCAACCCAGTAGTCATGATTACTTCGAATTCTGACAATATGAGGGTCATGCTGCAGGTAGTGCAGCAAGAAGGCACTTATGTGTCTTGCGCATCTCGGAGCCCCAAAATTATTTTCCAGGCTAGATGCAGCTAAAAATTATTTTTAATTTTAAATCTGGTGAAGCTTTAGTATAGATGGCCTAATAGGATCAGTGCTGCACACTGCTACAAAGCCCAAATTATTTTCCAGTCAAGATACAGATAAACATGATTAGTAATTTGAAAGCTTAAAACGGTTGGTAGGGTGATTTTAACCAATCATCAAGCTTTTACTCTCCCCAGGATGACACAGGGGTAGAAAAGTCGTTTCGGATCCATGATTTGTTCATCTTTATGAACGTGAGTCTGTCTACATTATCAGTGGAGAGCCGCGTGCGCTTATCTGTCAGCACACCACCAGCAGCGCTGAACACACGTTCAGACAGAACGCTGGCTGCGGGGCATGACAAGATCTCCAAGGCGTAAGTGGCTAGCTCCGGCCATTTATCCAGATTGGAAGCCCAAAAAGAGCAAGGGTCCAGTGACACAGTCGTGGCTTCAATGTTTACTTGGAGATACTCCTGTACCATCGTCTCTAGGCGTTGACTATGTGTCAGACTTCTTGTCTCCTGTGGCCTTGCAAAGGATGGGCTAAAAAAGTGGTGAAATGATTCCGCAAAATTGATGTTACCAGCAGATACTGTGGTTCTGTTACGGTTTGAGTGCTGAACACTTGACGGTCCCACGGTTGGCAAGTTGGAACTGTGAGATTCACTACGTGCACCACTGGTATTTTGTGGAAAAGCACATGTAAGATTCTGCAACAGTCTCTGCTGATACTCCTGCATGCGTGCATCCCTTTCTATGGCAGGAATAATTTCTGCAAATTTACTTTTGTACCGGGGATCTAACAGTGTGGCAACCCAGTAGTCAGGATTATTTCTAATTCTCACAATTCGAGGGTCATGTTGCAGGTAGTGCAGCAAGAAGGCACTCATGTGTGTTGCGCATCCAGGAGCACCAAGTCCCTGTTGTGTTGGTGGCGAGGTAACAATCATGCTTCCTTCCTCTGTCCTCTCCCCCCAACCTCGCACAACAGAAATGTGATCAAGGTCTCCCTCATCTGATGAGTCTTCCATCAGTTCGTCCTCCACTTCTTCCTGGGCTCCTGCACCTTCCTCACTAGTTTGGCTGCTACCATGCGCCCTGGTAAAACCATCTCCCCCACCCTCACATGCCTGCCGCCTTGGTGCTGCCGACCATCTGGACCTTGCAGATGTTAGCCCTTCCGCATACAACTCCTCCTCCTCTACTTCCTCCACCTCCTCTTGTGCCACCACCTGACTCCGAATTCTGTTTAACATGTGCTCCAGCATGTAAATCACCGGAATAGTCATGCTGATAATGGCATCGTCAGCACTTAAACATCTTCGTCGCCATTTCAAAACTGTGCAGAAGGGTGCATAGGTCCCTGATCTGAGACCACTCCTC
Organism: Phyllobates terribilis; assembly: GCF_046119375.1. Lineage (NCBI taxonomy): Eukaryota > Metazoa > Chordata > Amphibia > Anura > Dendrobatidae > Phyllobates > Phyllobates terribilis. The sequence goes on along the minus strand of NW_027363163.1, from coordinate 322,055 downwards.
CAGCGTGATTTGCCCCACCTCTGAATCTCGTTGGCCCAGGCTATACGTCAGAACGTATTGCACCAGGGCTTGTCGGTGCTGCCACAGTCGCTGCAACATGTGCAGAGTTGAATTCCACCGGGTAGGCACATCGCATTTTAGCCGGTGAAGTGGCAGGCCCAACGACTTCTGTAGAGATGTAAGTCGCTGAGCTGCGGGATGCGAACGGCGGAAGTGAGCACACAGCGACCGTGCCCTCTGCAGAAGGCCATCTAGTCTGGGATAGTGGGCTAAAAATTGCTGGACAACCAGGTTCAACACGTGAGCCATACAAGGCACGTGTGTGACATTGCCCCGGCGAAGGGCCGCACCCAGGTTTGCAGCATTGTCGCACACGGCCTTCCCTGGTTTCAGGTCCAGTGGAGACAACCATTCATGAAATTGGTTCTCCAGAGCTGACCACAACTCCTCAGCTGTGTGACTCACATTTCCCAGACATTTCAATGTAAAAACCGCCTGATGACGTTGAGCCCTACTGCCAGCATAGTAAGGAGGTGTGCAGGATCCCTTCTGCGCAGTTAGAAAGCTTGTGGCATGACCAGACAGGTTTTGGGTGCAGGTGGAAGACCGAGAGGAGGTTGAGGAGGCAGAAGCAGTGGAGGAACTTTGAGATAAAGAGGATTGACGCACAACTCGTGGGGACGGCAAGACTTGGACAGCAGCCCCTTGTCCTGCTGTCACCATAGTTACCCAGTGCCCAGTCAGCGACATGTAACGCCCCTGTCCATGCCTACTCGTCCAAGTGTCTGTGGTGAAATGCACCCTGTCACACACAGAGTTTCTCAAAGAAGCGGTGATGTTGTGTGCGACATGCTGGTGGAGCGCAGGCACACCTTTCTTTGAGAAGTAGTGCCGACTGGGCATCTGGTACTGGGGCACTGCGACGGACATAAGGTCTCGAAAATCCTCTGTGTCCACCAGGCGGAAAGGCAGCATTTCTGTAGCCAAGAGCTTGCAGATGGTGAAATTCAACCTCTTAGCTTTCTCATGGCTTGGAGGAAATGGTCTTTTACTTGTCCACATCTGAGGGACCGAGGGCTGGCTATTGTGCTTAGACGGGGTTGATAAAGGTGTCCCCGGCAAACTGCCGGTCTGTGAGGAAGATGCAGGCGGACATGTTAGGTTGCCTTGATCCAAAGGTGGTGCTATCGATGTCGGACAGCGCTCAACACCAGCTGGTGTTACCACCTCCAAAGAAAATGATGACCTGCCAATCACGCTGGCTGTTGCGGGTAAAGAGGTGGCAGGTCTGCGCCCCAAAACAGGTGTGACTGCTGTCCCCCCAGTCACAGAGGATGAAGAGGCCGCGGATGCACAAGATATGGCAGACGGTGGTTGGCCCGGCCGGCTAGGCCGCATTGTAGCACACTGAGCTTCCCACTGCAACTTATGCTTCATGTCCATGTGCCGGTTCATGCATGAAGTACTCAAACTATGTATTTTTTGGCCTCTACTTAGCTTTTGCTGACAAATGTTACAGATAACACGAGTTGGGTCATCTTTATCGATCTGAAAAAATGCCCAAGCTATGCAAGGCTTTGCACCCATGCGACCTGAAGAGCCACCACGACTTGTGGTAAGAGGCAGAGTTGTGTTTGAGGATGCAGTTGTTGACGTGCTTCCAGTACTACGTCTCTGTCCAGGAAGGCGCAACCTGACCTCGTCGTCACTAGCATCTTCCTCCACCTCCTCTGATGACGTCATCTCTTGGCTGACTGTGGGTTGACTGTAAGTGGGATCTCCAACCTCATCATCATCACCCTGTGCGTTATCACACCCGTCGTCCTCAGAGCCAACCTGTTCCTGCCCTGACAAAAAACTAAAGTTGTCGCTCCAATCAGGTATTTGAGTCTTATCATCGTCTTCCTCATTGTCTCCACCAACAGGAGTTACAGTTTGGGAATGAGGGTCTACATTATGGTCAGAACCTTCTGCGTCTGGTCCTGGATCCGACTCATAAAGATTCTGGGCATCAGTGCAGATCATTTCCTCCTCTGGATTCACAGAAGCGCTGGAGTCGACCTCTGATTCCCAGGCTATAGTATGAGTAAACAGCTCTGCAGACTCAACCATCTGTTCTACCTCATACTCAGACGGACAGCTGGAGATTTGGGAGCTGTGAGGAAGCAAGTGCGATTGGGGTGACACCTTTGAGGACTGGAGTATTTGTGATGTTGAAGTTGATGTGGAGGAGAGCCCACTTAAAGGAGCACTTGATATCCGTTGAAGCACCTGCTGTTTTTGTGCCTCATCTGGAATTTGTAGCGATTGGCGAGGCCGTAAGAAAGGGATCTTATCACATTGTCCGCTAAAAGAAGTAGACATTTTATTTTGGCTGGAAGATGGTCTTTCTTCTGCAGATGTTACTGTTGCTTTAACACCTACCCCACGGACACAACCTTTTTTCCCCTTCCCAACACGCCTATTCCCCTTTCCACCAGCAGCAGGCCTTTTTCCACTCATTTTGGTGGTTAACTAATTCACAACTCTGGAGTTGTTTGCACAAAAAAACAATGGATGGTAACCGAGCAGAGCTGAGTGGCCAAACTGTGGTATTAGGCCAAAACTATTGGCTGGGTTAGATGCAGAAAAAAATTATATTCAATTTGCAACCTGATGGAGGTCAGTATAGATGGACTAATACAACAAGTCCCACACACTGCTAGAAGGCCAAATATTTTTTCAGAGCTAGATGCAGAAAAAAATTATATTCAGTTTGCAACCTGATGGAGGTCTGTATAGATGGATTAATAGAACAAGACCCACACACAGCTAGAAGCCCAATATTTTTTCAGAGGTAGATGCAGAAAAAAATATATTCAGTTTGCAACCTGATGGAGGTCAGTATAGATGGACTAATACAACAAGTCCCACACACTGCTAGAAGGCCAAATATTTTTTCAGAGGTACTGTAGATGCAGATAAAAATTATTTTTAATTTGCAACCTGATGGAGGTCAGTATAGATGGACTAATAGAGAAAGTCCGACACACTGCTAGAAGGCCAAATATTTTTTCAGAGCTAGATGCAGAAAAAAATTATATTCAGTTTGCAACCTGATGGAGGTCAGTATAGATGGACTAACAGAGAAAGTCCCACACACTATTAGAAGGCCAAATATTTTTTCAGAGCTAGATGCATACAAAAAATTATTTTGAATTTGCAACCTGATGGAGGTCAGTATAGGTGGACTAATAGAAAAAGTCCCACACACTGCTAGAAGGCCAAATATTTTTTCAGAGCTAGATGCAGAAAAAAATTATATTCAGTTTGCAACCTGATGGAGGTCTGTATAGATGGATTAATAGAACAAGACCCACACACAGCTAGAAGCCCAATATTTTTTCAGAGGTAGATGCAGAAAAAAATATATTCAGTTTGCAACCTGATGGAGGTCAGTATAGATGGACTAATACAACACGTCCCAAACACAGCTAGAAGCCCAAATATTTTTTCAGAGGTACTGTAGATGCAGATAAAAATTATTTTTAATTTGCAACCTGATGGAGGTCAGTATAGATGGACTAATAGAGAAAGTCCGACACACTGCTAGAAGGCCAAATATTTTTTCAGAGCTAGATGCAGAAAAAAATTATATTCAGTTTGCAACCTGATGGAGGTCAGTATAGATGGACTAACAGAGAAAGTCCCACACACTACTAGAAGGCCAAATATTTTTTCAGAGCTAGATGCATACAAAAAATTATTTTGAATTTGCAACCTGATGGAAGTCAGTATAGGTGGACTAATAGAACAAGTCCCACACACTGCTAGAAGGCCAAATATTTTTTCAGAGCTAGATGCAGAAAAAAATTATATTCAGTTTGCAACCTGATGGAGGTCTGTATAGATGGATTAATAGAACAAGACCCACACACAGCTAGAAGCCCAATATTTTTTCAGAGGTAGATGCAGAAAAAAATATATTCAGTTTGCAACCTGATGGAGGTCAGTATAGATGGACTAATACAACAAGTCCCACACACAGCTAGAAGCCCAAATATTTTTTCAGAGGTACTGTAGATGCAGATAAAAATTATTTTTAATTTGCAACCTGATGGAGGTCAGTATAGATGGACTAATAGAGAAAGTCCGACACACTGCTAGAAGGCCAAATATTTTTTCAGAGCTAGATGCAGAAAAAAATTATATTCAGTTTGCAACCTGATGGAGGTCAGTATAGATGGACTAACAGAGAAAGTCCCACACACTACTAGAAGGCCAAATATTTTTTCAGAGCTAGATGCATACAAAAAATTATTTTGAATTTGCAACCTGATGGAGGTCAGTATAGATGGACTAATAGACCAAGTCCCACACACTGCTAGAAGCCCAAATATTTTTTCAGAGCTAGATGCAGAAAAAAATTATATTCAGTTTGCAACCTGATGGAGGTCAGTATAGATGGACTAATACAACAAGTCCCACACACAGCTAGAAGTCCAAATATTTTTTCAGAGGTACTGTAGATGCAGATAAAAATTATTTTTAATTTGCAACCTGATGGAGGTCAGTATAGATGGACTAATAGAGAAAGTCCGACACACTGCTAGAAGGCCAAATATTTTTTCAGAGCTAGATGCAGAAAAAAATTATATTCAGTTTGCAACCTGATGGAGGTCAGTATAGATGGACTAATAGAATGATGCTATGCCCAAAAGATTTTACTTCACTAGGTGCAGTAAAAAAATTGGTATTCTATACACAGGTGGTATATCTTGCAACACAGATAGGCTACTCCACTGACTAACACACTCTGCAATAGGCCAAAAAGGATTAGCTTTGCTAGATTCAGCCAAATGCTGTGAAAAAAACTTGCACAGCACTGGCACAGACCTGCCTGGCAAAAACTGATAGGAACTGATGTAACCTAGTCCTGAAAAGGACTCCAATTACAATTAGTCTTTACTCCCACAATCTATCTATTTAAGAGCACAGACCTCCCTCATAAAAGTCGTAGGAAATGCTGTAACCTAGTCCTTAAAAGGACTGCAATCACAACTATTCCCTACTCCCAAGCTATCTGTATATTTGTGCGAAAATTGGCTTGAAATTAACAAGGTATAGCGCACACAGCAACAGCGGTGCCGTCTAACACGCAGCTGCAGCAGTGAGAAAATGGTGGCGACGGGGAAAATGGCTTGGTCTTATAGGGCAAGGACATGTGACATACACTGCCAATGACACATGCCCTTGCTTGTGTGAAAAAAAGCACTTCGCTCCGTGTGTGCGCTGCTGATAGGCTGACAGATTGCAAATCCCCACTGCAAATGCAGGAAAGAGAAAAAAAAATGGAGATCTTCATTGTTCCTGCAGAGATCCATCCCCTGCCCCTCCCCCCACCCCGCTGTACACTCAAACTGCGTATTAACATTAATTTTCATCATTACTGAGAAAAAATCCAGTTATGATTTTGGTGCACGAACAGTTATCGAACATAACCTCGAACAGCCGAATTTTTCTCAAATTGTTCGTGTTCGCCGACCGGCTCGAACACCGCCCAAAACAGCTCGAATTTGAAATTGGCGAACAGTTCGAGTAGAACAACGCTCATCTCTAGTTGTCACACCTCCGCAGGTCTAGAACTTATGCCTAGACTGACTATTATCAGTAATTAATATGAATATTAATTACCTGTTATGTGACTTTCCACATTCCTTTCTTGGAGTTCACAAGGAAACATTTCAAATCCCACGATGTCAAACGGCGTCAGTCACCTGTAAATATTCAAAAGAGTGATAATATGTTCCTGCTACATGCTATACACACCAAAAAGTATAACACTCTAGGGCCAAAATTACTTATTTCAAAGATAAAGACTTTGGTCATTCGGTCTGCATTTTATTATAAAAATTGTAGTCAGACAGTCCACACTCTATTTTAAATTTTATGCTCAATCGGTTCACAGTCTACTGTAAATGTGGTCAGGCAGTCCACATCTAGTCTATATGCTGTGGTCAGTCAGTCAGTCCATTCTTTATAATTAATGGCCTTCGGTTGAAACTTGAGCCATGACGACTTGATGTATTAATGATCTTTAGGAAGATCAATCTTGTTCAAGACTAGATCGGTCCACTAGGGCCTTCTTCACCATTATCTTGATGGTATCAATCCATTGGATTGTTTGCTGGTCTTGCACTTTGCTTTGGTCCTTCTATACTTCAAAGTATGATGTCCTTTTCCAGTGATTGCTGTCTTCCATTCAATCCTTAAACTACTGTAAATGCTGTTGTCAGTCAGTCCACAACTAATTCAAATGCTGTGGGACTGTCAGTCCTTTTAAATGTTGTGGTCATTCAGTCCACAGTGTAATTTTAATAGTTTGGTCAGTCTCTTGTAATCGCGGTATTGATTGTTACACAGTTTATTACAAGGTTATTCTATGAAATAGAATAGGGGATTCCTCCCTTTAAAAGACAGAGGTTGGCCCACAGTCTAGTCCACTATAAATGTGGTCAAGCAGTCCACACCTAGTGTGAATGCTGTAGTCATTCAGCCCATTTTTTATTATTAACGGCCTTCGGTTGAAATTCGAGCCATGACTACTGGATGAATTAACGATCTTTAGGAAGATCAATTTTGTGAAAGACTAGATAGGTCCACTAGGGTCTTCTTCACCATAATCTTGATAGTATCAATCCATTGGATTGGTTGCTGGTCTTGCTCTTTGCTTTCTTCTATACTTCAAACTATGATGTCCTTTTCCATTGATTGCTGTCTTCCATTCAATCCTTAGACTAGTGTAATTGCCGTTGTCAGTCAGTCCACAACTAATTCAAATGCTGTGGACTGTCAGTCCTTTTAAATGTTGTGGTCATTCAGTCCACAGTGTATTCTTAATAGTGTGGTCAATCTCTTGGAATCGCGGTATTGATTGTTACACCGCTGATTACAAGGCTATTCTATGAAATAGAATAGGGGATTCCTCACTTTAGAAGACAGAGGTTGGCCCACAGTCTACTATAAATGTGACCAAGCAGTCCACACCTAGTGTGAATGCTGTGGTCAGTCAGCCCATTTTTTATTATTAACGGCCTTCGGTTGAAACTCGACCTATGATGACTGTTTGAATTAAAGATCTTTAGGAAGATCAATTTTGTGAAAGACTTCATAGGTCCACTAGGGTCTTCTCCACCCTTATCTTGATAGTGTCAATACTTTGGATTGGCTGCTGGTCTTCCTCTTTGCTTTCTTCCTTCTAAACTTCAAAGTATGAAGTTCCTTTTCCAGTGATTGCTGTCTTCCAGTCAATCCTTAGATTAGTGTAAATGCTGTTGTTAGTCAGTCCACAACTAATTCAAACGCTGGGGACTGTCAGTCCTTTTAAATGTTGTGGTCATTGAGTCCACAGTGTAATTTTAATAGTGTGGTCAATCTCTTGTAATTGCGGTATTGATGGTTACACCGCTGATTACAAGGCTATTCTATGAAATAGGATAGGGGATACCTGACTTTAGAAGACAGACTTTGGCCCACAGTCTAGTCTACTGTAAATGTGGTCAAGCAGTCCACACCTAGTGTGAATTCTGTAGTCAGGCAGTCCACACCTATTGTGAATGCTGTAGTCAGTCAGCCCATTTTTTACTATTAATGGCCTTCGGTTGAAATTCGAGCCATGACTACTGAATGAATTAACGATCTTTAGGAAGATCAATTTTGTGAAAGACTAGATAGGTCCACTAGGGTCTTCTTCACCATTATCTTGATAGTATCAATCCATTGGATTGGTTGCTGGTCTTGCTTTTTGCTTTCTTCTATACTTCAAACTATGATGTCCTTTTCCATTGATTGCTGTCTTCCATTCAATCCTTAGACTAGTGTAATTGCCGTTGTCAGTCAGTCCACAACTAATTCAAATGCTGTGGACTGTCAGTCCTTTTAAATGTTGTGGTCATTCAGTCCACAGTGTATTCTTAATAGTGTGGTCAATCGCTTGGAATCGCGGTATTGATTGTTACACCGCTGATTACAAGGCTATTCTATGAAATAGAATAGGGGATTCCTCACTTTAGAAGACAGAGGTTGGCCCACAGTCTACTGTAAATGTGATCAAGCAGTCCACACCTATTGCGAATGCTGTGGTCAGTCAGCCCATTTTTTATTATTAACGGCCTTCGGTTGAAACTCGAGCTCTGACGACTTGATGAATTAACGATCTTTAGGAAGATCAATTTTGTGAAAGACTACATAGGTCCACTAGGGTCTTTTCCACTGTTATCTTGATAGTGTCAATCCTTTGGATTGGCTGCTGGTCTTCCTCTTTGCTTTCTTCCTTCTATACTTCAAAGTATGATGTCCTTTTCCAGTGATTGCTGTCTTCCAGTCAATCCTTAGACAAGTGTAAATGCTGTTGTCAGTCAGTCCACAACTAATTCAAACGCTGTGGACTGTCAGTCCTTTTAAATGCTGTGGTCATTCAGTCCACAGTGTAGTCTTAATAGTGTGGTCAGTGTCTTGTAATTGCAGTATTGATTGTTACACTGCTAATTACAAGGCTATTCTATGAAATAGAATAGGGGATTCCTCACTTTAGAAGACAGAGGTTGTCCCACAGTCTACCGTAAATATGATCAGGCAGTCCACAACTAGTGGACTTACTTATACCTACCATACCAAGCGTATTGATTTCCTGGACGTGAGTTTGGAGATTGATGCATTTTCGGCTATCCAGACTGGCGTCTTCAGGATATCTACGTCGGTTAACTCTTTGATCCACGCGAAGTCTGCCCATCATTTACCCGTGATCCGGGCAGTTCCTGAGGATGAGGCGTATCTGTTCTACAGACTCTAGGTTTGAAGCCCAGGCTGCCGACCTCACTAGACGGTTTCGAAATCGCGGCTACAGTAACCGAAGCATTAGACGTGGCTATGATAGGGCACGGAGCGCATCTCGCAGTGGTTTACTATATTCGAATCGCGCTGGCCAGATGCGAGGCGGGGACGGGTCTGGGATGATCAGGTTTATCTCATCCTTCAATCATGAATGGGAAGGGATGCGTCAGATTCTGAGCCGCCATTGGGCGGTTCTTGGGACCGAACCTCTACTTCGTGACCATCTCGCACCCTTCCCGTCTATGACCGCTCGTCGAGGGAGGAATTTGAGGGACCTGCTCGTCTCAAGCCACTATGTCCCCACTGTATCTTACCCGTTTGGCTCTCGCGGTCCCACTGTGGGATGTTTTCCGTGCGGCCACTGTCTTGCCTGCGCCAATGTCCTACGTAGTGCTATTTTCACGTCCTCTGACAGCTCCCAGGAATTTAAAATCTTACAGTACATCTCATGTGGCACTAGTAGCGTAATCTACTATGCCACTTGTGGATGCAATTTGATTTATATTGGTTTGACCTCCCGCGAGCTTTGGGTCAGGGTACGTGAGCACGTGCAGGACATTGGCGCGGCCAAGACAGTGGCCGACCCCCGGGAGCTGAAGACGCTTCCTAGACACTTCAAGGCCGCCCATGGATGCGATCCGAAAACATTGCAGATACGCGGCATTGAGGCGGTGCGCCTTGGCTCTCGGGGTGGTAACATGAAACAGCGCCTGGCTCAGAGGGAGGCGCGATGGATCGTGAATCTGGACACCGTGAGCCCACATGGTCTGAATGAGGCCTTAACTTTTGCTGCGTTTCTTTAAATAAGAAGGCATATATATTATACTATTATTATATTTTTTTATGTTCCTTGGCTCTATTCTCCTGTTTTTCTGGTTATCTCTGGAATCTTGTTCCCATGTGTGAGTCTCCTTCTTTTAACTTTGTTTATATTGCTCATTTTTAATATTTTTTTATTGTCCTCTTATTTAGTATTGATGTGCCGTACAACCGTTGAATATCCCCCTTTTTCTGGGGACCACTTCCGCTGTTTCCAACAATTGTCACCATCTGGACATCTGTATGAAAATGTAAGATCATAACCTCCCATGAGCACTGGATTATAAATAATTATATGGATGATGTGGTATACTTTGTATTTTACCAGGCATTATATACATATCTTTTTCCTTTGCTTTACGCACATATTTACTATGTAGCCCTCTGGGGGTATTATTGTTATCCCTTAATATCATATGTGGTGATTCATATTGTTATATCTACCATGTGATGGGCGATTGACATAAAAGGGATTTGATTGTCTTGTATAATGGTGATTTATCTGTGGCCATAATGATATCTGTGAGCCATTCCTAATCCCGCTTATAGGGCTGGTCTTTTGTAACATCGATATACGCTGTGCGCATGCGCGCCGTGTGGCTTCCCTCTGGAGCGCGTGCCCCGCTATCTGTCGTCTCCGGCGTTGTGTTGTCCACACGTGCTAGGGGGCGTGACGGCCTGGTCACGCGCTCACGACAGGTGGCCCACGGCGCATGCGCCAACATGCGGAAGTCGTGTTATCGGGACGATCACGTGACATGTCACGTGATCCTCCAGTTCTCCATATTTAAGGTCCTCATGCACATCCAGTGATCCGCCTCTTGAGAAAGCCTTACGGTTGAGGGCGAAACGCGCGTCAAGGCGTTTTTTGTCCACATGGGCATTTGGCACTGAGCACTTTAAACCTCTGCATCCTTGGTAAGATGGCTCCTCTTATAATATTGAGCGAAGGGAACATTTGGGTGGTCTTATTGTCTATGATGATGTGATTCTACATACTGTCTGTTCTGCTACAACTGTTCCTTGAGTCAGCCTCTTGCCTTAAAGGTCCCCACTGCATTATTTTGATACCTGACATCCCCATGTGGGGTCATTATTGTGTCTCTGCATATTATCTAGTGCTACTATCCCCTGGATTCTTTGTGTGTTCCCCATTTTCTAGTGCTATTAATTGCTATGATTACTTTGACATAATCATGTAAAGTTTCGATATGTAATAAAATAATACTCTTGATATGAATCACTCTTTTTCCTCTTTTGTTGTTATATTGTGTTTGGAGTGGAATTTATGCTGACCGTATATTATTGCACACGGTTTATCAGCTATGTTTCTATGTATTTACATAGGGCTTTTGTCTGTTTGCTAATCTGTTCTTGTGTTTCTTTAGCACTATTTAAGCCCGCCATGGACTTTCGAGCACGCGACAGTGCCTGGCTCGAGCAAATCAATAACGCATCCGAAGATGGTGGTACCCTAGGTTCGGGGGCTGACCAGAGTTTACAGGAGAATATTGCCAAGTTTAAGAACCTTTTGAAACACCGCACGCGTATTTGGTGGAATCATGCATTTCTAGCTAAGTACATTGATAAGGGCCTCATTCCCAGGGGCTTGCGGGTCCAGATCCTTCCCTCCTTTAACATCGAGGATGAGGAATTTAAAAATGAGTGGGAATCACTAGCTGACACATGTTCGCGGGGCTTTTTGAGACTGTTGAGGCAGCTGAACGAGAAATCTATCAAAGACATAGAATTGGAAATTGAACAGATTCAACTTACTTTCAAACGTGATATGTCTAATGATCAGCTGCAGAAACTTAACGACGAGGTTGAGGTCGAATCACAGAGATGGGTCAAAGAAATCTTTACCAACAAAACAAAAAAAACAAAACAAAAAAATTCCAGAGAGATATCCAAGATAAAAAAACGAAACGTGTATATAGATGGAGGATACCCAGTGACCGATCTCGACCTCGCCATAGATTTCAGTCCAATTCCCGGTCAAGATCAGTATCCTCTGTATCAGGTGCCTCAGCAGATGATCAAGCCTTTCCCGTGGTTCCATCTCCTCAGGACAGACCAGCGGTTAACCTTCATAACAGGATTCAGACTAGAACAAGCAACAAGAAGAAGCTTGGTGCTTCTCAACAGGTTGGTGTCCCTGAGGATGGACCACGGGTTATAAATTTATCTACACATGCCTTAACTCGGGCTCAGGTGGAGGTCCTTGAGAGAGGGTTATCCTTTTCTCCCACGAGTTCTTTTGATTACTTCACAGCACTCAAGGATCTCCACCTGTTTGCCAGAAAATTAATTCTCAAAAAATTGCATCTTAGGTCGCGTGGTGACCCGGGATCCCTTGGTGCGGCGGAGCGAGATGCCTTATGCAATCTTCAGGAACTCCTCTCTGAACAGAGACCTACAATAGCAGGTGGGTCTCTTCGAAGTGTGAATTCAAGGTCCACACGGTTCCCTCCCCTGTCCCTGAGTCCAGCCGTAGAGATATTTGTGCGACTGGTAACTGACGACTTCAAGAAATTGTCGCCGCGACGGCAATTTGATAATTTGACTAGCCAACAACGTATGGCTATAAAAGAATTGAAGTCATATAATGACATAATAATTAAACCAGCGGACAAGGGAGGGAATATTGTCGTGTGGCCTTGTATAAAATATGAGAAGGAGGCCTTCCGACAATTAAGGAATACTGATACCTATACTAAATTGTCACATAATCCTACGGTATCTTTCTCTGCGGCACTTCAGGGGATCCTTGGTCATGCATGCGACCAGGGAATTATTGATCGAAAAACTGTTGAGGCCCTGACAGTTCGTTTTCCTCGGATTGCCACATTCTATCTCCTCCCCAAGGTACACAAGGACCCCACCAACCCACCGGGACGTCCGATAGTGTCTGGACAAGGGGGTCTGTGTGAACCAATCTGCAGATATATCGATAGTTATTTAAAACCTTTGGTCGAGACTCTCCCTTCGTTTGTGAAGGACACTACGGACGTCCTTACTCGGGTTGATGGTGTCCTTGTCGAGCCAGGCATTATCATGGTCACGGCTGATGTGGAGGGTCTGTATACGTGTATTCGGCATGACCTGGGCCTTGAGTCGGTTCGCCTCTTCCTCGGAACCACCGATCTGGACCGCCCGTGTCGTGAGTTTCTCCTCGAGCTGCTCCACTTTGTTCTCTCGCATAATTACTTTCTATTTAAAGATGTCATGTACCTCCAGTGCCGTGGCACGGCTATGGGGGCGGCCTGCGCGCCGTCGTATGCCAACCTCTTCCTGGGTGCTTGGGAGAGGGATATTTTTGGTGACGACGGCGTGCCGGCCGTGGACCATGTCGTGTCATGGATGAGGTACATTGATGATATATTGTTTTTTGGGCGGGGGACGGTGGGGGAGCTTGAGGAGTTTATGGGACACCTAAACACCAATTCGCGGGGTATCAAACTTACTTATACCTACCATACCAAGCGTATTGATTTCCTGGACGTGAGTTTGGAGATTGATGCATTTTCGGCTATCCAGACTGACGTCTTCAGGAAATCTACGTCGGTTAATTCTTTGATCCACGCGAAGTCTGCCCATCATTTACCCGTGATCCGGGCTGTCCCGATCGGACAGTTCCTGAGGATGAGGCGTATCTGTTCTACAGACTCTAGGTTTGAAGCCCAGGCTGCCGACCTCACTAGACGGTTTCGAAATCGCGGCTACAGTAACCGAAGCATTAGACGTGGCTATGATAGGGCACGGAGCGCATCTCGCAGTGGTTTACTATATTCGAATCGCGCTGGCCAGATGCGGGGCGGGGACGGGTCTGGGATGATCAGGTTTATCTCATCCTTCAATCATGAATGGGAAGGGATGCGTCAGATTCTGAGCCGCCATTGGGCGGTTCTTGGGACCGAACCTCTACTTCGTGACCATCTCGCACCCTTCCCGTCTATGACCGCTCGTCGAGGGAGGAATTTGAGGGACCTGCTCGTCTCAAGCCACTATGTCCCCCCTGTATCTAACCCGTTTCGCTCTCGCGGTCCCACTGTGGGATGTTTTCCGTGCGGCCACTGTCTTGCCTGCGCCAATGTCCTACGTAGTGCTATTTTCACGTCCTCTGACAGCTCCCGGGAATTTAAAATCTTACAGTACATCTCATGTGGCACTAGTAACGTAATCTACTATGCCACTTGTGGATGCAATTTGATTTATATTGGTTTGACCTCCCGCAAGCTTCGGGTCAGGGTACGTGAGCACGTGCGGGACATTGGCGCGGCCAAGACAGTGGCCGACCCCCGGGAGCTGAAGACGCTTCCTAGACACTTCAAGGCCGCCCATGGATGCGATCCGAAAACATTGCAGATACGCGGCATTGAGGCGGTGCGCCTTGGCTCTCGGGGTGGTAACATGAAACAGCGCCTGGCTCAGAGGGAGGCGCAATGGATCGTGAATCTGGACACCGTGAGCCCACATGGTCTGAATGAGGCCTTAACTTTTGCTGCGTTTCTTTAAATAAGAAGGCATATATATTATACTATTATTATATTTTTTTATGTTCCTTGGCTCTATTCTCCTGTTTTTCTGGTTATCTCTGGAATCTTGTTCCCATGTGTGAGTCTCCTTCTTTTAACTTTGTTTATATTGCTCATTTTTAATATTTTTTTATTGTCCTCTTATTTAGTATTGATGCGCCGTACAACCGTTGAATATCCCCCTTTTTCTGGGGACCACTTCCGCTGTTTCCAACAATTGTCACCATCTGGACATCTGTATGAAAATGTAACATCATAACCTCCCATGAGCACTGGATTATGAATAATTATATGGATGATGTGGTATACTTTGTATTTTACCAGGCATTATATACATATCTTTTTCCTTTGCTTTACGCACATATTTACTATGTAGCCCTCTGGGGGTATTATTGTTATCCCTTAATATCATATGTGGTGATTCATATTGTTATATCTACCATGTGATGGGCGATTGACATAAAAGGGATTTGATTGTCTTGTATAATTGTGATTTATCTGTGGCCATAATGATATCTGTGAGCCATTCCTAATCCCGCTTATAGGGCTGGTCTTTTGTAACATCGATATACGCTGCGCGCATGCGCGCCGTGTGGCTTCCCTCTGGAGCACGTGCCCCGCTATCTGTCGTCTCCGGCATTGTGTTGTCCACACGTGCTAGGGGGCGTGACGGCCTGCTCACGCGCTCACGACAGGTAGCCCACGGCGCATGCGCCAACATGCGGAAGTCGTGTTATCGGGACGATCACGTGACATGTCACGTGATCCTCCAGTTCTCCATATTTAAGGTCCTCATGCACATCCAGTGATCCGCCTCTTGAGAATGCCTTACGGTTGAGGGCGAAACGCGCGTCGAGGCGTTTTTTGTCCACATGGGCATTTGGCACTGAGCACTTTAAACCTCTGCATCCTTTGTAAGATGGCTCCTCTTATAATATTGAGCGAAGGGAACATTTGGGTGGTCTTATTGTCTATGATGATGTGATTCTACATACTGTCTGTTCTGCTACAACTGTTCCTTGAGTCAGCCTCTTGCCTTAAAGGTCCCCACTGCATTATTTTGATACCTGACATCCCCATGTGGGGTCATTATTGTGTCTCTGCATATTATCTAGTGCTACTATCCCCTGGATTCTTTGTGTGTTCCCCATTTTCTAGTGCTATTAATTGCTATGATTACTTTGACATAATCATGTAAAGTTTCGATATGTAATAAAATAATACTCTTGATATGAATCACTCTTTTTCCTCTTTTGTTGTTATAATGTGTTTGGAGTAGAATTTATGCTGACCGTATATTATTGCACACGGTTTATCAGCTATGTTTCTATGTATTTACATAGGGCTTTTGTCTGTTTGCTAGTGTGAATGCTGTGGTCAGTCAGTCCATTTTTTATTATTAACAGCCTTCGGTTGAAACTCTAGCCATGACGACTGGATGAATTAACTATCTTTAGGAAGATCAATCTTGTTCAAGACTAGATCGGTCCACTAGGGTCTTCTCCACTGTTATCTTGATAGTATCAATCCTTTGGATTGATTGCTGGTCTTCCTCTTTGCTTTCTTCCTTCTATTTTTCCGAGTATAATGTCCCTTTCCAGTAATTGCTGTCGTCCAGTCAATCCATAGACTAGTGTAAATGCTGTTGTCAGTCAGTCCACGCCTAATTTGAATGCTGCGGACTGTCAGTCCTTGTAAATTTTGTGGTTAATTGGTCCACAGTGTAGTCTTAATACTGTGGTCAGTCTCTTGTAATCGCGGTATTGATTGTTACACCGCTGATTACAAGGCTATTCTATGAAACAGAATAAGGGATTCCTCACTTTAGAATACAGAAGATAAGGAAAAGAAGTGTTCCTTATGTCTCTACCTAAGACATAGTTGTGTTATACTAGGAATTGTGTATAGAAAATAAACATATGTAAACCACTAACAGTATATTCTCATGTATCAGAAAGGTGTTGTCACACCTCCGCAGGTCTAGAACTTATGCCTAGACTGACTATTATCAGTAATTAATATGAATATTAATTACCTGTTTTGTGACTTTCCACATTCTTTTCTTGGAGTTCACAAGGAAACATTTCAAATCCCACGATGTCAAAGGGCGTCAGTCACCTGTAAATATTCAAAAGAGTGATAATATGTTCCAGCTACATGCTATACACACCAAAAAGTATAACACTCTAGGGCCAAAATTACTTATTTCAAAGATAAAGACTGTGGTCAGTCGGTCTGCATTTTATTGTAAAAATTGTAGTCAGAGAGTCCACAGTCTATTTTAAATTTTATGCTCAATCGGTTCACAGTCTACTGTAAATGTGGTCAGGCAGTCCACATCTAGTGTATATGCTGTGGTCAGTCAGTCCATTCTTTATAATTAATGGCCTTCGGTTGAAACTCGAGCCATGACGACTTGATGTATTAATGATCTTTAGGAAGATCAATCTTGTGCAAGACTAGATCGGTCCACTAGTGCCTTCTTCACCATTATCTTGATAGTATCAATCCATTGGATTGTTTGCTGGTCTTGCACTTTGCTTTGGTCCTTCTATGCTTCAAAGTATGATGTCCTTTTCCAGTGATTGCTGTCTTCCATTCAATCCTTAGATAACTGTAAATGCTGTTGTCAGTCAGTCCACAACTAATTCAAACGCTGTGGACTGTCAGTCCTTTTAAATGTTGTGGTCATTCAGTCCACAGTGTAATTTTAATAGTGTGGTCAGTCTCTTGTAATCGCGGTATTGATTGTTACACAGCTGATTACAAGGTTTTTCTATGAAATAGAATAGGGAATTCCTCCATTTAAAAGACAGAGGTTGGCCCACAGTCTAGTCTACTGGAAATGTGGTCAAGCAGTCCACACCTAGTGTGAATGCTGTAGTCAGTCAGCCCATTTTTTATTATTAACGGCCTTCGGTTGAAATTCGAGCCATGACTACTGGATGAATTAACGATCTTTAGGAAGATCAATTTTGTGAAAGACTAGATAGGTCCACTAGGGTCTTCTTCGCCATTATCTTGATAGTATCAATCCATTGGATTGGTTGCTGGTCTTGTTCTTTGCTTTCTTCTATACTTCAAACTATGATGTCCTTTTCCATTGATTGCTGTCTTCCATTCAATCCTTAGACTAGTGTAATTGCCGTTGTCAGTCAGTCCACAACTAATTCAAACGCTGTGGACTGTCAGTCCTTTTAAATGCTGTGGTCATTCAGTCCACAGTGTATTCTTAATAGTGTGGTCAATCTCTTGGAATCGCGGTTTTGATTGTTACACCGCTGATTACAAGGCTATTCTATGAAATAGGATAGGGGATTCCACACTTTAGAAGACAGAGGTTGGCCCACTATCTACTATAAATGTGATCAAGCAGTCCACACCTAGTGTGAATGCTGTGGTCAGTCAGCCCATTTTTTATTATTAACGGCCTTCGGTTGAAACTCGAGCTATGACGACTGGATGAATTAACGATCTTTAGGAAGATCAATTTTGTGAAAGACTTCATAGGTCCACTAGGGTCTTCTCCACCCTTATCTTGATAGTGTCAATCCTTTGGATTGGCTGCTGGTCTTCCTCTTTGCTTTCTTCCTTCTATACTTCCAAGTATGAAGTTCCTTTTCCCGTGATTGCTGTCTTCCAGTCAATCCTTAGATTAGTGTAAATGCTGTTGTTAGTCAGTCCACAACTAATTCAAACGCTGTGGACTCTCAGTCCTTTTAAATGTTGTGGTCATTCAGTCCACAGTGTAATTTTAATAGTGTGGTCAATCTTTTGAATTGCGGTATTGATGGTTACACCACTGATTACAAGGCTATTCTATGAAATAGGAAAGGGGATACCTCACTTTAGAAGACAGAGTTTGGCCCACAGTATAGTCTACTGTAAATGTGGTCAAGCAGTCCACACCTAGTGTGAATGCTGTAGTCAGGCAGTCCACACTTATTGTGAATGCTGTGGTCAGTCAGCCCATTTTTTATTATTAATGGCCTTCGGTTGAAACTCGAGCTATGACGACTTGATGAATTAACGATCTTTAGGAAGATCAATTTTGTGAAAGACTACATAGGTCCACTAGGGTCTTCTCCACTGTTATCTTGATAGTGTCAATCCTTTGGATTGGCTGCTGGTCTTCCTCTTTGCTTTCTTCCTTCTATACTTCAAAGTATGATGTCCTTTTCCAGTGATTGCTGTCTTCCATTCAATCCTTAGACTAGTGTAATTGCCGTTGTCAGTCAGTCCACAGCTAATTCAAATGCTGTGGACTGTCAGTCCTTTTAAATGCTGTGGTCATTCAGTCCACAGTGTAGTCTTAATAGTGTGGTCAGTGTCTTGTAATTGCGGTATTGATTGTTACACCACTGATTACAAGGCTATTCTATGAAATAGAATAGGGGATTCCTCACTTTAGAAGACAGAGGTTGGCCCACAGTCTACCGTAAATATGATCAGGCAGTCCACAACTAGTGTGAATGCTGTGGTCAGTCAGTCCATTTTTTATTATTAACGGCCTTCGGTTGAAACTCTAGCCATGACGACTGGATGAATTAACGATCTTTAGGAAGATCAATCTTGTTCAAGACTAGATCGGTCCACTAGGGTCCTCTCCACCGTTATCTTGATAGTATCAATCCTTTGGATTGGTTGCTGGTCTTCCTCTTTGCCTTCTTTCGTCTACTCTTCCGAGTATGATGTCCCTTTCCAGTAATTGCTGTCTTCCAGTCAATCCATAGACTAGTGTAAATGCTGTTGTCAGTCAGTCCACGCCTAATTTAAATGCTGTGGACTGTCAGTCCTTGTAAATTTTGTGGGTAATTGGTCCACAGTGTAGTCTTAATACTGTGGTCAGTCTCTTGCAATCGCGGTATTGATTGTTACACCGCTGATTACAAGGCTATTCTATGAAACAGAATAAGGGATTCCTCACTTTAGAATACAGAAGATAAGGAAAAGAAATGTTCCTTATGTCTCTACCTAAGATAAAGTTGTGTTATACTAGGAATTGTGTATAGAAAATAAACATATGTAAACCACTAACAGTATATTCTCATGTATCAGAAAGGTGTTGTCACACCTCCGCAGGTCTAGAACTTATGCCTAGACTGACTATTATCAATAATTAATATGAATATTAATTACCTGTTATGTGACTTTCCACATTCTTTTCTTGGAGTTCACAAGGAAACATTTCAAATCCCACCATGTCAAAAGGCGTCAGTCACCTGTAAATATTCAAAAGAGTGATAATATGTTCCTGCTACACCAAAAAGTATAACACTCTAGGGCCAAAATTACTTATTTCAAAGATAAAGACTGTGGTCAGTCGGTCTGCATTTTATTATAAAAATTGTAGTCAGACCGTCCACACTCTGTTTTAAATTTTATGCTCAATCGGTTCACAGTCTACTGTAAATGTGGTCAAGCAGTCCACATCTAGTCTATATGCTGTGGTCAGTCAGTCAGTCCATTCTTTATAATTAATGGCCTTCGGTTGAAACTCGAGCCATGACGACTTGATGTATTAATGATCTTTAGGAAGATCAATCTTGTGCAAGACTAGATCGGTCCACTAGGGCCTTCTTCACCATTATCTTGATAGTATCAATCCATTGGATTGTTTGCTGGTCTTGCACTTTGCTTTGGTCCTTCTATACTTCAAAGTATGATGTCCTTTTCCAGTGATTGCTGTCTTCCATTCAATCCTTAGACTACTCTAAATGCTGTTGTCAGTCGGTCCACAACTAATTCAAATGCTGTGGACTGTCAGTCCTTTTAAATGTTGTGGTCATTCGGTCCACAGTGTAGTCTTAATAGTGTGGTCAATCTCTTGTAATTGCGGTATTGATTGTTACACTGCTAATTACAAGGCTATTCTATGAAATAGAATAGGGGGTTCCTCACTTTAGAAGTCAGAGGTTGGCCCACAGTCTACCATAAATATGATCAGGCAGTCCACACCTAGTGTGAATGCTGTGGTCAGTCAGTCCATTTTTTATTATTAACGGCCTTCGGTTGAAACTCTAGCCATGACGACTGGATGAATTAACGATCTTTAGGAAGATCAATCTTTTCAAGACTAGATCGGTCCACTAGTGTCATCTCCACCGTAATCTTGATAGTATCAATCCTTTGGATTGGTTGCTGGTGTTCCTCTTTGCCTTCTTCCTTCTATTCTTCCGAGTATGATGTCCCTTTCCAGTAATTGCTGTCTTCCAGTCAATCCATAGACTAGTGTAAATGCTGTTGTTAATCAGTCCACGCCTAATTTAAAAGCTGTGGACTGTCAGTCCTTGTAAATTTTGTGGTTAATTGGTCCACAGTGTAGTCTTAATACTGTGGTCAGTCTCTTGTAATCGTGGTATTGATTGTTACACCGCTGATTACAAGGCTATTCTATGAAACAGAAGAAGGGATTCCTCACTTTAGAATACAGAAGATAAGGAACAGAAGTGTTCCTTATGTCTCTACCTAAGATATGGTTGTGTTATACTAGGAAGTGTGTATAGAAAATATACATATGTAAACCACTAACAGTATATTCTCATGTATCAGAAAGGTGTTGTCACACCTCCGCAGGTCTAGAACTTATGCCTAGACTGACTATTATCAGTAATTAATATGAATATTAATTACCTGTTATTTAACTTTCCACATTCTTTTCTTGGAGTCCACAAGGAAACATTTCAAATCCCACCATGTCAAAGGGCGTCAGTCACCTGTAAATATTCAAAAGAGTGATAATATGTTCCTGCTACATGCTATACACACCAAAAGGTATAACACTCTAGGGCCAAAATTACGTATTTCAAAGATAAAGACTGTGGTCAGTCGGTCTGTATTTTATTATAAAAATTGTATTCAGACAGTCCACAGTCTATTTTAAATTTTATAATCAATCGGTTCACAGTCTACTGTAAATGTGGTCAGGCAGTCCACATCTAGTCTATATGCTGTTTTCAGTCAGTCCATCCTTTATAATTAATGGCCTTCGGTTGAAACTCGAGCCATGACGACTTGATGAATTAATGATCTTTAGGAAGATCAATCTTGTGCAAGATTAGATCGGTCCACTAGGGGCTTCTTCAGAATTATCTTGATAGTATCAATCCATTGGATTGGCTGCTGGTCTTGCTCTAAGCTTTCTTCTATACTTCAAATTATGTTGTCCTTTTCCATTGATTCCTGTCTTCCATTCAATCCTTAGACTAGTGTAAATGCTGTTGTTAGTCAGTCCACAACTATTTCAAACGCTGTGGACTGTCACTCCTTTTAAATGTTGTGGTCATTCAGTCTACAGTGTAATTTTAATAGTGTGGTCAGTCTCTTGTAATCGCGGTATTGATTGTTACACAGCTGATTACAAGGTTATTCTATGAAATAGAATAGGGGATTCCTCCCTTTAGAAGACAGAGGTTGGCCCACAGTCTAGTCTACTATAAATGTGGTCAAGCATTCCACACCGATTGTGAATGCTGTGGTCAGTCAGCCCATTTTTTATTATTAACGGCCTTCGGTTGAAACTCGAGCTATGATGACTGTTTGAATTAAAGATCTTTAGGAAGATCAATTTTGTGAAAGACTTCATAGGTCCACTAGGGTCTTCTCCACCCTTATCTTGATAGTGTCAATCCTTTGGATTGGCTGCTGGTCTTCCTCTTTGCTTTCTTCCTTCTATACTTCAAAGTATGAAGTTCCTTTTCTTGTGATTGCTGTCTTCCAGTCAATCCTTAGATTAGTGTAAATGCTGTTGTTAGTCAGTCCACAACTAATTCAAATGCTGTGGACTGTCAGTCCTTTTAAATGTTGCGGTCATTCAGTCCACAGTGTAATTTTAATAGTGTGGTCAATCTCTTGTAATTGCGGTATTGATGGTTACACCACTGATTACAAGGCAATTCTATGAAATAGGATAGGGGATACCTCACTTTAGAAGACAGAGGTTGGCCCACAGTCTAGTCTACTGTAAATGTGGTCAAGCAGTCCACACCTAGTGTGAATTCTGTAGTCAGGCAGTCCACACCTATTGTGAATGCTGTGGTCAGTCAGCCCATTTTTTTATTATTAATGGCCTTCGGTTGAAACTCGAGCTCTGACGACTTGATGAATTAACGATCTTTAGGAAGATCAATTTTGTGAAAGACTACATAGGTCCACTAGGGTCTTTTCCACTGTTATCTTGATAGTGTCAATCCTTTGGAACGGCTGCTGTTCTTCCTCTTTGCTTTCTTCCTTCTATACTTCAAAGTATGATGTCCTTTTCCAGTGATTGCTGTCTTCCATTCAATCCTTAGACTACTGTAAATGCTGTTGTCAGTCAGTCCACAACTAATTCAAACGCTGTGGACTGTCAGTCCTTTTAAATGCTGTGGTCAGTCAGTCCACAGTGTAGTCTTATTAGTGTGGTCAGTGTCTTGTAATTGCAGTATTGATTGTTACACTGCTAATTACAAGGCTATTCTATGAAATAGAATAGGGGATTCCTCACTTTAGAAGACAGAGGTTGGCCCACAGTCTACCGTAAATATGATCAGGCAGTCCACAACTAGTGTGAATGCTGTAGCCAATCAGTCCATTTTTTATTATTAACGGCCTTTGGTTGAAACTCGAGCCATGACGACTTGATGTATT
This sequence comes from Phyllobates terribilis, assembly GCF_046119375.1. Classification (NCBI taxonomy): domain Eukaryota; kingdom Metazoa; phylum Chordata; class Amphibia; order Anura; family Dendrobatidae; genus Phyllobates; species Phyllobates terribilis. The sequence goes on along the minus strand of NW_027363163.1, from coordinate 299,199 downwards.
AATGATCTTTAGGAAGACCAATCTTGTTCTAGACTAGATCGGTCCACTAGGGCCTTCTTCACCATTATCTTGATAGTATCAATCCATTGGATTGTTTGCTGCTCTTGCACTTTGCTTTGGTCCTTCTATACTTCAAAGTATGATGTCCTTTTCCAGTGATTGCTGTCTTCCATTCAAACCTTAAACTACTGTAAATGCTGTTGTCAGTCAGTCCACAACTAATTCAAATGCTGTGGACTGTCAGTCCTTTTAAATGTTGTGGTCATTCAGTCCACAGTGTAATTTTAATAGTGTAGTCAGTCTCTTGTAATCGCGGTATTGATTGTTACACAGCTGATTACAAGGTTATTCTATGAAATAGAATAGGGGTTTCCTCCATTTAAAAGACAGAGGTTGGCCCACAGTCTAGTCTACTATAAATGTGGTCAAGCAGTCCACACCTAGTGTGAAGGCTGTAGTCAGTCAGCCCATTTTTTATTATTAACGGCCTTCGGTTGAAATTCAAGCCATGACTACTGGATGAATTAACGTTCTTTAAGAAGATCAATTTTGTGAAAGACTAGATAGGTCCACTAGGGTCTTCTTCACCATTATCTTGATAGTATCAATCCATTGGATTGGTTGCTGGTCTTGCTCTTTGCTTTCTTCTATACTTCAAACTATGATGTCCTTTTCCATTGATTGCTGTCTTCCATTCAATCCTTAGACTAGTGTAATTGCCGTTGTCAGTCAGTCCACAACTAATTCAAACGCTGTGGACTGTCAGTCCTTTTAAATGTTGTGGTCATTCAGTCCACAGTGTATTCTTAATAGTGTGGTCAGTGTCTTGTAATTGCAGTATTGATTGTTACACTGCTAATTACAAGGCTATTCTATGAAATAGAATAGGGGATTCCTCACTTTAGAAGACTGAGGTTGGCCCACAGTCTACCGTAAATATGATCAGGCAGTCCACAACTAGTGTGAATGTTGTGGTCAGTCAGTCCATTTTTTATTATTAACGGCCTTCGGTTGAAACTCTAGCCATAACGACTGGATGAATTAACGATCTTTAGGAAGATTAATCTTGTTCAAGACTAGATCGGTCCACTAGGGTCTTCTCCACCGTTATCTTGATAGTATCAATCCTTTGGATTGGTTGCTCGTCTTCCGCTTTGCCTTCTTCCTTCTATTCTTCCGAGTATGATGTCCCTTTCCAGTAATTGCTGTCTTCCAGTCATTCCATAGACTAGTGTAAATGCTGTTGTCAGTCAGTCCACGCCTAATTTAAATGCTGTGGACTGTCAGTCCTTGTAAATTTTGTGGTTAATTGGTCCACAGTTTAGTCTTAATACTGTGGTCAGTCTCTTGTAATCGCGGTATTGATTGTTACACCGCTGATTACAAGGCTATTCTATGAAACAGAATAAGGGATTCCTCACTTTAGAATACAGAAGATAAGGAAAAGAAATGTTCCTTATGTCTCTACCTAAGATATGGTTGTGTTATACTAGGAATTGTGTATAGAAAATAAACATATGTAAACCACTAACAGTATATTCTCATGTATCAGAAAGGTGTTGTCACACCTCCGCAGGTCTAGAACTTATGCCTAGACTGACTATTATCAGTAATTAATATGAATATTAATTACCTGTTATGTGACTTTCCACATTCTTTTCTTGGAGTTCACAAGGAAACATTTCAAATCCCACCATGTGAAAGGGCGTCAGTCACCTGTAAATATTCAAAAGAGTGATAATATGTTCCTGCTACATGCTATACACACCAAAAAGTATAACACTCTAGGGCCAAAATTACTTATTTCAAAGATAAAGACTGTGGTCAGTCGGTCTGCATTTTATTATAAAAATTGTAGTCAGAGAGTCCACAGTCTATTTTAAATTTTATGCTCAATCGGTCCACAGTCTACTGTAAATGTGGTCAGGCAGTCCACATCTAGTCTATATGCTGTGGTCAGGCAGTCCATTCTTTATAATTAATGGCCTTCGGTTGAAACTCGAGCCATGACGACATGATGTATTAATGATCTTTAGGAAGATCAATCTTGTGCAAGACTAGATCGGTCCACTAGGGCCTTCTTCACCATTATCTTGATAGTATCAATCCATTGGATTGTTTGCTGGTCTTGCACTTTGCTTTGGTCCTTCTATACTTCAAAGTATGATGTCCTTTTCCAGTGATTGCAATCTTCCATTCAATCCTTAGATAACTGTAAATGCTGTTGTCAGTCAGTCCACAACTAATTCAAATGCTGTGGACTGTCAGTCCTTTTAAATGTTGTGGTCATTCAGTCCACAGTGTAATTTTAATAGTGTGGTCAGTCTCTTGTAATCGCAGTATTGATTGTTACACCGCTGATTACAAGGTTATTCTATGAAATAGAATAGGGGATTCCTCACTTTAGAAGACTGAGGTTGGCCCACAGTCTACCGTAAATATGATCAGGCAGTCCACAAATAGTGTGAATGTTGTGGTCAGTCAGTCCATTTTTTATTATTAACGGCCTTCGGTTGAAACTCTAGCCATAACGACTGGATGAATTAACGATCTTTAGGAAGATTAATCTTGTTCAAGACTAGATCGGTCCACTAGGGTCTTCTCCACTGTTATCTTGATAGTGTCAATCCTTTGGATTGGCTGCTGGTCTTCCTCTTTGCTTTCTTCCTTCTATACTTCAAAGTATGATGTCCTTTTCCAGTGATTGCTGTCTTCCAGTCAATCCTTAGACTAGTGTAAATGCTGTTGTCAGTCAGTCCACAACTAATTCAAATGCTGTGGACTGTCAGTCCTTTTAAATGCTGTGGTCATTCAGTCCACAGTGTACTCTTAATAGTGTGGTCAGTGTCTTGTAATTGCAGTATTGATTGTTACACTGCTAATTACAAGGCTATTCTATGAAATAGAATAGGGGATTCCTCACTCTAAAAGACAGAGGTTGGCCCACAGTCTACCATAAATATGATCAGACAGTCCACAACTAGTGTGAATGCTGTGGTCAGTCAGTCCATTTTTTATTATTAACGGCCTTCGGTTGAAACTCTAGCCATGACGACTGGATGAATTAACGATCTTTAGGAAGATCAATCTTGTTCAAGACTATATCGGTCCACTAGGGCCTTCTTCACCATGATCTTGATAGTATCAATCCATTGGATTGGTTGCTGGTCTTGCTCTTTGCTTTCTTCTATACTTCAAACTATGATGTCCTTTTCCATTGCTTGCTGTCTTCCATTCAATCCTTAGACTAGTGTAATTGCCGTTGTCAGTCAGTCCACAACTAATTCAAACGCTGTGGACTGTCAGTCCTTTTAAATGTTGTGGTCATTCAGTCCACAGTGTATTCTTAGTAGTGTGGTCAATCTCTTGGAATCGCGGTATTGATTGTTACACCACTGATTACAAGGCTATTCTATGAAATAGGATAGGGGATTCCTCACTTTAGAAGACAGAGGTTACCCCACAGTCTACTATAAATGTGATCAAGCAGTCCACACCTAGTGTGAATGCTGTGGTCAGTCAGCCCATTTTTTTATTATTAACGGCCTTCGGTTGAAACTCGAGCTATGACGACTGGATGAATTAACGATCTTTAGGAAGATCAATTTTGTGAAAGACTTCATAGGTCCACTAGGGTCTTCTCCACCCTTATCTTGATAGTGTCAATCCTTTGAATTGGCTGCTGGTCTTCCTCTTTGATTTCTTCCTTCTATACTTCAAAGTATGAAGTTCCTTTTCCATTGATTGCTGTCTACCAGTCAATCCTTAGATTAGTGTAAATGTTGTTGTTAGTCAGTCCACAACTAATTCAAACGCTGTGGACTGTCAGTCCTTTTAAATGTTGTGGTCATTCAGTCCACAGTGTAATTTTAATAGTGTGTTCAATCTCTTGTAATTGCGGTATTGATTGTTACACCACTGATTACAAGGCTATTCTATGAAATAGGAAAGGGGATACCTCACTTTAGAAGACAGAGGTTGGCCCACAGTCTAGTCTAATGTAAATGTGGTCAAGCAGTCCACACCTAGTGTGAATGCTGTAGTCAGTCAGTCCACACCTATTGTGAATGCTGTGGTCAGTCAGCCCATTTTTTATTATTAATGGCCTTCGGTTGAAACTCGAGCTATGACGACTTGATGAATTAACGATCTTTAGGAAGATCAATTTTGTGAAAGACTACATAGGTCCACTAGGGTCTTCTCCACTGTTATCTTGATAGTGTCAGTCCTTTGGATTGGCTGCTGGTCTTCCTCTTTGCTTTCTTCCTACTATACTTCAAAGTATGATGTCCTTTTCCAGTGATTGCTGTCTTCCAGTCAATCCTTAGACTAGTGTAAATGCTGTTGTCAGTCAGTCCACAACTAATTCAAACGCTGTGGACTGTCAGTCCTTTTAAATGCTGTGGTCATTCAGTCCACAGTGTAGTCTTAATAGTGTGGTCAGTGTCTTGTAATTGCGGTATTGATTGTTACACTGCTGATTACAAGGCTATTCTATGAAAAAGAATAGGGGGTTCCTCACTTTAGAAGACAGAGGTTGGCCCACAGTCTACCGTAAATATGATCAGGCAGTCCACAACTAGTGTGAATAGTGTGGTCAGTCAGTCCATTTTTTATTATTAACGGCCTTCGGTTGAAACTCTAGCCATGACGACTGCATGAATTAACGATCTTTAGGAAGATCAATCTTGTTCAAGACTAGATCGGTCCACTAGGGTCTTCTCCACCGTTATCTTGATAGTATCAATCCTTTGGATTGGTTGCTGGTCTTCCTCTTTGCCTTCTTTCGTCTACTCTTCCGAGTATGATGTCCCTTTCCAGTAATTGCTGTCTTCCAGTCAATCCACAGACTAGTGTAAATGCTGTTGTCAGTCAGTGCACGCCTAATTTAAATGCTGTGGACTGTCAGTCCTTGTAAATTTTGTGGTTAATTGGTCCACAGTGTAGTCTTAATACTGTGGTCAGTCTCTTGTAATCGCGGTATTGATTGTTACACCGCTGATTACAAGGCTATTCTATGAAACAGAATAAGGGATTCCTCACTTTAGAATACAGAAGATAAGGAAAAGAAGTGTTCCTTATGTCTCTACCTAAGATATAGTTGTGTTATACTAGGATTTGTGTATAGAAAATAAACATATGTAAACCACTAACAGTATATTCTCATGTATCAGAAAGGTGTTGTCACACCTCCGCAGGTCTAGAACTTATGCCTAGACTGACTATTATCAGTAATTAATATGAATATTAATTACCTGTTATGTGACTTTCCACATTCCTTTCTTGGAGTTCACAAGGAAACATTTCAAATCCCACCATGTCAAAGGGCGTCAGTCACCTGTAAATATTCAAAAGAGTGATAATATGTTCCTGCTACATGCTATACACACCAAAAAGTATAACACTCTATGGCCAAAATTACTTATTTCAAAGATAAAGACTGTGGTCATTCGGTCTGCATTTTATTATAAAAATTGTAGTCAGACAGTCCACATTCTATTTTAAATTTTATGCTCAATCGGTTCACAGTCTACTGTAAATGTGGTCAGGCAGTCCACATCTAGTCTATATGCTGTGGTCAGTCAGTCAGTCCATTCTTTATAATTAATGGCCTTCGGTTGAAACTTGAGCCATGACGACTTGATGTATTAAAGATCTTTAGGAAGATCAATCTTGTGCAAGACTAGATCGGTCCACTAGGGCCTTCTTCACCATTATCTTGATAGTATCAATCCATTGGATTGTTTGCTGGTCTTGCACATTGCTTTGGTCCTTCTATACTTCAAAGTATGATGTCCTTTTCCAGTGATTGCTGTCTTCCATTCAATCCTTAGACTACTGTAAATGCTGTTGTCAGTCAGTCCACAACTAATTCAAATGCTGTGGATTGTTAGTCCTTTTAAATGTTGTGGTCATTCAGTCCACAGTGTAATTTTAATAGTGTGGTCAGTCTCTTGTAATCGCGGTATTGATTGTTACTCAGCTGATTACAAGGTTATTCTATGAAATAGAATAGGGGATTCCTCCCTTTAAAAGACAGAGGTTGGCCCACAGTCTAGTCTACTATAAATGTGGTCAAGCAGTCCACAACTAGCGTGAATGTTGTAGTCAGTCAGCCCATTTTTTATTATTAACGGCCTTCGGTTGAAATTCGAGCCATGACTACTGGATGAATTAACGATCTTTAGGAAGATCAATTTTGTGAAAGACTAGATAGGTCCACTAGGGTCTTCTTCACCATTATCTTGATAGTATCAATCCATTGGATTGGTTGCTGGTCTTGCTCTTTGCTTTCTTCTATACTTCAAACTATGATGTCCTTTTCCATTGATTGCTGTCTTCCATTCAGTCCTTAGACTAGTGTAAATGCTGTTGTCAGTCAGTCCACAAGTAATCCAAATGCTGTGGACTGTCAGTCCTTTTAAATGTTGTGGTCATTCAGTCCACAGTGTATTCTTAATAGTGTGGTCAATCTCTTGGAATCGCGGTATTGATTGTTACACAGCTGATTACAAGGCTATTCTATGAAATAGAATAGGGGATTCCTCACTTTAGAAGACAGAGGTTGGCCCACAGTCTACTATAAATGTGATCAAGCAGTCCACACCTAGTGTGAATGCTGTGGTCAGTCAGCCCATATTTTATTATTAACGGCCTTCGGTTGAAACTCGAGCTATGACGACTGGATGAATTAACGATCTTTAGGAAGATCAATTTAGTGAAAGACTTCATAGGTCTACTAGGGTCTTCTCCACCCTTATCTTGATAGTGTCAATCCTTTGGATTGGCTGCTGGTCTTCCTCTTTGCTTTCTTCCTTCTATACTTCAAAGTATGAAGTTCCTTTTCCCATGATTGCTGTCTTCCAGTCAATCCTTAGATTAGTGTAAATGCTGTTGTTAGTCAGTCCACAACTAATTCAAACGCTGTAGACTGTCATTCCTTTTAAATGTTGTGGTCATTCAGTCCACAGTGTAATTTTAATAGTGTGGTCAATCTCTTGTAATTGCGGTATTGATTGTTACACCACTGATTACAAGGCTATTCTATGAAATAGGAAAGGGGATACCTCACTTTAGAAGACAGAAGTTGGCCCACAGTCTAGTCTACTGTAAATGTGGTCAAGCAGTCCACACCTAGTGTGAATGCTGTTGTCAGACAGTCCACACCTGTGAATGCTGTGGTCAGTCAGCCCATTTTTTATTATTAATGACCTTCGGTTAAAACTCGAGCTATGACGACTTGATGAATTAACGATCTTTAGGAAGATCAATTTTGTGAAAGACTACATAGGTCCACTAGGGTCTTCTCCACTGTTATCTTGATAGTGTCAATCCTTTGGATTGGCTGCTGGTCTTCCTCTTTGCTTTCTTCCTTCTATACTTCAAACTATGATGTCCTTTTCCAGTGATTGCTGTCTTCCAGTCAATTCTTAGACTAGTGTAAATGCTGTTGTCAGTCAGTCCACAACTAATTCAAACGCTGTGGACTGTCAGTCCTTTTAAATGCTGTGGTCATTCAGTCCACAGTGTAGTCTTTATAGTGAGGTCAGTGTCTTGTAATTGCGGTATTGATTGTTACACTGCTGATTACAAGGCTATTCTATGAAATAGGATAGGGGGTTCCTCACTTTAGAAGACAGAAGTTGGCACAAAGTCTACCGTAAATATGATCAGGCAGTCCACAACTAGTGTGAATGCTGTGGTAAGTCAGTCCATTTTTTATTATTAACGGCCTTCGGTTGAAACTCTAGCCATGACGACTGGATGAATTAACGATCTTTAGGAAGATCAATTTTGTGAAAGACTAGATCGGTCCACTAGGGCCTTCTTCACCATTATCTTGATAGTATCAATCCATTGGATTGTTTGCTGGTCTTGCACTTTGCTTTGGTCCTTCTATACTTCAAAGTATGATGTCCTTTTCCAGTGATTGCTGTCTTCCATTCAATCCTTAAACTACTGTAAATGCTGTTGTCAGTCAGTCCACAACTAATTCAAATGCTGTGGACTGTCAGTCCTTTTAAATGTTGTGGTCATTCAGTCCACAGTGTAATTTTAATAGTGTGGTCAGTCTCTTGTAATCGTGGTATTGATTGTTACACAGCTGATTACAAGGTTATTCTATGAAATAGAATAGGGGATTCCTCCCTTTAAAAGACAGAGGTTGGCCCACAGTCTAGTCTACTATAAATGTGGTCAAGCAGTCCACACCTAGTGTGAATGCTGTAGTCAGTCAGCCCATTTTTTATTATTAACGGCCTTCGGTTGAAATTCGAGCCATGACTACTGGATGAATTAACGATCTTTAGGAAGATCAATTTTGTGAAAGACTAGATAGGTCCACTAGGGTCTTCTTCACCATTATCTTGATAGTATCAATCCATTGGATTGGTTGCTTGGCTTGCACTTTGCTTTCTTCTATACTTCAAACTATGATGTCCTTTTCATTGATTGCTGTCTTCCATTCAATCCTTAGACTAGTGTAATTGCCGTTGTCAGTCAGTCCACAACTAATTCAAATGCTGTGGACTGTCAGTCCTTTTAAATGTTGTGGTCATTCAGTCCACAGTGTATTCTTAATAGTGTGGTCAATCTCTTGGAATCGCGGTATTGATTGTTACACCGCTGATTACAAGGCTATTCTATGAAATAGAATAGGGGGTTCCTCACTTTAGAAGACAGAGGTTGGCCCACAGTCGACCGTAAATATGATCAGGCAGTCCACAACTTGTGTGAATGCTGTGGTCAGTCAGTCCATTTTTTATTATTAACGGCCTTCGGTTGAAACTCTAGCCATGACGACTGGATGAATTAACGATCTTTAGGAAGATCAATCTTGTTCAAGACTAGATCGGTCCACTAGGGTCTTCTCCACCGTTATCTTGATAGTATCAATCCTTTGGATTGGTTGCTCGTCTTCCTCTTTGCCTTCTTCCTTCTATTCTTCCGAGTATGATGTCCCTTTCCAGTAATTGCTGTCTTCCAGTCAATCCATAGACTTGTGTAAATGCTGTTGTCAGTCAGTCCACGCCTAATTTAAATGCTGTGGACTGTCAGTCCTAGTAAATTTTGTGGTCAATTGGTCCACAGTGTAGTCTTAATACTGTGGTCAGTCTCTTGTAATCGCGGTATTGATTGTTACACCGCTGATTACAAGGCTATTCTATGAAACAGAATAAGGGATTCCTCACTTTAGAATACAGAAGATAAGGAAAAGAAATGTTCCTTATGTCTCTACCTAAGATATAGTTGTGTTATACTAGGAATTGTGTATAGAAAATAAAGATATGTAAGCCACTAACAGTATATTCTCATGTATCATGTATCAGAAAGGTGTTGTCACACCTCCGCAGGTCTAGAACTTATGCCTAGACTGACTATTATCAGTAATTAATATGAATATTAATTACCTGTTATGTGACTTTCCACATTCTTTTCTTGGAGTTCACAAGGAAACATTTCAAATCCCACGATGTCAAAGGGCGTCAGTCACCTGTAAATATTCAAAAGAGTGATAATATGTTCCTGCTACATGCTATACACACCAAAAAGTATAACACTCTAGGGCCAAAATTACTTATTTCAAAGATAAAGACTGTAGTCAGTCGGTCTGCATTTTATTTTAAAAATTGTAGTCAGAGAGTCCACAGTCTATTTTAAATTTTATGCTCAATCGGTTCACAGTCTACTGTAAATGAGGTCAGGCAGTCCACATCTACTGTATATGCTGTGGTCAGTCAGTCCATTCTTTATAATTAATGGCCTTCGGTTGAAACTCGAGCCATGACGACTTGATGTATTAATGATCTTTAGGAAGATCAATCTTGTGCAAGACTAGATCGGTCCAGTAGTGCCTTCTTCACCATTATCTTGATAGTATCAATCCATTGGATTGTTTGCTGGTCTTGCACTTTGCTTTGGTCCTTCTATACTTCAAAGTATGATGTCCTTTTCCAGTGATTGCTGTCTTCCAGTCAATCCTTAGATAACTGTAAATGCTGTTGTCAGTCAGTCCACAACTAATTCAAACGCTGTGGACTGTCAGTCCTTTTAAATGTTGTGGTCATTCAGTCCACAGTGTAATTTTAATAGTGTGGTCAGTCTCTTGTAAACGGGGTATTGATTGTTACACAGCTGATTACAAGGTTATTCTATGAAATAGAATAGGGGATTCCTCACTTTAGAAGACAGAGGTTGGCCCACAGTCTACTATAAATGTGATCAAGCAGTCCACACCTAGTGTGAATGCTGTGGTCAGTCAGCCCATTTTTTATTATTAACGGCCTTCGGTTGAAACTCTAGCAATGACGACTGGATGAATTAACGATCTTTAGGAAGATCAATTTTGTGAAAGACTTCATAGGTCCACTAGGGTCATCTCCACCCTTATCTTGATAGTGTCAATCCTTTGGATTGGCTGCTGGTCTTCCTCTTTGCTTTCTTCCTTCTATACTTCAAAGTATGAAGGTCCTTTTCCAGTGATTGCTGTCTTCCAGTCAATCCTTAGATTAGTGTAAATGCTGTTGTTAGTCAGTCCACAACTAATTCAAATGCTGTGGACTGTCAGTCCTTTTAAATGTTGTGGTCATTCAGTCCACAGTGTAATTTTAATAGTGTGTTCAATCTCTTGTAATTGCGGTATTGATTGTTACACCACTGATTACAAGGCTATTCTATGAAATAGGAAAGGGGATACCTCACTTTAGAAGACAGAGGTTGGCCCACAGTCTAGTCTACTGTGAATGTGGTCAAGCAGTCCACACCTAGTGTGAATGCTGTAGTCAGGCAGTCCACACTTATTGTGAATGCTGTGGTCAGTCAGCCCATTTTTTATTAATAATGACCTTCGGTTGAAACTCGAGCTATGACGACTTGATGAATTAACGATCTTTAGGAAGATCAATTTTGTGAAAGACTACATAGGTCCACTAGGGTCTTCTCCACTGTTATCTTGATAGTGTCAATCCTTTGGATTGGCTGCTGGTCTTCCTCTTTGCTTTCTTCCTTCTATACTTCAAAGTATGATGTCCTTTTCCAGTGATTGCTGTCTTCCAGTCAATCCTTAGACTAGTGTAATTGCCGTTGTCAGTCAGTCCACAACTAATTCAAATGCTGTGGACTGTCAGTCCTTTTAAATGTTGTGGTCATTCAGTCCACAGTGTAGTCTTAATAGTGTGGTCAGTGTCTTGTAATTGCGGTATTGATTGTTACACTGCTGATTACAAGGCTATTCTATGAAATAGAATAGGGGGTTCCTCACTTTAGAAGACAGAGGTTGGCCCACAGTCTACCGTAAATATGATCAGGCAGCCCACAACTAGTGTGAATGCTGTGGTCAGTCAGTCCATTTTTTATTATTAACGGCCTTCAGTTGAAACTCTAGCCATGACGACTGGATGAATTAACGATCTTTAGGAAGATTAATCTTGTTCAAGACTAGATCTGTCCACTAGGGTCTTCTCCACCGTTATCTTGATAGTATCAATCCTTTGGATTGGTTGCTGGTCTTCCTCTTTGCCTTCTTCCTTCTATTCTTCCGAGTATGATGTCCCTTTCCAGTAATTGCTGTCTTCCAGTCAATCCATAGACTAGTGTAAATGCTGTTGTCAGTCAGTCCACGCCTAATTTAAATGCTGTGGACTGTCAGTAATTGTAAATTTTGTGGTTAATTGGTCCACAGTGTAGTCTTAATACTGTAGTCAGTCTCATGTAATCGCGGTATTGATTGTTACACCGCTGATTACAAGGCTATTCTATGAAACAGAATAAGGGATTCCTCACTTTAGAATACAGAAGATAAGGAAAAGAAGTGTTCCTTATGTCTCTACCTAAGATATAGTTGTGTTATACTAGGAATTGTGTATAGAAAATAAACATATGTAAACCACTAACAGTATATTCTCATGTATCAGAAAGGTGTTGTCACACCTCCGCATGCCTAGAACTTATGCCTAGACTGACTATTATCAGTAATTAATATGAATATTAATTACCTGTTATGTGACTTTCCACATTCTTTTCTTGGAGTCCACAAGGAAACATTTCAAATCCCACCATGTCAAAGGGCGTCAGTCACCTGCAAATATTCAAAAGAGTGATAATATGTTCCTGCTACATGCTATACACACCAAAAAGTATAACACTCTAGGGCCAAAATAACTTATTTCAAAGATAAAGACTGTGGTCAGTCGGTCTGCATTTTATTATAAAAATTGTAGTCAGACAGTCCACAGTCTACTTTAAATTTTATGCTCAATCGTTTCACACTCTACTGTAAATGTGGTCAGGCAGTCCACATCTAGTCTATATGCTGTGGTCAGTCAGTCAGTCCATTCTTTATAATTAATGGCCTTCGGTTGAAACTCGAGCCATGACGACTTGATGTATTAATGATCTTTAGGAAGATCAATCTTGTGCAAGACTAGATCGGTCCACTAGGGCCTTCTTCACCATTATCTTGATAGTATCAATCCATTGGATTGTTTGCTGGTCTTGCACTTTGCTTTGGTCCTTCTATACTTCAAAGTATGATGTCCTATTCCAGTGATTGCTGTCTTCCATTCAATCCTTAGACTACTGTAAATGCTGTTGTCAGTCAGTCCACAACTAATTCAAATGCTGTGGACTGTCAGTCCTTTTAAATGCTGTGGTCATTCAGTCCACAGTGTAATTTTAATAGTGTGGTCAGTCTCTTGTAATCGCGGTATTGATTGTTACACTGCTAATTACAAGGTTATTCTATGAAATAGAATAGAGGATTCCTCACTTTAGAAGACAGAGGTTGGCCCACAGTCTACTATAAATGTGATCATGCAGTCCACACCTAGTGTGAATGCTGTGGTCAGTCAGCCCATTTTTTATTATTAACGGCCTTCGGTTGAAACTCGAGCTATGACGACTGGATGAATTAACGATCTTTAGGAAGATCAATTTTGTGAAAGACATCATAGGTCCACTAGGGTCTTCTCCACCCTTATCTTGATAGTGTCAATCCTTTGGATTGGCTGCTGGTCTTCCTCTTTGCTTTCTTCCTTCTATACTTCAAAGTATGAATTTCCTTTTCCAGTGATTGCTGTCTTCCATTCAATCCTTTGATTAGTGTAATTGCCGTTGTCAGTCAGTCCACAACTAATTCAAATGCTGTGGACTGTCAGTCCTTTTAAATGTTGTGGTCATTCTGTCCACAGTGTAATTTTAATAGTGTGGTCAGTCTCTTTTAATTGCGGTATTGATTGTTACACCACTGATTACAAGGCTATTCTATGAAATAGGAAAGGGGATACCTCACTTTAGAAGACAGAGGTTGGCCCACAGTCTAGTCTACTGTAAATGTGGTCAAGCAGTCCACACCTAGTGTGAATGCTGTAGTCAGGCAGTCCACACATATTGTGAATGCTGTGGTCAGTCAGCCCATTTTTTATTATTAATGACCTTCGGTTGAAACTCGAGCTATGACGACTTGATGAATTAACGATCTTTAGGAAGATCAATTTTGTGAAAGACTACATAGGTCCACTAGGGTCTTCTCCACTGTTATCTTGATAGTGTCAATCCTTTGGATTGGCTGCTGGTCTTCCTCTTTGCTTTCTTCCTTCTATACTTCAAAGTATGATGTCCTTTTCCAGTGATTGCTGTCTTCCAGTCAATCCATAGACTACTGTAAATGCTGTTGTCAGTCAGTCCACGCCTAATTTAAATGCTGTGGACTGTCAGTCCTTGTAAATTTTGTGGTTAATTGGTCCACAGTGTAGTCTTAATACTGTGGTCAGTCTCTTGTAATCGCGGTATTGATTGTTACACCGCTGATTACAAGGCTATTCTATGAAACAGAATAAGGGATTCCTCACTTTAGAATACAGAAGATAAGGAAAAGAAATGTTCCTTATGTCTCTACCTAAGATATAGTTGTGTTATACTAGGAATTGTGTATAGAAAATAAAGATATGTAAACCACTAACAGTATATTCTCATGTATCAGAAAGGTGTTGTCACACCTCCGCAGGTCTAGAACTTATGCCTAGACTGACTATTATCAGTAATTAATATGAATATTAATTACCTGTTATGTGACTTTCCACATTCTTTTCTTGGAGTTCACAAGGAAACATTTCAAATCCCACCATATCAATGGGCGTCAGTCACCTGTAAATATTCAAAATAGTGATAATATGTTCCTGCTACATGCTATACACACCAAAGAGTATGATGGAAAAAGTAATCTGTAAAAAGTCGTAGTTGTGACAATGTGTTTACAATAAAAATGAAACAAAAAAAAAACAATAGAGGAATATTTTTTTACTCTTGTTACAATACAGTAGTAGGTATTTATGTGAAATCTAATTTATTCAAATATAAGTCTTATTGTTTTTTTATGTGTAGTTTTTGTAGTATTATGTGACATTTTTAATATTTTTATTATAGTTTACAACCTACCCCCAATTTACCCTTTTAAAAATGAGGAGTGAGAGAGAGAAAAAAAGAAAAAGTGAAAAAATAAGTAAATAAAAAGTAAAAAGGTGCTATATTAACCTTTCTTTTCCTATTTATTCCCTTTACTATTCTAAAGACCCCTTGCATAGTCAATTTATTTCTGCAATGATTATATATAATTGTTTTTTCAACCCCCTTTTTTCTTCAGGTTTCAAATTATCCTCATTTAATTAACTCTGCTGAAAGGGAATTATGTCAGATCATAATAAAGGGTAAGATTCCATTGATCAGGGGCATACATATTAATCACTGAGCCCCATAGCAGAAGATTTAATAGTCCCCTCACTCCACAAAAAAAATTTGGTAGTATCACAGAAAAGCATATCTTACAACTTTGCAGCCCTTCCAAATGTATTTTCTTCTCATTGAAGCCCTTAGATTCCACCATAAAGTATGAAACCAGCAAAAATGCCCTCCCCCAAATACAGAGTTATACCCCCACAGTGAATTTCTCCACAGTACCCTCCTCATGCACAGAATAATAACCCTGCTGTCCCTCCCTTCCCTGACAAAGCATGGTGACCCCCAAGACAGTATGATGCCCCAACTGTGATCCCAACTCAGCCCTCCATACAATATGATGGCCCACACATAGCCCTCTATACAGAATAATGATCCCACACCCCTCCACACAGTAAGATGGCCCCAACACAATACTCCACATAGTAGGATGGCCCCAACACAGCCCTAGGCACAATATGATGGCCCCCACACAGCCCTCCATACAGTATAATGGCCCTCCACACAGTATGATGGCCCCAAAATGCACGACCATCCACACAGTATGATGGCCCCCACACAGTCCTCTAAACAGCATAATGACCCCCACACAACCCTGCACACAGTATGATGGACCATACTATCCCTCCAAAAGTATAATATTCCCAACAACGCTCTCCAAACAGTATAATGGCCCTCGCATAGCCTTGCAAACAAAATAATTGCCCATCACATAGTTCTCCAAACAGTATCTTAGCCCCCACACAACCCTCAAAACAGTATGATGAACCCCACACAAAGGTCCGCACTGTATAATTGCTTGTATACAGTATAATAGTGCCCACTATCACTTCAAACATTATATTGGCCCCTACACAGCCATACAAACATTATAATGGTCCCCCACATAGCCCTCAAACAGTATTATGGCCCACACATAGCCGTCTATAGCGTATCATGGCCCCAACATAGCCCTCCATATAGTATAATGGCCCTCACATAGCTCCCACACAGTATAATGGTCCTCACATAGCCCTGCAAACAGAATAATGGCCCCACATAGTCCTCCATACAGTATAATGCCCCCACACGACCCTCCATACAGTATGATGGGCCCCACACAAACCTCCACATTGCTTAATTGCTCGTATACAGTATAATGGCCTCCACTAGACCTCCAGACAGTATAATGGCCCCCTAATAGCCATGCTAACAGTAGAATGATGGCCTCCCACATAGGCCTCCAAACAATATACCGGCCCCAACACAGCCTACACAAACTTCCACATTGTATAATTGCTCGTATACAGTATAATGGCCTCCACTAGCCCTCCAGACAGTATAATGCCCCCCCACATAGCCCTGCTAACAGTATAATTTCCCCCCTCACAGCCCTGAAAACAATATTATGGCCCACACTTAGCCCTCTGTATAGTATAATGGCCCACGCAAAGCTGTCCAAATATTATAATGGCCCCCACAAAGCCCTCCATATAGTATAATGGGCCCCACATAGCCCTACCAATAGTATAATGGCTCCCACGTAGCCCTTCATATAGAATATTGCCCCCACGTCACCCTCCATATAGTATAATGGACCCCATATAGCCTTTCATGTTGTATAATGGGCCCCACATAACATTTCATGTAGTATAATGGGCCCCACAAAGCCTTGTATTGTAGAATAACGGGCACCACATAGCCTCCCATATAGTATAATGGCCCCCACATAGCCTCCCATATAGTATAATGGGCCCCACGTAGCCTTCCATGTAATATAACGGACAGCTCCCTCTTCTGTCATTGCATTCAACTGTATGCTGATAGAGTTGAAAGTGTGATGCCGGGAGGGCAGGGGTGGGTATTGATGGTAAGTACCACTTTGCATTGGAAGACCCCACCCATCTTGAAAGTGCACAAAAAACATAAGTACTCCTGCTTAAGCCAAATGTTTCCTGCTTCATATCACATCATATTATGCCAATTTAAACTTGTTTCAATTCTGCAAAAACTATGTCCTCATACAGCTATGTTGATGGGAAAAATTATTCCTTGATATGAGGCAAGACTCTTTTTTTCATAAATCGTATTCTTGTGCAAAATATTATATATTGCTAGCAATATGAAGGCTATTTTGTATACAGATACACAAATATCCAGTTTAGTAGTTAGGGATTATAATGTATATAAAGAAATGTGACAAATGGCCTCCCACTTCCATCTTACTGTATGTATTTCTAACAGGGATGTCAAACTAAGACACACAGAGGGCCAAATAGAAAAACTTGGACAAAGTCGCGGGTCAACCAGTATACAGTATAATGGGCCCCACATAGTCCTCCATACAGAATAATGGGCCCCACATAGTCCTCCATACAGAATAATGGGTCCCACATAGTCCTCCATACAGAATTATGGGCCCCCCATAGTCGTGGGACAACCAGTATACAGAATAATAGGCCCCAAATAGTCCTCCATACAGACTAATTGGCCTCATAGTCCTCCATACAGAATAGTAGCCCAATATAGTGGTGGCGGTTCTGGTGTTACAGGCCAAATATAACCACCCTGCGGGCCAGATATGACCCATGGGCCAGAGTTTGACACGTGTAATCTATAATATGGAGATTTTACAGAACATGGAGACCTGGAACTAAAATCTATTGTGATCGATAGGATTGAATTACCTCTTCTGTGTCACCTTGTCCTCTTTCCCTCCTCCTGTCGGTGTGTGCTCCCTGTGATGGCAATGATCTGAACTGTGACTCTACAGCACCACGTTCTAACATAATATGATGTCACGCCTCTATGACATCACAAAAGAAGATGAGCAAAGGAATCTGGGGACGATGTGGTATGTTGCTGGCATCCAGCCTGCTTTTACCTTACCAGCAATTTACTAATCTCCAGTAACTCTCGAAAGTTTAATTTTCAGTAAAGTGAAACTTATTTAATTTTAAAGTAAATTTGTATAAAATAAAAAGAATTATCAATTTTTTTAAAAAAATGAATAAAAGAACAAAATCATCCCAAGGTCTGGCAGTATTTTTACATAAATTTGGTTAGATTTTACCTTTAATGTTTCTGACACTGGTAAAATATGTGATTGGCTGTGATGAGGCCTCGTGTCACCATAATAATACCAGAAAGAGCAGGACATGTTGGAGCAGCTATGGGAACACAGGAGCAGTCAATGCTATCATGCACTGTGTGGGTTGCTGAAACACAGAATAAAGCCTTGTGGTCGCCATGTATCAAATGTGTCTGCGACAAAAAAGTAGTGGTTTTTCAAAATCAACCAAAAAGTCTACTCGCTCCGGACGCTTTGTTGGTGGCACCATCATATTTATAATGGCAGTACTGATTTTTGAACTTCCTGGTCATTGTGACCCTCACTGAATCTTAAGATCACAGCTCTGCAATGTCCGAACAGACAGGAGGTCAAGCTTGTGCACCGCAGCTCCATTCATTCTCTAAGGGACTGCTGGAGTTGAATTAATTCAGCGGTATCTCAGGCAGTCTCGTAGACAATGAATGGAGCAGAGGTTTACATGCTGGACCTCCGATATGCGTTATTGATCGATGAGGGTCCTAGTGGTTGGATCTCCAGCAATCAGGAAGTTATCACCTTTTCTATGGTATAAAATGAATTATGATATTTGGGTGCAATCTGACCCAAGGCCATTTTGGGGGATATGAGTCGCTAATTACATTAGTTTAACTTGCTGGCCTAGAATTAGTATGTATTCTAATTAATAAATTACTGATAGTAATTACCTGTGCCCTGTTACCTCTTCCACATCTTTATGCTTTACCACAATGACATCAACTGCACAAGTGATTGGAATGTAGAGAGCTGAATGTTCTAAGTAATTGTGACATCACCTCTCTATGACATCATCAGTGAGTACAAGCCAAGGATGCAGGAAAGGACATTGGATGATCACATTAAGTGTCATAAAGATGGAGAATGCTCAAGACATTATAAGGACAGATATTTAGGGGTTAGTAAAACCCATCTAACCACCCACCTTCCCTTAAAATAACAATACTTCACTACATACAGCTTCTTAATTGGAAAGGTGTCTGATCAGAGCTTTATTGAATGATGTATTCAACATGTAAAATATGAGAATTAATTTAAAAAAAAGTATAAAATACAGTACCCTGTAGTGATTACGAAAAAATTGCAGAGGGCACGCAGATGATATACATTTCCATTTACATACAGTCTTAATAGTCATAAACATCAACATAGTGGAAATATGTATATCTGCTAACTAGATTGGATCGACCAATCGGAACAGAATTAGAACCTATATAAAAATATCCGACAAATAGGTCTTTGATGTAAATAAAAGAGACCTTTATTATAACAAGTAGGGTACATGGTGATACAAACAGGGGTGGATTAAGAGTAGCCAGGGCCTCGGGCAGTTTAGAAGGTGTGGCCCCCCCCACAGGTACCCGATGTATCACGTGACATGTCACATGATCCCCTTTGATAGATCATGTGATAGGTCATGTGACTAACACAGATGCTTTTGTGACATCTGTAGACGGAAAATTATGGATTTTTTTTTTCCATTATGTACACAGCCCTATACATAACATAGCGCTATATATAGTAGAGCAGCGGTGGGAGAGTAATTTCCTTCAGGGGCCACATGAGAGACCATGACTGTTGTGGAAGGTGAATCAATAGGCTGAAATTAATTCTGCTCAATATCAATAATATTAACAATATAATAAAAAAATATATTAATTGTATGATTCAGGCTATGTGCCCACGATACAGAAATGCTCCGGATTTATCCTGAGCGTTTCTGCATCTCCCTGGCAGAAAAAACGCATGCGGATTGTACATGCGGATTGTACATGCGGATTGTACATGCGGATTGTACATGCGGGTTGTACATGCGGATTGTACATGCGGATTGTACATGCGGATTGTACATGCGGATTGTACATGCGGATTGTACATGCGGATTGTACATGCCGATTGTACATGCGGATTGTACATGCGGGTTGTACATGCGGATTGTACATGCGGATTGTACATGCGGATTGTACATGCGGGTTGTACATGCGGATTGTACATGCGGATTGTACATGCGGATTGTACATGCGGATTGTACATGCGGATTGTACATGTGGATTGTACTTGCGGATTGTACATGCGGATTGTACATGCGGATTGTACATGCGGATTGTACATGCGGATTGTACATGCGGGTTGTACATGCGGATTGTACATGCGGATTGTACATGTGGATTGTACATGCGGATTGTACATGCGGATTGTACATGTGGATTGTACTTGCGGATTGTACATGCGGATTGTACATGCGGATTGTACATGTGGATTGTACATGCGGATTGTACATGCGGGTTGTACATGCGGATTGTACATGCGGATTGTACATGTGGATTGTACATGCGGGTTGTACATGCGGATTGTACATGCGGATTGTACATGCGGATTGTACATGCGGATTGTACATGCGGATTGTACATGCGGATTGTACATGTGGATTGTACATGCGGGTTGTACATGCAGATTGTACATGCGGATTGTACATGCGGATTGTACATGCGGATTGTACATGCGGATTGTACATGCGGATTGTACATGTGGATTGTACATGCGGGTTGTACATGCGGATTGTACATGCGGATTGTACATGCGGATTGTACATGCGGATTGTACATGCGTTTTCCTGCCAGGGACATGCAGGTGTGAAGTGTTCTTCACATGCATTTCCGCATGCGGGTTGACAAGCGCTTTCCAAGCGATTTTAGCATCACTAGGAAAGTTCTTATCAACTTGGTCACAGTATATAAATCCATGCAAACAGCATGGATTTATATATACTGTGATGAAAAGAATGTTTAAAATAAAAAATAAATCTATACTTACCTTCTGATGGCCCCTGGAGTCTTGCTTCTCTCCATTCTCCCTTGTCGGGAGATCGCGGTACACTGAAGGACCTGCCGACGTCAGCGTTGCGTGACCCGTCATCTGACTATGACGTCAGCCCAGGTCCTTCAGTCCATCGTGATATGCCGGCATGAGAGGAAGAGCGCACCGGGGGGCCGCCAGAAGGTAAGTATAATATTTATTTTTAATTGTATTCTTTTTTTCACAGTTTCTATGGTACCCGGGTCCGGAGGAGAGTCTCCTGTCCTCTAGACCTGGGTACCATCTGCACATTGAAACGCGTGGATTCCGCATCTATATATGCAGTGATGCGTAATCCATGCGTTCCAATGCAAGTCAATGGCGGCGAAAAAGCAGCACTTCCGCAAAATAATTGGTAGTGCTGCGTTTTTTTTCGCAATGATAATCCGCAGCGGAAATTTCCGCAGCATGTGCACAGCACATGCGGATTATCATTGGGGAACATGGCAGACCTTCTACCAAGCATTTTTTTAAGCGTTTCTGCAGCGTTTTTGCCGCTGCGGAAAAGCTTAACCGCATCATGGGCACAAAGTCTTAATATTGAGCAGAATTAAGTATGCTGACATCCCCCTATATACAGTTTGAGCCCCCACATAACTCCCTATATATAGTATGAGTCCGCACATAGCTCTCTAGATACAGTATGAGCCGGTACATAGCTCCCTAGATACAGTATGAGCCCTCACATAGCTCCCTAGATACAGTATGAGCCCTCACATAGCTCCCTAGATACAGTATGAGCCCCCACATAGCTCCCTAGATATAGTATGAGCCCCCACATAGCTCACTAGATACAGTATGAGCCCGAACATAGCTCCCTAGATACAGTATGAGCCCGTACATAGCTCCCTAGATATAGTATGAGCGCCCACATAGCTCCCTAGATAAAGTATGAGCCCCCACATAGCTCCCTAGATACAGTATGAGCCCCCGCATAGCTCCCTAGATACAGTATGAGATCCCGCATAGCCCCTATATACAATATGAGCCCGCACATAGCCTCCTATATATAGTATGAGCCCCCACATAGCTACCTATATACAGTATGAGCCTGTATGTAGCTCCCTATATACAGTATGAGCCCCACATAGCTCCCTATATACAGTATGAGCACCCACATAGCTCCCTACATACAATATGAGCCCGTACATAGTTCCCTTCTCTGATCGATTGCTACCTGGGAGACATCTCTGACCACCGCATGAGGTGGCCCGAAGGCACCCCCCTGACGGCTGTACCCAGGTCACATGCCCCCCCTGACTCCCCTAGGTATGGCCCTGTATATTTTATATGACAATACATGACTGGTATCTATAGTATAATCAGGGATGTGTCCTTCTGCCAGAAGCCTCTATAGATTGTGCAAGCGCAATACCTGCGCAGTCTGGCCACAGACAGAAAGACACATCCACATCCCAGACAGGGATGAGGAGTGTGGCGCCGGAGATCGCGGTATGCATAAGCACTGAGCGCATACTGTGATCTCCGGTACCATAAACACATACATGTTCGGTCCTGTCATCTCTGGAAATGCCAGGGGAGGAGTGTGGCGCAGGTTCCGATTTCCGGCGCTATTTTAGTGAAGACAAATATGAACAGTGTCTTCGACAAAATGGACAGCATGGTATGCGCATGCGCTTACTTTGGCGCCATTTTGTTGAATACACTCTGCACATTTGTATTCATTCAAATGAAACTAGATATCGCGCTGTGCGTACATGTGGAGCATAGACCAGAGTGAGGGGGGAGAATATACCAGGATGGGGGGAAGCATGGACCAGGATGGGGGAGTATATACCAGGATGGGGGATCTTATACCAGGATGGGGAGAAGCATGGACCAGGATGGGGGAGCATATACCATAATGGGGGGGAAGCATGGACCAGGATGAAGGAGCATACACCAGGATGGGGGAGCATATACCAGGATGGGTGACCAGGATGGGGAAGCATACACCAGTATGGGGGACCAGGATGGGGGAGCATATACCAGGATGGGGAAGCATACACCAGGATGGGGGAGCATATATCAGGATGGGGGACCAGGATGGGGGAGCATACACCAAGATGGCAGACCAGGATGGGGGAGCATATACCAGGATGGCAGACCAGGATGGGGGAGCATATACCAGGATGGGGGAGAATATACTAAGAGTCACCAGATCTGCACAAAAATTCAGAGTCCTGCAATAAATCACACTGAGCCCTTGCAGAGTGACCACACACATCAGCAGAGCGGATCCTGTACTGACTGATCAACCCTGAACCTACAGGACGTCACATACTATACTTCTCCATATATAATATGTGAGGTTCTGTAGGCAGGTTCAAGTGTGACCAGTACAGTGTATACCCATGTACAAAAAATGTCATCCAGTATATCGATTACTGTATGGTATACTGTGGTACAGACATCAGATTGGATATAACAATGTGTATAGCATATAACATCTAATGTCTGTATCACAGTATATCATACTAGCTATTGACCCTGTTCTACGCCCGGGTGGCGAGCTTTTTTAATGGTATATGCTCTCCCATCCTGGCCCCGTATCCTGGTATATGCTCCCCCATCCTGGTCCTCCATCCTGGTATATGCTTCCCCATCCTGCTCCCCCATCCTGGTATATGCTCCCCCATTCTGGTATATGCTTCCCCATCCTGGTCCCCCATCTTGGTATATTCTCCCCTATCCTGGTATAAGCTCCCCCATCCTGGTCTGCCATCCTGGTGTATGCTTCCCCATCCTGGTCTCCCATCCTGGTATATGCTCCCCCATCCTGGTGCCCCATCCTGATATATGCTCCCCCACCCTGGTGTATACTTCCCCATCCTGGTATATGCTCCCCCATCCTGGTCCCCCATCCTGGTGTATGCTTTCCCATCCTGGTCCCCAATCCTGGTATATGCTCCCCGATTTTAGTGTATGCTCCCCCATCCTGGTGTATGCTCCTTCATCCTGGTCCATGCTTCTCCCCATCCTGGTATATGCTCCCACATCCTGGTATATGCTCCCCCATCCTGGTCCATGCTTCCCCCCATCCAGGTATATGCTCCCCCCCTCACTCTGGTCCATGCTCCACATGTCCACATAGCGGGATATCTGGTTTCATTTGAATGGATACAAATGTGCAGAGTGTATTCAACAAAATGGCGCCAAAGTACGCGCATGTGCATACCACGCTGTCCATTTTGTCGAAGACACTGTTCATATTTGTCTTCACTAAAATAGCGCCGGAAATCGACGCCTGCACCACACTCCTTCCCTGGCCTTTCCAGAGAGACAGGACCGAACACGTATGTGTTTATGGTGCTGGAGATCGCGGTATGCGCTCAGTGCTTATGCATACCGCGATCTCCGACGCCACACTCCTCATCCCTGTCTGGGATGTGGATGTGTCTTTCTGTCTGTGGCCAGACTGCGCAGGTATTGCGCTTGCACAATCTATAGAGGCTTCTGGCAGAAGGACACATCCCTGATTATACTATAGATACCAGTCATGTATTGTCATATAAAATATACAGGGCCATACCTAGGGGAGTCAGGGGGGGCATGTGACCTGGGTACAGCCGTCAGGGGGGTGCCTTCGGGCCACCTCATGCGGTGGTCAGAGGTGTCTCCCAGGTAGCTGCATTTTGCATTCGACCATTCTCTGAGCTGGCTGTGGAACCGGCAATCGATCAGAGAAGGGAGCTATGTACGGGCTCATATTGTATGCAGGGAGCTATGTGGGTGCTCATACTGTATATAGGGAGCTATGTGGGGCTCATACTGTATATAGGGAGCTATGTACGGTCTCATACTGTATATAGGGAGCTATGTGGTTGCTCATACTATATATAGGAGGCTATGTGCGGGCTCATATTGTATATAGGGGCTATGCGGGATCTCATACTGTATCTAGGGAGCTATGTGGGGGCTCATACTGTATCTAGGGAGCTATGTGGGGGCTCATACTGTATCTAGGGAGCTATGTACGGGCTCATACTGTATCTAGGGAGCTATGTTCGGGCTCATACTGTATCTAGGGAGCTATGTGGGGGCTCATACTGTATCTAGGGAGCTATGTGGGGGCTCATACTATATCTAGGGACCTATGTGGGGGCTCATACTGTATCTAGGGAGCTATGTGAGAGCTCATACTGTATCTAGAGAGCTATGTGTGGACTCATACTGTATCTAGGGAGTTATGTGGGGGATCAAACTGTATATAGGGGGATGTCAGCATACTTAATTCTGCTCAATATTAAGACTTTGTGCCCATGATGCATTTAAGCGTTTCCACAGCGGCAAAAACGCTGCAGAAACGCTTAAAAAATGCTTGGTAGAAGGTCTGCCATGTTCCCCAATGATAATCCGCATGTGCTGTGCACATGCTGCGGAAATTTCCGCTGCGGATTATCATTGCGGAAAAAAAAGCAGCACTACCAATTATTTTGCAGAAGTGCTGCGTTTTCGCCGCCATTGACTTGCATTGGAACGCATGGATTACGCATCACTGCATATATAGATGCGGAATCCACGCGTTTCAATGTGCGGATGGTACCCAGGTCTAGAGGACAGGAGACTCTCCTCCGGACCCGGGTACCATAGAAACTGTGAAAAAAAGAATAAAATAAAAAATAAAATGTTATATTTACCTTCTGGCGGCCCCCCGGTGCGCTCTTCCTCTCATGCCGGCAGATCACGATGGACTGAAGGACCTGGGCTGACGTCATAGTCACGTGACGGGTCACGCAACGCTGACGTCGGCAGGTCCTTCAGTGTACCGCGATCTCCCGACAAGGGAGAATGGAGAGAAGCAAGACTCCAGGGGCCATCAGAAGGTAAGTATAGATTTATTTTTTATTTTTAAACATTCTTTTCATCACAGTATATATAAATCCATGCTGTTTGCATGGATTTATATACTGTGACCAAGTTGATAAGAACTTTCCTAGTGATGCTAAAATCACTTGGAAAGCGCCTGACAACCCGCATGCGGAAATGTATGTGAAGAACGCTTCACACCTGCATGTCCCTGGCAGGAAAACGCATGTACAATCCGCATGTACAATCCGCATGTACAATCTGCATGTACAATCCGCATGTACAATCCGCATGTACAATCCGCATGTACAATCCACATGTACAATCCGCATGTACAATCCGCATGTACAATCCGCATGTACAATCCGCATGTACAATCCGCATGTACAATCCGCATGTACAATCCACATGTACAATCCGCATGTACAATCTGCATGTAGAATCCGCATGTACAATCCGCATGTACAATCCACATGTACAATCGGCATGTACAATCCACATGTACAATCCGCATGTACAATGTGCATGTACAATCCGCATGTACAATCCGCATGTACAATCCGCATGCGTTTTTTCTGCCAGGGAGATGCAGAAACGCTCAGTAAAAATCCGGAGCATTTCTGTATCGTGGGCACATAGCCTGAGTCATACAATTAATATATTTTTTTATTATTTTGTTAATATTATTGATATTGAGCAGAATTAATTTCAGCCTATTGATTCACCTTCCACAACAGTCATGGTCTCTCATTTGGCCCCTCAAGGAAATTAATCTCCCACCGCTGCTCTACTATATATAGCGCTATGTTATGTATAGGGCTGTGTACATAATGGAAAAACATTTCCTTAATTTTCCATCTACAGATGTCACCAAAGCATCTGTGTTAGTCACATGACCTATCACATGATCTATCAAAGGGGATCATGTGACATGTCACGTGATACATCGGGTAACTGTGGGTGGGCCCACACCTTCTAACCTGCCCGGGGCCCTGGCTACTCTTAATCCACCCCTGGTCAGCCAACACCTAATTTAAATGCTGTGGACTGTCAGTCCTCGTAAATTTTGTGGTTAATTGGTCCACAGTGTAGTCTTAATACTGTGGTCAGTCTCTTGTAATCGCGGTATTGATTGTTACACCGCTGATTACAAGGCTATTCTATGAAACAGAATAAGAGATTCCTCACTTTAGAAGACAGAGGACAAGGAAAAGAAGTGTTCCTTATGTCTCTACCTAAGATATAGTTGTGTTATACTAGGAGTTGTGTATATAAAATAAACATATGTAAACCACTAACAGTATATTCTCATGTATCAGAAAGGTGTTGTCACACCTCCGCAGGTCTAGAACTTATGCCTAGACTGACTATTATCAGTAATTAATATGAATATTAATTACCTGTTATGTGACTTTCCACATTCTTTTCTTGGAGTTCACAAGGAAACATTTCAAATCCCACCATGTCAAAGGGCGTCAGTCACCTGTAAATATTCAAAAGAGTGATAATATGTTCCTGCTACATGCTATACACACCAAAAAGTATAACACTCTAGGGCCAAAATTACTTATTTCAAAGATAAAGACTGTGGTCAGTCGGTCTGCATTTTATTATAAAAATTGTAGTCAGACAGTCCACAGTCTATTTTAAATTTTATGCTCAATCGGTTCACAGTCTACTGTAAATGTGGTCAGGCAGTCCACATCTAGTGTATATGCTGTGGTCAGTCAGTCCATCCTTTATAATTAATGGCCTTCGGTTGAAACTCGAGCCATGACTGTTAGAACCCTTCTGTTTGTTTTTTTCCATCTTGTGTTTTGCGGTCACGTGACCATCTGCCTTTATATTCCAGCTCCGCCCTTGTGGCTGTGCTGGATTTCAGTGTGTGACTGTTTCTCTAGCCTGGTGCTTCGGTGTCTTTCTCAGTCATGTTCGCTTGGTCCTCTGGGACCTCTAGTACATTTTTGTCAGTTTGTATTTTTGTGTTCTGCAACAACTTCTCTGTTTAGGAGGTGTCCCATTTTTGTCCCAGTCCTTAGTTCTTTTAGGGACACCTCCCTTAATTCTATAGATCTTCGCTCAGACTAGCCGAGGACTAAGGCGGGTCTGTTCACTAGGAACAGGCAGCACGCTACATCGCAGGGATTCAGGTTAGTCTTACTGTAGGGACAGTTTTCCCCTATCTTTCCTTAGTACATGTTGCAGATCATAGCAATGACGACTTAATGGGTCCACTAGGGTCTTCTCCACTGTTATCTTGATAGTGTCAATCCTTTGAATTGGCTGCTGGTCTTCCTCTTTGCTTTCTTCATTCTATACTTCAAAGTATGATGTCGTTTTCCAGTGATTGCTGTCTTCCAGTCAATCCTTAGACTATTGTAAATGCTGTTCTCAGTCAGTCCACAGTGTAATTTTAATAGTGTGGTCAATCTCTTGTAATCGCGGTATTGATTGTTACACAGCTGATTACAAGGTTATTCTATTAAATAGAATATGGGATTCCTCCCTTTAAAAGACAGAGGTTGGCCCACAGTCTAGTCTACTATAAATGTGGTCAAGCAGTCCACACGTAGTGTGAATGCTGTGGTCAGTCAGCCCATTTTTTATTATTAACGGCCTTCGTTTAAAACTCGAGCTATGATGACTTGATGAATTAACGATCTTTAGGAAGATCAATTTTGTGAAAGACTTCATAGGTCCACTAGGGTCTTCTCCACTAGTGTTGAGCCACCCCCGTAGTGTTCGAGTTCGGTTCGGTTCGTCGAACACCCGTGTGTTCGCCGAACTGTTCGTCGAACTGTTCGTCGAACACCTTCGAACACCGTTAAAACCAATGGCAGGCAAACAAAAACACATAGAAACACATAGAAAACACCTTCAAAGGTGTCCAAAAGCTGACAAACTGCTCAGAAGACACAACTAACACATGGAAAAGTGACAAGTACATATAGTCATGCG
The DNA here is from genome assembly GCF_046119375.1 of Phyllobates terribilis. Classification (NCBI taxonomy): domain Eukaryota; kingdom Metazoa; phylum Chordata; class Amphibia; order Anura; family Dendrobatidae; genus Phyllobates; species Phyllobates terribilis. Next base: position 270,761 of record NW_027363163.1, on the reverse strand, counting down.
AAAATAAAAGAGGTGGAGGAGTAAAAGGAGGGGGAGACACAGATATAGGCATGTCATGCCCTTCTAAAATCCAAAAAGTGAGAAGCCGACACGGCCAGTCCGCTCCTGCCCGTGCCACCTCCGTGTCGCTGGGTTTGTGCCAGAGCCGCGGTGAACCCTGATGGCCAGCCCCCCTCTCCCAATACTGGTGCCTGTCCGCTGGTGGGTCGAGCGAGCCCCCCTGTGGTGGAGGCAGCTCTAAGCTTTTTAATTTAAATTGTCTCTCTAATTTGAATGAATACACTTTAAATCCATTTACAAGGATCTATTGGAGGGCAAGTCTCATGCCAGCAGCCGCGTAATTCCAGCTCCAGTAGCGTCCACTAAAGCTGCTGCAGTTAAAAAGCTTTTATAAGGATCGAGCTCGGCTGTCCACCGCAAGGCATCCTACTGCCAGTCCCAGCCCCTATGCCTTGGGGTGTCTCCTGATGCTCTTCACTGAGTATCCCATGGTCCCGAAGCATTTCCTTTGAAAAAATTAAGTGTCTAAACTACAGGTGGTGTAGCTTGCTTAACAGCCGGGATAATCCGCTGACTAGCAGACACTGCTACTAGGCACAAAGTATTTCCTGGGCTAGATGCAGTTAAAAATTTGTAATTAGATACTCTCGTTGGATGCTGAGAAAGCATTCCATAGAGTCTCCTGGCACGCCATATATGATTCTCTTAAAAAGCTTGGGGTAGGGGTCTAGGGGACCCTTTTATAGCCAAAATCACGGCCCTGTATCGCAATACGTCACCTAGGCTGAAGATAAATGGAACTGTAGCACCCTGAGGGCTCGGTTGCTACAGACGTATTGCACCTCACCCAGAGGTGTGATATCTCACTCTCAGGTAAGGATGGAGTGTGGATCAGGACCCGACACCTGCATGCATTACACCACATTGCCGTGGGGCAGGGCGACCAATATGCCCCTGAGATGGGCACGACAGTCCCTGTCCCTGGCTGGAGTGGGGGGAGGGAACACTGAGGAAGGGGAACCCTGTAGTGCAGGAGCAGGGAGGAAGCAGTTCCTGGGTGCATTGAGAAGGGAGTATAAAAGGTGGGCACCATCTTAGTTCAGTGCAGAGAAGTCTGAGCAGAAGTGGCAGGGAGCAGGGGCTCTGCATGAGCTCTGCTCCGGAGGCGGGCCTAGTAACAGAGGCCCAGGCCTGGAAGAGGGAGAAGGAAGGAAGAGGAGCGGAGAAGGCTCCAGGAACGAGGAATGAAGGGATCCCAGGGGTGCGGACGGGCGAGTCGCCACCGCACGCCCGAATCCACCTGCGTGGAGGGGTCAGGCCAAAGGGGGAGACCGGTCCCCGAACTAGTGGAGGCAGGAAACGACCCTCAGCTAGAAACCGGAGGCTCTGACATTTTATGTGGCGCAGCCCCTCGCTACACTCGCTAGGAAGGCACCACATAGGGTCAGGGAAACTGGCGCCAAGTTTACCAAGAGGAGGCCCGAGGCAGCTGGACAGAAGTGTTGGTAAGAAAGGCCAGACAAAGGACACACAAAGGGGGTCCTGTGAAGTGCTCCAAAGTTATCTGGGAGTTGTCTGAGCCCCTCACCTGGTGAGCACAGTACGACGTGGGCAGCCGTTACCTGCAGACGTGGTCTGGATAATAAGAACTGTGAGTAAAGGCCCTGGACTGCATCACTGACTCCGTGTCGTTACTGCTGCTGCCCTGCACCATCACCCCCATCCTCCGCATACACTGCCCTGAGGCTATACTCCTCCCGTGGGGAGTTATGCTACGCTCTGCTGCACCCACAACACCAGCCTCAGCGGTCTGCCCTGTAGCGGCGGTTCACTCTGACCGCAATCCACGGGTGGCATAGTCGGACATTTAAACATCAAAACCACATAAATAGTTCCGCCACTGGTTTGACCGCCCTGAGCCACGGAACTGGGTCGCCGCCACGAAGACTACAACCACCAGCATCCACCAAAAAGGGTCCGGCTCCGGGTGTCCCAAGGCCCAGGGGGTGCGTCAGAACATTTTCATCACCTTTCACAATCACCAATGGGACAAGGCAGGGATGTCCTCTGTCCCCTCTCTTATACATCCTAGTGATGGAGCACCTGCTCTCATCAATTCGCCATAACCCCAATATTAGGTGGATTGAGGTGGGAGGCACCGAGTACAAGTGCTCTCTATTTGCTGATGATGTCCTAGTATATATCACTCAATCACATATATCCATCCCTGCTGTTATGGCTGAAATAGATCACTTTGTTACATGGTAAAATTTTAAAATCAATGCAGCGAAGTCTGAGGCCCTCGATGTCTCCCTCCCCAAATCCATATAGGATTCCATCCAGTCCAACTTTCCCTTTGCCTGGCCCTCACAGGGTATCAAATACTTAGGAATTCCTATTCATAGAGACCTCTCCCATCTATGTTATCTTAATTTTGGGCCCTTTATTGAACAATTCCATACAGACCACGGTTGGCAAGTTAGAACTGTAAGATTCACTACGTGAACCGCTGGTGTTTTGTGGAAAAGCACATGTACACCGCGTTCCAAATTATTATGCAAAAAGTGTTTAGGAGTGATAAGGGAAGAATTTGTTTGTTTGTCAGTTAAACTCATTGATGGTGATGTGTGTCAGGGCTCTTTATATCACTGTAAGCAATTGCAGACACCTGTGCTAATTAGTTTGGCAGGTGTGTCCAATGAAAGGCAAGACTACTTAAGAAGGCTCTCTCACATTATTAGGCAGCCTACATTTTCTGCCAAAATGGGAAAGAAAAAGGATGTGTCGGCTGCTGAGAAGAAACAAATTTTGGAGTGTTTAGGTCAAGGCATGACTACAATCAACATTGTGCGATGATCAGGATGAAGTGTCTTGGCAATCAAGAAGTATGTAGCTGATTCACAGTACACACGTGTGCGTGCTGATAAGGGCAAATTGAGGACTCTTTCCTACAGGCAATTACGTCAGGTTGAAAGAGCAGCGGCAAAAAAGCCTTGTCATAGCAGCAGACAAGTTTTTGAAGCTGCTTGTGCCTCCAACGTCCCCCGAACAACAAGATGCAGGGTCCTTCAGAGGTTTGCAGCTGTGCATACGCCATCCTGTCGACCTCCTCTATCCACTTCACACAAGCAGAAACGGCTTCAGTGGGCCAAACATTACATGAAGACTGATTTCAAAACTGTTTTGTTCACGGATGAGTGCCGTGCAGCGCTCGATGGTCCAGATGGATGGAGTGGAGGATGGCTGGTTGATGGACACCGCACGCAAACACGGCTACAGCGCCAACAAGGAGGAGGTGGAGTAATGTTTTGGGCTGGAATCATGGGGAGAGAGATTGTCGGCCCCTTTAGGATCCCTGAAGGCGCTAAAGATGAACTCCATAATGTATGTGGATTTTCTCAAACAGCACTTCCTGCCATGGTTCAAGAAGAAGAACCGTGTATTTCACAGCAAGATCATTTTTCTGCATGATAATGCACCATCTCATGCTGCACATAAAACATCTGCATCTCTGGCTGATATGGGCATAAAAGGGGACAAACTTATGGTGTGACCCCCATGCTCCCCTGACCTCTACCCCATTCAGAACCTTTGGAGCATCATTAAAAGGAGTGTCTATGATGGCGGGAGGCAGTTCACATCTAAGCAACAGCTCTGGGAGGGTATTCTGTCCTCATGCAAAACAATTGAAGCAGAAACCATCCAAAACCTGACAAATTCAATGGACGAGAGAGTTCAGAAGCTCCTTTCGAACAAGGGGTCCTATGTGAAAATGTAACATCACCTAGAATAAAGTTTTGAGTTGAAAACTGTTTGATTTCAGTTTCTAACAACCTGCTAATGCTTATAATTTCAAAAATGACCATTTTTTTGGTCTTTATTAAAATGAAAAGGTTGATCGAAAAGTTTGGGGGATCTAAGAGTGTGGCAACCCAGTAGTCATGATTACTTCGAATTCTGACAATATGAGGGTCATGCTGCAGGTAGTGCAGCAAGAATTTTAAATCTGGTTGAGCTTATTATAGATGGCCTAATAGGATCAGTGCTGCACACTGCTACAAAGCCCAAATTATTTTCCAGTCAAGATACAGATAAACATGATTAGTAATTTGAAAGCTTAAAACGTTTGGTAGGGTGATTTTAACCAATCATCAAGCTTTTACTCTCCCCAGGATGACACAGGGGTAGAAAAGTCGTTTCGGATCCATGATTTGTTCATCTTTATGAACGTGAGTCTGTCTACATTATCAGTGGAGAGCCGCGTGCGCTTATCTGTCAGCACACCACCAGCAGCGCTGAACACACGTTCAGACAGAACGCTGGCTGCGGGGCATGACAAGATCTCCAAGGCGTAAGTGGCTAGCTCCGGCCATTTATCCAGATTGGAAGCCCAAAAAGAGCAAGGGTCCAGTGACACAGTCGTGGCTTCAATGTTTACTTGGAGATACTCCTGTACCATCGTCTCTAGGCGCTGACTATGTGTCAGACTTCTTGTCTCCTGTGGCCTTGCAAAGGATGGGCTAAAAAAGTGGTGAAATGATTCCGCAAAATTGATGTTACCAGCAGATACTGTGGTTCTGTTACGGTTTGAGTGCTGAACACTTGACGGTCCCACGGTTGGCAAGTTGGAACTGTGAGATTCACTACGTGCACCACTGGTGTTTTGTGGAAAAGCACATGTAAGATTCTGCAACAGTCTCTGCTGATACTCCTGCATGCGTGCATCCCTTTCTATGGCAGGAATAATTTCTGCAAATTTACTTTTGTACCGGGGATCTAACAGTGTGGCAACCCAGTAGTCAGGATTATTTCTAATTCTCACAATTCGAGGGTCATGTTGCAGGTAGTGCAGCAAGAAGGCACTCATGTGTGTTGTGCATCCAGGAGCACCAAGTCCCTGTTGTGTTGGTGGCGAGGTAACAATCATGCTTCCTTCCTCTGTCCTCTCCCCCCAACCTCGCACAACAGAAATGTGATCAAGGTCTCCCTCATCTGATGAGTCTTCCATCAGTTCGTCCTCCACTTCTTCCTGGGCTCCTACACCTTCCTCACTAGTTTGGCTGCTACCATGCGCCCTGGTAAAATCATCTCCCCCACCCTCACATGCCTGCCGCCTTGGTGCTGCCGACCGTCTGGACCTTGCAGATGTTAGCCCTTCAGCATACAACTCCTCCTCCTCTACTTCCTCCACCTCCTCTTGTGCCACCACCTGACTCCGAATTCTGTTTAACATGTGCTCCAGCATGTAAATCACCGGAATAGTCATGCTGATAATGGCATCGTCAGCACTAAACATCTTCGTCGCCATTTCAAAACTGTGCAGAAGGGTGCATAGGTCCCTGATCTGGAACCACTCCTCCAGCGTGATTTGCCCCACCTCTGAATCTCGTTGGCCCAGGCTATACGTCAGAACGTATTGCACCAGGGCTTGTCGGTGCTGCCACAGTCGCTGCAACATGTGCAGAGTGGAATTCCACCGGGTAGGCACATCGCATTTTAGCCGGTGAAGTGGCAGGCCCAACGACTTCTGTAGAGATGTAAGTCGCTGAGCTGCGGGATGCGAACGGCGGAAGTGAGCACACAGCGACCGTGCCCTCTGCAGAAGGCCATCTAGTCTGGGATAGTGGGCTAAAAATTGCTGGACAACCAGGTTCAACACGTGAGCCATACAAGGCACATGTGTGACATTGCCCCGGCGAAGGGCCGCACCCAGGTTTGCAGCATTGTCGCACACGGCCTTCCCTGGTTTCAGGTCCAGTGGAGACAACCATTCATGAAATTGGTTCTCCAGAGCTGACCACAACTCCTCAGCTGTGTGACTCACATTTCCCAGACATTTCAATGTAAAAACCGCCTGATGACGTTGAGCCCTACTGCCAGCATAGTAAGGAGGTGTGCAGGATCCCTTCTGCGCAGTTAGAAAGCTTGTGGCATGACCAGACAGGCTTTGGGTGCAGGTGGAAGACCGAGAGGAGGTTGAGGAGGCAGAAGCAGTGGAGGAACCCTGACATAAAGAGGATTGACGCACAACTCGTGGGGACGGCAAGACTTGGACAGCAGCCCCTTGTCCTGCTGTCACCATAGTTACCCAGTGCCCAGTCAGCGACATGTAACGCCCCTGTCCATGCCTACTCGTCCAAGTGTCTGTGGTGAAATGCACCCTGTCACACACAGAGTTTCTCAAAGAAGCGGTGATGTTGTGTGCGACATGCTGGTGGAGCGCAGGCACACCTTTCTTTGAGAAGTAGTGCCGACTGGGCATCTGGTACTGGGGCACTGCGACGGACATAAGGTCTCGAAAATCCTCTGTGTCCACCAGGCAGAAAGGCAGCATTTCTGTAGCCAAGAGCTTGCAGATGGTGAAATTCAACCTCTTAGCTTTCTCATGGCTAGGAGGAAATGGTCTTTTACTTGTCCACATCTGAGGGACCGAGGGCTGGCTATTGTGCTTAGACGGGGTTGATAAGGGTGTCCCCGGCAAACTGCCGGTCTGTGAGGAAGATGCAGGCGGACATGTTAGGTTGCCTTGATCCAAAGGTGGTGCTATCGATGTCGGACAGCGCTCAAGACCAGCTGGTGTTACCACCTCCAAAGAAAATGATGACCTGCCAATCACGCTGGCTGTTGCGGGTAAAGAGGTGGCAGGTCTGCGCCCCAAAACAGGTGTGACTGCTGTCCCCCCAGTCACAGAGGATGAAGAGGCCGCGGATGCACAAGATATGGCAGACGGTGGTTGGCCCGGCCGGCTAGGCCGCATTGTAGCACACTGAGCTTCCCACTGCAACTTATGCTTCATGTCCATGTGCCGGTTCATGCATGAAGTACTCAAACTATGTATTTTTTGGCCTCTACTTAGCTTTTGCTGACAAATGTTACAGATAACACGAGTTGGGTCATCTTTATCGATCTGAAAAAATGCCCAGGCTATGCAAGGCTTAGCACCCATGCGACCTGAAGAGCCACCACGACTTGTGGTGAGAGGCAGAGTTGTGTTTGAGGATGCAGTTGTTGACGTGCTTCCAGTACTACGTCTCTGTCCAGGAAGGCGCAACCTGACCTCGTCGTCACTAGCATCTTCCTCCACCTCCTCTGCTGACCTCATCTCTTGGCTGACTGTGGGTTGACAGTAAGTGGGATCTCCGACCTCATCATCATCACCCTGTGCGTTATCACACCCGTCGTCCTCAGAGCCAACCTGTTCCTGCCCTGACAAAAAACTAAAGTTGTCGCTCCAATCAGGTATTTGAGTCTTATCATCGTCTTCCTCATTGTCTCCACCAACAGGAGTTACAGTTTGGGAATGAGGGTCTACATTATGGTCAGAACCTTCTGCGTCTGGTCCTGGATCCGACTCATAAAGATTCTGGGCATCAGTGCAGATCATTTCCTCGTCTGGATTCACAGAAGCGCTGGAGTCGACCTCTGATTCCCAGGCTATAGTATGAGTAAACAGCTCTGCAGACTCAACCATCTGTTCTACCTCAAACTCAGACGGGCAGCTGGAGATTTGGGAGCTGTGAGGAAGCAAGTGCGATTTGGGTGACACCTTTGAGGACTGGAGTATTTGTGATGTTGAAGTTGATGTGGAGGAGAGCCCACTTAAAGGAGCACTTGATATCCGTTGAAGCACCTGCTGTTTTTGTGCCTCATCTGGAATTTGTAGCGATTGGCGTGGCCGTAAGAAAGGGATCTTATCACATTGTCCGCTAAAAGAAGTAGACATTTTAGTTTGGCTGGAAGATGGTCTTTCTTCTGCACCTACCCCACGGACACAACCTTTTTTCCCCTTCCCAACACGCCTATTCCCCTTTCCACCAGCAGCAGGCCTTTTTCCACTCATTTTGGTGGTTAACTAATTCACAACTCTGGAGTTGTTTGCACAAAAAAACAATGGATGGTAACCGAGCAGAGCTGAGTGGCCAAACTGTGGTATTAGGCCAAAACTATTGGCTGGGTTAGATGCAGAAAAAAATTATTTTTAATTTGCAACCTGATGGAGGTCAGTATAGATGGACTAATAGACCAAGTCCCACACACCGCTAGAAGCCCAAATATTTTTTCAGAGCTAGATGCAGAAATTTTTTTTATTCAATTTGCAACCTGATGGAGGTCAGTATAGATGGACTAATAGACCAAGTCCCACACACTGCTAGAAGCCCAAATATTTTTTCAGAGCTAGATGCAGAAAAAAATTATTTTTAATTTGCAACCTGATGGAGGTCAGTATAGATGGACTAATAGACCAAGTCCCACACACCGCTAGAAGCCCAAATATTTTTTCAGAGCTAGATGCAGAAAAAAATTATATTCAATTTGCAACCTGCTGGAGGTCAGTATAGAAGGATTAATAGAACAAGTCCCACACACTGCTAGAAGCCCAAATATTTTTTCAGAGCTAAATGAAGAAAAAAAATATTTTTAATTTGCAACCTGATGGAGGTCAGTATAGATGGACTAATAGACCAAGTCCCACACACTGCTAGAAGCCCAAATATTTTTTCAGAGCTAGATGCAGAAAAAAATTATTTTTAATTTACAACCTGATGGAGGTCAGTATAGATGGACTAATAGAACAAGTCCCACACGCTGCTAGAAGCCCAAATATTTTTTCAGAGATAAATGAAGAAAAAAATTATTTTTAATTTGCAACCTGATGGAGGTCAGTATAGATGGACTAATAGACCAAGTCCCACACACTGCTAGAAGCCCAAATATTTTTTCAGAGCTAGATGCAGAAAAAAATTATTTTTAATTTGCAACCTGATGGAGGTCAGTATAGATGGACTAATAGAACAAGTCCCACACGCTGCTAGAAGCCCAAATATTTTTTCAGAGATAAATGAAGAAAAAAATTATTTTTAATTTGCAACCTGATGGAGGTCAGTATAGATGGACTAATATACCAAGTCCCACACACTGCTAGAAGCCCAAATATTTTTTCAGAGCTAGATGCAGAAAAAAATTATTTTTAATTTGCAACCTGATGGAGGTCAGTATAGATGGACTAATAGAATGATGCTATGCCCAAAAGATTTTACTTCACTAGGTGCAGTAAAAAAATTGGTATTCTATACACAGGTGGTATATCTTGCAACACAGATAGGCTACTCCACTGACTAACACACTCTGCAATAGGCCAAAAAGGATTAGCTTTGCTAGATTCAGCCAAATGCTGTGAAAAAAACTTGCACAGCACTGGCACAGACCTGCCTGGCAAAAACTGATAGGAACTGATGTAACCTAGTCCTGAAAAGGACTCCAATTACAATTAGTCTTTACTCCCACAATCTATCTATTTAAGAGCACAGACCTCCCTGATAAAAGTCGTAGGAAATGCTGTAACCTAGTCCTTAAAAGGACTGCAATCACAACTATTCCCTACTCCCAAGCTATCTGTATATTTGTGCGAAAATTGGCTTGAAATTAACAAGGTATAGCGCACACAGCAACAGCGGTGCCGTCTAACACGCAGCTGCAGCAGTGAGAAAATGGTGGCGACGGGGAAAATGGCTTGGTCTTATAGGGCAAGGACATGTGACATACACTGCCAATCACACATGCCCTTGCTTGTGTGAAAAAAAGCACTTCGCTCCGTGTGTGCGCTGCTGATAGGCTGACAGATTGCACCTCCCCACTGCAAATGCGGGAAAGAGAAAAAAAAATGGAGATCTTCATTGTTCCTGCAGAGATCCATCCCCTGCCCCTCCCCCCGCCCCGCTGTACACTCAAACTGTGTATTAACATTAATTTTCATCATTACTGAGAAAAAATCCAGTTATGATTTTGGTGCACGAACAGTTATCGAACATAACCTCGAACAGCCGAATTTTTCTCAAATTGTTCGTGTTCGCCGACCGGCTCGAACACCGCCCAAAACAGCTCGAATTTGAGATTGGCGAACAGTTCGAGTAGAACAACGCTCATCTCTAAGTATGATGTCCTTTTCCAGTGATTGCTGTCTTCCACTCAATCCTTAGATAACTGTAAATGCTGTTGTCAGTCAGTCCACAACTAATTCAAATGCTGTGGACTGTCAGTCCTTTTAAATGTTGTGGTCATTCAGTCCACAGTGTAATTTTAATAGTGTGGTCAGTCTCTTGTAATCGCGGTATTGATTGTTACACAGCTGATTACAAGGTTATTTTATGAAATAGAATAGGGGATTCCTCCATTTAAAAGACAGAGGTTGGCCCACAGTCTAGTCTACTGGAAATGGGGTCAAGCAGTCCACACCTAGTGTGAATGCTGTAGTCAGTCAGCCCATTTTTTATTATTAACGGCCTTCGGTTGAAATTCGAGCCATGACTACTGGATGAATTAACGATCTTTAGGAAGATCAATTTTGTGAAAGACTAGATAGGTCCACTAGGGTCTTCTTCACCATTATCTTGATAGTATCAATCCATTGGATTGGTTGCTGGTCTTGCTCTTTGCTTTCTTCTATACTTCAAAGTATGATGTCCTTTTCCATTGATTGCTGTCTTCCATTCAATCCTTAGACTAGTGTAATTGCCGTTGTCAGTCAGTCCACAACTAATTCAAATGCTGTGGACTGTCAGTCCTTTTAAATGTTGTGGTCATTCAGTCCACAGTGTATTCTTAATAGCGTGGTCAATCTGTTGGAATCGTGGTATTGATTGTTACACCGCTGATTACAAGGCTATTCTATGAAATAGAATAGGGGATTCCTCACTTTAGAAGACAGAGGTTGGCCCACAGTCTACTATAAATGTGATCACGCAGTCCACACCTAGTGTGAATGCTGTGGTCAGTCAGCCCATTGTTTATTATTAACGGCCTTCGGTTGAAACTCAAACTATGATGACTGTTTGAATTAACGATCTTTAGGAAGATCAATTTTGTGAAAGACTACATAGGTCCACTAAGGTCTTTTCCACTGTTATCTTGATAGTGTCAATCCTTTGGATTGGCTGCTGGTCTTCCTCTTTGCTTTCTTCCTTCTATACTTCAAAGTATGATGTCCTTTTCCAGTGATTGCTGTCTTCCAGTCAATCCTTAGACTAGTGTAAATGCTGTTGTCAGTCAGTCCAGAACTAATTCAAATGCTGTGGACTGTCAGTCCTTTTAAATGCTGTGGTCATTCAGTCCACAGTGTACTCTTAATAGTGTGGTCAGTGTCTTGTAATTGCAGTATTGATTGTTACACTGCTAATTACAAGGCTATTCTATGAAATAGAATAGGGGATTCCTCACTCTAAAAGACAGAGGTTGGCCCACAGTCTACCGTAAATATGATCAGGCAGTCCACAACTAGTGTGAATGCTGTGGTCAGTCAGTCCATTTTTTATTATTAACGGCCTTCGGTTGAAACTCTAGCCATGACGACTGGATGAATTAACGATCTTTAGGAAGATCAATCTTGTTCAAGACTATATCGGTCCATTAGGGTCTTCTTCACCATTATCTTGATAGTATCAATCCATTGGATTGGTTGCTGGTCTTGCTCTTTGCTTTCTTCTATACTTCAAACTATGATGTCCTTTTCCATTGATTGCTGTCTTCCATTCAATCCTTAGACTAGTGTAATTGCCGTTGTCAGTCAGTCCACAACTAATTCAAACGCTGTGGACTGTCAGTCCTTTTAAATGTTGTGGTCATTCAGTCCACAGTGTATTCTTAGTAGTGTGGTCAATCTCTTGGAATCGCGGTATTGATTGTTACACCGCTGATTACAAGGCTATTCTATGAAATAGGATAGGGGATTCCACACTTTAGAAGACAGAGGTTAGCCCACAGTCTACTATAAATGTGATCAAGCAGTCCACACCTAGTGTGAATGCTGTGGTCAGTCAGCCCATTTTTTATTATTAACGGCCTAAGGTTGAAACTCGAGCTATGACGACTGGATGAATTAACGATCTTTAGGAAGATCAATTTTGTGAAAGACTTCATAGGTCCACTAGGGTCTTCTCCACCCTTATCTTGATAGTTTCAATCCTTTGGATTGGCTGCTGGTCTTCCTCTTTGCTTTCTTCCTTCTATACTTCAAAGTATGAAGTTCCTTTTCCCATGATTGCTGTCTTCCAGTCAATCCTTAGATTAGTGTAAATGCTGTTGTTAGTCAGTCCATAACTAATTCAAACGCTGTGAACTGTCAGTCCTTTTAAATGTTGTGGTCATTCAGTCCACAGTGTAATTTTAATAGTGTGGGCAATCTCTTGTAATTGCGGTATTGATTGTTGCACCACTGATTACAAGGCTATTCTATGAAATAGGAAAGGGGATACCTCACTTTAGAAGACAGAGGTTGGCCCACAGTCTAGTCTACTGTAAATGTGGTCAAGCAGTCCACACCTAGTGTGAATTCTGTAGTCAGGCAGTCCACACCTAGTGTGAATGCTGTAGTGAGGCAGTCCACCTATTGTGAATGCTGTGGTCAGTCAGCCCATTTTTTATTATTAATGGCCTTCGGTTGAAACTCGAGCTATGACGACTTGATGAATTAACGATCTTTAGGAAGATCAATTTTGTGAAAGACTACATAGGTCCACTAAGGTCTTTTCCACTGTTATCTTGATAGTGTCAATCCTTTGGATTGGCTGCTGGTCTTCCTCTTTGCTTTCTTCCTTCTATACTTCAAACTATGATGTCCTTTTCATTGATTGCTGTCTTCCATTCAATCCTTAGACTAGTGTAATTGCCGTTGTCAGTCAGTCCACAACTAATTCAAACGCTGTGGACTGTCAGTCCTTTTAAATGTTGTGGTCATTCAGTCCACAGTGTATTCTTAATAGTGTGGTCAATCTCTTGGAATCGCGGTATTGATTGTTACACCGCTGATTACAAGGCTATTCTATGAAATAGAATAGGGGGTTCCTCACTTTAGAAGACAGAGGTTGGCCCACAGTCTACCGTAAATATGATCAGGCAGTCCACAAAAAGTGTGAATGCTGTGGTCAGTCAGTCCATTTTTTATTATTAACGGCCTTCGGTTGAAACTCTAGCCATGACGATTGGATGAATTAGCGATCTTTAGGAAGATCAATCTTGTTCAAGACTAGATCGGTCCACTAGGGTCTTCTCCACCGTTATCTTGATAGTATCAATCCTTTGGATTGGTTGCTCGTCTTCCTCTTTGCCTTCTACCTTCTATTCTTCCGAGTATGATGTCCCTTTCCAGTAATTGCTGTCTTCCAGTCAATCCATAGACTAGTGTAAATGCTGTTGTCAGTCAGTCCACGCCTAATTTAAATGCTTTGGACTGTCAGTCCTTGTAAATTTTGTGGGTAATTGGTCCACAGTGTAGTCTTAATACTGTGGTCAGTCTCTTGTAATCGCGGTATTGATTGTTACACCGCTGATTACAAGGCTATTCTATGAAACAGAATAAGGGATTCCTCACTTTAGAATACAGAAGATAAGGAAAAGAAATGTTCCTTATGGCTCTACCTATGATATAGTTGTGTTATACTAGGAATTGTGTATAGAAAATAAACATATGTAAACCACTAACAGTATATTATCATGTATCAGAAAGGTGTTGTCACACCTCCGCAGGTCTAGAACTTATGCCTAGACTGACAATTATCAGTAATTAATATGAATATTAATTACCTGATATGTGACTTTCCACATTCTTTTCTTGGAGTTCACAAGGAAACATTTCAAATCCCACCATGTGAAAGGGCGTCAGTCACCTGTAAATATTCAAAAGAGTGATAATATGTTCCTGCTACATGCTATACACACCAAAAAGTATAACACTCTAGGGCCAAAATTACTTATTTCAAAGATAAAGACTGTGGTCAGTCGGTCTGCATTTTATTATAAAAATTGTAGTCAGAGAGTCCACAGTCTATTTTAAATTTTATGCTCAATCGGTTCACAGTCTACTGTAAATGTGGTCAGGTAGTCCATATCTAGTCTATATGCTGTGGTCAGTCAGTCCATTCTTTATAATTAATGGCCTTCGGTTGAAACTCGAGCCATGACGACTTCATGTGTTAATGATATTTAGGAAGATCAATCTTGTGCAAGACTATATCAGTCCACTAGGGCCTCCTTCACAATTATCTTGATAGTATCAATCCATTGGATTGTTTGCTGGTCTTGCACTCTGCTTTGGTCCTTCTATACTTCAAAGTATGATGTCCTTTTCCAGTGATTGCTGTCTTCCATTCAATCCTTAGATAACTGTAAATGCTGTTGTCAGTCAGTCCACAACTAATTCAAACGCTGTGGACTGTCAGTCCTTTTAATTGTTGTGGTCATTCAGTCCACAGTGTAATTTTAATAGTGTGGTCAGTCTCTTGTAATCACGGTATTGATTGCTACACAGCTGATTACAAGGTTATTCTATGAAATAGAATAGGGGATTCCTCCATTTAAAAGACAGAGGTTGGCCCACAGTCTAGTCTACCGGAAATGTGGTCAAGCAGTCCACACCTAGTGTGAATGCTGTAGTCAGTCAGCCCATTTTTTATTATTAACGGCCTTCGGTTGAAATTCGAGCCATGACTACTGGATGAATTAACAATCTTTAGGAAGATCAATTTTTTGAAAGACTAGATAGATCCACTAGTGTCTTCTTCACCATTATCTTGATAGTATCAATCCATTGGATTGGTTGCTGGTCTTGCTCTTTGCTTTCTTCTATACTTCAAACTATGATGTCCTTTTCCATTGATTGCTGTCTTCCATTCAATCCTTAGACTAGTGTAATTGCCGTTGTCAGTCAGTCCACAACTATTTCAAATGCTGTGGACTGTCAGTCCTTTCAAATGTTGTGGTCATTCAGTCCACAGTGTATTCTTAGTAGTGTGGTCAATCTCTTGGAATCGCGGTATTGATTGTTACACCACTGATTACAAGGCTATTCTATGAAATAGAATAGGGGATTCCTCACTTTAGAAGACAGAGGTTGGCCCACAGTCTACTATAAATGTGATCAAGCAGTCCACACCTAGTGTGAATGCTGTAGTCAGTCAGCCCATTTTTTATTATTAACGGCCTTCGGTTGAAACTCGAGCTATGACGACTGGATGAATTAACGATCTTTAGGAAGATCAATTTTGTGAAAGACTTCATAGGTCCACTAGGGTCTTCTTCACCATTATCTTGATAGTGTCAATCCTTTGGATTGGCTGCTGGTCTTCCTCTTTGCTTTCTTCCTTCTATACTTCAAAGTATGAAGTTCCTTTTCCCGTGATTGCTGTCTTCCAGTCAATCCTTAGATTAGTGTAAATGCTGTTGTCAGTCAGTCCACAACTAATTCAAATGCTGTGGACTGTCATTCCTTTTAAATGTTGTGGTCATTCAGTCCACAGTGTAATTTTAATAGTGTGGTCAATCTCTTGCAATTGCGGTATTGATTGTTACACCACTGATTACAAGGCTATTCTATGAAATAGGAAAGGGGATACCTCACTTTAGAAGACAGAGGTTGGCCCACAGTCTAGTCTACTGTAAATGTGGTCAAGCAGTCCACACCTAGTGTGAATGCTGTAGTCAGGCAGTCCACACCTAGTGTGAATGCTGTGGTCAGTCAGCCCATTTTTTATTATTAATGGCCTTCGGTTGAAACTCGAGCTATGACGACTTGATGAATTAACGATCTTTAGGAAGATCAATTTTGTGAAAGACTACATAGGTCCACTAGGGTCTTCTCCACTGTTATCTTGATAGTGTCAATCCTTTGGATTGGCTGCTGGTCTTCCTCTTTGCTTTCTTCCTTCTATACTTCAAAGTATGATGTCCTTTTCCAGTGATTGCTGTCTTCCAGTCAATCCTTAGACTAGTGTAAATGCTGTTGTCAGTCAGTCCACAACTAATTCAAAAGCTGTGGACTGTCAGTCCTTTTAAATGCTGTGGTCATTCAGTCCAGAGTGTATTCTTAATAGTGTGGTCAGTGTTTTGTAATTGCGGTATTGATTGTTACACTGCTGATTACAAGGCTATTCTATGAAATAGAATAGGGGGTTCCTCACTTTAGAAGACAGAGGTTGGCCCACAGTCTACCGTAAATATGATCAGGCAGTCCACAACTAGCGTGACTGCTGTGGTCAGTCAGTCCATTTTTTATTATTAACGGCCTTCGGTTGAAACTCTAGCCATGACGACTGGATGAATTAACGATCTTTAGGAAGATCAATCTTGTTCAAGACTAGATCGGTCCACTAGGGTCTTCTCCACCGTTATCTTGATAGTATCAATCCTTTGGATTGGTTGCTCGTCTTCCTCTCTGCTTTCTTCCTTCTATTCTTCCGAGTATGATGTCCCTTTCCAGTAATTGCTGTCTTCCAGTCAATCCATAGACTAGTGTAAATGCTGTTGTCAGTCAGTCCACGCCTAATTTAAATGCTGTGGACTGTCAGTCCTAGTAAATTTTGTGGTCAATTGGTCCACAGTGTAGTCTTAATACTGTGGTCAGTCTCTTGTAATCGCGGTATTGATTGTTCCACCGCTGATTACAAGGCTATTCTATGAAACAGAATAAGGGATTCCTCACTTTAGAATACAGAAGATAAGGAAAAGAAATGTTCCTTATGTCTCTACCTAAGATATAGTTGTGTTATACTAGGAATTGTGTATAGAAAATAAAGATATGTAAACCACTAACAGTATATTCTCATGTATCAGAAAGGTGTTGTCACACCTCCGCAGGTGTAGAACTTATACCTAGACTGACTATTATCAGTAATTAATATGAATATTAATTACCTGTTATGTGACTTTAGACATTCTTTTCTTTGAGTTCACATGGAAACATTTCAAATCCCACCATGTCAAAGGGCGTCAGTCACCTGTAAATATTCAAAAGAGTGATAATATGTTCCTGCTACATGCTATACACACCAAAAAGTATAACACTCTAGGGCCAAAATTACTTATTTCAAAGATAAAGACTGTGGTCATTCGGTCTGTATTTTATTATAAAAATTGTAGTCAGAGAGTCCACAGTCTATTTTAAACTTTATGCTCAATCGGTTCACAGTCTACTGTAAATGTGGTCAGGCAGTCCAAATCTAGTCTATATGCTGTGGTCAGTCAGTCCATTCTTTATAATTAATGGCCTTCGGTTGAAACTCGAGCCATGACGACTTGATGTATTAATGATCTTTAGGAAGATCAATCTTGTGCAAGACTAGATCGGTCCACTAGGGCCTTCTTCACCATTATCTTGATAGTATCAATCCATTGGATTGTTTGCTGGTCTTGCACTTTGCTTTGGTCCTTCTATACTTCAAAGTATGATGTCCTTTTCCAGTGATTGCTGTCTTCCATTCAATCCTTAGATAACTGTAAATGCTGTTGTCAGTCAGTCCACAACTAATTCAAATGCTGTAGACTCTCATTCCTTTTAAATGTTGTGGTCATTCAGTCCACAGTGTAATTTTAGTAGTGTGGTCAGTCTCTTGTAATCGCGGTATTGATTGTTACACAGCTGATTACAAGGTTATTCTATGAAATAGAATAGGGGATTCCTCCATTTAAAAGACAGAGGTTGGCCCACAGTCTAGTCTATTGGAAATGTGGTCAAGCAGTCCACACCTAGTGTGAATGCTGTAGTCAGTCAGCCCATGTTTTATTATTAACGGCCTTCGGTTGAAATTCGAGCCATGACTACTGGATGAATTAATGATCTTTAGGAAGATCAATTTTGTGAAAGACTAGATAGGTCCACTAGGGTCTTCTTCACCATTATCTTGATAGTATCAATCCATTGGATTGGTTGCTGGTCTTGCTCTTTGCTTTCTTCTATACTTCAAACTATGATGTCCTTTTCCATTGATTGCTGTCTTCCGTTCAATCCTTAGACTAGTGTAATTGCCGTTGTCAGTCAGTCCACAACTAATTCAAATGCTGTGGACTGTCAGTCCTTTTAAATGTTGTGGTCATTCAGTCCACAGTGTATTCTTAATAGTGTGGTCAATCTCTTGGAATCGGGGTATTGATTGTTACACCGCTGATTACAAGGCTATTCTATGAAATAGAATAGGGGATTCCTCACTTTAGAAGACAGAGGTTGGCCCACAGTCTACTATAAATGTGATCAAGCAGTCCACACCTAGTGTGAATGCTGTGGTCAGTCAGCCCATTTTTTATTATTAACGGCCTTCGGTTGAAACTCGAGCTATGATGACTGTTTGAATTAACGATCTTTAGGAAGATCTATTTTGTGAAAGACTTCATAGGTCCACTAGGGTCTTCTCCACCCTTATCTTGATAGTGTCAATCCTTTGGATTGGCTGCTGGTCTTCCTCTTTGCTTTCTTCCTTCTATACTTCAAAGTATGAAGTTCCTTTTCCTGTGATTGCTGTCTTCCAGTCAATCCTTAGATTAGTGTAAATGCTGTTGTTAGTCAGTCCACAACTAATTCAAACGCTGTGGACTGTCATTCCTTTTAAATGTTGTGGTCATTCAGTCCACAGTGTAATTTTAATAGTGTGGTCAATCTCTTGTAATTGTGGTATTGATTGTTACACCACTGATTACAAGGCCATTCTATGAAATAGGATAGGTGATACCTCACTTTAGAAGACAGAGGTTGGCCCACAGTCTAGTCTACTGTAAATGTGGTCAAGCAGTCCACACCTAGTGTGAATTCTGTAGTCAGGCAGTCCACACCTATTGTGAATGCTGTGGTTAGTCAGCCCATTTATTTATTATTAATGGCCTTCGGTTGAAACTCGAGCTATGACGGCTTGATGAATTAACGATCTTTAGGAAGATCAATTTTGTGAAAGACTACATAGGTTCACTAGGGTCTTCTCCACTGTTATCTTGATAGTGTCAATCCTTTGGATTGGCTGCTGTTCTTCCTCTTTGCTTTCTTCCTTCTATACTTCAAAGTATGATGTCCTTTTCCAGTGATTGCTGTCTTCCAGTCAATCCTTAGACTACTGTAAATGCTGTTGTCAGTCAGTCCACAACTAATTCAAATGCTGTGGACTGTCAGTCCTTTTAAATGTTGTGGTCATTCAGTCCACAGTGTAATTTTAATAGTGTGGTCAGTCTCTTTTAATCGCGATATTGATTGTTACACTACTAATTACAAAGCTATTCTATGAAATAGAATAGGGGATTCCTCACTTTAGAAGACAGAGGTTGGCCCACAGTCTACCGTAAATATGATCAGGCAGTCCACAACTAGTGTGAATGCTGTGGTCAGTCAGTCCATTTTTTTTATTAACGGCCTTCGGTTGAAACTCTAGCCATGACGACTGGATGAATTAATGATCTTTAGGAAGATCAATCTTGTTCAAGACTAGATCGTTCCACTAGGGTATTCTCCACCGTTATCTTGATAGTATCAATCCTTTGGATTGGTTGCTGGTCTTCCTCTTTGCCTTTTCCTTCTATTCTTCCGAGTATGATGTCCCTTTCCAGTAATTGCTGTCTTCCAGTCAATCCATAGACTAGTATAAATGCTGTTGTCAGTCAGTCCACGCCTAATTTAAATGCTGTGGACTGTCAGTCCTTGTAAATTTTGTGGTTAATTGGTCCACAGTGTAGTCTTAATACTGTGGTCAGTCTCTTGTAATCACGGTATTGATTGTTACACCGCTGATTACAAGGCTATTCTATGAAACAGAATAAGGGATTCCTCACTTTAGAATACAGAAGATAAAGAAAAGAAGTGTTCCTTATGTCTCTACCTAAGATATGGTTGTGTTATACTAGGAATTGTGTATAGAAAATAAACATATGTAAACCACTAACAGTATATTCTCATGTATCAGAAAGGTGTTGTCACACCTCCGCAGGTCTAGAACTTATGCCTAGACTGACTATTATCAGTAATTAATATGAATATTAATTACCTGTTATGTGACTTTCCACATTCTTTTCTTGGAGTTCACAAGGAAACATTTCAAATCCCACGATGTCAAAGGGCGTCAGTCACCTGTAAATATTCAAAAGAGTGATAATATGTTCCTGCTACATGCTATACACACCAAAAAGTATAACACTCTAGGGCCAAAATTACTTATTTCAAAGATAAAGACTGTGGTCAGTCGGTCTGCATTTTATTATAAAAATTGTAGTCAGAGAGTCCACAGTCTATTTTAAATTTTATGCTCAATCGGTCCACAGTCTACTGTAAATGTGGTCAGGCAGTCCACATCTAGTCTATATGCTGTGGTCAGTCAGTCCATTCTTTATAATTAATGGCCTTCGGTTGAAACTCGAGCCATGATGACTTGATGTATTAATGATCTTTAGGAAGATCAATCTTGTGCAAGACTAGATCGGTCCACTAGGGCCTTCTTCACCATTATCTTGATAGTATCAATCCATTGGATTGTTTGCTGGTCTTGCGCTTTGCTTTGGTCCTTCTATACTTCAAAGTATGATGTCCTTTTCCAGTGATTGCTGTCTTCCATTCAATCCTTAGATAACTGTAAATGCTGTTGTCAGTCAGTCCACAACTAATTCAAACGCTGTAGACTCTCATTCCTTTTAAATGTTGTGGTCATTCAGTCCACAGTGTAATTTTAATAGTGTGGTCAGTCTCTTGAAATCGCGGTATTGATTGTTACACAGCTGATTACAAGGTTATTCTATGAAATATAATAGGGGATTCCTCCATTTAAAAGACAGAGGTTGGCCCACAGTCTAGTCTATTGGAAATGGGGTCAAGCAGTCCACACCTAGTGTGAATGCTGTAGTCAGTCAGCCCATGTTTTATTATTAACGGCCTTCGGTTGAAATTCGAGCCATGACTACTGGATGAATTAACGATCTTTAGGAAGATCAATTTTGTGCAAGACTACATAGGTCCCCTAGGGTCTTTTCCACTGTTATCTTGATAGTGTCAATCCTTTGGATTGGCTGCTCGTTTTCCTCTTTGCTTTCTTCCTTCTATACTTCAAAGTATGATGTCCTTTTCCAGTAATTGCTGTCTTCCAGTCAATCCTTAGATAACTGTAAATGCTGTTGTCAGCCAGTCCACATCTAATTCAAACGCTGTGGACTGACAGTCCTTTTAAATGCTGTGGTCATTCAGTCCACAGTGTAGTCTTAATAGTGTGGTCAGTGTCTTGTAATTGCAGTATTGATTGTTACACTGATAATTACAAGGCTATTCTATGAAATAGAATAGGGGATTCCTCCCTTTAAAAGACAGAGGTTGGCCCACAGTCTAGTCTACTATAAATGTGGTCAAGCAGTCCACACCTAGTGTGAATGCTGTAGTCAGTCAGCCCATTTTTTATTATTAACGGCCTTCGGTTGAAATTCGAGCCATGACTACTGGATGAATTAACGATCTTTAGGAAGATCAATTTTGTGAAAGACTAGATAGGTCCACTAGGGTCTTCTTCACCATTATCTTGATAGTATCAATCCATTGGATTGGTTGCTGGTCTTGCTCTTTGCTTTCTTCTATACTTCAAACTATGATGTCCTTTTCCATTGATTGCTGTCTTCCATTCAATCCTTAGACTAGTGTAATTGCCGTTGTCAGTCAGTCCACAACTAATTCAAATGCTGTGGACTGTCAGTCCTTTTAAATGTTGTGGTCATTCAGTCCACAGTGTATTCTTAATAGTGTGGTCAATCTCTTGGAATCGCGGTATTGATTGTTACACCGCTGATTACAAGGCTATTCTATGAAATAGAATAGGGGAATCCTCACTTTAGAAGATAGAGGTTGGCCCACAGTCTACTATAAATGTGATCAAGCAGTCCACACCAGTGTGAATGCTGTGGTCAGTCAGCCCATTGTTTATTATTAACGGCCTTCGGTTGAAACTCGAGCTATGATGACTGTTTGAATTAACGATCTTTAGGAAGATCAATTTTGTGAAAGACTACATAGGTCCACTAGGGTCTTCTCCACTGTTATCTTGATAGTGTCAATCCTTTGGATTGGCTGCTGGTCTTCCTCTTTGCTTTCTTCCTTCTATATTTCAAAGTATGATGTCCTTTTCCAATGATTGCTGTCTTACAGTCAATCCTTAGATTTGTGTAAATGCTGTTGTCAGTCAGTCCACAACTAATTCAAACGCTGTGGACTGTCAGTCCTTTTAAATGCTGTGGTCATTCAGTCCACAGTGTAGTCTTAATAGTGTGGTCAGTGTCTTGTAATTGCAGTATTGATTGTTACACTGCTAATTACAAGGCTATTCTATGAAATAGAATAGGGGATTCCTCACTCTAAAAAACAGAGGTTGGCCCACAGTCTACCGTAAATATGATCAGGCAGTCCACAACTAATGTGAATGCTGTGGTCAGTCAGTCCATTTTTTATTATTAACGGCCTTCGGTTGAAACTCTAGCCATGACGACTGGATGAATTAACGATCTTTAGGAAGATCAATCTTGTTCAAGACTAGATCGTTCCACTAGGGTCTTCTCCACTGTTATCTTGATAGTATCAATCCTTTGGATTGGTTGCTGGTCTTCCTCTTTGCCTTCTTCCTTCTATTCTTCCGAGTATGATGTCTCTTTCCAGTAATTGCTGTCTTCCAGTCAATCCATAGACTAGTGTAAATGCTGTTGTCAGTCAGTCCACGCCTAATTTAAATGCTGTGGACTGTCAGTCCTTGTAAATTTTGTGGTTAATTGGTCCACAGTGTAGTCTTAATACTGTGGTCAGTCTCTTGTAATCGCGGTATTGATTGTTACACCGCTGATTACAAGGCTATTCTATGAAACAGAATAAGGGATTCCTCACTTTAGAATTCAGAAGATAAGGAAAAGAAGTGTTCCTTATGTCTCTACCTAAGATATAGTTGTGTTATACTAGGAATTGTGTATAGAAAATAAACATATGTAAACCACTAACAGTATATTTTCATGTATCAGAAAGGTGTTGTCACACCTCCGCAGGTCTAGAACTTATGCCTAGACTGACTATTATCAGTAATTAATATGAATATTAACTACCTGTTATGTGACTTTCCACATTCTTTTCTTGGAGTTCACAAGGAAACATTTCAAATCCCACGATGTCAAAGGGCGTCAGTCACCTGTAAATATTCAAAAGAGTGATAATATGTTCCTGCTACATGCTATACACACCAAAAAGTATAACACTCTAGGGCCAAAATTAATTCTTTCAAAGATAAAGACTGTGGTCAGTCGGTCTGCATTTTATTATAAAAATTGTAGTCAAAGAGTCCACAGTCTATTTTAAATTTTATGCTCAATCGGTTCACAGTCTACTGTAAATGTGGTCAGGCAGTCCACATCTAGTGTATATGCTGTGGTCAGTCAGTCAGTCCATTCTTTATAATTAATGGCCTTCGGTTGAAACTCGAGCCATGACGACTTGATGTATTAATGATCTTAAGGAAGATCAATCTTGTGCAAGACTAGATCGGTCCACTAGGGCCTTCTTCACCATTATCTTGATAGTATCAATCCATTGGATTGTTTGCTGGTCTTGCACTTTGCTTTGGTCCTTCTATATTTCAAAGTATGATGTCCTTTTCCAGTGATTGCTGTCTTCCATTCAATCCTTAGACTACTGTAAATGCTGTTGTCAGTCGGTCCAGAACTAATTCAAATGCTGTGGACTGTCAGTCCTTTTAAATGTTGTGGTCATTCAGTCCACAGTGTAATTTTAATAGTGTGGTCAATCTCTTGTAATCGTGGTATTGATTGTTACACAGCTGATTACAAGGTTATTCTATGAAATAGAATAGGGGATTCCTCCCTTTAAAAGACAGAGGTTCACCAACAGTCTAGTCTACTATAAATGTGGTCAAGCAGTCCACACCTAGTGTGAATGCTGTAGCCAGTCAGCCCATTTTTTATTATTAACGGCCTTCGGTTGAAATTCGAGCCATGACTACTGGATGAATTAACCATCTTTAGGAAGATCAATTTTGTGAAAAACTAGATAGGTCCACTAGGGTCTTCTTCACCATTATCTTGATAGTATCAATCCATTGGATTGGTTGCTGGTCTTGCTCTTTGCTTTCTTCTATACTTCAAACTATGATGTCCTTTTCCATTAATTGCTGTCTTCCATTCAATCCTTAGGCTAGTGTAATTGCCATTGTCAGTCAGTCCACAACTAATTCAAACGCTTTGGACTGTCAGTCCTTTTAAATGTTGTGGTCATTCAGTCCACAGTGTATTCTTAGTAGTGTTGTCAATCTCTTGGAATCGCGGTATTGATTGTTACACCGCTGATTACAAGGCTATTCTATGAAATACGATAGGGGATTCCACACTTTAGAAGACAGAGGTTGGCCCACAGTCTACTATAAATGTGATCAAGCAGTCCACACCTAGTGTGAATGCTTTGGTCAGTCAGCCCAATTTTTATTATTAACGGCCTTCGGTTGAAACTCGAACTATGACGACTGGATGAATTAACGATCTTTAGGAAGATCAATCTTGTGCAAGACTAGATCAGTCCACTAGGGCCTTCTTCACCATTATCTTGATAGTAACAATCCATCGGATTGTTTGCTGGTCTTGCACTTTGCTTTGGTCCTTCTATACTTCAAAGTATGATGTCCTTTTCCAGTGATTGCTGTCTTCCATTCAATCCTTATATAACTGTAAATGCTGTTGTCAGTCAGTCCACAACTGATTCAAACGCTTTGGACTGTCAGTCCTTTTAAATGTTGTGGTCATTCAGTCCACAGTGTAATTTTAATAGTGTGGTCAGTCTCTTGTAATCGCGGTATTGATTGTTACACAGCTGATTACAAGGTTATTCTATGAAATAGAATAGAGGATTCCTCCATTTAAAAGACAGAGGTTGGCCCACAGTCTAGTCTACTGGAAATGTGGTCAAGCACTCCACACCTAGTGTGAATGCTGTAGTCAGTCAGCCCATTTTTTATTATTAACGGCCTTCGGTTGAAATTCGAGCAATTGCTATTGGATGAATTAACGATCATTAGGAAGATCAATTTTGTGAAAGAGTAGATAGGTCCACTAGGGTCTTCTTCACCATTATCTTGATAGTATCAATCCATTGGATTGGTTGCTGGTCTTGCTCTTTGCTTTCTTCTATACTTCAAACTATGATGTCCTTTTCCATTGATTGCTGTCTTCCATTCAATCCTTAGACTAGTGTAATTGCCGTTGTCAGTCAGTCCACGCCTAATTCAAACGCTGTGGACTGTCAGTCCTTTTAAATGTTGTGGTCATTCAGTCCACAGTGTATTCTTAGTAGTGTGGTCAATCTCTTGGAATCGCGGTATTGATTGTTACACCGCTGATTACAAGGCTATTCTATGAAATAGGATAGGGGATTCCACACTTTAGAAGACAGAGGTTGGCCCACAGTCTACTATAAATGTGATCAAGCAGTCCACACCTAGTGTGAATGCTGTGGTCAGTCAGCCCATTTTTTATTATTAACGGCCTTCGGTTGAAACTCGAGCTATGACGACTGGATGAATTAACGATCTTTAGGAAGATCAATTTTGTGAAAGACTTCATAGGTCCACTAGGGTCTTCTCCACCCTTATCTTGATAGTTTCAATCCTTTGGATTGGCTGCTGGTCTTCCTCTTTGCTTTCTTCCTTCTATACTTCAAAGTATGAAGTTCCTTTTCCCGTGATTGCTGTCTTCCAGTCAATCCTTAGATTAGTGTAAATGCTGTTGTTAGTCAGTCCACAACTAATTCAAACGCTGTAGACTGTCATTCCTTTTAAATGTTGTGGTCATTCAGTCCACAGTGTAATTTTAATAGTGTGGACAATCTCTTGTAATTGCGGTATTGATTTTTACACCACTGATTACAAGGCTATTCTATGAAATAGGAAAGGGAATACCTCACTTTAGAAGACAGAGGTTGGCCCACAGTCTAGTCTACTGTAAATGTGGTCAAGCAGTCCACACATAGTGTAAATGCTGTAGTCAGGCAGTCCACACGTATTGTGAATGCTGTGGTCAGTCAGCCCATTTTTTATTATTAATGGCCTTCGGTTGAAACTCGAGCTATGACGACTTGATGAATTAACGATCTTTAGAAAGATCAATTTTGTGAAAGACTACATAGGTCCACTAGGGTCTTCTCCACTGTTATCTTGATAGTGTCAATCCTTTGGAACGGCTGCTGGTCTTCCCCTTTGCTTTCTTCCTTCTATACTTCAAAGTATGATGTCTTTTCCAGTGATTGCTGTCTTCCAGTCAATCCTTAGACTAGTGTAAATGCTGTTGTCAGTCAGTCCACAACTAATTCAAACGCTGTGGACTGTCAGTCCTTTTAAATGCTGTGGTCATTCAGTCCACAGTGTAGTCTTAATAGTGTGGTCAGTGTCTTGTAATTGCGGTATTGATTGTTACACTGCTGATTACAAGGCTATTCTATGAAATAGAATAGGGGATTCCTCACTTTAGAAGACAGAGGTTGGCCCACAGTCTACCGTAAATATGATCAGGCAGTCCACAACTAGTGTGAATGCTGTGGTCAGTCAGTCCATTTTTTATTATTAACGGCCTTCGGTTGAAACTCTAGCCATGATGACTTGATAAATTAACGATCTTTAGAAAGATCAATCTTTTCAAGACTAGATCGGTCCACTAGGGTCTTCTCCACCGTTATCTTGATAGTATCAATCCTTTGGATTGGTTACTCGTCTTCCGTTTTGCCTTCTTCCTTCTATTCTTCCGAGTATGATGTCCCTTTCCAGTAATTGCTGTCTTCCAGTCATTCCATAGACTAGTGTAAATGCTGTTGTCAGTCAGTCCACGCCTAATTTAAATGCTGTGGACTGTCAGTCCTTGTAAATTTTGTGGTTAATTGGTCCACAGTATAGTCTTAATAATGTGGTTAGTCTCTTGTAATCGCGGTATTGATTGTTACACCGCTGATTACAAGGCTATTCTATGAAACAGAATAAGGGATTCCTCACTTTAGAATACAGAAGATAAGGAAAAGAAATGTTCCTTATGTCTCTACCTAAGATATAGTTGTGTTATACTAGGAGTTGTGTATATAAAATAAACATATGTAAACCACTAACAGTATATTCTCATGTATCAGAAAGGTGTTGTCACAGCTCCGCAGGTCTAGAACTTATGCCTAGACTGACTATTATCAGTAATTAATATGAATATTAATTACCTGTTATGTGACTTTCCACATTCTTTTCTTGGAGTTCACAAGGAAACATTTCAAATCCCACCATGTCAAAGGGCGTCAGTCACCTGTAAATATTCAAAAGAGTGATAATATGTTCCTGCTACAAGCTATACACACCAAAAAGTATAACACTCTAGGGCCAAAATTAATTCTTTCAAAGATAAAGACTGTGGTCAGTCGGTCTGCATTTCATTATAAAAATTGTAGTCAGAGAGTCCACAGTCTATTTTAAATTTTATGCTCAATCGGTTCACAGTCTACTGTAAATGTGGTCAGGCAGTCCACATCTAGTGTATATGCTGTGGTCAGTCAGTCAGTCCATTCTTTATAATTAATGGCCTTCGGTTGAAACTCGAGCCATGACGACTTGATGTATTAATGATCTTAAGGAAGATCAATCTTGTGCAAGACTAGATCGGTCCACTAGGGCCTTCTTCACCATTATCTTGATAGTATCAATCCATTGGATTGTTTGCTGGTCTTGCACTTTGCTTTGGTCCTTCTATACTTCAAAGTATGATGTCCTTTTCCAGTGATTGCTGTCTTCCATTCAATCCTTAGACTACTGTAAATGCTGTTGTCAGTCGGTCCAGAACTAATTCAAACGCTTTGGACTGTCAGTCCTTTTAAATGTTGTGGTCATTCAGTCCACAGTGTATTCTTAGTAGTGTGGTCAATCTCTTGGAATCGCGGTATTGATTGTTACACCGCTGATTACAAGGCTATTCTATGAAATGCGATAGGGGATTCCACACTTTAGAAGACAGACGTTGGTCCACAGTCTACTATAAATGTGATCAAGCAGTCCACACCTAGTGTGAATGCTTTGGTCAGTCAGCCCAATTTTTATTAGTAACGGCCTTCGGTTGAAACTCGAACTATGACGACTGGATGAATTAACGATCTTTAGGAAGATCAATCTTGTGCAAGACTAGATCAGTCCACTAGGGCCTTCTTCACCATTATCTTGATAGTAACAATCCATCGGATTGTTTGCTGGTCTTGCACTTTGCTTTGGTCCTTCTATACTTCAAAGTATGATGTCCTTTTCCAGTGATTGCTGTCTTCCATTCAATCCTTATATAACTGTAAATGCTGTTGTCAGTCAGTCCACAACTAATTCAAACGCTGTGGACTGTCAGTCCTTTTAAATGTTGTGGTCATTCAGTCCACAGTGTAATTTTAATAGTGTGGTCAGTCTCTTGTAATCGCGGTATTGATTGTTACACAGCTGATTACAAGGTTATTCTATGAAATAGAATAGAGGATTCCTCCATTTAAAAGACAGAGGTTGGCCCACAGTCTAGTCTACTGGAAATGTGGTCAAGCACTCCACACCTAGTGTGAATGCTGTAGTCAGTCAGCCCATTTTTTATTATTAACGGCCTTCGGTTGAAATTCGAGCAATTGCTATTGGATGAATTAACGATCATTAGGAAGATCAATTTTGTGAAAGAGTAGATAGGTCCACTAGGGTCTTCTTCACCATTATCTTGATAGTATCAATCCATTGGATTGGTTGCTGGTCTTGCTCTTTGCTTTCTTCTATACTTCAAACTATGATGTCCTTTTCCATTGATTGCTGTCTTCCATTCAATCCTTAGACTAGTGTAATTGCCGTTGTCAGTCAGTCCACGCCTAATTCAAACGCTGTGGACTGTCAGTCCTTTTAAATGTTGTGGTCATTCAGTCCACAGTGTATTCTTAGTAGTGTGGTCAATCTCTTGGAATCGCGGTATTGATTGTTACACCGCTGATTACAAGGCTATTCTATGAAATAGGATAGGGGATTCCACACTTTAGAAGACAGAGGTTGGCCCACAGTCTACTATAAATGTGATCAAGCAGTCCACACCTAGTGTGAATGCTGTGGTCAGTCAGCCCATTTTTTATTAGTAACGGCCTTCGGTTGAAACTCGAGCTATGACGACTGGATGAATTAACGATCTTTAGGAAGATCAATTTTGTGAAAGACTTCATAGGTCCACTAGGGTCTTCTCCACCCTTATCTTGATAGTTTCAATCCTTTGGATTGGCTGCTGGTCTTCCTCTTTGCTTTCTTCCTTCTATACTTCAAAGTATGAAGTTCCTTTTCCTGTGATTGCTGTCTTCCAGTCAATCCTTAGATTAGTGTAAATGCTGTTGTTAGTCAGTCCACAACTAATTCAAACGCTGTAGACTGTCATTCCTTTTAAATGTTGTGGTCATTCAGTCCACAGTGTAATTTTAATAGTGTGGACAATCTCTTGTAATTGCGGTATTGATTTTTACACCACTGATTACAAGGCTATTCTATGAAATAGGAAAGGGGATACCTCACTTTAGAAGACAGAGGTTGGCCCACAGTCTAGTCTACTGTAAATGTGGTCAAGCAGTCCACACCTAGTGTAAATGATGTAGTCAGGCAGTCCACACCTATTGTGAATGCTGTGGTCAGTCAGCCCATTTTTTATTATTAATGGCCTTCGGTTGAAACTCGAGCTATGACGACTTGATGAATTAACGATCTTTAGAAAGATCAATTTTGTGAAAGACTACATAGGTCCACTAGGGTCTTCTCCACTGTTATCTTGATAGTGTCAATCCTTTGGAACGGCTGCTGGTCTTCCCCTTTGCTTTCTTCCTTCTATACTTCAAAGTATGATGTCTTTTCCAGTGATTGCTGTCTTCCAGTCAATCCTTAGACTAGTGTAAATGCTGTTGTCAGTCAGTCCACAACTAATTCAAACGCTGTGGACTGTCAGTCCTTTTAAATGCTGTGGTCATTCAGTCCACAGTGTAGTCTTAATAGTGTGGTCAGTGTCTTGTAATTGCGGTATTGATTGTTACACTGCTGATTACAAGGCTATTCTATGAAATAGAATAGGGGATTCCTCACTTTAGAAGACAGAGGTTGGCCCACAGTCTACCGTAAATATGATCAGGCAGTCCACAACTAGTGTGAATGCTGTGGTCAGTCAGTCCATTTTTTATTATTAACGGCCTTCGGTTGAAACTCTAGCCATGATGACTTGATAAATTAACGATCTTTAGAAAGATCAATCTTTTCAAGACTAGATCGGTCCACTAGGGTCTTCTCCACCGTTATCTTGATAGTATCAATCCTTTGGATTGGTTACTCGTCTTCCGTTTTGCCTTCTTCCTTCTATTCTTCCGAGTATGATGTCCCTTTCCAGTAATTGCTGTCTTCCAGTCATTCCATAGACTAGTGTAAATGCTGTTGTCAGTCAGTCCACGCCTAATTTAAATGCTGTGGACTGTCAGTCCTTGTAAATTTTGTGGTTAATTGGTCCACAGTATAGTCTTAATAATGTGGTCAGTCTCTTGTAATCGCGGTATTGATTGTTACACCGCTGATTACAAGGCTATTCTATGAAACAGAATAAGGGATTCCTCACTTTAGAATACAGAAGATAAGGAAAAGAAATGTTCCTTATGTCTCTACCTAAGATATAGTTGTGTTATACTAGGAGTTGTGTATATAAAATAAACATATGTAAACCACTAACAGTATATTCTCATGTATCAGAAAGGTGTTGTCACACCTCCGCAGGTCTAGAACTTATGCCTAGACTGACTATTATCAGTAATTAATATGAATATTAATTACCTGTTATGTGACTTTCCACATTCTTTTCTTGGAGTTCACAAGGAAACATTTCAAATCCCACCATGTCAAAGGGCGTCAGTCACCTGTAAATATTCAAAAGAGTGATAATATGTTCCTGCTACATGCTATACACACCAAAAAGTATAACACTCTAGGGCCAAAATTACTTATTTCAAAGATAAAGACTGTGGTCATTAGGTCTGCATTTTATTATAAAAATTGTAGTCAGACTGTCCACAGTCTATTTTAAATTTTATGCTCAATCAGTTCACAGTCTAATGTAACTGTGCTCAGGCAGTTCACATCTAGTCTATATGCTGTGGTCAGTCAGTCCATTCTTTATAATTAATGGCCTTCGGTTGAAACTCGAGCCATGACGACTTGATGTATTAATGATCTTTAGGAAGATCAATCTTGTGCAAGACTAGATCGGTCCACTAGGGCCTTCTTCACCATTATCTTGATAGTATCAATCCATTGGATTGTTTGCTGGTCTTGCACTTTGCTTTGGTCCTTCTATACTTCAAAGTATGATGTCCTTTTCCAGTGATTGCTGTCTTCCATTCAATCCTTAGATAACTGTATTTGCTGTTGTCAGTCAGTCCACAACTAATTCAAATGCTGTGGACTGTCAGTCCTTTTAAATGTTGTGGTCATTCAGTCCACAGTGTAATTTTAATAGTGTGGACAATCTCTTGCAATTGCGGTATTGATTTTTACACCACTGATTACAAGGCTATTCTATGAAATAGGAAAGGGGATACCTCACTTTAGAAGACAGAGGTTGGCCCACAGTCTAGTCTACTGTAAATGTGGTCAAGCAGTCCACACCTAGTGTGAATGCTGTAGTCAGTCAGCCCATTTTTTATTATTAACGGCCTTCGGTTGAAATTCGA
The DNA here is from genome assembly GCF_046119375.1 of Phyllobates terribilis. Classification (NCBI taxonomy): domain Eukaryota; kingdom Metazoa; phylum Chordata; class Amphibia; order Anura; family Dendrobatidae; genus Phyllobates; species Phyllobates terribilis. Next base: position 239,233 of record NW_027363163.1, on the reverse strand, counting down.
GCCATGACTACTGGATGAATTAACGATCTTTAGGAAGATCAATTTTGTGAAAGACTAGATAGGTCCACTAGGGTCTTCTTCACCATTATCTTGATAGTATCAATCCATTGGATTGGTTGCTGGTCTTGCTCTTTGCTTTCTTCTATACTTCAAACTATGATGTCCTTTTCCATTGATTGCTGTCTTCCATTCAATCCTTAGACTAGTGTAATTGCCGTTGTCAGTCAGTCCACAACTAATTCAAATGCTGTGGACTGTCATTCCTTTTAAATGTTGTGGTCATTCAGTCCACAGTGTATTCTTAATAGTGTGGTCAATCTCTTGGAATCGCGGTATTGATTGTTACACCGCTGATTACAAGGCTATTCTATGAAATAGAATAGGGGATTCCACACTTTAGAAGACAGAGGTTGGCCCACAGTCTACTATAAATGTGATCAAGCAGTCCACACCAGTGTGAATGCTGTGGTGAGTCAGCCCATTGTTTATTATTAACGGCCTTCGGTTGAAACTCGAGCTATGATGACTGTTTGAATTAACGATCTTTAGGAAGATCAATTTTGTGAAAGACTACATAGGTTCACTAGGGTCTTCTCCACTGTTATCTTGATAGTGTCAATCCTTTGGATTGGCTGCTGGTCTTCCTCTTTGCTTTCTTCCTTCTATACTTCAAAGTATGATGTCCTTTTCCAATGATTGCTGTCTTCCATTCAATCCTTAGACTACTGTAAATGCTGTTGTCAGTCGGTCCAGAACTAATTCAAATGCTGTGGACTGTCAGTCCTTTTAAATGTTGTGGTCATTCAGTCCACAGTGTAATTTTAATAGTGTGGTCAATCTCTTGTAATCGTGGTATTGATTGTTACACAGCTGATTTCAAGGTTATTCTATGAAATAGAATAGGGGATTCCTCCCTTTAAAAGACAGAGGTTCACCCACAGTCTAGTCTACTATAAATGTGGTCAAGCAGTCCACACCTAGTGTGAATGCTGTAGCCAGTCAGCCCATTTTTTATTATTAACGGCCTTCGGTTGAAATTCGAGCCATGACTACTGGATGAATTAACCATCTTTAGGAAGATCAATATTGTGAAAAACTAGATAGGTCCACTAGGGTCTTCTTCACCATTATCTTGATAGTATCAATCCATTGGATTGGTTGCTGGTCTTGCTCTTTGCTTTCTTCTATACTTCAAACTATGATGTCCTTTTCCATTAATTGCTGTCTTCCATTCAATCCTTAGACTAGTGTAATTGCCGTTGTCAGTCAGTCCACAACTAATTTAAACGCTTTGGACTGTCAGTCCTTTTAAATGTTGTGGTCATTCAGTCCACAGTGTATTCTTAGTAGTGTTGTCAATCTCTTGGAATCGCGGTATTGATTGTTACACCGCTGATTACAAGGCTATTCTATGAAATACGATAGGGGATTCCACACTTTAGAAGACAGAGGTTGGCCCACAGTCTACTATAAATGTGATCAAGCAGTCCACACCTAGTGTGAATGCTTTGGTCAGTCAGCCCATTTTTTATTATTAACGGCCTTCGGTTGAAACTCGAACTATGACGACTGGATGAATTAACGATCTTTAGGAAGATCAATCTTGTGCAAGACTAGATCAGTCCACTAGGGCCTTCTTCACCATTATCTTGATAGTAACAATCCATCGGATTGTTTGCTGGTCTTGCACTTTGCTTTGGTCCTTCTATACTTCAAAGTATGATGTCCTTTTCCAGTGATTGCTGTCTTCCATTCAATCCTTATATAACTGTAAATGCTGTTGTCAGTCAGTCCACAACTAATTCAAACGCTGTGGACTGTCAGTCCTTTTAAATGTTGTGGTCATTCAGTCCACAGTGTAATTTTAATAGTGTGGTCAGTCTCTTGTAATCGCGGTATTGATTGTTACACAGCTGATTACAAGGTTATTCTATGAAATAGAATAGAGGATTCCTCCATTTAAAAGACAGAGGTTGGCCCACAGTCTAGTCTACTGGAAATGTGGTCAAGCACTCCACACCTAGTGTGAATGCTGTAGTCAGTCAGCCCATTTTTTATTATTAACGGCCTTCGGTTGAAATTCGAGCAATTGCTATTGGATGAATTAACGATCATTAGGAAGATCAATTTTGTGAAAGAGTAGATAGGTCCACTAGGGTCTTCTTCACCATTATCTTGATAGTATCAATCCATTGGATTGGTTGCTGGTCTTGCTCTTTGCTTTCTTCTATACTTCAAACTATGATGTCCTTTTCCATTGATTGCTGTCTTCCATTCAATCCTTAGACTAGTGTAATTGCCGTTGTCAGTCAGTCCACAACTAATTCAAACGCTGTGGACTGTCAGTCCTTTTAAATGTTGTGGTCATTCAGTCCACAGTGTATTCTTAGTAGTGTGGTCAATCTCTTGGAATCGCGGTATTGATTGTTACACCGCTGATTACAAGGCTATTCTATGAAATAGGATAGGGGATTCCACACTTTAGAAGACAGAGGTTGGCCCACAGTCTACTATAAATGTGATCAAGCAGTCCACACCTAGTGTGAATGCTGTGGTCAGTCAGCCCATTTTTTATTATTAACGGCCTTCGGTTGAAACTCGAGCTATGACGACTGGATGAATTAACGATCTTTAGGAAGATCAATTTTGTGAAAGACTTCATAGGTCCACTAGGGTCTTCTCCACCCTTATCTTGATAGTTTCAATCCTTTGGATTGGCTGCTGGTCTTCCTCTTTGCTTTCTTCCTTCTATACTTCAAAGTATGAAGTTCCTTTTCCCGTGATTGCTGTCTTCCAGTCAATCCTTAGATTAGTGTAAATGCTGTTGTTAGTCAGTCCACAACTAATTCAAACGCTGTAGACTGTCATTCCTTTTAAATGTTGTGGTCATTCAGTCCACAGTGTAATTTTAATAGTGTGGACAATCTCTTGTAATTGCGGTATTGATTTTTACACCACTGATTACAAGGCTATTCTATGAAATAGGAAAGGGGATACCTCACTTTAGAAGACAGAGGTTGGCCCACAGTCTAGTCTACTGTAAATGTGGTCAAGCAGTCCACACCTAGTGTAAATGCTGTAGTCAGGCAGTCCACACCTATTGTGAATGCTGTGGTCAGTCAGCCCATTTTTTATTATTAATGGCCTTCGGTTGAAACTCGAGCTATGACGACTTGATGAATTAACGATCTTTAGAAAGATCAATTTTGTGAAAGACTACATAGGTCCACTAGGGTCTTCTCCACTGTTATCTTGATAGTGTCAATCCTTTGGAACGGCTGCTGGTCTTCCCCTTTGCTTTCTTCCTTCTATACTTCAAAGTATGATGTCTTTTCCAGTGATTGCTGTCTTCCAGTCAATCCTTAGACTAGTGTAAATGCTGTTGTCAGTCAGTCCACAACTAATTCAAACGCTGTGGACTGTCAGTCCTTTTAAATGCTGTGGTCATTCAGTCCACAGTGTAGTCTTAATAGTGTGGTCAGTGTCTTGTAATTGCGGTATTGATTGTTACACTGCTGATTACAAGGCTATTCTATGAAATAGAATAGGGGATTCCTCACTTTAGAAGACAGAGGTTGGCCCACAGTCTACCGTAAATATGATCAGGCAGTCCACAACTAGTGTGAATGCTGTGGTCAGTCAGTCCATTTTTTATTATTAACGGCCTTCGGTTGAAACTCTAGCCATGACGACTGGATGAATTAATGATCTTTAGGAAGATCAATCTTGTTCAAGACTAGATCGGTCCACTAGGGTCTTCTCCACCGTTATCTTGATGGTATCAATCCTTTGGATTGGTTGCTCATCTTCCTCTTTGCCTTCTTCCTTCTATTCTTCCGAGTATGATGTCCCTTTCCAGTGATTGCTGTCTTCCAGTCAATCCATAGACTAGTGTAAATGCTGTTGTCAGTCCACGCCTAATTTAAATGCTGTGGACTGTCAGTCCTTGTAAATTTTGTGGTTAATTGGTCCACAGTGTAGTCTTAATACTGTGGTCAGTCTCTTGTAATCGCGGTATTGATTGTTACACCGCTGATTACAAGGCTATTCTATGAAACAGAATAAGGGATTCCTCACTTTAGAAAACAGAAGATAAGGAAAAGAAATGTTCCTTATGTCTCTACCTAAGATATAGTTGTGTTATACTAGGAATTGTGTATAGAAAATAAACATATGTAAACCACTAACAGTATATTCTCATGTATCAGAAAGGTGTTGTCACACCTCCGCAGGTCTAGAACTTATGCCTAGACTGACTATTATCAGTAATTAATATGAATATTAATTACCTGTTATGTGACTTTCCACATTCTTTTCTTGGAGTTCACAAGGAAACATTTCAAATCCCACGATGTCAAAGGGCGTCAGTCACCTGTAAATATTCAAAAGAGTGATAATATGTTCCTGCTACATGCTATACACACCAAAAAGTATAACACTCTAGGGCCAAAATTACTTATTTCAAAGATAAAGACTGTGGTCAGTCGGTCTGCATTTTATTATAAAAATTGTAGTCAGAGAGTCCACAGTCTATTTTAAATTTTATGCTCAATCGGTCCACAGTCTACTGTAAATGTGGTCAGGCAGTCCACATCTAGTCTATATGCTGTGGTCAGTCAGTCCATTCTTTATAATTAATGGCCTTCGGTTGAAACTCGAGCCATGACGACTTGATGTATTAATGATCTTTAGGAAGATCAATCTTGTGCAAGACTAGATCGGTCCACTAGGGCCTTCTTCACCATTATCTTGATAGTATCAATCCATTGGATTGTTTGCTGGTCTTGCACTTTGCTTTGGTCCTTCTATACTTCAAGGTATGATGTCCTTTTCCAGTGATTGCTATCTTCCATTCAATCCTTAGATAACTGTAAATGCTGTTGTCAGTCAGTCCACAACTAATTCAAATGCTGTGGACTGTCAGTCCTTTTAAATGTTGTGGTCATTCAGTCCACAGTGTAATTTTAATAGTGTGGTCAGTCTCTTGTAATCGCAGTATTGATTGTTACACCGCTGATTACAAGGTTATTCTATGAAATAGAATAGGGGATTCCTCCATTTAAAAGACAGAGGTTGGCCCACAGTCTAGTCTACTGGAAATGTGGTCAAGCAGTCCACACCTAGTGTGAATGCTGTAGTCAGTCAGCCCATTTTTTATTATTAACGTCCTTCGGTTGAAATTCGAGCCATGACGACTTGATGTATTAACGATCTTTAGGAAGATCAATTTTGTGAAAGACTAGATAGGTCCACTAGCGTCTTCTTCAACATTATCTTGATAGTATCAATCCATTGGATTGGTTGCTGGTCTTGCTCTTTGCTTTCTTCTATACTTCAAACTATCATGTCCTTTTCCATTGATTGCTGTCTTCCATTCAATCCTTAGACTAGTGTAATTGCCGTTGTCAGTCAGTCCACAACTTATTCAAATGCTGTGGACTGTCAGTCCTTTTAAATGTTGTGGTCATTCAGTCCACAGTGTATTCTTAATAGTGTGGTCAATCTCTTGGAATCGCGGTATTGATTGTTACACCGCTGATTACAAGGCTATTCTATGAAATAGAATAGGGGATTCCTCACTTTAGAAGATAGAGGTTGGCCCACAGTCTACTATAAATGTGATCAAGCAGTCCACACCTAGTGTGAATGCTGTGGTCAGTCAGACAATTGTTTATTATTAACGGCCTTCGGTTGAAACTCGAGCTATGATGACTGTTTGAATTAACGATCTTTAGGAAGATCAATTTTGTGAAAGACTACATAGGTCCACTAGGGTCTTTTCCACTGTTATCTTGATAGTGTCAATCCTTTGGATTGGCTGCTGTTCTTCCTCTTTGCTTTCTTCCTTCTATTCTTCAAAGTATGATGTCCTTTTCCAGTGATTGCTGTCTTCCAGTCAATCCTTAGACTAGTGTAAATGCTGTTGTCAGTCAGTCCACAACTAATTCAAATGCTGTGGACTGTCAGTCCTTTTAAATGCTGTGGTCATTCAGTCCACAGTGTACTCTTAATAGTGTGGTCAGTGTCTTGTAATTGCAGTATTGATTGTTACACTGCTAATTACAATGCTATTCTATGAAATAGAATAGGGGATTCCTCACTCTAAAAGACAGAGGTTGGCCCACAGTCTACCATAAATATGATCAGGCAGTCCACAACTAGTGTGAATGCTGTGGTCAGTCAGTCCATTTTTTATTATTAACGGCCTTCGGTTGAAACTCTAGCCATGACGACTGGATGAATTAACGATCTTTAGGAAGATAAATCTTGTTCAAGACTATATCGGTCCATTAGGGTCTTCTTCACCATTATCTTGATAGTATCAATCCATTGGATTGGTTGCTGGTCTTGCTCTTTGCTTTCTTCTATACTTCAAACTATGATGTCCTTTTCCATTGATTGCTGTCTTCCATTCAATCCTTAGACTAGTGTAATTGCCGTTGTCAGTCAGTCCACAACTAATTCAAACGCTGTGGACTGTCAGTCCTTTTAAATGTTGTGGTCATTCAGTCCACAGTGTATTCTTAGTAGTGTGGTCAATCTCTTGGAATCGCGGTATTGATTGTTACACCGCTGATTACAAGGATATTCTATGAAATAGGATAGGGGATTCCACACTTTAGAAGACAGAGGTTAGCCCACAGTCTACTATAAATGTGATCAAGCAGTCCACACCTAGTGTGAATGCTGTGGTCAGTCAGCCCATTTTTTATTATTAACGGCCTAAGGTTGAAACTCGAGCTATGACGACTGGATGAATTAACGATCTTTGTGAAAGACTTCATAGGTCCACTAGGGTCTTCTCCACCCTTATCTTGATAGTTTCAATCCTTTGGATTGGCTGCTGGTCTTCCTCTTTGCTTTCTTCCTTCTATACTTCAAAGTATGAAGTTCCTTTTCCCAAGATTGCTGTCTTCCAGTCAATCCTTAGATTAGTGTAAATGCTGTTGTTAGTCAGTCCACAACTAATTCAAACGCTGTGGACTGTCAGTCCTTTTAAATGCTGTGGTTATTCAGTCCACAGTGTAGTCTTAATAGTGTGGTCAGTGTCTTGTAATTGCGGTATTGATTGTTACACTGCTGATTACAAGGCTATTCTATGAAATAGAATAGGGGGTTCCTCACTTTACAAGACAGAGGTTGGCCCACAGTCTACCGTAAATATAATCAGGCAGTACACAACTAGTGTGAATGCTGTGGTCAGTTAGTCCATTTTTTATTATTAATGGCCATCGGTTGAAACTCTAGCCATGACGACTGGATGAATTAACGATCTTTAGGAAGATCAATCTTGTTCAAGACTAGATCTGTCCACTAGGGTCTTCTCCACTGTTATCTTGATAGTATCAATCCTTTGGATTGGTTGCTTGTCTTCCTCTTTGCCTTCTTCCTTCTATTCTTCCGAGTATGATGTCCCTTTCCAGTAATTGCTGTCTTCCAGTCAATACATAGACTAGTGTAAATGCTGTTGTCAGTCAGTCCACGCCTAATTTAAATGCTGTGGACTGTCAGTAATTGTAAATTTTGTGGTTAATTGGTCCACAGTGTAGTCTTAATACTGTGGTCAGTCTCTTGTAATCGCGGTATTGATTGTTACACCGCTGATTACAAGGCTATTCTATGAAACAGAATAAGGGATTCCTCACTTTAGAATACAGAAGATAAGGAAAAGAAGTGTTCCTTATGTCTCTACCTAAGATATAGTTGTGTTATACTAGGAATTGTGTATAGAAAATAAACATATGTAAACCACTAACAGTATATTCTCATGTATCAGAAAGGTGTTGTCACACCTCCGCAGGTCTAGAACTTATGCCTAGACTGACTATTATCAGTAATTAATATGAATATTAATTACCTGTTATGTGACTTTCCACATTCTTTTCTTGGAGTTCACAAGGAAACATTTCAAATCCCACCATGTCAAAGGGCGTCAGTCACCTGTAAATATTCAAAAGAGTGATAATATGTTCCTGCTACATGCTATACACACCAAAAAGTATAACACTCTAGGGCCAAAATTACTTATTTCAAAGATAAAGACTGTGGTCATTCGGTCTGCATTTTATTATAAAAATTGTAGTCAGAGAGTCCACAGTCTATTTTAAATTTTATGCTCAATCGGTTCACAGTCTACTGTAAATGTGGTCAGGCAGTCCACATCTAGTCTATATGCTGTGGTCAGTCAGTCCATTCTTTATAATTAATGGCCTTCGGTTGAAACTTGAGCCATGACGACTTGATGCATTAATGATCTTTAGGAAGATCAATCTTGTGCAAGACTAGATCGGTCCACTAGGGCCTTCTTCACCATTATCTTGATAGTATCAATCCATTGGATTGTTTGCTGGTCTTGCACTTTGCTTTGGTCCTTCTATACTTCAAAGTATGATGTCCTTTTCCAGTGATTGCTGTCTTCCATTCAATCCTTAGACTACTGTAAATGCTGTTGTCAGTCAGTGCACAACTAATTCAAATGCTGTGGATTGTTAGTCCTTTTAAATGTTGTGGTCATTCAGTCCACAGTGTAATTTTAATAGTGTGGTCAGTCTCTTGTAATCGCGGTATTGATTGTTACACAGCTGATTACAAGGTTATTCTATGAAATAGAATAGGGGATTCCTCCATTTAAAAGACAGAGGTTGTCCCACAGTCTAGTCTACTATAAATGTGGTCAAGCAGTCCACAACTAGCGTGAATGTTGTAGTCAGTCAGCCCATTTTTTATTATTAACGGCCTTCGGTTGAAATTCGAGCCATGACTACTGGATGAATTAACGATCTTTAGGAAGATCAATTTTGTGAAAGACTAGATAGGTCCACTAGGGTCTTCTTCACCATTATCTTGATAGTGTCAATCCTTTGGATTGGCTGCTGGTCTTCCTCTTTGCTTTCTTCCTTCTATACTTCAAAGTATGAAGTTCCTTTTCCCATGATTGCTGTCTTCCAGTCAATCCTTAGATTAGTGTAAATGCTGTTGTCAGTCAGTCCACAACTAATTCAAACGCTATGGACTGTCAGTCCTTTTAAATGTTGTGGTCATTCAGTCCACAGTGTAATTTTAATAGTGTGGTCAATCTCTTGTAATTGCGGTATTGATTGTTACACCACTGATTACAAGGCTATTCTATGAAATAGGAAAGGGGATACCTCACTTTAGAAGACAGAGGTTGGCCCACAGTCTAGTCTACTGTAAATGTGGTCAAGCAGTCCACACCTAGTGTGAATGCTGTAGTCAGGCAGTCCACACCTTGTGTGAATGCTGTGGTCAGTCAGCCCATTTTTTATTATTAATGGCCTTCGGTTGAAACTCGAGCTATGACGACTTGATGAATTAACGATCTTTAGGAAGATCAATTTTGTGAAAGACTACATAGGTCCACTAGGGTCTTCTCCACTGTTATCTTGATAGTGTCAATCCTTTGGATTGGCTGCTGGTCTTCCTCTTTGCTTTCTTCCTTCTATTCTTCAAAGTATGATGTCCTTTTCCAGTGATTGCTGTCTTCCAGTCAATCCTTAGACTAGTGCAAATGCTGTTGTCAGTCAGTCCACAACTAACTCAAAAGCTGTGGACTGTCAGTCCTTTTAAATGCTGTGGTCATTCAGTCCACAGTGTAGTCTTAATAGTGTGGTCAGTGTCTTGTAATTGCGGTATTGATTGTTACACTGCTGATTACAAGGCTATTCTATGAAATAGAATAGGGGGTTCCTCACTTTTGAAGACAGAGGTTGGCCCACAGTCTACCGTAAATATGATCAGGCAGTCCACAACTAGCGTGAATGCTATGGTCAGTCAGTCCATTTTTTATTATTAACGGCCTTCGGTTGAAACTCTAGCCATGACGACTGGATGAATTAACGATCTTTAGGAAGATCAATCTTGTTCAAGACTAGATCGGTCCACTAGGGTCTTCTCCGCCGTTATCTTGATAGTATCAATCCTTTGGATTGGTTGCTCGTCTTCCTCTCTGCCTTCTTCCTTCTATTCTTCCGAGTATGATGTCCCTTTCCAGTAATTGCTGTCTTCCAGTCAATCGATAGACTAGTGTAAATGCTGTTGTCAGTCAGTCCACGCCTAATTTAAATGCTGTGGACTGTCAGTCCTAGTAAATTTTGTGGTCAATTGGTCCACAGTGTAGTCTTAATACTGTGGTCAGTCTCTTGTAATCGCGGTATTGATTGTTACACCGCTGATTACAAGGCTATCCTATGAAACAGAATAAGGTATTCCTCACTTTAGAATACAGAAGATAAGGAAAAGAAATGTTCCTTATGTCTCTACCTAAGATATAGTTGTGTTATACTAGGAATTGTGTATAGAAAATAAAGATATGTAAGCCACTAACAGTATATTCTCATGTATCAGAAAGGTGTTGTCACACCTCCGCAGGTCTAGAACTTATGCCTAGACTGACTATTATCAGTAATTAATATGAATATTAATTACCTGTTATGTGACTTTCCACATTCTTTTCTTGGAGTTCACAAGGAAACATTTCAATTCCCACGATGTCAAAGGGCGTCAGTCACCTGTAAATATTCAAAATAGTGATAATATGTTCATGCTACATGCTATACACACCAAAAAGTATAACACTCTAGGGCCAAAATTACTTATTTCAAAGATAAAGACTGTAGTCAGTCGGTCTGCATTTTATTTTAAAAATTGTAGTCAGAGAGTCCACAGTCTATTTTAAATTTTATGCTCAATCGGTTCACAGTCTACTGTAAATGAGGTCAGGCAGTCCACATCTAGTGTATATGCTGTGGTCAGTCAGTCCATTCTTTATAATTAATGGCCTTCGGTTGAAACTCGAGCCATGACGACTTGATGTATTAATGATCTTTAGGAAGATCAATCTTGTGCAAGACTAGATCGGTCCAGTAGTGCCTTCTTCACCATTATCTTGATAGTATCAATCCATTGGATTGTTTGCTGGTCTTGCACTTTGCTTTGGTCCTTCTATACTTCAAAGTATGATGTCCTTTTCCAGTGATTGCTGTCTTCCATTCAATCCTTAGATAACTGTAAATGCTGTTGTCAGTCAGTCCACAACTAATTCAAACGCCGTGGACTGTCAGTCCTTTTAAATGTTGTGGTCATTCAGTCCACAGTGTAATTTTAATAGTGTGGTCAGTCTCTTGTAAACGGGGTATTGATTGTTACACAGCTGATTACAAGGTTATTCTATGAAACAGAATAGGGGATTCCTCACTTTAGAAGACAGAGGTTGGCCCACAGTCTACTATAAATGTGATCATGCAGTCCACACCTACTGTGAATGCTGTGGTCAGTCAGCCCATTTTTTATTATTAACGGCCTTCGGTTGAAACTCTAACAATGACGACTGAATGAATTAACGATCTTTAGGAAGATCAATTTTGTGAAAGACTTCATAGGTCCACTAGGGTCATCTCCACCCTTATCTTGATAGTGTCAATCCTTTGGATTGGCTGCTGGTCTTCCTCTTTGCTTTCTTCCTTCTATACTTCAAAGCATGAAGTTCCTTTTCCAGTGATTGCTGTCTTCCAGTCAATCCTTAGATTAGTGTAAATGCTGTTGTTAGTCAGTCCACAACTAATTCAAATGCTGTGGACTGTCAGTCCTTTTAAATGTTGTGGTCATTCAGTCCACAGTGTAATTTTAACAGTGTGTTCAATCTCTTGTAATTGCGGTATTGATTGTTACACCACTGATTACAAGGCTATTCTATGAAATAGGAAAGGGGATACCTCACTTTAGAAGACAGAGGTTGGCCCACAGTCTAGTCTACTGTAAATGTGGTCAAGCAGTCCACACCTAGTGTAAATGCTGTAGTCAGGCAGTCCACACATATTGTGAATGCTGTGGTCAGTCAGCCCATTTTTTATTATTAATGACCTTCGGTTGAAACTCGAGCTATGACGACTTGATGAATTAACGATCTTTAGGAAGATCAAATTTGTGAAAGACTACATAGGTCCACTAGGGTCTTCTCCACTGTTATCTTGATGTCCTTTTCCAGTGATTGCTGTCTTCCAGTCAATCCTTAGACTAGTGTAAATGCTGTTGTCAGTCAGTCCACGCCTAATTTAAATGCTGTGGACTGTCAGTCCTTGTAAATTTTGTGGTCAATTGGTCCACAGTGTAGTCTTAATTAGTGTTGAGCCACCCCCATAGTGTTCGAGTTCGGTTCGGTTCGTCGAACACCCGTGTGTTCGCCGAACTGTTCGTCGAACTGTTCGTCGAACACCTTCGAACACCGTTAAAACCAATGGCAGGCAAACAAAAACACATAGAAACACATAGAAAACACCTTCAAAGGTGTCCAAAAGCTGACAAACTGCTCAGAAGACATAACTAACACATGGAAAAGTGACAAGTACATATAGTCATGCGAAAATAAAAGAGGTGGAGGAGTAAAAGGAGGGGGAGACACAGATATAGGCATGTCATGCCCTTCTAAAATCCAAAAAGTGAGAAGCCGACACGGCCAGTCCGCTCCTGCCCGTGCCACCTCCGTGTCGCCGGGTTTGTGCCAGAGCCGCGGTGAACCCTGATGGCCAGCCCCCCTCTCCCAATACTGGTACCTGTCCGCTGGTGGGTCGAGCGAGCCCCCCTGTGGTGGAGGCAGCTCTAAGCTTTTTAATTTAAATTGTCTCTCTAATTTGAATGAATACACTTTAAATCCATTTAAAAGGATCTATTGGAGGGCAAGTCTCATGCCAGCAGCCGCGTAATTCCAGCTCCAGTAGCGTCCACTAAAGCTGCTGCAGTTAAAAAGCTTTTATAAGGATCGAGCTCGGCTGTCCACCGCAAGGCATCCTACTGCCAGTCCCAGCCCCTATGCCTTGGGGTGCCTCCTGATGCTCTTCACTAAGTATCCCATGGTCCCGAAGCATTTCCTTTGAAAAAATTAAGTGTCTAAACTACAGGTGGTGTAGCTTGCTTAACAGCCGGGATAATCCGCTGACTAGCAGACACTGCTACTAGGCACAAAGTATTTCCTGGGCTAGATGCAGTTAAAAATTTGTAATTAGATACTCTCGTTGGATGTTGAGAAAGCATTCCATAGAGTCTCCTGGCACGCCATATATGATTCTCTTAAAATGCTTGGGGTAGGGGTCTAGGGGACCCTTTTATAGCCAAAATCACGGCCCTGTATCACAATACGTCACCTAGGCTGAAGATAAATGGAACTGTAGCACCCTGAGGGCTCGGTTGCTACAGACGTATTGCACCTCACCCAGAGGTGTGATATCTCACTCTCAGGTAAGGATGGAGTGTGGATCAGGACCCGACACCTGCATGCATTACACCACATTGCCGTGGGGCAGGGCAACCAATATGCCCCTGAGATGGGCACTACAGTCCCTGTCCCTGGCTGGAGTGGGGGGAGGGAACACTGAGGAAGGGGAACCCTGTAGTGCAGGAGCAGGGAGGAAGCAGTTCCTGGGTGCATTGAGAAGGGAGTATAAAAGGTGGGCACCATCTTAGTTCAGTGCAGAGAAGTCTGAGCAGAAGTGGCAGGGAGCAGGGGCTCTGCATGAGCTCTGCTCCGGAGGCGGGCCTAGTAACAGAGGCCCAGGCCTGGAAGAGGGAGAAGGAAGGAAGAGGAGCGGAGAAGGCTCCAGGAACGAGGAATGAAGGGATCCCAGGGGTGCGGACGATCGAGTCGCCACCGCAGCCCGAATCCACCTGCGTGGAGGGGTCAGGCCAAAGGGGGAGACCGGTCCCCGAACTAGTGGAGGCAGGAAACGACCCTCAGCTAGAAACCGGAGGCTCTGACATTTTATGTGGCGCAGCCCCTCGCTACACCCGCTAGGAAGGCACCACATAGGGTCAGGGAAACTGGCGCCAAGTTTACCAAGAGGAGGCCCGAGGCAGCCGGACAGAAGTGTTGGTAAGAAAGGCCAGACAAAGGACACACAAAGGGGGTCCTGTGAAGTGCTCCAAAGTTATCTGGGAGTTGTCTGAGCCCCTCACCTGGTGAGCACAGTACGACGTGGGCAGCCGTTACCTGCAGACGTGGTCTGGATAATAAGAACTGTGAGTAAAGGCCCTGAACTGCATCACTGACTCCGTGTCGTTACTGCTGCTGCCCTGCACCATCACCCCCATCCTCCGCATACACTGCCCTGAGGCTATACTCCTCCCGTGGGGAGTTATGCTACGCTCTGCTGCACCCACAACACCAGCCTCAGCGGTCTGCCCTGTAGCGGCGGTTCACTCTGACCGCAATCCACGGGTGGCGTAGTCGGACATTTAAACATCAAAACCAGATAAATAGTTCCGCCACTGGTTTGACTGCCCTGAGCCACGGAACCGGGTCGCCGCCACGAAGACTACAACCACCAGCATCCACCAAAAAGGGTCCAGCTCCGGGTGTCCCAAGGCCCAGGGGGTGCGTCAGAACATTTTCATCACCTTTCACAATCACCAATGGGACAAGGCAGTGATGTCCTCTGTCCCCTCTCTTATACATCCTAGTGACGGAGCACCTGCTCTCATCAATTCGCCATAACCCCAATATTAGGTGGATTGAGGTGGGAGGCACCGAGTACAAGTGCTCTCTATTTGCTGATGATGTCCTAGTATATTTCACTCAATCACATATATCCATCCATGCTGTTATGGCTGAAATAGATCACTTTGTTACATGGTAAAATTTTAAAATCAATGCAGCGAAGTCTGAGGCCCTCGATGTCTCCCTCCCCAAATCCATATAGGATTCCATCCAGTCCAACTTTCCCTTTGCCTGGCCCTCACAGGGTATCAAATACTTAGGAATTCCTATTCATAGAGACCTCTCCCATCTATGTTATCTTAATTTTGGGCCCTTTATTGAACAACTCCATACAGACCACGGTTGGCAAGTTAGAACTGTAAGATTCACTACGTGAACCACTGGTGTTTTGTGGAAAAGCACATGTACACTGCGTTCCAAATTATTATGCAAAAAGTGTTTAGGAGTGATAAGGGAAGAATTTGTTTGTTTGTCAGTTAAACTCATTGATGGTGATGTGTGTCAGGGCTCTTTATATCACTGTAAGCAATTGCAGACACCTGTGCTAATTAGTTTGGCAGGTGTGTCCAATGAAAGGCAAGAATACTTAAGAAGGCTCACTCACATTATTAAGCAGCCTACATTTTCTGCCAAAATGGGAAAGAAAAAGGATGTGTCGGCTGCTGAGAAGCAACAAATTGTGGAGTGTTTAGGTCAAGGCATGACTACAATCAACATTGTGCGATGATCAGGATGAAGTGTCTTGGCAATCAAGAAGTATGTAGCTGATTCACAGTACACACGTGTGCGTGCTGATAAGGGCAAATTGAGGACTCTTTCCTACAGGCAATTACGTCAGGTTGAAAGAGCAGCGGCAAAAAAGCCTTGTCATAGCAGCAGACAAGTTTTTGAAGCTGCTTGTGCCTCCAACGTCCCCCGAACAACAAGATGCAGGGTCCTTCAGAGGTTTGCAGCTGTGCATACGCCATCCTGTCGACCTCCTCTATCCACTTCACACAAGCAGAAACGGCTTCAGTGGGCCAAACATTACATGAAGACTGATTTCAAAACTGTTTTGTTCACGGATGAGTGCCGTGCAGCGCTCGATGGTCCAGATGGATGGAGTGGAGGATGGCTGGTTGATGGACACCGCACGCAAACACGGCTACAGCGCCAACAAGGAGGAGGTGGAGTAATGTTTTGGGCTGGAATCATGGGGAGAGAGATTGTCGGCCCCTTTAGGATCCCTGAAGGCGCTAAAGATGAACTCCATAATGTATGTGGATTTTCTCAAACAGCACTTCCTGCCATGGTTCAACAAGAAGAACCGTGTATTTCACAGCAAGATCATTTTTCTGCATGATAATGCACCATCTCATGCTGCACATAAAACATCTGCATTGCTGGCTGATATGGGCATAAAAGGGGACAAACTTATGGTGTGACCCCCATGCTCCCCTGACCTCTACCCCATTCAGAACCTTTGGAGCATCATTAAAAGGAGTGTCTATGATGGCGGGAGGCAGTTCACATCTAAGCAACAGCTCTGGGAGGGTATTCTGTCCTCATGCCAAACAATTGAAGCAGAAACCATCCAAAACCTGACAAATTCAATGGACGAGAGAGTTCAGAAGCTCCTTTCGAACAAGGGGTCCTATGTGAAAATGTAACATCACCTAGAATAAAGTTTTGAGTTGAAAACTGTTTGATTTCAGTTTCTAACAACCTGCTAATGCTTATAATTTCAAAAATGACCATTTTTTTGGTCTTTATTAAAATGAAAAGGTTGATCGAAAAGTTTGGGGGATCTAAGAGTGTGGCAACCCAGTAGTCATGATTACTTCGAATTCTGACAATATGAGGGTCATGCTGCAGGTAGTGCAGCAAGAAGTCACTTATGTGCCTTGCGCATCTCGGAGCCCCAAAATTATTTTCCGGGCTAGATGCAGCTAAAAATTATTTTTAATTTTAAATCTGGTGAAGCTTTAGTATAGATGGCCTAATAGGATCAGTGCTGCACACTGCTACAAAGCCCAAATTATTTTCCAGTCAAGATACAGATAAACATGATTAGTAATTTGAAAGCTTAAAACGTTTGGTAGAGTGATTTTAACCAATCATCAAGCTTTTACTCTCCCCAGGATGACACAGGGGTAGAAAAGTCGTTTCGGATCCATGATTTGTTCATCTTTATGAACGTGAGTCTGTCTACATTATCAGTGGAGAGCCGCGTGCGCTTATCTGTCAGCACACCACCAGCAGCGCTGAACACACGTTCAGACAGAACGCTGGCTGCGGGGCATGACAAGATCTCCAAGGCGTAAGTGGCTAGCTCCGGCCATTTATCCAGATTGGAAGCCCAAAAAGAGCAAGAGTCCAGTGACAAAGTCGTGGCTTCAATGTTTACTTGGAGATACTCCTGTACCATCGTCTCTAGGCGTTGACTATGTGTCAGACTTCTTGTCTCCTGTGGCCTTGCAAAGGATGGGCTAAAAAAGTGGTGAAATGATTCCGCAAAATTGATGTTACCAGTAGATACTGTGGTTCTGTTACGGTTTGAGTGCTGAACACTTGACGGTCCCACGGTTGGCAAGTTGGAACTGTGAGATTCACTACGTGCACCACTGGTATTTTGTGGAAAAGCACATGTAAGATTCTGCAACAGTCTCTGCTGATACTCCTGCATGCGTGCATCCCTTTCTATGGCAGAAATAATTTCTGCAAATTTACTTTTGTACCGGGGATCTAACAGTGTGGCAACCCAGTAGTCAGGATTATTTCTAATTCTCACAATTCGAGGGTCATGTTGCAGGTAGTGCAGCAAGAAGGCAATCATGTGTGTTGCGCATCCAGGAGCACCAAGTCCCTGTTGTGTTGGTGGCGAGGTAACAATCATGCTTCCTTCCTCTGTCCTCTCCCCCCAACCTCGCACAACAGAAATGTGATCAAGGTCTCCCTCATCTGATGAGTCTTCCATCAGTTCGTCCTCCACTTCTTCCTGGGCTCCTGCACCTTCCTCACTAGTTTGGCTGCTACCATTTGCCCTGGTAAAACCATCTCCCCCACCCTCACATGCCTGCCGCCTTGGTGCTGCCGACCGTCTGGACCTTGCAGATGTTAGCCCTTCCGCATACAACTCCTCCTCCTCTACTTCCTCCACCTCCTCTTGTGCCACCACCTGACTCCGAATTCTGTTTAACATGTGCTTCAGCATGTAAATCACCGGAATAGTCATGCTGATAATGGCATCGTCAGCACTAAACATCTTCGTCGCCATTTCAAAACTGTGCAGAAGGGTGCATAGGTCCCTGATCTGAGACCACTCCTCCAGCGTGATTTGCCCCACCTCTGAATCTCATTGGCCCAGGCTATACGTCAGAACGTATTGCACCAGGGCTTGTCGGTGCTGCCACAGTCGCTGCAACATGTGCAGAGTTGAATTCCACCGGGTAGGCACATCGCATTTTAGCCGGTGAAGTGGCAGGCCCAACGAATTCTGTAGAGATGTAAGTCGCTGAGCTGCGGGATGCGAACGGCGGAAGTGAGCACACAGCGACCGTGCCCTCTGCAGAAGGCCATCTAGTCTGGGATAGCGGGCTAAAAATTGCTGGACAACCAGGTTCAACACGTGAGCCATACAAGGCACGTGTGTGACATTGCCCCGGCGAAGGGCCGCACCCACGTTTGCAGCATTGTCGCACACGGCCTTCCCTGGTTTCAGGTCCAGTGGAGACAACCATTCATGAAATTGGTTCTCCAGAGCTGACCACAACTCCTCAGCTGTGTGACTCACATTTCCCAGATATTTCAATGTAAAAACCGCCTAATGACGTTGAGCCCTACTGCCAGCATAGTAAGGAGGTGTGCAGGATCCCTTCTGCGCAGTTAGAAAGCTTGTGGCATGACCAGACAGGCTTTGGGTGCAGGTGGAAGACCGAGAGGAGGTTGAGGAGGCAGAAGCAGTGGAGGAACTTTGACATAAAGAGGATTGACGCACAACTCGTGGGGACGGCAAGACTTGGACAGCAGCCCCTTGTCCTGCTGTCACCATAGTTACCCAGTGCCCAGTCAGCGACATGTAACGCCCCTGTCCATGCCTACTCGTCCAAGTGTCTGTGGTGAAATGCACCCTGTCACACACAGAGTTTCTCAAAGAAGCGGTGATGTTGTGTGCGACATGCTGGTGGAGCGCAGGCACACCTTTCTTTGAGAAGTAGTGCCGACTGGGCATCTGGTACTGGGGCACTGCGACGGACATAAGGTCTCGAAAATCCTCTGTGTCCACCAGGCGGAAAGGCAGCATTTCTGTAGCCAAGAGCTTGCAGATGGTGAAATTCAACCTCTTAGCTTTCTCATGGCTAGGAGGAAATGGTCTTTTACTTGTCCACATCTGAGGGACCGAGGGCTGGCTATTGTGCTTAGACGGGGTTGATAAGGGTGTCCCCGGCAAACTGCCGGTCTGTGAGGAAGATGCAGGCGGACATGTTAGGTTGCCTTGATCCAAAGGTGGTGCTATCGATGTCGGACAGCGCTCAACATGAGCTGGTGTTACCACCTCCAAAGAAAATGATGACCTGCCAATCACGCTGGCTGTTGCGGGTAAAGAGGTGGCAGGTCTGCGCCCCAAAACAGGTGTGACTGCTGTCCCCCCAGTCACAGAGGATGAAGAGGCCGCGGATGCACAAGATATGGCAGACGGTGGTTGGCCCGGCCGGCTAGGCCGCATTGTAGCACACTGAGCTTCCCACTGCAACTTATGCTTCATGTCCATGTGCCAGTTCATGCATGAAGTACTCAAACTATGTATTTTTTGGCCTCTACTTAGCTTTTGCTGACAAATGTTACAGATAACATGAGTTGGGTCATCTTTATCGATCTGAAAAAATGCCCAGGCTATGCAAGGCTTAGCACCCATGCGACCTGAAGAGCCACCACGACTTGTGGTGAGAGGCAGAGTTGTGTTTGAGGATGCAGTTGTTGACGTGCTTCCAGTACTACGTCTCTGTCCAGGAAGGCGCAACCTGACCTCGTCGTCACTAGCATCTTCCTCCACCTCCTCTGCTGACCTCATCTCTTGGCTGACTGTGGGCTGACAGTAAGTGGGATCTCCAACCTCATCATCATCACCCTGTGCGTTATCACACCCGTCGTCCTCAGAGCCAACCTGTTCCTGCCCTGACAAAAAACTAAAGTTGTCGCTCCAATCAGGTATTTGAGTCTTATCATCGTCTTCCTCATTGTCTCCACCAACAGGAGTTACAGTTTGGGAATGAGGGTCTACATTATGGTCAGAACCTTCTGCGTCTGGTCCTGGATCCGACTCATAAAGATTCTGGGCATCAGTGCAGATCATTTCCTCGTCTGGATTCACAGAAGCGCTGGAGTCGACCTCTGATTCCCAGGCTATAGTATGAGTAAACAGCTCTGCAGACTCAACCATCTGTTCTACCTCATACTCAGACGGGCAGCTGGAGATTTGGGAGCTGTGAGGAAGCAAGTGCGATTGGGGTGACACCTTTGAGGACTGGAGTATTTGTGATGTTGAAGTTGATGTGGAGGAGAGCCCACTTAAAGGAGCACTTGATATCCGTTGAAGCACCTGCTGTTTTTGTGCCTCATCTGGAATTTGTAGCGATTGGCGTGGCCGTAAGAAAGGGATCTTATCAAATTGTCCGCTAAAAGAAGTAGACATTTTAGTTTGGCTGGAAGATGGTCTTTCTTCTGCAGATGTTACTGTTGCTTTAACACCTACCCCACGGACACAACCTTTTTTCCCCTTCCCAACACGCCTATTCCCCTTTCCACCAGCAGCAGGCCTTTTTCCACTCATTTTGGTGGTTAACTAATTCACAACTCTGGAGTTGTTTGCACAAAAAAACAATGGATGGTAACCGAGCAGAGCTGAGTGGCCAAACTGTGGTATTAGGCCAAAACTATTGGCTGGGTTAGATGCAGAAAAAAATTATATTTAATTTGCAACCTGATGGAGGTCAGTATAGATGGACTAATACAACAAGTCCCACACACAGCTGGAAGCCCAATATTTTTTCAGAGGTAGATGCAGAAAAAAATCTATTCAGTTTGCAACCTGATGGAGGTCAGTATAGATGGACTAATACAACAAGTCCCACACACAGCTAGAAGCCCAATATTTTTTCAGAGGTAGATGCAGAAAAAAATATATTCAGTTTGCAACCTGATGGAGGTCAGTATAGATGGACTAATACAACAAGTCCCACACACTGCTAGAAGGCCAAATATTTTTTCAGAGCTAGATGCAGAAAAAAATTATATTCAGTTTGCAACCTGATGGAGGTCAGTATAGATGGACTAACAGAGAAAGTCCCACACACTACTAGAAGGCCAAATATTTTTTCAGAGCTAGATGCATACAAAAAATTATTTTGAATTTGCAACCTGATGGAGGTCAGTATAGGTGGACTAATAGAGAAAGTCCCACACACTGCTAGAAGGCCAAATATTTTTTCAGAGCTAGATGCAGAAAAAAATTATATTCAGTTTGCAACCTGATGGAGGTCTGTATAGATGGATTAATAGAACAAGACCCACACATAGCTAGAAGCCCAATATTTTTTCAGAGGTAGATGCAGAAAAAAATCTATTCAGTTTGCAACCTGATGGAGGTCAGTATAGATGGACTAATACAACAAGTCCCACACACAGCTAGAAGCCCAATATTTTTTCAGAGGTAGATGCAGAAAAAAATATATTCAGTTTGCAACCTGATGGAGGTCAGTATAGATGGACTAATACAACAAGTCCCACACACTGCTAGAAGGCCAAGTATTTTTTCAGAGCTAGATGCAGAAAAAAATTATATTCAGTTTGCAACCTGATGGAGGTCAGTATAGATGGACTAATAGAATGATGCTATGCCCAAAAGATTTTACTTCACTAGGTGCAGTAAAAAAATTGGTATTCTATACACAGGTGGTATATCTTGCAACACAGATAGGCTACTCCACTGACTAACACACTCTGCAATAGGCCAAAAAGGATTAGCTTTGCTAGATTCAGCCAAATGCTGTGAAAAAAACTTGCACAGCACTGGCACAGACCTGCCTGGCAAAAACTGACAGGAACTGATATAACCTAGTCCTGAAAAGGACTCCAATTACAATTAGTCTTTACTCCCACAATCTATCTATTTAAGAGCACAGACCTCCCTGATAAAAGTCGTAGGAAATGCTGTAACCTAGTCCTTAAAAGGACTGCAATCACAACTATTCCCTACTCCCAAGCTATCTGTATATTTGTGCGAAAATTGGCTTGAAATTAACAAGGTATAGCGCACACAGCAACAGCGGTGCCGTCTAACACGCAGCTGCAGCAGTGAGAAAATGGTGGCGACGGGGAAAATGGCTTGGTCTTATAGGGCAAGGACATGTGACATACACTGCCAATGACACATGCCCTTGCTTGTGTGAAAAAAAGCACTTCGCTCCGTGTGTGCGCTGCTGATAGGCTGACAGATTGCACCTCCCCACTGCAAATGCGGGAAAGAGAAAAAAAAATGGAGATCTTCATTGTTCCTGCAGAGATCCATCCCCTGCCCCTCCCCCCGCCCTGCTGTACACTCAAACTGCGTATTAACATTAATTTTCATCATTACTGAGAAAAAATCCAGTTATGATTTTGGTGCACGAACAGTTATCGAACATAACATCGAACAGCCGAATTTTTCTCAAATTGTTCGTGTTCGCCGAATGACTCGAACACCGCCCAAAACAGCTCGAATTTGAGATTGGCGAACAGTTCGAGTAGAACAACGCTCATCTCTA
The DNA here is from genome assembly GCF_046119375.1 of Phyllobates terribilis. Taxonomy (NCBI): domain Eukaryota; kingdom Metazoa; phylum Chordata; class Amphibia; order Anura; family Dendrobatidae; genus Phyllobates; species Phyllobates terribilis. Next base: position 216,946 of record NW_027363163.1, on the reverse strand, counting down.
GTCTTAATACTGTGGTCAGTCTCTTGTAATCGCGGTATTGATTGTTACACCGCTGATTACAAGGCTATTCTATGAAACAGAATAAGGGATTCCTCACTTTAGAATACAGAAGATAAGGAAAAGAAATGTTCCTTATGTCTCTACCTAAGATATAGTTGTGTTATACTAGGAATTGTGTATAGAAAATAAAGATATGTAAACCACTAACAGTATATTCTCATGTATCAGAAAGGTGTTGTCACACCTTCGCAGGTCTAGAACTTATGCCTAGACTGACTATTATCAGTAATTAATATGAATATTAATTACCTGTTATGTGACTTTCCACATTCTTTTCTTGGAGTTCACAAGGAAACATTTCAAATCCCACCATGTCAAAGGGCGTCAGTCACCTGTAAATATTCAAAAGAGTGATAATATGTTCCTGCTACATGCTATACACACCAAAGAGTATGATGGAAAAAGTAATCTGTAAAAAGTCGTAGTTGTGACAATGTGTTTACAATAAAAATGAAACAAAAAAAAAACAATAGAGGAATATTTTTTTACTCTTGTTACAATACAGTAGTAGGTATTTATGTGAAATCTAATTTATTCAAATATAAGTCTTATTGTTTTTTTATGTGTAGTTTTTGTAGTATTATGTGACATTTTTAATATTTTTATTATAGTTTACAACCTACCCCCAATTTACCCTTTTAAAAATGAGGAGTGAGAGAGAGAAAAAAAGAAAAAGTGAAAAAATAAGTAAATAAAAAGTAAAAAGGTGCTATATTAACCTTTCTTTTCCTATTTATTCCCTTTACTATTCTTGCATAGTCAATTTATTTCTGCAATGATTATATATAATTGTTTTTTCAACCCCCGTTTTTCTTCAGGTTTCAAATTATCCTCATTTAATTAACTCTGCTGAAAGGGAATTATGTCAGATCATAATAAAGGGTAAGATTCCATTGATCAGGGGCATACATATTAATCACTGAGCCCCATAGCAGAAGTTTTAATAGTCCCCTCACTCCACAAAAAAAAATTGGTAGTATCACAGAAAAGCATATCTTACAACTTTGCAGCCCTTCCAAATGTATTTTCTTCTCATTGAAGCCCTTAGATTCCACCATAAAGTATGAAACCAGCAAAAATGCCCTCCCCCAAATACAGAGTTATACCCCCACAGTGAATTCCTCCACAGTACCCTCCTCATGCACAGAATAATAACCCTGCTGTCCCTCCCTTCCCTGACAAAGCATGGTGACCCCCAAGACAGTATGATGCCCCAACTGTGATCCTAACACAGCCCTCCATACAATATGATGGCCCACACATAGCCCTCTATACAGAATAATGATCCCACACCCCTCCACACAGTAAGATGGCCCCAACACAATACTCCACATAGTAGGATGGCCCCAACACAGCCCTAGGCACAATATGATGGCCCCCACACAGCCCTCCATACAGTATAATGGCCCTCCACACAGTATGATGGCCCCAAAATGCACGACCATCCACACAGTATGATGGCCCCCACACAGTCCTCTAAACAGCATAATGACCCCCACACAACCCTGCACACAGTATGATGGACCATACTATCCCTCCAAAAGTATAATATTCCCAACAACGCCCTCCAAACAGTATAATGGCCCTCGCATAGCCTTGCAAACAAAATAATTGCCCATCACATAGTTCTCCAAACAGTATCTTAGCCCCCACACAACCCTCAAAACAGTATGATGAACCCCACACAAAGGTCCACACTGTATAATTGCTTGTATACAGTATAATAGTGCCCACTATCACTTCAAACATTATATTGGCCCCTACACAGCCATACAAACATTATAATGGTCCCCCACATAGCCCTGCAAACAGTATTATGGCCCTCACATAGCTCCCACACAGTATAATGGGCCCCACATAGTCCTCCATACAGAATAATGGGCCCCCCATAGTCGTGGGACAACCAGTATACAGAATAATGGGCCCCAAATAGTCCTCCATACAGACTAATGGGCCTCATAGTCCTCCATACAGAATAGTGGCCCAATATAGCGGTGGCGGTTCTGGTGTTACAGGCCAAATATAACCACCCTGCGGGCCAGATATGACCCATGGGCCAGAGTTTGACACGTGTAATCTATAATATGGAGATTTTACAGAACATGGAGACCTGGAACTAAAATCTATTGTGATCGATAGGATTGAATTACCTCTTCTGTGTCACCTTGTCCTCTTTCCCTCCTCCTGTCGGTGTGTGCTCCCTGTGATGGCAATGATCTGAACTGTGACTCTACAGCACCACGTTCTAACATAATATGATGTCACGCCTCTATGACATCACAAAAGAAGATGAGCAAAGGAATCTGGGGACAATGTGGTATGTTGCTGGCATCCAGCCTGCTTTTACCTTACCAGCAATTTACTAATCTCCAGTAACTCTCGAAAGTTTAATTTTCAATAAAGTGAAACTTATTTAATTTTAAAGTAAATTTGTATAAAATAAAAAGAATTATCAATTTTTTTAAAAAAATGAATAAAAGAACAAAATCATCCCAAGGTCTGGCAGTATTTTTACATAAATTTGGTTAGATTTTACCTTTAATGTTTCTGACACTGGTAAAATATGTGATTGGCTGTGATGAGGCCTCGTGTCACCATAATAATACCAGAAAGAGCAGGACATGTTGGAGCAGCTATGGGAACACAGGAGCTGTCAATGCTATCATGCACTGTGTGGGTTGCTGAAACACAGAATAAAGCCTTGTGGTCGCCATGTATCAAATGAGTCTGCGACAAAAAAGTAGTGGTTTTTCAAAATCAACCAAAAAGTCTACTCGCTCCGGACGCTTTATTGGTGGCACCATCATATTTATAATGGCAGTACTGATTTTTGAACTTCCTGGTCATTGTGACCCTCACTGAATCTTAAGATCACAGCTCTGCAATGTCCGAACAGACAGGAGGTCAAGCTTGTACACTGCAGCTCCATTCATTCTCTAAGGGACTGCTGGAGTTGAATTAATTCAGCGGTATCTCAGGCAGTCCCGTAGACAATGAATGGAGCAGAGGTTTACATGCTGGACCTCCGATTTGCGTTATTGATCGATGAGGGTCCTAGTGGTTGGATCCCCAGCAATCAGGAAGTTATCACCTTTTCTATGGTATAAAATGAATTATGATATTTGGGTGCAATCTGACCCAAGGCCATTTTGGGGGATATGAGTCGCTAATTACATTAGTTTAACTTGCTGGCCTAGAATTAGTATGTATTCTAATTAATAAATTACTGATAGTAATTACCTGTGCCCTGTCACCTCTTCCACATCTTTATGCTTTACCACAATGACATCAACTGCACAAGTGATTGGAATGTAGAGAGCTGAATGTTCTAAGTAATTGTGACATCACCTCTCTATGACATCATCAGTGAGTACAAGCCAAGGATGCAGGAAAGGACATTGGATGATCACATTAAGTGTCATAAAGATGGAGAATGCTCAAGACATTATAAGGACAGATATTTAGGGGTTAGTAAAACCCACCTAACCACCCACCTTCCCTTAAAATAACAATACTTCACTACATACAGCTTCTTAATTGGAAAGGTGTCTGATCAGAGCTTTATTGAATGATGTATTCAACATGTAAAATATGAGAATTAATTTAAAAAAAAGTATAAAATACAGTACCCTGTAGTGATTACGAAAAAATTGCAGAGGGCACGCAGATGATATACATTTCCATTTACATACAGTCTTAATAGTCATAAACATCAACATAGTGGAAATATGTATATCTGCTAACTAGATTGGATCGACCAATCGGAACAGAATTAGAACCTATATAAAAATATCCGACAAATAGGTCTTTGATGTAAATAAAAGAGACCTTTATTATAACAAGTAGGGTACATGGTGATACAAACAGGGGTGGATTAAGAGTAGCCAGGGCCTCGGGCAGTTTAGAAGGTGTGGCCCCCCCCACAGGTACCCGATGTATCACGTGACATGTCACATGATCCCCTGTGATAGATCATGTGATAGGTCATGTGACTAACACAGATGCTTTTGTGACATCTGTAGACGGAAAATTATGGATTTTTTTTTTCCATTATGTACACAGCCCTATACATAACATAGCGCTATATATAGTAGAGCAGCGGTGGGAGAGTAATTTCCTTCAGGGGCCACATGAGAGACCATGACTGTTGTGGAAGGTGAATCAATAGGCTGAAATTAATTCTGCTCAATATTAATAATATTAACAAAATAATAAAAAAATATATTAATTGTATGATTCAGGCTAAGTGCCCACGATACAGAAATGCTCCGGATTTATCCTGAGCGTTTCTGCATCTCCCTGGCAGAAAAAACGCATGCGGATTGTACATGCGGATTGTACATGCGGAATGTACATGCGGATTGTACATGCGGATTGTACATGCGGATTGTACATGCGGATTGTACTTGCGGATTGTACATGCGGATTGTACATGCGGATTGTACTTGCGGATTGTACATGCGGATTGTACTTGCGGATTGTACATACGGATTGTACATGCGGATTGTACATGCGGATTGTACATGCGGATTGTACATGCGGATTGTACTTGCGGATTGTACATGCGGATTGTACATGCGGATTGTACTTGCGGATTGTACTTGCGGATTGTACATACGGATTGTACATGCGGATTGTACATGCGGATTGTACATGCGGATTGTACATGCGGATTGTACATGCGGATTGTACATGCGGATTGTACATGCGGATTGTACTTGCGGATTGTACATGCGGATTGTACATACGGATTGTACATGCGGATTGTACATGCGGATTGTACATGCAGATTGAACATGCGGATTGTACTTGCGGATTGTACATGCGGATTGTACATGCGGATTGTACATGCGGATTGTACATGCGGATTGTACATGCGGGTTGTACATGCGGATTGTACATGCGGATTGTACATGCGTTTTCCTGCCAGGGACATGCAGGTGTGAAGCGTTCTTCACATGCATTTCCGCATGCGGGTTGACAAGCGCTTTCCAAGCGATTTTAGCATCACTAGGAAAGTTCTTATCAACTTGGTCACACTATATAAATCCATGCAAACAGCATGGATTTATATACTGTGATGAAAAGAATGTTTAAAATAAAAAATAAATCTATACTTACCTTCTGATGGCCCCTGGAGTCTTGCTTCTCTCCATTCTCCCTTGTCGGGAGATCGCGGTACACTGAAGGACCTGCCGACGTCAGCGTTGCGTGACCGTCATCTGACTATGACGTCAGCCCAGGTCCTTCAGTCCATCGTGATCTGCTGGCATAAGAGGAAGAGCGCACCGGGGGGCCGCCAGAAGGTAAATATAACATTTATTTTTAATTGTATTCTTTTTTTCACAGTTTCTATGGTACCCGGGTCCGGAGGAGAGTCTCCTGTCTTCTAGACCTGGGTACCATCTGCACATTGAAACGCGTGGATTCCGCATCTACATATGCAGTGATGCGTAATCCATGCGTTCCAATGCAAGTCAATGGCGGCGAAAAAGCAGCACTTCTGCAAAATAATTGGTAGTGCTGCGTTTTTTTTCGCAATGATAATCCGCAGCGGAAATTTCCACAGCATGTGCACAGCACATGCGGATTATCATTGGGGAACATGGCAGACCTTCTACCAAGCATTTTTTTAAGCGTTTCTGCAGCGTTTTTGCCGCTGCGGAAAAGCTTAACCGCATCATGGGCACAAAGTCTTAATATTGAGCAGAATTAAGTATGCTGACATCCCCCTATATACAGTTTGAGCCCCCACATAACTCCCTATATATAGTATGAGTCCGCACATAGCTCTCTAGATACAGTATGAGCCGGTACATAGCTCCCTAGATAAAGTATGAGCCCTCACATAGCTCCCTAGATACAGTATGAGCCCTCACATAGCTCCCTAGATACAGTATGAGCCCCCACATAGCTCCCTAGATATAGTATGAGCCCCCACATAGCTCACTAGATACAGTATGAGCCCGAACATAGCTCCCTAGATACAGTATGAGCCCGTACATAGCTCCCTAGATATAGTATGAGCGCCCACATAGCTCCCTAGATAAAGTATGAGCCCCCACATAGCTCCCTAGATACAGTATGAGCCCCCGCATAGCTCCCTAGATACAGTATGAGATCCCGCATAGCCCCTATATACAATATGAGCCCGCACATAGCCTCCTATATATAGTATGAGCCCCCACATAGCTACCTATATACAGTATGAGCCTGTATGTAGCTCCCTATATACAGTATGAGCCCCACATAGCTCCCTATATACAGTATGAGCACCCACATAGCTCCCTACATACAATATGAGCCCGTACATAGTTCCCTTCTCTGATCGATTGCTACCTGGGAGACATCTCTGACCACCGCATGAGGTGGCCCGAAGGCACCCCCCTGACGGCTGTACCCAGGTCACATGCCCCCCCTGATTCCCCTAGGTATGGCCCTGTATATTTTATATGACAATACATGACTGGTATCTATAGTATAATCAGGGATGTGTCCTTCTGCCAGAAGCCTCTATAGATTGTGCAAGCGCAATACCTGCGCAGTCTGGCCACAGACAGAAAGACACATCCACATCCCAGACAGGGATGAGGAGTGTGGTGCCGGAGATCGCGGTATGCATAAGCACTGAGCGCATACTGCGATCTCCGGTACCATAAACACATACATGTTCGGTCCTGTCATCTCTGGAAAGGCCAGGGGAGGAGTGTGGCGCAGGTTCCGATTTCCGGCGCTATTTTAGTGAAGACAAATATGAACAGTGTCTTCGACAAAATGGACAGCATGGTATGCGCATGCGTTTACTTTGGCGCCATTTTGTTGAATACACTCTGCACATTTGTATTCATTCAAATGAAACTAGATATCTGTCACGGGTGTATCGCCACGAAGATCGTCACGATTACACAGCCTGACTTCTCGCAGCTGACTTTTTGGTGCTTTGTGTTTTCGGCAGTGAGGGAGTTAATTCTCTCTCTCTCTGTGCTAGACGAGGTCCAGCCTCGCCCAGCTGCAATCAATGTTGCTGTAGTGAGACTCCTTCAAATGCCTGCTGGTCTGTTTGGGAAGTGTCGGTGAAAGCATTTCATACAGACTAACAGAGCGGATCGTGGTATTTGGAGTTTCTGAGATAAGTGTATTTGGAGTGTTTTTTCCCTTCCTCGCTTTATCATTTATCTCCTTTCCCGTTGGTGTTCCCTCTGTTGTAGTTGTGTAGTTTTTGTATGCAAGGTGGTTTTGGTTTTTCCCTTGTACTGTCTCGTTCGTCTAAGTACTGTGTGTGGGCATATTATTACTTGTCCTCTTTTGTTGTGATCGGGGTCCTTCTCAGGACTAGATTACTTAGGTGCAGGGATCCTCAGGAGGTAGGGGTTACGCTGGCGGCCTGGACCTCTGTACCTTTAACAGTACCTCCAGGTTGAGGGATTAGTCAGGGCCCCAGCTTAGGGTCAGCTTAGGCCCCCTACCTCCAGTATACAGAGACAGCGTGACATTTTCACCGACCCACTTAGTTTTTCTCCAGCTACCATGGATCCAGTAGCCGGTCTAGCTCGGCAGTTGCAGAGTTTGTCCATGGAGCTGGCGGACGTTAGGTCCAAGGTTTTGCATCCTCAGGAGCAAGCCGGACCAGAACCTAAAGTAGCTCTCCCTGACAGGTTCACTGGGGGGCGGGACAAGTTTTTTGTTTTCCGGGAGGCATGCAAATTGTACTTTCGGCTGCGGCCTCGGTCATCGGGGAGTGAAGAACAAAGGGTGGGAATTGTCATCTCGCTCCTACAAGGGGACCCACAATCTTGGGCGTTCTCTCTTCCCCCGGGCTCCCCGGCTCTCCAGTCAGTGGATAGGTTTTTCGCTGCTCTGGGACTCGTATATGATGACCCAGATCGGATCTCCCTTGCTGAGTCTAAGTTACGTAGGATCCAGCAGGGAGATCGTCCGGCGGAGGAATTCTGTTCGGAGTTCCGTAGGTGGGCCACGGACACCCAGTGGAATGACCCGGCTCTTAGGAGCCAGTTTTGTCAAGGTTTATCCGACAAATTACAGGATGTGTTGGCACAGTATGACTCTCCCGCGTCACTGGAAGCCGCTATGGCCCTGGCTATTCGCGTTGACAGACGGCTTCGGGAGAGGTGCGGGATAACTCGACCCCCTGTGATGACTCCACCTCCTACAAGGTCCCCTCATATGGTGGTTCCCCTGGTCAGTCCAGAGGAGCCTATGCAATTAGGAGGGACATCATTTCGGGGGAGGGGACCGGTGGTGCGCCATAAGACAGGAAGGTGTTTCTTCTGCGGGAGAAAGGGACATTTTATTGGGGGGTGTCCATCCCGTCCCTTGCAGAGTGAAGAGTCGTCGGAAAACTGTTGATCCCAGGTTGTGTGGTGGACGGCAATCTGGGAGTAGGTATTTCGTCCCTAGGTTCGTCTCAGTTTCTCGTACCGGCGGAGGTGGTGGTGGGTAGTGTTGAGCCACCCCCGTAGTGTTCGAGTTCGGTTCGGTTCGTCGAACACCCGTGTGTTCGCCGAACTGTTCGTCGAATTGTTCGTCGAACACCTTCGAACACCGTTAAAACCAATGGCAGGCAAACAAAAACACATAGAAACACATAGAAAACACCTTCAAAGGTGTCCAAAAGCTGACAAACTGCTCAGAAGACACAACTAACACATGGAAAAGTGACAAGTACATATAGTCATGCGAAAAGAAAAGAGGTGGAGGAGTAAAAGGAGGGGGAGACACAGATATAGGCATGTCATGCCCTTCTAAAATCCAAAAAGTGAGAAGCCGAGACGGCCAGTCCGCTCCTGCCCGTGCCACCTCCGTGTCGCCGGGTTTGTGCCAGAGCCGCGGTGAACCCTGACGGCCAGCCCCCCTCTCCCAATACTGGTGCCTGTCCGCTGGTGGGTCGAGAGAGCCCCCCTGTGGTGGAGGCAGCTCTAAGCTATTTAATTTAAATTGTCCCTCTAATTTGAATGAATACACTTTAAATCCATTTACAAGGATCTATTGGAGGGCAAGTCTCATGCCAGCAGCCGCGTAATTCCAGCTCCAGTAGCGTCCACTAAAGCTGCTGCAGTTAAAAAGCTTTTATAAGGATCGAGCTCGGCTGTCCACCGCAAGGCATCCTAGTGCCAGTCCCAGCCCCTATGCCTTGGGGTGCCTCCTGATGCTCTTCACTAAGTATCCCGTGGTCCCGAAGCATTTCCTTTGAAAAAATTAAGTGTCCAAACTACAGGTGGTGTAGCTTGCTTAACAGCCGGGATAATCCGCTGACTAGCAGACACTGCTACTAGGCACAAAGTATTTCCTGGGCTAGATGCAGTTAAAAATTTGTAAGTAGATACTCTCGTTGGATGCTGAGAAAGCATTCCATAGAGTCTCCTGGCACGCCATATATGATTCTCTTAAAAAGCTTGGGGTAGGGGTCTAGGGGACCCTTTTATAGCCAAAATCACGGCCCTGTATCACAATACGTCACCTAGGCTGAAGATAAATGGAACTGTAGCACCGAGGGCTCGGTTGCTACAGACGTATTGCACCTCACCCAGAGGTGTGATATCTCACTCTCAGATAAGAATGGAGTGTGGATCAGGACCCGACACCTGCATGCATTACACCACATTGCCGTGGGGCAGGGCGACCAATATGCCCCTGAGATGGGCACGACAGTCCCTGTCCCTGGCTGGAGTGGGGGGAGGGAACACTGAGGAAGGGGAACCCTGCAGTGCAGGAGCAGGGACGAAGCAGTTCCTGGGTGCATTGAGAAGGGAGTATAAAAGGTGGGCACCATCTTAGTTCAGTGCAGAGAAGTCTGAGCAGAAGTGGCAGGGAGCAGGGGCTCTGCATGAGCTCTGCTCCGGAGGCGGGCCTAGTAACAGAGGCCCAGGCCTGCAAGAGGGAGAAGGAAGGAAGAGGAGCGGAGAAGGCTCCAGGAACGAGGAATGAAGGGATCCCAGGGGTGCGGACGGGCGAGTCGCCACCGCATGCCCGAATCCACCTGCGTGGAGGGGTCAGGCCAAAGGGGGAGACCGGTCCCCGAACTAGTGGAGGCAGGAAACGACCCTCAGCTAGAAACCGGAGGCTCTGACATTTTATGTGGCGCAGCCCCTTGCTCCACCCGCTAGGAAGGCACCACATAGGGTCAGGGAAACTGGCGCCAAGTTTACCAAGAGGAGGCCCAAGGCAGCCGGACAGAAGTGTTGGTAAGAAAGGCCAGACAAAGGACACACAAAGGGGGTCCTGTGAAGCGCTCCAAAGTTATCTGGGAGTTGTCTGAGCCCCTCACCTGGTGAGCACAGTACGACGTGGGCAGCCGTTACCTGCAGACGTGGTCTGGATAATAAGAACTGTGAGTAAAGGCCCTGAACTGCATCACTGACTCCGTGTCGTTACTGCTGCTGCCCTGCACCATCACCCCCATCCTCCGCATACACTGCCCTGAGGCTATACTCCTCCCGTGGGGAGTTATGCTACGCTCTGCTGCACCCACAACACCAGGGGGTGCGTCAGAACATTTTCATCACCTTTCACAATCACCAATGGGACAAGGCAGTGATGTCCTCTGTCCCCTCTCTTATACATCCTAGTGACGGAGCACCTGCTCTCATCAATTCGCCATAACCCCAATATTAGGTGGATTGAGGTGGGAGGCACCGAGTACAAGTGCTCTCTATTTGCTGATGATGTCCTAGTATATATCACTCAATCACATATATCCATCCCTGCTGTTATGGCTGAAATAGATCACTTTGTTACATGGTAAAATTTTAAAATCAATGCAGCGAAGTCTGAGGCCCTCGATGTCTCCCTCCCTAAATCCATATAGGATTCCATCCAGTCCAACTTTCCCTTTGCCTGGCCCTTACAGGGTATCAAATACTTAGGAATTCCTATTCATAGAGACCTCTCCCATCTATGTTATCTTAATTTTGGGCCCTTTATTGAACAATTCCATACGTGAACCACTGGTGTTTTGTGGAAAAGCACATGTACACCGCGTTCCAAATTATTATGCAAAAAGTGTTTAGGAGTGATAAGGGAAGAATTTGTTTGTTTGTCAGTTAAACTCATTGATGGTGATGTGTGTCAGGGCTCTTTATATCACTGTAAGCAATTGCAGACACCTGTGCTAATTAGTTTGGCAGGTGTGTCCAATGAAAGGCAAGACTACTTAAGAAGGCTCTCTCACATTATTAAGCAGCCTACATTTTCTGCCAAAATGGGAAAGAAAAAGGATGTGTCGGCTGCTGAGAAGCAACAAATTGTGGAGTGTTTAGGTCAAGGCATGACTACAATCAACATTGTGCGATGATCAGGATGAAGTGTCTTGGCAATCAAGAAGTATGTAGCTGATTCACAGTACACACGTGTGCGTGCTGATAAGGGCAAATTGAGGACTCTTTCCTACAGGCAATTACGTCAGGTTGAAAGAGCAGCGGCAAAAAAGCCTTGTCATAGCAGCAGACAAGTTTTTGAAGCTGCTTGTGCCTCCAACGTCCCCCGAACAACAAGATGCAGGGTCCTTCAGAGGTTTGCAGCTGTGCATACGCCATCCTGTCGACCTCCTCTATCCACTTCACACAAGCAGAAACGGCTCCAGTGGGCCAAACATTACATGAAGACTGATTTCAAAACTGTTTTGTTCACGGATGAGTGCCGTGCAGCGCTCGATGGTCCAGATGAATGGAGTGGAGGATGGCTGGTTGATGGACACCCCACGCAAACACGGCTACAGCGCCAACAAGGAGGAGGTGGAGTAATGTTTTGGGCTGGAATCATGGGGAGAGAGATTGTCGGCCCCTTTAGGATCCCTGAAGGCGCTAAAGATGAACTCCATAATGTATGTGGATTTTCTCAAACAGCACTTCCTGCCATGCTTCAAGAAGAAGAACCGTGTATTTCACAGCAAGATAATTTTTCTGCATGATAATGCACCATCTCATGCTGCACATAAAACATCTGCATCTCTGGCTGATATGGGCATAAAAGGGGACAAACTTATGGTGTGACCCCCATGCTCCCCTGACCTCTACCCCATTCAGAACCTTTGGAGCATCATTAAAAGGAGTGTCTATGATGGCGGGAGGCAGTTCACATCTAAGCAACAGCTCTGGGAGGGTATTCTGTCCTCATGCAAAACAATTGAAGCAGAAACCATCCAAAACCTGACAAATTCAATGGACGAGAGAGTTCAGAAGCTCCTTTCGAACAAGGGGTCCTATGTGAAAATGTAACATCACCTAGAATAAAGTTTTGAGTTGAAAACTGTTTGATTTCAGTTTCTAACAACCTGCTAATGCTTATAATTTCAAAAATGACCATTTTTTTGGTCTTTATTAAAATGAAAAGGTTGATCGAAAAGTTTGGGGGATCTAAGAGTGTGGCAACCCAGTAGTCATGATTACTTCGAATTCTGACAATATGAGGGTCATGCTGCAGGTAGTGCAGCAAGAAGGCACTTATGTGCCTTGCGCATCTCGGAGCCCCAAAATTATTTTCCGGGCTAGATGCAGCTAAAAATTATTTTTAATTTTAAATCTGGTGAAGCTTATTATAGATGGCCTAATAGGATCAGTGCTGCACACTGCTACAAAGCCCAAATTATTTTCCAGTCAAGATAGAGATAAACATGATTAGTAATTTGAAAGCTTAAAACGGTTGGTAGGGTGATTTTAACCAATCATCAAGCTTTTACTCTCCCCAGGATGACACAGGGGTAGAAAAGTCGTTTCGGATCCATGATTTGTTCATCTTTATGAACGTGAGTCTGTCTACATTATCAGTGGAGAGCCGCGTGCGCTTATCTGTCAGCACACCACCAGCAGCGCTGAACACACGTTCAGACAGAACGCTGGCTGCGGGGCATGACAAGATCTCCAAGGCGTAAGTGGCTAGCTCCAGCCATTTATCCAGATTGGAAGCCCAAAAAGAGCAAGGGTCCAGTGACACAGTCGTGGCTTCAATGTTTACTTGGAGATACTCCTGTACCATCGTCTCTAGGCGTTGACTATGTGTCAGACTTCTTGTCTCCTGTGGCCTTGCAAAGGATGGGCTAAAAAAGTGGTGAAATGATTCCGCAAAATTGATGTTACCAGCAGATACTGTGGTTCTGTTACGGTTTGAGTGCTGAACACTTGACGGTCCCACGGTTGGCAAGTTGGAACTGTGAGATTCACTACGTGCACCACTGGTATTTTGTGGAAAAGCACATGTAAGATTCTGCAACAGTCTCTGCTGATACTCCTGCATGCGTGCATCCCTTTCTATGGCAGGAATAATTTCTGCAAATTTACTTTTGTACCGGGGATCTAACAGTGTGGCAACCCAGTAGTCAGGATTATTTCCAATTCTCACAATTCGAGGGTCATGTTGCAGGTAGTGCAGCAAGAAGGCACTCATGTGTGTTGCGCATCCAGGAGCACCAAGTCCCTGTTGTGTTGGTGGCGAGGTAACAATCATGCTTCCTTCCTCTGTCCTCTCCCCCCAACCTCGCACAACAGAAATGTGATCAAGGTCTCCCTCATCTGATGAGTCTTCCATCAGTTCGTCCTCCACTTCTTCCTGGGCTCCTGCACCTTCCTCACTAGTTTGGCTGCTACCATGCGCCCTGGTAAAATCATCTCCCCCACCCTCACATGCCTGCCGCCCTGGTGCTGCCGACCGTCTGGACCTTGCAGATGTTAGCCCTTCCGCATACAACTCCTCCTCCTCTACTTCCTCCACCTCCTCTTGTGCCACCACCTGACTCCGAATTCTGTTTAACATGTGCTCCAGCATGTAAATCACCGGAATAGTCATGCTGATAATGGCATCGTCAGCACTAAACATCTTCGTCGCCATTTCAAAACTGTGCAGAAGGGTGCATAGGTCCCTGATCTGAGACCACTCCTCCAGCGTGATTTGCCCCACCTCTGAATCTCGTTGGCCCAGGCTATACGTCAGAACGTATTGCACCAGGGCTTGTCGGTGCTGCCACAGTCGCTGCAACATGTGCAGAGTTGAATTCCACCGGGTAGGCACATCGCATTTTAGCCGGTGAAGTGGCAGGCCCAACAACTTCTGTAGAGATGTAAGTCGCTGAGCTGCGGGATGCGAACGGCGGAAGTGAGCACACAGCGACCGTGCCCTCTGCAGAAGGCCATCTAGTCTGGGATAGTGGGCTAAAAATTGCTGGACAACCAGGTTCAACACGTGAGCCATACAAGGCACGTGTGTGACATTGCCCCGGCGAAGGGCCGCACCCAGGTTTGCAGCATTGTCGCACACGGCCTTCCCTGGTTTCAGGTCCAGTGGAGACAACCATTCATGAAATTGGTTCTCCAGAGATGACCACAACTCCTCAGCTGTGTGACTCACATTTCCCAGACATTTCAATGTAAAAACCGCCTGATGACGTTGAGCCCTACTGCCAGCATAGTAAGGAGGTGTGCAGGATCCCTTCTGCGCAGTTAGAAAGCTTGTGGCATGACCAGACAGGCTTTGGGTGCAGGTGGAAGACCGAGAGGAGGTTGAGGAGGCAGAAGCAGTGGAGGAAAAATGACATAAAGAGGATTGACGCACAACTCGTGGGGACGGCAAGACTTGGACAGCAGCCCCTTGTCCTGCTGTCACCATAGTTACCCAGTGCCCAGTCAGCGACATGTAACGCCCCTGTCCATGCCTACTCGTCCAAGTGTCTGTGGTGAAATGCACCCTGTCACACACAGAGTTTCTCAAAGAAGCGGTGATGTTGTGTGCGACATGCTGGTGGAGCGCAGGCACACCTTTCTTTGAGAAGTAGTGCCGACTGGGCATCTGGTACTGGGGCACTGCGACGGACATAAGGTCTCGAAAATCCTCTGTGTCCACCAGGCGGAAAGGCAGCATTTCTGTAGCCAAGAGCTTGCAGATGGTGAAATTCAACCTCTTAGCTTTCTCATGGCTAGGAGGAAATGGTCTTTTACTTGTCCACATCTGAGGGACCGAGGGCTGGCTATTGTGCTTAGACGGGGTTGATAAGGGTGTCCCCGGCAAACTGCCGGTCTGTGAGGAAGATGCAGGCGGACATGTTAGGTTGCCTTGATCCAAAGGTGGTGCTATCGATGTCGGACAGCGCTCAAGACCAGCTGGTGTTACCACCTCCAAAGAAAATGATGACCTGCCAATCACGCTGGCTGTTGCGGGTAAAGAGGTGGCAGGTCTGCGCCCCAAAACAGGTGTGACTGCTGTCCCCCCAGTCACAGAGGATGAAGAGGCCGCGGATGCACAAGATATGGCAGACGGTGGTTGGCCCGGCCGGCTAGACCGCATTGTAGCACACTGAGCTTCCCACTGCAACTTATGCTTCATGTCCATGTGCCGGTTCATGCATGAAGTACTCAAACTATATATTTTTTGGCCTCTACTTAGCTTTTGCTGACAAATGTTACAGATAACACGAGTTGGGTCATCTTTATCGATCTGAAAAAATGCCCAGGCTATGCAAGGCTTAGCACCCATGCGACCTGAAGAGCCACCACGACTTGTGGTGAGAGGCAGAGTTGTGTTTGAGGATGCAGTTGTTGACGTGCTTCCAGTACTACGTCTCTGTCCAGGAAGGCGCAACCTGACCTCATCGTCACTAGCATCTTCCTCCACCTCCTCTGCTGACCTCATCTCTTGGCTGACTGTGGGTTGACAGTAAGTGGGATCTCCGACCTCATCATCATCACCCTGTGCGTTATCACACCCGTCGTCCTCAGAGCCAACCTGTTCCTGCCCTGACAAAAAACTAAAGTTGTTGCTCCAATCAGGTATTTGAGTCTTATCATCGTCTTCCTCATTGTCTCCACCAACAGGAGTTACAGTTTGGGAATGAGGGTCTACATTATGGTCAGAACCTTCTGCGTCTGGTCCTGGATCCGACTCATAAAGATTCTGGGCATCAGTGCAGATCATTTCCTCGTCTGGATTCACAGAAGCGCTGGAGTCGACCTCTGATTCCCAGGCTATAGTATGAGTAAACAGCTCTGCAGACTCAACCATCTGTTCTACCTCATACTCAGATGGGCAGCTGGAGATTTGGGAGCTGTGAGGAAGCAAGTGCGATTTGGGTGACACCTTTGAGGACTGGAGTATTTGTGATGTTGAAGTTGATGTGGAGGAGAGCCCACTTAAAGGAGCACTTGATATCCGTTGAAGCACCTGCTGTTTTTGTGCCTCATCTGGAATTTGTAGCGATTGGCGTGGCCGTAAGAAAGGGATCTTATCACATTGTCCGCTAAAAGAAGTAGACATTTTAGTTTGGCTGGAAGATGGTCTTTCTTCTGCACCTACCCCACGGACACAACCTTTTTTCCCCTTCCCAACACGCCTATTCCCCTTTCCACCAGCAGCAGGCCTTTTTCCTCTCATTTTGGTGGTTAACTAATTCACAACTCTGGAGTTGTTTGCACAAAAAAACAATGGATGGTAACCGAGCAGAGCTGAGTGGCCAAACTGTGGTATTAGGCCAAAACTATTGGCTGGGTTAGATGCAGAAAAAAATTATTTTTAATTTGCAACCTGATGGAGGTCAGTATAGATGGACTAATAGACCAAGTCCCACACACCGCTAGAAGCCCAAATATTTTTTCAGAGCTAGATGCAGAAATTTTTTTTATTCAATTTGCAACCTGATGGAGGTCAGTATAGATGGACTAATAGACCAAGTCCCACACACTGCTAGAAGCCCAAATATTTTTTCAGAGCTAGATGCAGAAAAAAATTATTTTTAATTTGCAACCTGATGGAGGTCAGTATAGATGGACTAATAGACCAAGTCCCACACACCGCTAGAAGCCCAAATATTTTTTCAGAGCTAGATGCAGAAAAAAATTATTTTTAATTTGCAACCTGATGGAGGTCAGTATAGATGGACTAATAGACCAAGTCCCACACACCGCTAGAAGCCCAAATATTTTTTCAGAGCTAGATGCAGAAAAAAATTATATTCAATTTGCAACCTGCTGGAGGTCAGTATAGAAGGACTAATAGAACAAGTCCCACACACTGCTAGAAGCCCAAATATTTTTTCAGAGCTAAATGAAGAAAAAAATTATTTTTAATTTGCAACCTGATGGAGGTCAGTATAGATGGACTAATAGACCAAGTCCCACACACTGCTAGAAGCCCAAATATTTTTTCAGAGCTAGATGCAGAAAAAAATTATTTTTAATTTGCAACCTGATGGAGGTCAGTATAGATGGACTAATAGACCAAGTCCCACACACTGCTAGAAGCCCAAATATTTTTTCAGAGCTAGATGCAGAAAAAAATTATTTTTAATTTGCAACCTGATGGAGGTCAGTATAGATGGACTAATAGAACAAGTCCCACACGCTGCTAGAAGCCCAAATATTTTTTCAGCGATAAATGAAGAATAAAATTATTTTTAATTTGCAACCTGATGGAGGTCAGTATAGATGGACTAATAGACCAAGTCCCACACACTGCTAGAAGCCCAAATATTTTTTCAGAGCTAGATGCAGAAAAAAATTATTTTTAATTTGCAACCTGATGGAGGTCAGTATAGATGGACTAATAGACCAAGTCCCACACACCGCTAGAAGCCCAAATATTTTTTCAGAGCTAGATGCAGAAAAAAATTATATTCAATTTGCAACCTGCTGGAGGTCAGTATAGAAGGACTAATAGAACAAGTCCCACACACTGCTAGAAGCCCAAATATTTTTTCAGAGCTAAATGAAGAAAAAAATTATTTTTAATTTGCAACCTGATGGAGGTCAGTATAGATGGACTAATAGACCAAGTCCCACACACTGCTAGAAGCCCAAATATTTTTTCAGAGCTAGATGCAGAAAAAAATTATATTCAGTTTGCAACCTGATGGAGGTCAGTATAGATGGACTAATAGAATGATGCTATGCCCAAAAGATTTTACTTCACTAGGTGCAGTAAAAAAATTGGTATTCTATACACAGGTGTTATATCTTGCAACACAGATAGGCTACTCCACTGACTAACACACTCTGCAATAGGCCAAAAAGGATTAGCTTTGCTAGATTCAGCCAAATGCTGTGAAAAAAACTTGCACAGCACTGGCACAGACCTGCCTGGCAAAAACTGATAGGAACTGATGTAACCTAGTCCTGAAAAGGACTCCAATTACAATTAGTCTTTACTCCCACAATCTATCTATTTAAGAGCACAGACCTGCCTGATAAAAGTCGTAGGAAATGCTGTAACCTAGTCCTTAAAAGGACTGCAATCACAACTATTCCCTACTCCCAAGCTATCTGTATATTTGTGCGAAAATTGGCTTGAAATTAACAAGGTATAGCGCACACAGCAACAGCGGTGCCGTCTAACACGCAGCTGCAGCAGTGAGAAAATGGTGGCGACGGGGAAAATGGCTTGGTCTTATAGGGCAAGGACATGTGACATACACTGCCAATCACACATGCCCTTGCTTGTGTGAAAAAAAGCACTTCGCTCCGTGTGTGCGCTGCTGATAGGCTGACAGATTGCACCTCCCCACTGCAAATGCGGGAAAGAGAAAAAAAAATGGAGATCTTCATTGTTCCTGCAGAGATCCATCCCCTGCCCCTCCCCCCGCCCCGCTGTACACTCAAACTGCGTATTAACATTAATTTTCATCATTACTGAGAAAAAATCCAGTTATGATTTTGGTGCACGAACAGTTATCGAACATAACCTCGAACAGCCGAATTTTTCTCAAATTGTTCGTGTTCGCCGACCGGCTCGAACACCGCCCAAAACAGCTCGAATTTGAGATTGGCGAACAGTTCGAGTAGAACAATGCTCATCTCTAGTGGTGGGTACGAGAACTGAGAGGATATCTGTTCTTCTGGATAGTGGGGCCGGGGCTAATCTGGTTGATGCTCGGTTTGCCCGGGTTCAAGGTATGCGATTGAGTGAGTTGGCTAAACCCATCCCCATATTCTCGATCGATGCCAGGCCTCTCGGTCAGGGAAGTTTTTTGCAAGCTGTGCATGACGTAAAACTTCAAGTGGGGGCGATACATAAAGAACTGTTGTCTTGCTACGTGTTGGAGGGTCTTCCCACTCCTATAGTGTTGGGCCTTCCTTGGTTAACTAAGCATAACCCGGTTATTAATTGGCAAACCAGAGAGATAAGCCAATGGAGTAAATTCTGTAATAAAAACTGCATGAACACGGTCATCGGTGCGGTTACTCCTTGGGTCTTACCTCCATTTCTGGCGGACTTTGAGGATGTATTCTCGGAGAAAGGGTGTCAGGAACTACCTCCTCATCGCGAGTATGACTGTTCTGTAAAACTGCTCCCTGAGGCCAAGTTACCTAAAGCTAGGTTGTATAACCTTTCTGGTCCTGAGAGGCAGGCCATGAAGGATTATATTTCAGAAAGTCTGGCTAAGGGGCATATTAGACCTTCATCTTCACCGGTGGCTGCGGGGTTCTTCTTTGTTAAGAAGAAAGATGGAGGCCTACGCCCTTGCCTGGATTTCCGTGAACTTAATCGGATTACGGTCCGAGATCCGTATCCACTCCCACTTATTCCCGATCTCTTTAATCAGATCGTGGGCGCCAAATGGTTCTCTAAGTTGGATCTCAGGGGGGCGTACAATCTGATTAGGATGAAGGAGGGGGATGAGTGGAAGACGGCGTTTAACACTCCGGAGGGGCATTATGAGAACCTTGTCATGCCATTCGGTCTGACTAATGCCCCGGCGGTGTTCCAACACTTTGTTAATGACATTTTTCGCCGCCTGGTGGGACAGTTTGTTGTCATATATCTGGATGATATCTTAATTTACTCGCCGGATCTGGTGTCTCATCAGGAGCACGTTAGGCAGGTGTTACAGATCTTGCGGGATAATAAACTGTATGCCAAATGGGAAAAGTGTGTGTTCGCCGTACAGGAACTCCAGTTTTTAGGCTTCCTGGTTTCAGCGTCCGGTTTTCGTATGGACCCTGGGAAAGTGCGGGCAGTTCTTGAGTGGGATCGGCCAGAGAATCTTAAGGCACTACAACGTTTCCTGGAGTTTGCTAATTATTACCGGAAGTTCATTCGTAATTTCTCGTCCATGGTTAAGCCTCTTACAGACATGACTAAAAAGGGGACGGATTTTTCTAGGTGGTCTGACAAGGCTTGTCAAGCATTCTCCTCCTTGAAAAAATGTTTTGCCTCGGCACCCATACTCATTCAACCTGATGCGTCACAGCCATTCATTGTAGAGGTAGACGCTTCCGAGGTAGGGGTGGGAGCAGTATTGTCACAGGGTTTGTCCCCTGGTAAGTGGCATCCGTGCGCCTTTTTCTCTAAAAAATTGTCGTCCGCTGAGAGGAATTACGATGTCGGCAATAGGGAACTCTTGGCCATTAAGTTAGCTTTTGAGGAGTGGCGCCATTTTTTGGAGGGGGCAGTCCATCCGGTCACCGTCATCACCGATCACAAGAACCTGCTATATCTGGAGTCCGCGAAACGTCTGAATCCCAGACAAGCTAGGTGGTCATTGTTTTTTACCAGGTTTAATTTTGTCGTTACATATCGTCCTGGGTCAAAAAATGTAAAGGCGGATGCCTTATCTCGTAGTTTCCCTGGGGCCGGGAATACGGACGACCCGATTCCTATCCTTCAGGAGGGGGTGGTGGTTTCGGCAGTATGCTCTGAGCTGGAGGAGGAGGTATTGGAGGCTCAGGGGGACGCCCCTGTTGGACCTCCGGAGAGACTGTTTGTTCCAGATCAGTTGCGACAAAAGGTGATCGAGGCACACCATAACTCAGTTTTGGCAGGACACCCGGGGAGTAAAGCAACTGTGGATCTCCTCTCGCGTCGGTTTTGGTGGCCTAACTTACATAAGGAGGTGGTAACTTTTGTCTTGTCCTGTGGGGTTTGTGCGCGCTCTAAGACCTCACATACCCGTCCGTCTGGGGCCCTCTTACCTTTGAAGATCCCGGAGCGTCCTTGGACTCATCTGTCTATGGACTTTATTACGGACCTCCCTCCGTCTTCGGGTAAAACGGTCATACTCGTTGTAGTGGACAGGTTCAGCAAGATGGCAAATTTTATCGCTCTTCCGGCTCTCCCTAATGCTAAAACTCTTGCGCAGGTGTTCATTGGGGAGATTGTGAGGCTTCACGGGGTACCCTCCGATGTGGTGTCTGATCGGGGGTCTCAGTTTGTGTCCAAGTTCTGGAAGGCGTTTTGTGCACGGCGGGGGATGCATTTGTCATTCTCATCGGCTTTTCACCCTCAGACCAATGGTCAGACGGAACGTATGAACCAGAGCTTGGAGACATATCTCCGGTGTTTTGTGTCAGAGAACCAGGAGGACTGGGCTTCTTTCTTACCTCTGGCAGAGTTTGCTCTTAATAATAGGCGGAGCGAGTCCACTGGTAAGTCCCCGTTTTTTGGGGCATATGGTTTTCACCCCCAGTTTTGTACTTTCAATAGGGGAGGCTCTTCGGGGGTTCCTGAGGAGGAACGATTTTCCTCATCACTCGCTTCAGTATGGAGAGGGGTGCTGAAGAATCTGAATACTATGGGGAACCGATACAAACGTATGGCTGATAGGAGGAGAGTGTCTGGTCCGGACCTAAGTGTGAACGATCGGGTATGGTTGTCTACCAGGAATATTAAACTTAAGGTTCCCTCCTGGAAACTGGGTCCCAGGTTCATCGGGCCGTACAGAATCAGTTCTATTATTAATCCGGTGGCATTCCGTCTTGACCTCCCCCCTACGTTTAAAATTCACAACGTGTTCCACAGATCGTTGCTTAAGAGGTATGTGGCGCCGGTGGTACCGTCACCTTTACCTCCCCCTCCAGTGGTGGTCAATGGTAACTTGGAGTTCCAGGTATCAAGGGTCATCGATTCACGTTTTAATCGCCGGTCCCTTCAGTACCTGGTTCATTGGAAAGGGTATGGTCCTGAGGAGAGGATGTGGGTTCCTGCGTCGGATATTAACGCAGACCGATTAGTTCGGGCCTTCCACACGACTCACCCGGATAAACCTGGCCCTGAGGGTCTGGAGGCCCCTCGTAGAAGTGGGGGTACTGTCACGGGTGTATCGCCACGAAGATCGTCACGATTACACAGCCTGACTTCTCGCAGCTGACTTTTTGGTGCTTTGTGTTTTCGGCAGTGAGGGAGTTAATTCTCTCTCTCTCTGTGCTAGACGAGGTCCAGCCTCGCCCAGCTGCAATCAGTGTTGCTGTAGTGAGACTCCTTCAAATGCCTGCTGGTCTGTTTGGGAAGTGTCGGTGAAAGCATTTCATACAGACTAACAGAGCGGATCGTGGTATTTGGAGTTTCTGAGATAAGTGTATTTGGAGTGTTTTTTCCCTTCCTCGCTTTATCATTTATCTCCTTTCCCGTTGGTGTTCCCTCTGTTGTAGTTGTGTAGTTTTTGTATGCAAGGTGGTTTTGGTTTTTCCCTTGTACTGTCTCGTTCGTCTAAGTACTGTGTGTGGGCATATTATTACTTGTCCTCTTTTGTTGTGATCGGGGTCCTTCTCAGGACTAGATTACTTAGGTGCAGGGATCCTCAGGAGGTAGGGGTTACGCTGGCGGCCTGGACCTCTGTACCTTTAACAGTACCTCCAGGTTGAGGGATTAGTCAGGGCCCCAGCTTAGGGTCAGCTTAGGCCCCCTACCTCCAGTATACAGAGACAGCGTGACAATATCGCGCTGTGCGTACATGTGGAGCATAGACTAGAGTGAGGGGGGAGAATATACCAGGATGGGGGGAAGCATGGACCAGGATGGGGGAGTATATACCAGGATGGGGGAGCATATACCAGGATGGGGAGAAGCATGGACCAGGATGGGGGAGCATATACCATAATGGGGGGGAATCATGGACCAGGATGAAGGAGCATACACCAGGATGGGGGAGCATATACCAGGATAGGTGACCAGGATGGGGAAGCATACACCAGTGTGGGGGACCAGGATGGGGGAGCATATACCAGGATGGGGAAGCATACACCAGGATGGGGGAGCATATATCAGGATGTAGGACCAGGATGGGGGAGCATACACCAAGATGGCAGACCAGGATGGGGGAGCATATACCAGGATGGCAGACCAGGATGGGGGAGCATATACCAGGATGGGGGAGAATATACTAAGAGTCACCAGATCTGCACAAAAATTCAGAGTCCTGCAATAAATCACACTGAGCCCCTGCAGAGTGACCACACACATCAGCAGAGCGGATCCTGTACTGACTGATCAACCCTGAACCTACAGGACGTCACATACTATGCTGCTCCATATATAATATGTGAGGTTCTGTAGGCAGGTTCAAGTGTGACCAGTACAGTGTATACCCATGTACAAAAAATGTCATCCAGTATATCGATTACTGTATGGTATACTGTGGTACAGACATCAGATTGGATATAACAATGTGTATAGCATATAACATCTAATGTCTGTATCACAGTATATCATACTAGCTACTGACCCTGTTCTACGCCCGGGTGGCGAGCTTTTTTAATGGTATATGCTCTCCCATCCTGGCCCTGTATCCTGGTATATGCTCCCCCATCCTGGTCCTCCATCCTGGTATATGCTTCCCCATCCTGCTCCCCCATCCTGGTATATGCTCCTCCATTCTGGTATATGCTTCCCCATCCTGGTCCCCCATCTTGGTATATTCTCCCCTATGCTGGTATATGCTCCCCCATCCTGGTCTGCCATCCTGGTGTATGCTTCCCCATCCTGGTCTCCCATCCTGGTATATGCTCCCCCATCCTGGTGCCCCATCCTGATATATGCTCTCCCACCCTGGTGTATACTTCCCCATCCTGGTATATGCTCCCCCATCCTGGTCCCCCATCCTGGTGTATGCTTTCCCATCCTGGTCCCCAATCCTGGTATATGCTCCCCGATTTTAGTGTATGCTCCCCCATCCTGGTGTATGCTCCTTCATCCTGGTCCATGCTTCTCCCCATCCTGGTATATGCTCCCACATCCTGGTATATGCTCCCCCATCCTGGTCCATGCTTCCCCCCATCCTGGTATATGCTCCCCCCCTCACTCTGGTCCATGCTCCACATGTCCGCATAGCGGGATATCTGATTTCATTTGAATGGATACAAATGTGCAGAGTGTATTCAACAAAATGGCACCAAAGTACGCGCATGTGCATACCACGCTGTCCATTTTGTCGAAGACACTGTTCATATTTGTCTTCACTAAAATAGCGCCGGAAATCGACGCCTGCACCACACTCCTTCCCTGGCCTTTCCAGAGAGACAGGACCGAACACGTATGTGTTTATGATGCTGGAGATCGCGGTATGCGCTCAGTGCTTATGCATACCGCGATCTCCGGCGCCACACTCCTCATCCCTGTCTGGGATGTGGATGTGTCTTTCTGTCTGTGGCCAGACTGCGCAGGTATTGCGCTTGCACAATCTATAGAGGCTTCTGGCAGAAGGACACATCCCTGATTATACTATAGATACCAGTCATGTATTGTCATATAAAATATACAGGGCCATACCTAGGGGAGTCAGGGGGGGCATGTGACCTGGGTACAGCCGTCAGGGGGGTGCCTTCGGGCCACCTCATGCGGTGGTCAGAGGTGTCTCCCAGGTAGCTGCATTTTGCATTCGACCATTCTGTGAGCAGGCTGTGGAACCGGCAATCGATCAGAGAAGGGAGCTATGTACGGGCTCATATTGTATGCAGGGAGCTATGTGGTTGCTCATACTGTATATAGGGAGCTATGTGGGGCTCATACTGTATATAGGGAGCTATGTACGGGCTCATACTGTATATAGGGAGCTATGTGGTTGCTCATACTATATATAGGAGGCTATGTGCGGGCTCATATTGTATATAGGGGCTATGCGGGATCTCATACTGTATCTAGGGAGCTATGTGGGGGCTCATACTGTATCTAGGGAGCTATGTGGGGGCTCATACTGTATCTAGGGAGCTATGTACGGGCTCATACTGTATCTAGGGAGCTATGTTCGGGCTCATACTGTATCTAGGGAGCTATGTGGGGGCTCATACTGTATCTAGGGAGCTATGTGGGGGCTCATACTATATCTAGGGAGCTATGTGGGGGCTCATACTGTATCTAGGGAGCTATGTGAGAGCTCATACTGTATCTAGAGAGCTATGTGTGGACTCATACTGTATCTAGGGAGTTATGTGGGGCTCAAACTGTATATAGGGGGATGTCAGCATACTTAATTCTGCTCAATATTAAGGCTTTGTGCCCATGATGCATTTAAGCGTTTCCACAGCGGCAAAAACGCTGCAGAAACGCTTAAAAAATGCTTGGTAGAAGGTCTGCCATGTTCCCCAATGATAATCCGCATGTGCTGTGCACATGCTGCGGAAATTTCCGCTGCGGATTATCATTGCGGAAAAAAAAGCAGCACTACCAATTATTTTGCAGAAGTGCTGCGTTTTCGCCGCCATTGACTTGCATTGGAACGCATGGATTACGCATCACTGCATATATAGATGCGGAATCCACGCGTTTCAATGTGCGGATGGTACCCAGGTCTAGAGGACAGGAGACTCTCCTCCGGACCCGGGTACCATAGAAACTGTGAAAAAAAGAATAAAATAAAAAATAAAATGTTATATTTACCTTCTGGCGGCCCCCCGGTGCGCTCTTCCTCTCATGCCGGCAGATCACGATGGACTGAAGGACCTGGGCTGACGTCATAGTCACGTGACGGGTCACGCAACGCTGACGTCGGCAGGTCCTTCAGTGTACCGCGATCTCCCGACAAGGGAGAATGGAGAGAAGCAAGACTCCAGGGGCCATCAGAAGGTAAGTATAGATTTATTTTTTATTTTAAACATTCTTTTCATCACAGTATATATAAATCCATGCTGTTTGCATGGATTTATATACTGTGACCAAGTTGATAAGAACTTTCCTAGTGACGCTAAAATCGCTTGGAAAGCGCCTGACAACCCGCATGCGGAAATGCATGTGAAGAACGCTTCACACCTGCATGTCCCTGGCAGGAAAACGCATGTACAATCCGCATGTACAATCCGCATGTACAATCTGCATGTACAATCCGCATGTACAATCTGCATGTACAATCCGCATGTACAATCCGCATGTACAATCCGCATGTACAATCGGCATGTACAATCCACATGTACAATCCGCATGTACAATCCGCATGTACAATCCGCATGTACAATCCGCATGTACAATCCGCATGTACATTCCGCATGTACAATCCGCATGTACAATCCGCATGTACAATCTGCATGTACAATCCGCATGTACAATCCGCATGTACAACCGGCATGTACAATCGGCATGTACAATCGGCATGTACAATCCACATGTACAATCCGCATGTACAATCTGCATGTACAATCCGCATGTACAATCCGCATGTACAATCCGCATGTACAATCCACATGTACAATGTGCATGTACAATCCGCATGTACAATCCGCATGTACAATCCGCATGCGTTTTTTCTGCCAGGGAGATGCAGAAACGCTCAGGAAAAATCCGGAGCATTTCTGTATCGTGGGCACATAGCCTGAGTCATACAATTAATATATTTTTTTATTATTTTGTTAATATTATTGATATAGAGCAGAATTAATTTCAGCCTATTGATTCACCTTCCACAACAGTCATGGTCTCTCATGTGGCCCCTGAAGGAAATTACTCTCCCACCGCTGCTCTACTATATATAGCGCTATGTTATGTATAGGGCTGTGTACATAATAGAAAAACATTTCCTTAATTTTCCATCTACAGATGTCACCAAAGCATCTGTGTTAGTCACATGACCTATCACATGATCTATCAAAGGGGATCATGTGACATGTCACGTGATACATCGGGTAACTGTGGGTGGGCCCACACCTTCTAAACTGCCCGGGGCCCTGGCTACTCTTAATCCACCCCTGGTCAGCCAACACCTAATTTAAATGCTGTGGACTGTCAGTCCTCGTAAATTTTGTGGTTAATTGGTCCACAGTGTAGTCTTAATAGTGTGGTCAGTCTCTTGTAATCGCGGTATTGATTGTTACACCGCTGATTACAAGGCTATTCTATGAAATAGAATAGGGGATTCCTCACTTTAGAAGACAGAGGACAAGGAAAAGAAATGTTCCTTATGTCTCTACCTAAGATATAGTTGTGTTATACTAGGAGTTGTGTATATAAAATATACATATGTAAACCACTAACAGTATATTCTCATGTTTCAGAAAGGCGTTGTCACACCTCCGCAGGTCTAGAACTTATGCCTAGACTGACTATTATCAGTAATTAATATGAATATTAATTACCTGTTATGTGACTTTCCACATTCTTTTCTTGGAGTCCACAAGGAAACATTTCAAATCCCACCATGTCAAAGGGCGTCAGTCACCTGTAAATATTCAAAAGAGTGATAATATGTTCCTGCTACATGCTATACACACCAAAAAGTATAACACTCTAGGGCCAAAATTACTTATTTCAAAGATAAAGACTGTGGTCAGTCGGTCTGCATTTTATTATAAAAATTGTAGTCAGACAGTCCACAGTCTATTTTAAATTTTATGCTCAATCGGTTCACAGTCTACTGTAAATGTGGTCAGGCAGTCCACATCTAGTCTATATGCTGTGGTCAGTCAGTCCATCCTTTATAATTAATGGCCTTCGGTTGAAACTCGAGCCATGACTGTTAGAACCCTTCTGTTTGTTTTTTTCCATCTTGTGTTTTGCGGTCACGTGACCATCTGCCTTTATATTCCAGCTCCGCCCTTGTGGCTTTGCTGGATTTCAGTGTGTGACTGTTTCTCTAGCCTGGTGCTTCAGTGTCTTTCTCAGTCATGTTCGCTTGGTCCTCTGGGACCTCTAGTACATTTTTGTCAGTTTGTATTTTTGTGTTCTGCAACAACTTCTCTGTTTAGGAGGTGTCCCATTTTTGTCCCAGTCCTTAGTTCTTTTAGGGACACCTTCCTTAATTCTATAGATCTTCGCTCAGACTAGCCGAGGACTAAGGCGGGTCTGTTCACTAGGAACAGGCAGCCCGCTACATCGTAGGGATTCAGGTTAGTCTTACTGTAGGGACAGTTTTCCCCTATCTTTCCTTAGTACATGTTGCAGATCATAACAATGACGACTTAATGAATTAACGATCTTTAGGTACATAAATTTTGTGAAAGACTACATAGGTCCACTAGGGTCTTCTCCACTGTTATCTTGATAGTGTCAATCCTTTGAATTGGCTGCTGGTCTTCCTCTTTGCTTTCTTCTTTCTATACTTCAAAGTATGATGTCGTTTTCCAGTGATTGCTGTCTTCCAGTCAATCCTTAGACTATTGTAAATGCTGTTCTCAGTCAGTGCACAGTGTAATTTTAATTGTGTGGTCAGTCTCTTGTAATCGCGGTATTGATTGTTACACCACTGATTACAAGGCTATTCTATGAAATAGAATAGGGGATTCCTCACTTTAGAAGACAGAGGTTGGCCCACAGTATACTGTAAATATGATCAGGCAGTCCACAACCAGTGTGAATGCTGTGGTCAGTCAGCCCATTTTTTATTATTAACGACCTTCGGTTGAAACTCTAGCAATGACGACTGGATAAATTAACAATCTTTGGGAAGAACATTTTTGTGCAAGACAAGATAGGTCCACTAGGGTTTTCTTCACCATTATCTTGATAGCATCAATCCATTGGATTGGTTGCTGGTCTTCCTGTTTGGTTTCTTCCTTTTATACTTAAAAGCATGATGTCCTTTTCCAGTGATTGCTGCCTTCCGTTCAATCCTTAGACTAGTGTAAATGCTGTTGTCAGTCAGTCCACAACTAATTCAAATGCTGTGGACTGTCAGTGCTTTTAAATGTTGTGGTCATTCAGTCCACAGTGTAATTTTAATAGTGTGGGCAATCTCTTGTAATCGCGGTATTGATTGCTACACCGCTGATTACAAGACTATTCTATGAAATAGAATAGGGGATTCCTCCCTTTAAAAGACAGGTTGGCCCACAGTCTAGTCTACTGTGAAAGTGGTCAAGCAGTCCACACCTAGTGTGAGTTCCGTAGTCAGGCAGTCCACAAATACTGTGAATGCTGTGGTCAGTCAGCCCATTTTTTTTATTAACGACCTTCGGTTGAAACTCGAGCCATGACGACTGGATGAATTAAATATCTTTAGGAAGATCAATTTTGTGAAAGACAACATAGGTCCACTAGGGTCTTTTCCACCTTTATTTTGATAATGTCAATCCTTTGGATTGGCTGCTGGTCTTCCTCTTTGCTTTCTTCCTTCTATACTTCAAAGTATGATGTCCTTTTCCAGTGATTGCTGTCTTCCAGTCAATCCTTAGACTAGTGTAAATGCTGTTGTCAGTAAGTCCACAACTAATTCAAACGCTGTGGACTGTCAGTCCTTTTAAATGCTGTGGTCATTCAGTCCACAGTGTAGTCTTAATAGTGTGGTCAGTGTCTTGTAATTGCAGTATTGATTGTTACACTGCTAATTACAAGGCTATTCTATGAAATAGAATAGAGGATTCCTCACTTTAGAAAACAGAGGTTGGCCCACAGTCTACCGTAAATATGATCAGGCAGTCCACAACTAGTGTGAATGCTGTGGTCAGTCAGTCCATTTTTTATTATTAACGGCCTTCGGTTGAAACTCTAGCCATGACGACTGGATGAATTAACGATCTTTAGGAAGATCAATCTTGTTCAAGACTAGATCGGTCCACTAGGGTCTTCTCCACCGTTATCTTGATAGTATCAATCCTTTGGATTGGTTGCTGGTCTTCCTCTTTGCCTTCTTCCTTCTATTCTTCCGAGTATGATGTCCCTTTCCAGTAATTGCTGTCTTCCAGTCAATCCATAGACTAGTGTAAATGCTGTTGTCAGTCAGTTCACGCCTAAGTTAAATGCTGTGGACTGTCAGTCCTTGTAAATTTTGTGGTTAATTGTTTCACAGTGTAGTCTTAATACTGTGGTCAGTCTCTTGTAATCGCGGTATTGATTGTTACACCGCTGATTACAAGGCTATTCTATGAAACAGAATAACGGATTCCTCACTTTAGAATACAGAAGATAAGGAAAATAAATGTTCCTTATGTCTCTACCTAAGATATGGTTGTGTTATACTAGGAATTGTGTATAGAAAATAAACATATGTAAACCACTAACAGTATATTCTCATGTATCAGAAAGGTGTTGTCACACCTCCGCAGGTCTAGAACTTATGCCTAGACTGACTATTATCAGTAATTAATATGAATATTAATTACCTGTTATGTGATTTTCCACATTCTTTTCTTGGAGTTCACAAGGAAACATTTCAAATCTCACGATGTCAAAGGGCGTCAGTCACCTGTAAATATTCAAAAGAGTGATAATATGTTCCTGCTACATGCTATACACACCAAAAAGTATAACACTCTAGGGCCAAAATTACTTATTTCAAAGATAAAGACTGTGGTCAGTCGGTCTGCATTTTATTATAAAAATTGTAGTCAGAGAGTCCACAGTCTATTTTAAATTTTATGCTCAATCGGTTCACAGTCTACTGTAAATGTGGTCAGGCAGTCCACATCTAGTCTATATGCTGTGGTCAGTCAGTCCATCATTTATAATTAATGGCCTTCGGTTGAAACTCAAGCCATGACGACTTGATGTATTAATGATCTTTAGGAAGATCAATCTTGTGCAAGACTAGATCGGTACACTAGTGCCTTCTTCACCATTATCTTGATAGTATCAATCCATTGGATTGTTTGCTGGTCTTGCACTTTGCTTTGGTCCTTCTATGCTTCAAAGTATGATGTCCTTTTCCATTGATTGCTGTCTTCCATTCAATCCTTAGACTAGTGTAATTGCCGTTGTCAGTCAGTCCACAACTAATTCAAATGCTGTGGACTGTCAGTCCTTTTAAATGTTGTGGTCATTCAGTCCACAGTGTATTCTTAATAGTGTGGTCAATCTCTTGGAATCGCGGTATTGATTGTTACACCGCTGATTACAAGGCTATTCTATGAAATAGGATAGGGGATTCCACACTTTAGAAGACAGAGGTTGGCCCACAGTCTACTATAAATGTGATCAAGCAGTCCACACCTAGTGTGAATGCTGTGGTCAGTCAGCCCATTTTTTATTATTAACGGCCTTCGGTTGAAACTCGAGCTATGATGACTGGATGAATTAACGATCTTTAGGAAGATCAATTTTGTGAAAGACTTCATAGGTCCACTAGGGTCTTCTCCACCCTTATCTTGATAGTGTCAATACTTTGGATTGGCTGCTGGTCTTCCTCTTTGCTTTCTTCCTTCTATACTTCAAAGTATGAAGTTCCTTTTCCCGTGATTGCTGTCTTCCAGTCAATCCTTAGATTAGTGTAAATGCTGTTGTTATTCAGTCCACAACTAATTCATAGCTGTGGACTGTCAGTTCTTTTAAATGTTGTGGTCATTCAGTCCACAGTGTAATTTTAATAGTGTGGTCAATCTCTTGTAATTGCGGTATTGATTGTTACACCACTGATTACAAGGCTATTCTATGAAATAGGAAAGGGGATACCTCACTTTAGAAGTCAGAGGTTGGCCCACAGTCTACCGTAAATATGATCAGGCAGTCCACAACTAGTGTGAATGCTGTGGTCAGTCAGTCCATTTTTTATTACTAACGGCCTTCGGTTGAAACTCTAACCATGACGACTGGATGAATTAACGATCTTTAGGAAGATCCATCTTGTTCAAGACTAGATCGGTCCACTAGGGTCTTCTCCACCATTATCTTGATAGTATCAATCCTTTGGATTGGTTGCTGGTCTTCCTCTTTGCCTTCTTCCTTCTATTCTTCCGAGTATGATGTCCCTTTCCAGTAATTGCTGTCTTCCAGTCAATCCATAGACTAGTGTAAATGCTGTTGTTAATCAGTCCACGCCTAATTTAAAAGCTGTGGACTGTCAGTCCTTGTAAATTTTGTGGTTAATTGGTCCACAGTGTAGTCTTAATACTGTGGTCAGTCTCTTGTAATCGCGGTATTGATTGTTACACTGCTGATTACAAGGCTATTCTATGAAACAGAATAAGGGATTCCTCACTTTAGAATACAGAAGATAAGGAACAGAAGTGTTCCTTATGTCTCTACCTAAGATATGGTTGTGTTATACTAGGAATTGTGTATAGAAAATATACATATGTAAACCACTAACAGTATATTCTCATGTATCAGAAAGGTGTTGTCACACCTCCGCAGGTCTAGAACTTATGCCTAGACTGACTATTATCAGTAAGTAATATGAATATTAATTACCTGTTATGTAACTTTCCACATTCTTTTCCTGGAGTCCACAAGGAAACATTTCAAATCCCACCATGTCAAAGGGCGTCAGTCACCTGTAAATATTCAAAAGAGTGATAATATGTTCCTGCTACATGCTATACACACCAAAAGGTATAACACTCTAGGGCCAAAATTACGTATTTCAAAGATAAAGACTGTGGTCAGTCGGTCTGCATTTTATTATAAAAATTGTAGTCAGACAGTCCACAGTCTATTTTAAATTTTATAATCAATCGGTTCACAGTCTACTGTAAATGTGGTCAGGCAGTCCACATCTAGTCTATATGCTGTTTTCAGTCAGTCCATCCTTTATAATTAATGGCCTTCGGTTGAAACTCGAGCCATGACGACTTGATGAATTAATGATCTTTAGGAAGATCAATCTTGTGCAAGATTAGATCGGTCCACTAGGGTCTTCTTCAGAATTATCTTGATAGTATCAATCCATTAGATTGGTTGCTGGTCTTGCTCTTTGCTTTCTTCTATACTTCAAACTATGATGTCCTTTTCCATTGATTGCTGTCTTCCATTCAATCCTTAGACTAGTGTAATTGCCGTTGTCAGTCAGTCCACAACTAATTCAAATGCTGTGGACTGTCAGTCCTTTTAAATGTTGTGGTCATTCAGTCCACAGTGTAATTTTAATAGTGTGGTCAATCTCTTGTAATCGCGGTATTGATTGTTACACAGCTGATTACAAGGTTATTCTATGAAATAGAATAGGGGATTCCTCCCTTTAAAAGACAGAGGTTGGCCCACAGTCTAGTCTACTATAAATGTGGTCAAGCAGTCCACACGTAGTGTGAATGCTGTGGTCAGTCAGCCCATTTTTTATTATTAACGGCCTTTGGTTGAAACTCGAGCTATGACGACTAGATGAATTAACGATCTTTAAGTAGATCAATTTTGTGAAAGACTTCATAGGTCCACTAGGGTCTTCTCCACCCTAATCTTGATAGTGTCAATCCTTTGGATTGGCTGCTGGTCTTCCTCTTTGCTTTCTTCCTTCTATACTTCAAAGTATGAAGTTCCTTTTCCAGTGATTGCTGTCTTCCAGTCAATCCTTAGATTAGTGTAAATGCTGTAGTCAGGCAGTCCACACCTATTGTGAATGCTGTGGTCAGTCAGCCCATTTTTTATTATTAACGGCCTTCGGTTGAAACTCGAGCTATGACGACTTGATGAATTAACAATCTTTAGGAAGATCAATTTTGTGAAAGAATACATAGGTCCACTAGGGTCTTCTTCACTGTTTTCTTGAAAGTGTCAATCCTTTGGATTGGCTGCTGGTCTTCCTCTTTGCTTTCTTCCTTCTATACTTAAAAGTATGATGTCCTTTTCCAATGATTGCTGTCTTCCAGTCAATCCTTAGACTAGTGTAAATGCTGTTGTCAGTCAGTCCACAACTAATTCAAACGCTGTGGACTGTCAGTCCTATTAAATGCTGTGGTCATTCGGTCCACAGTGTAGTCTTAATAGTGTGGTCAGTGTCTTGTAATTGCGGTATTGATTGTTACACTGGTGATTACAAGGATATTCTATGAAATAGAATAGGGGTTCCTCACTTTAGAAGACAGAGGTTGGCCCACAGTCTACCGTAAATATTATCAGGCAGTCCACAACTAGTGTGAATGCTGTAGTCAGTCAGTCCATGTTTTATTATTAACGGCCTTCGGTTGAAACTCTTGCCATGACGACTGGATGAAATAACGATCTTTAGGAAGATCAACCTTGTTCAACACTAGATCGGTCCACTAGGGTCTTCTCCACCGTTATCTTGATAGTATCAATTATGTGGATTGGTTGCCGGTCTTCCTCTTTGCCTTCTTCCTTCTATTCTTCCGAGTATGATGTCCCTTTCCAGTAATTGCTGTCTTCCAATCAATCCATAGACTAGTGTAAATGCTGTTGTCAGTCAGTCCACGCCTAATTTAAATGCTGTTGACTGTCAGTCCTTGTAAATTTTGTGGTTAATTGGTCCACAGTGTAATCTTAATACTGTGGTCAGTCTCTTGTAATCGCGGTATTGATTGTTACACCGCTGATTACAAGGCTATTCTATATAACAGAATAAGGGATTCCTCACTTTAGAATACAGAAGATAAGGAAAAGAAGTGTTCCTTATGTCTCTACCTAAGATATAGTTGTGTTATACTAGGAATTGTGTATAGAAAATAAAGATATGTAAACCACTAACAGTATATTCTCATGTATCAGATGGTGTTGTCACACCTCCGCAGGTCTAGAACTTATGCCTAGACTGACTATTATCAGTAATTAATATGAATATTAATTACCTGTTATGTGACTTTCCACATTCTTTTCTTGGAGTTCACAAGGAAACATTTCAAATCCCACCATGTCAAAGGGCGTCAGTCACCTGTAAATATTCAAAAGAGTGATAATATGTTCCTGCTACATGCTATACACACCAAAAGGTATAACACTCTAGGGCCAAAATTACTTATTTCAAAGATAAAGACTGTGGTCAGTCGGTTTGCATTTTATTATAAAAATTGTAGTCAGAGAGTCCACAGTCTATTTTAAATTTTATGCTCAATCGGTTCCCACTCTACTGTAAATGTCGTCAGGCAGTCCACATCTAGTCTATATGCTGTGGTCAGTCAGTCCATTCTTTATAATTAATGGCCTTCGGTTGAAACTCGAGCCATGACGACTTGATGTATTAATGATCTTTAGGAAGATCAATCTTGTTCAAGACTAGATCGGTCCACTAGGGCCTTCTTCACCATTATCTTGATGGTATCAATCCATTGGATTGTTTGCTGGTCTTGCACTTTGCTTTCTTCCTTCTATACTTCAAAGTATGATGTCCTTTTCCAGTGATTGCTGTCTTCCAGTCAATCCTTAGACTACTGTAAATGCTGTTGTCAGTCAGTCCACAACTAATTCAAATGCTGTGGACAGTCAGTCCTTTTAAATGTTGTGGTCATTCAGTCCACAGTGTAATTTTAATAGTTTGGTCAGTCTCTTGTAATCGCGGTATTGATTGTTACACAGCTGATTACAAGGTTATTCTATGAAATAGAATAGGGGATTCCTCCCTTTAAAAGACAGAGGTTGGCCCACAGTCTATTCTACTATAAATGTGGTCAAGCAGTGCACACCTAGTGTGAATGCTGTAGTCAGTCAGCCCATTTTTTATTATTAACGGCCTTCGGTTGAAATTCGAGCCATGACTACTGGATGAATTAACGATCTTTAGAAAGATCAATTTTGTGAAAGACTAGATAGGTCCACTAGGGTCTTCTTCACCATAATCTTGATAGTATCAATCCATTGGATTGGTTGCTGGTCTTGCTCTTTGCTTTCTTCTATACTTCAAACTATGATGTCCTTTTCCATTGATTGCTGTCTTCCATTCAATCCTTAGACTAGTGTAATTGCCGTTGTCAGTCAGTCCACAACTAATTCAAATGCTGTGGACTGTCAGTCCTTTTAAATGTTGTGGTCATTCAGTCCACAGTGTATTCTTAATAGTGTGGTCAATCTCTTGGAATCGCGGTATTGATTGTTACACCGCTGATTACAAGGCTATTCTATGAAATAGAATAGGGGATTCCTCACTTTAGAAGACAGATGTTGGCCCACAGTCTACTATAAATGTGATCAAGCAGTCCACACCTAGTGTGAATGCTGTGGTCAGTCAGCCCATTTTTTATTATTAACGGCCTTCGGTTGAAATTCGACCTATGATGACTGTTTGAATTAAAGATCTTTAGGAAGATCAATTTTGTGAAAGACTTCATAGGTCCACTAGGGTCTTCTCCACCCTTATCTTGATAGTTTAAATCCTTTGGATTGGCTGCTGGTCTTCCTCTTTGCTTTCTTCCTTCTAAACTTCAAAGTATGAAGTTCCTTTTCCCGTGATTGCTGTCTTCCAGTCAATCCTTAGATTAGTGTAAATGCTGTTGTTAGTCAGTCCACAACTAATTCAAACGCTGTAGACTGTCATTCCTTTTAAATGTTGTGGTCATTCAGTCCACAGTGTAATTTTAATAGTGTGGACAATCTCTTGTAATTGCGGTATTGATTGTTAGACCACTGATTACAAGGCTATTCTATGAAATAGGAAAGGGGATACCTCACTTTAGAAGACAGAGGCTGGCCCACAGTCTAGTCTACTGTAAATGTGGTCAAGCAGTCCACACCTAGTGTAAATGCTGTAGTCAGGCAGTCCACACCTATTGTGAATGCTGTGGTCAGTCAGCCCATTTTTTATTATTAATGGCCTTCGGTTGAAACTCGAGCTATGACGACTTGATGAATTAACGATCTTTAGAAAGATCAATTTTGTGAAAGACTACATAGGTCCACTAGGGTCTTCTCCACTGTTATCTTGATAGTGTCAATCCTTTGGAACGGCTGCTGGTCTTCCCCTTTGCTTTCTTCCTTCTATACTTCAAAGTATGATGTCCTTTTCCAGTGATTGCTGTCTTCCAGTCAATCCTTAGACTAGTGTAAATGCTGTTGTCAGTCAGTCCACAACTAATTCAAACGCTGTGGACTGTCAGTCCTTTTAAATGCTGTGGTCATTCAGTCCACAGTGTAGTCTTAATAGTGTGGTCAGTGTCTTGTAATTGCGGTATTGGTTGTTGCACTGCTGATTACAAGGCTATTCTATGAAATAGAATAGGGGATTCCTCAAATTAGAAGACAGAGGTTGGCCCACAGTCTACCGTAAATATGATCAGGCAGTCCACAACTAGTGTGAATGCTGTGGTCAGTCAGTCCATTTTTTATTATTAACGGCCTTCGGTTGAAACTCTAGCCATGATGACTTGATAAATTAACGATCTTTAGAAAGATCAATCTTTTCAAGACTAGATCGGTCTACTAGGGTCTTCTCCACCGTTATCTTGATAGTATCTATCCTTTGGATTGGTTGCTGGTCTTCCTCTTTGCCTTCTTCCTTCTATTCTTCCGAGTATGATGTCCCTTTCCAGTAATTGCTGTCTTCCAGTCAATCCATAGACTAGTGTAAATGCTGTTGTCAGTCAGTCCACGCCTAATTTAAATGCTGTGGACTGTCAGTCCTTGTAAATTTTGTGGTTAATTGGTCCACAGTGTAGTCTTAATACTGTGGTCAGTCACTTGTAATCGCGGTATTGATTGTTACACCGCTGATTACAAGGCTATTCTATGAAACAGAATAAGGGATTCCTCACTTTAGAATACAGAAGATAAGGAAAAGAAATGTTCCTTATGTCTCTACCTAAGATATATTTGTGTTATACTAGGAATTGTGTATAGAAAATAAACATATGTAAACCACTAACAGTATATTCTCATGTATCAGAAAGGTGTTGTCACACCTCCGCAGGTCTAGAACTTATACCTAGACTGACTATTATCAGTAATTAATATGAATATTAATTACCTGTTATGTGACTTTCCACATTCTTTTCTTGGAGTTCACAAGGAAACATTTAAAATCCCACCATGTCAAAGGGCGTCAGTCACCTGTAAATATTCAAAATAGTGATAATATGTTCATGCTACATGCTATACACACCAAAATATATAACACTCTAGGGCCAAAATTACTTATTTCAAAGATAAAGATTGTGGTCATTCGGTCTGCATTTTATTATAAAAATTGTAGTCAGAGAGTCCACAGTCTATTTTAAATTTTATGCTCAATCGGCTCACAGTCTACTGTAAATGTTGTCAGGCAGTCCACATCTAGTCTATATGCTGTGGTCAGTCAGTCCATTCTTTATAATTAATGGCCTTCGGTTGAAACTCGAGCCATGACTACTGGATGAATTAACGATCTTTAGGAAGATCAATCTTGTGCAAGACTAGATCGGTCCACTAGGGCCTTCTTCACCATTATCTTGATAGTATCAATCCATTGGATTGTTTGCTGGTCTTGCACTTTGCTTTGGTCCTTCTATACTTCAAAGTATGATGTCCTTTTCCAGTGATTGCTGTCTTCCATTCAATCCTTAGACTACTGTAAATGCCGTTGTCAGTCAGTCCACAACTAATTCAAATGCTGTGGATTGTTAGTCCTTTTAAATGTTGTGGTCATTCAGTCCACAGTGTAATTTTAATAGTGTGGTCAGTCTCTTGTAATCGCGGTATTGATTGTTACACAGCTGATTACAAGGTTATTCTATGAAATAGAATAGGGGATTCCTCCCTTTAAAAGACAGAGGTTGGCCCACAGTCTAGTCTACTATAAATGTGGTCAAGCAGTCCACAACTAGCGTGAATGCTGTAGTCAGTCAGCCCATTTTTTATTATTAACGGCCTTCGGTTGAAATTCGAGCCATGACTACTGGATGAATTAACGATCTTTAGGAAGATCAATTTTGTGAAAGACTAGATAGGTCCAGTAGGGTCTTCTTCACCATTATCTTGATAGTATCAATCCATTGGATTGGTTGCTGGTCTTGCTCTTTGCTTTGGTCCTTCTATACTTCAAAGTATGATGTCCTTTTCCAGTGATTGCTGTCTTCCATTCAATCCTTAGACTACTGTAAATGCCGTTGTCAGTCAGTCCACAACTAATTCAAATGCTGTGGATTGTTAGTCCTTTTAAATGTTGTGGTCATTCAGTCCACAGTGTAATTTTAATAGTGTGGTCAGTCTCTTGTAATCGCGGTATTGATTGTTACACAGCTGATTACAAGGTTATTCTATGAAATAGAATAGGGGATTCCTCACTTTAGAAGACAGAGGTTGGCCCACAGTCTACTATAAATGTGATCAAGAAGTCCACACCTAGTGTGAATGCTGTGGTCAGTCAGCCCATATTTTATTATTAACGGCCTTCGGTTGAAACTCGAGCTATGACGACTGGATGAATTAACGATCTTTAGGAAGATCAATTTTGTGAAAGACTTCATAGGTCTACTAGGGTCTTCTGCACCCTTATCTTGATAGTGTCAATCCTTTGGATTGGCTGCTGGTCTTCCTCTTTGCTTTCTTCCTTCTATACTTCAAAGTATGATGTCCTTTTCCAGTGATTGCTGTCTTCCAGTCAATCCTTAGATTAGTGTAAATGCTTTTGTCAGTCAGTCCACAACTAATTCAAACGCTGTGGACTGTCAGTCCTTTTAAATGTTGTGGTCATTCAGTCCACAGTGTAATTTTAATAGTGTGGACAATCTCTTGTAATTGCGGCATTGATTGTTACACCACTGATTACAAGGCTATTCTATGAAATAGGAAAGGGGATACCTCACTTTAGAAGACAGAGGTTGGCCCACAGTCTACTATAAATGTGATCAAGCAGTCCACACCTCGTGTGAATGCTGTTGTCAGACAGTCCATTTTTTATTATTAATGACCTTCGGTTGAAACTCGAGCTATGGCGACTTGATGAATTAACGATCTTTAGGAAGATCAATTTTGTGAAAGACTACATAGGTCCACTAGGGTCTTCTCTAGAGATGAGCGTTGTTCTACTCGAACTGTTCCCCAATCTCAAATTCGAGCTGTTTTGGGCGGTGTTCGAGCCGGTCGGCGAACACGAACAATTGAGAAAAATTCGGCTGTTCGAGGTTATGTTCGATAACTGTTCGTGCACCAAAATCATAACTGGATTTTTTCTCAGTAATGATGAAAATTAATGTTAATACGCAGTTTGAGTGTACAGCGGGGCAGGGGATGGATCTCTGCAGGAACAATGAAGATCTCCATTTTTTTTTCTCTTTCCCGCATTTGCAGTGGGGAGGTGCAATCTGTCAGCCTATCAGCAGCGCACACACGGAGCGAAGTGCTTTTTTTCACACAAGCAAGGGCATGTGTGATTGGCAGTGTATGTCACATGTCCTTGCCCTATAAGACCAAGCCATTTTCCCCGTCGCCACCATTTTCTCACTGCTGCAGCTGCGTGTTAGACGGCACCGCTGTTGCTGTGTGCGCTATACCTTGTTAATTTCAAGCCAATTTTCGCACAAATATACAGATAGCTTGGGAGTAGGGAATAGTTGTGATTGCAGTCCTTTTAAGGACTAGGTTACAGCGTTTCCTACGACTTTTATCAAGCAGGTCTGTGCTCTTAAATAGATAGATTGTGGGAGTAAAGACTAATTGTAATTGGAGTCCTTTTCAGGACTAGGTTACATCAGTTCCTATCAGTTTTTGCCAGGCAGGTCTGTGCCAGTGCTGTGCAATTTTTTTTCACAGCATTTGGCTGAATCTAGCAAAGCTAATCCTTTTTGGCCTATTGCAGAGTGTGTTAGTCAGTGGAGTAGCCTATCTGTGTTGCAAGATATACCACCTGTGTATAGAATACCAATTTTTTTACTGCACCTAGTGAAGTAAAATCTTTTGGGCATAGCATCATTCTATTAGTCCATCTATACTGACCTCCATCAGGTTGCAAATTAAAAATAATTTTTTTCTTCATTTATCTCTGAAAAAATATTTGGGCTTCTAGCAGCGTGTGGGACTTGTTCTATTAGTCCATCTATACTGACCTCCATCAGGTTGCAAATTAAAAATAATTTTTTTCTGCATCTAGCTCTGAAAAAATATTTGGGCTTCTAGCAGTGTGTGGGACTTGGTCTATTAGTCCATCTATACTGACCTCCATCAGGTTGCAAATTAAAAATAATTTTTTTCTTCATTTATCTCTGAAAAAATATTTGGGCTTCTAGCAGCGTGTGGGACTTGTTCTATTAGTCCATCTATACTGACCTCCATCAGGTTGCAAATTAAAAATAATTTTTTTCTGCATCTAGCTCTGAAAAAATATTTGGGCTTCTAGCAGTGTGTGGGACTTGGTCTATTAGTCCATCTATACTGACCTCCATCAGGTTGCAAATTAAAAATAATTTTTTTCTGCATCTAGCTCTGAAAAAATATTTGGGCTTCTAGCAGTGTGTGGGACTTGGTCTATTAGTCCATCTATACTGACCTCCATCAGGTTGCAAATTGAATAAAAAAATTTTCTGCATCTAGCTCTGAAAAAATATTTGGGCTTCTAGCGGTGTGTGGGACTTGGTCTATTAGTCCATCTATACTGACCTCCATCAGGTTGCAAATTAAAAATAATTTTTTTCTGCATCTAGCCCAGCCAATAGTTTTGGCCTAATACCACAGTTTGGCCACTCAGCTCTGCTCGGTTACCATCCATTGTTTTTTTGTGCAAACAACTCCAGAGTTGTGAATTAGTTAACCACCAAAATGAGTGGAAAAAGGCCTGCTGCTGGTGGAAAGGGGAATAGGCGTGTTGGGAAGGGGAAAAAAGGTTGTGTCCGTGGGGTAGGTGCAGAAGAAAGACCATCTTCCAGCCAAACTAAAATGTCTACTTCTTTTAGCGGACAATGTGATAAGATCCCTTTCTTACGGCCACGCCAATCGCTACAAATTCCAGATGAGGCACAAAAACAGCAGGTGCTTCAACGGATATCAAGTGCTCCTTTAAGTGGGCTCTCCTCCACATCAACTTCAACA
This sequence comes from Phyllobates terribilis, assembly GCF_046119375.1. Lineage (NCBI taxonomy): Eukaryota > Metazoa > Chordata > Amphibia > Anura > Dendrobatidae > Phyllobates > Phyllobates terribilis. The sequence continues at coordinate 175,171 of NW_027363163.1, read as the reverse complement.
TCACAAATACTCCAGTCCTCAAAGGTGTCACCCAAATCGCACTTGCTTCCTCACAGCTCCCAAATCTCCAGCTGCCCGTCTGAGTATGAGGTAGAACAGATGGTTGAGTCTGCAGAGCTGTTTACTCATACTATAGCCTGGGAATCAGAGGTCGACTCCAGCGCTTCTGTGAATCCAGACGAGGAAATGATCTGCACTGATGCCCAGAATCTTTATGAGTCGGATCCAGGACCAGACGCAGAAGGTTCTGACCATAATGTAGACCCTCATTCCCAAACTGTAACTCCTGTTGGTGGAGACAATGAGGAAGACGATGATAAGACTCAAATACCTGATTGGAGCGACAACTTTAGTTTTTTGTCAGGGCAGGAACAGGTTGGCTCTGAGGACGACGGGTGTGATAACGCACAGGGTGATGATGATGAGGTCGGAGATCCCACTTACTGTCAACCCACAGTCAGCCAAGAGATGAGGTCAGCAGAGGAGGTGGAGGAAGATGCTAGTGACGACGAGGTCAGGTTGCGCCTTCCTGGACAGAGACGTAGTACTGGAAGCACGTCAACAACTGCATCCTCAAACACAACTCTGCCTCTCACCACAAGTCGTGGTGGCTCTTCAGGTCGCATGGGTGCTAAGCCTTGCATAGCCTGGGCATTTTTTCAGATCGATAAAGATGACCCAACTCGTGTTATCTGTAACATTTGTCAGCAAAAGCTAAGTAGAGGCCAAAAAATACATAGTTTGAGTACTTCATGCATGAACCGGCACATGGACATGAAGCATAAGTTGCAGTGGGAAGCTCAGTGTGCTACAATGCGGCCTAGCCGGCCGGGCCAACCACCGTCTGCCATATCTTGTGCATCTGCGGCCTCTTCATCCTCTGTGACTGGGGGGACAGCAGTCACACCTGTTTTGGGGCGCAGACCTGCCACCTCTTTACCCGCAACAGCCAGCGTGATTGGCAGGTCATCATTTTCTTTGGAGGTGGTAACACCAGCTGGTCTTGAGCGCTGTCCGACATCGATAGCACCACCTTTGGATCAAGGCAACCTAACATGTCCGCCTGCATCTTCCTCACAGACCGGCAGTTTGCCGGGGACACCCTTATCAACCCCGTCTAAGCACAATAGCCAGCCCTCGGACCCTCAGATGTGGACAAGTAAAAGACCATTTCCTCCTAGCCATGAGAAAGCTAAGAGGTTGAATTTCACCATCTGCAAGCTCTTGGCTACAGAAATGCTGCCTTTCCGCCTGGTGGACACAGAGGATTTTCGAGACCTTATGTCCGTCGCAGTGCCCCAGTACCAGATGCCCAGTCAGCACTACTTCTCAAAGAAAGGTGTGCCTGCGCTCCACCAGCATGTCGCACACAACATCACCGCTTCTTTGAGAAACTCTGTGTGTGACAGGGTGCATTTCACCACAGACACTTGGACGAGTAGGCATGGACAGGGGCGTTACATGTCGCTGACTGGGCACTGGGTAACTATGGTGACAGCAGGACAAGGGGCTGCTGTCCAAGTCTTGCCATCCCCACGAGTTGTGCGTCAATCCTCTTTATGTCAAAGTTCCTCCACTGCTTCTGCCTCCTCAACCTCCTCTCGGTCTTCCACCTGCACCCAAAGCCTGTCTGGTCATGCCACAAGCTTTCTAACTGCGCAGAAGGGATCCTGCACACCTCCTTACTATGCTGGCAGTAGGGCTCAACGTCATCAGGCGGTTTTTACATTGAAATGTCTGGGAAATGTGAGTCACACAGCTGAGGAGTTGTGGTCAGCTCTGGAGAACCAATTTCATGAATGGTTGTCTCCACTGGACCTGAAACCAGGGAAGGCCGTGTGCGACAATGCTGCAAACCTGGGTGCGGCCCTTCGCCGGGGCAATGTCACACACATGCCTTGTATGGCTCACGTGTTGAACCTGGTTGTCCAGCAATTTTTAGCCCACTATCCCAGACTAGATGGCCTTCTGCAGAGGGCACGGTCGCTGTGTGCTCACTTCCGCCGTTCGCATCCCGCAGCTCAGCGACTTACATCTCTACAGAAGTCGTTGGGCCTGCCACTTCACCGGCTAAAATGCGATGTGCCTACCCGGTGGAATTCAACTCTGCACATGTTGCAGCGACTGTGGCAGCACCGACAAGCCCTGGTGCAATACGTTCTGACGTATAGCCTGGGCCAACGAGATTCAGAGGTGGGGCAAATCACGCTGGAGGAGTGGTCTCAGATCAGGGACCTATGCACCCTTCTGCACAGTTTTGAAATGGCGACGAAGATGTTTAGTGCTGACGATGCCATTATCAGCATGACTATTCCGGTGATTTACATGCTGGAGCACATGTTAAACAGAATTCGGAGTCAGGTGGTGGCACAAGAGGAGGTGGAGGAAGTAGAGGAGGAGGAGTTGTATGCGGAAGGGCTAACATCTGCAAGGTCCAGACGGTCGGCAGCACCAAGGCGGCAGGCATGTGAGGGTGGGGGAGATGATTTTACCAGGGCGCATGGTAGCAGCCAAACTAGTGAGGAAGGTGCAGGAGCCCAGGAAGAAGTGGAGGACGAACTGATGGAAGACTCATCAGATGAGGGAGACCTTGATCACATTTCTGTTGTGCGAGGTTGGGGGGAGAGGACAGAGGAAGGAAGCATGATTGTTACCTCGCCACCAACACAACAGGGACTTGGTGCTCCTGGATGCGCAACACACATGAGTGCCTTCTTGCTGCACTACCTGCAACATGACCCTCGAATTGTGAGAATTAGAAATAATCCTGACTACTGGGTTGCCACACTGTTAGATCCCCGGTACAAAAGTAAATTTGCAGAAATTATTCCTGCCATAGAAAGGGATGCACGCATGCAGGAGTATCAGCAGTAGTGTTGAGCCACCCCCGTAGTGTTCGGGTTCGGTTCGGTTCGTCGAACACCGGGATGTTCGAGGAACTGTTCGTCGAACTGTTCGTCGAACACCTTAGAACACCGTCGAACACCGTTAAAACCAATGGCAGGCAAACAAAAACACATAGAAACACATAGAAAACACCTGCAAAGGTGTCCAAAAGCTGACAAACTGCTCAGAAGACACTCTCTTTAAAAAAGCCGGCCGGCAAATTCAGCAGCGGCATACACCGGTACCCGACAATTTAGACAAGAAGGAATAGAGCATCACACATAGATTAGATAGATAGAAACATGTCAGTCACACATATAAGAAGCACAGTGACAGTGTTGGTTACTGCACTTGTCATTTAGTGTAAAGGATTTATTAAAAAAAAATATTAGTGTTTTCATGCACCGTCTCTTTAAAAAAGCCGGCCGGCAATTCAGCATCTGTACCCAACAATTTAGAACAGAAAGAATAGAGCTTCACACATAGATTAGATAGATAGAAACATGTCAGTCACATATATAATAAGTACAGTGATAGTGTTGCTTACTGTACTTGTCATTTAGTGTAAAGGATTTATTTAAAAAAATAATAGTGTTTTCATGCACTGTCTCTTTAAAAAAGCCGGCCGGCAATTCAGCAGCGGTACCCGACAATTTAGAACAGAAAGATAGAGCATCACACATAGATTAGATAGATAGAAACATGTCAGTCACATATATATGAAGTACAGTGATAGTGTTGGTTACTCTACTTGTCATTTAGTATTAAAATAAAGGATTTATTATTAAAAAAATTGGCGTGGGGTTCCCCTTAATTTTAGGCTCTAGCGGAGGTTAAGCAGACGGCTGGGGCAGATGTTTGAAGCCTGGGAAGGGGGTAATACCCACGGAGCTTCCCAGGCTACTAATATCAGCCCCCAGCTGAATACATAGCCTTTACTAGCTATTAAAATGGGGGACCCCCCCAAAAAAATGACGTGGGGTCCCCCCTAATTTAATAGCTAGCAAAGGCTAGGCAGACAGCTGGGGGCTGATATTAATAGCCCAGGAAGGGAGCCATGAATATTGGCCCCCTCCCAGGCTAGAAACACCAGCCGTCAGCCGCCCCAGAAATGGCGCATTCATAGGATGCGCCAATTCTGGCACTTAGCCTCGCTCTTCCACGCTGCCCTGGTGCGGTGGCAGGGGGTAATAGGGTTGGGGTTGATGTCAGCTTATAATGCCAGCTGACATCAAGCCCAGGTTAGTAATGGAGAGGCGTCTATAAGACACCCCCATTACTAACCCCATAGTCAAAGTTAAAAAAAACACAAACACCCAGAATAAAGTCCTTTAATTGAAATAAAGACACAATCCTTTATTGTTCTAAATTAAACCATACTTACCATCACGCCCATTCCAGCTGAAGCCAACGATCTCCTGCAATAAAAGAAAAATAATAAAGCAACCTCATCCTTACCTTTCCATGGTTCCCACGACAGCTTCAGCTCTGCTACATCGAGATGACAGGCTGGACCTCAGCAGAACGCTGCCATCCAGCCTGTCATCCCGCAGACACTGAGAAGCGCAGGCTTGCTTGCGCTGCTCAGCGTCTCTCTGTGACGACATCCAGATGAGCCGAGTTCATGTCCAATGAACTCGGCTCACCTCATGCACGTCACTGACAGCGTGGGAAAATTCTCACGCTGAAGCGCTGATTGCAGGAGAATTTTCCCACGCTGTCAGTGACGTGCAGGAGGTGAGCTGAGTTCATTGGACATGAGCTCACCTCATGCACATCACTGACAGCGTGGGAGAATTCTCCTGCACTCAGCACTTCAGCGTGAGAATTTTCCCACGCTGTCAGTGACGTGCATGACTTGAGCCGAGTTCATTGGACATGACCTCGGCTCATCTGGATGCCGTCACAGCGAGACAGTGAGGAGCGCAAGCATGCCTGCGCTTCTCAGTGTCTGCGGGATGACAGACTGGATGGCAGCGTTCTGCTGCGGTCCAGCCAGTCATCTCGATGTAGCAGAGCTGAAGCTGTCGTGGGAACCATGGAAAGGTAAGGATGAGGTTGGTTTATTATTTTTCTTTTATTGCAGGAGATCGTTGGCTTCAGCTGGAATGGGTGTGATGGTAAGTATGGTTTAATTTAGAACAATAAAGAATTGTGTCTTTATTTCAATTAAAGGACTTTATTCTGGGTGTTGTGTTTTTTTTAAATACTTTACTAGAAATTCATGGCGGTCATGTCTAATACTGGCGTGACCCCATGAATTTTGGGCTTGGGGCCAGCTGATAATACCAAGCTGGCCTTAACCCCTTTATTACCCAGTGAGCCACCGCACCAGGGCCCTGGATGAGTTGGGTACAGCGCCAGAAGATGGCGCTTCTATGAACGCGCCATTTTCCGGGGTGGCTGCGGACTGCAATTTGTAGCGGGGGGGGGGGCCCAGAAAGCTTGGGCCTCCCTGCGCTGCAGATTCCAGCCCCCAGCTGCCTAGTTGTACCTGGCTGGACACAAAAATAGGGCGAAGCCCCACGTACTTTTTTTTTAATTATTTCATGAAATTCATGAAATAATTAAGAAAAAAAGGCCTTCCCTATATTGTTGTGTCCGGCCAGGTACAAATAGGCAGCTGGTGGTTGGGGGCAGCCCGTTCCTGCCTGCTGTACCTGGCTGGACCCAAATATAGTGCGAAGCCCCACTTCAATTTTTTTTAATTATTTCATGAAATTCATGAAATAATTAAGAAAAAAAGGGCTTCCCTATATTGTTGTGTCCGGCCAGGTACAAATAGGCAGCTGGTGGTTGGGGGCAGCCCGTTCCTGCCTGCTGTACCTGGCTGGACACAAATATAGTGCGAAGCCCCACGTCAATTTTTTTTAAATTATTTCATGAATTTCCTGAAATAATTAAAAAAAAAGTACGTGGGGCTTCGCCCTATTTTTGTGTCCAGCCAGGTACAACTAGGCAGCTGGGGGCTGGAATCTGCAGCGCAGGGAGGCCCAAGCTTTCTGGGCCACCCCCGCTGCAAATTGCAGTCCGCAGCCACCCCGGAAAATGGCGCGTTCATAGAAGCGCCATCTTCTGGCGCTGTACCCAACTCATCCAGGGCCCTGATGCGGTGGCTCACTGGGTAATAAAGGGGTTAGGGCCAGCTTGGCATTATCAGCTGGCCCTAAGCCCGAAATTCATGGGGTCACGCCAATATTAGACATGACCACCATGAATTTCTAGTAAAGTATTTAAAAAAAACACAACACCCAGAAAAAAGTCCTTTAATTGAAATAAACACACAATTCTTTATTGTTCTAAATTAAACCATACTTACCATCACGCCCATTCCAGCTGAAGCCAACGATCTCCTGAAATAAAAGAAAAATAATAAAGCAACATCATCCTTACCTTTCCATGGTTCCCATGACAGCTTCAGCTCTGCTACATCGAGATGACAGGCTGGACCGCAGCAGAACGCTGCCATCCAGCCTGTCATCCCGCAGACACTGAGAAGCGCAGGCTTGCTTGAGCTCCACAGTGTCTCTCTGTGAGGGCATCCAGATGAGCCGAGTTGATGTCCAATGAACTCGGCTCACCTCATGCACGTCACTGACAGCGTGGGAAAATTCTCCTGCACTCAGCGCTTCAGCGTGGGAGAATTCTCACACTGAAGCGCTGAGTGCAGGAGAATTCTCCCACGCTGTCAGTGACGTGCAGGAGGTGAGCTGAGTTCATTGGACATGAGCTCACCTTATGCACGTCACTGACAGCGTGGGAAAATTCTCCTGCACTCAGCGCTTCAGCGTGGGAGAATTCTCACGCTGAAGCGCTGAGTGCAGGAGAATTCTCCCACGCTGTCAGTGACGTGCAGGAGGTGAGCTGAGTTCATTGGACATGAGCTCACCTTATGCACGTCACTGACAGCGTGGGAGAATTCTCCTGCACTCACCGCTTCAGCGTGAGAATTTTCCCACGCTGTCAGTGACGTGCATGAGGTGAGCCGAGTTCATTGGACATGAACTCGGCTCATCTGGATGTCGTCACAGAGAGACGCTGAGCAGCGCAAGCAAGCCTGCGCTTCTCAGTGTCTGCGGGATGAGAGGCTGGATGGCAGCGTTCTGCTGCGGTCCAGCCTGTCATCTCGATGTAGCAGAGCTGAAGCTGTCGTGGGAACCATGGAAAGGTAAGGATGAGGTTGCTTTATTATTTTTCTTTTATTGCAGGAGATCGTTGGCTTCAGCTGGAATGGGCGTGACGGTAAGTATGGTTTAATTTAGAACAATAAAGGATTGTGTCTTTATTTCAATTAAAGGACTTTATTCTGGGTGTTTGTGTTTTTTTTAACTTTGACTATGGGGTTAGTAATGGGGGTGTCTTATAGACGCCTCTCCATTACTAACCTGGGCTTGATGTCAGCTGGCATTATAAGCTGACATCAACCCCAACCCTATTACCCCCTGCCACCGCACCAGGGCAGCGTGGAAGAGCGAGGCTAAGTGCCAGAATTGGCGCATCCTATGAATGCGCCATTTCTGGGGCGGCTGACGGCTGGTGTTTCTAGCCTGGGAGGGGGCCAATATTCATGGCTCCCTTCCTGGGCTATTAATATCAGCCCCCAGCTGTCTGCCTAGCCTTTGCTAGCTATTAAATTAGGGGGGACCCCATGTCATTTTTTTGGGGGGGTCCCCCATTTTAATAGCTAGTAAAGGCTATGTATTCAGCTGGGGGCTGATATTAGTAGCCTGGGAAGCTCCGTGGGTATTACCCCCTTCCCAGGCTTCAAACATCTGCCCCAGCCGTCTGCTTAACCTCCGCTAGAGAATAAAATTAAGGGGAACCCCACGCCAATTTTTTTAATAATAAATCCTTTATTTTAATACTAAATGACAAGTACAGTAACCAACACTATCACTGTACTTCATATATATGTGACTGACATGTTTCTATCTATCTAATCTATGTGTGAAGCTCTATTCTGTCTGTTCTAAATTGTCGGGTACCGCTGCTGAATTGCCGGCCGGCTTTTTTAAAGAGACGGTGCATGAAAACACTATTATTTTTTTTGATAAATCCTTTACGCTAAATGACAAGTACAGTAAGCAACACTGTCACTGTACTTCGTATATATGTGGCTGACATGTTTCTATCTATCTAATCTATGTGTGAAGCTCTATTCTTTCGGTTCTAAATTGTCGGGTACAGGTGTATGCCGCTGCTGAATTGCCGGCTTTTCATGTTTCACTGTTGGCACTGTTCCCATCGATTTGGGCAATCACTGTAATGCCACAACCACCATGGCTGTGGCATTACAGTGAGTGGCAGACAATCCCTGCATGATTGGTGCTCTAAATAGCGCCAGACATGCAGGACACGCTTTTGGTGCACGAACAGTTATCGAACATAACCTCGAACAGCCGAATTTTTTGCAAATCGTTCGGGTTCGTCGAACAACTCGAACACCGCCCAAAACAGCTCGAATTTGAGATTGGCGAACAGTTCTAGTCGAACACCGCTCATCTCTAATCAGCAGAGACTGTTGCAGAATCTTACATGTGCTTTTCCACAAAATACCAGTGGTGCACGTAGTGAATCTCACAGTTCCAACTTGCCAACCGTGGGACCGTCAAGTGTTCAGCACTCAAACCGTAACAGAACCACAGTATCTGCTGGTAACATCAATTTTGCGGAATCATTTCACCACTTTTTTAGCCCATCCTTTGCAAGGCCACAGGAGACAAGAAGTCTGACACATAGTCAACGCCTAGAGACGATGGTACAGGAGTATCTCCAAGTAAACATTGAAGCCACGACTGTGTCACTGGACCCTTGCTCTTTTTGGGCTTCCAATCTGGATAAATGGCCGGAGCTAGCCACTTACGCCTTGGAGATCTTGTCATGCCCCGCAGCCAGCGTTCTGTCTGAACGTGTGTTCAGCGCTGCTGGTGGTGTGCTGACAGATAAGCGCACGCGGCTCTCCACTGATAATGTAGACAGACTCACGTTCATAAAGATGAACAAATCATGGATCCGAAACGACTTTTCTACCCCTGTGTCATCCTGGGGAGAGTAAAAGCTTGATGATTGGTTAAAATCACCCTACCAACCGTTTTAAGCTTTCAAATTACTAATCATGTTTATCTGTATCTTGACTGGAAAATAATTTGGGCTTTGTAGCAGTGTGCAGCACTGATCCTATTAGGCCATCTATAATAAGCTTCACCAGATTTAAAATTAAAAATAATTTTTAGCTGCATCTAGCCCGGAAAATAATTTTGGGGCTCCGAGATGCGCAAGACACATAAGTGCCTTCTTGCTGCACTACCTGCAGCATGACCCTCATATTGTCAGAATTCGAAGTAATCATGACTACTGGGTTGCCACACTCTTAGATCCCCCAAACTTTTCGATCAACCTTTTCATTTTAATAAAGACCAAAAAAATGGTCATTTTTGAAATTATAAGCATTAGCAGGTTGTTAGAAACTGAAATCAAACAGTTTTCAACTCAAAACTTTATTCTAGGTGATGTTACATTTTCACATAGGACCCCTTGTTCGAAAGGAGCTTCTGAACTCTCTCGTGCATTGAATTTGTCAGGTTTTGGATGGTTTCTGCTTCAATTGTTTTGCATGAGGACAGAATACCCTCCCAGAGCTGTTGCTTAGATGTGAACTGCCTCCCGCCATCATAGACACTCCTTTTAATGATGCTCCAAAGGTTCTGAATGGGGTAGAGGTCAGGGGAGCATGGGGGTCACACCATAAGTTTGTCCCCTTTTATGCCCATATCAGCCAGAGATGCAGATGTTTTATGTGCAGCATGAGATGGTGCATTATCATGCAGAAAAATGATCTTGCTGTGAAATACACGGTTCTTCTTCTTGAACCATGGCAGGAAGTGCTGTTTGAGAAAATCCACATACATTATGGAGTTCATCTTTAGCGCCTTCAGGGATCCTAAAGGGGCCGACAATCTCTCTCCCCATGATTCCAGCCCAAAACATTACTCCACCTCCTCCTTGTTGGCGCTGTAGCCGTGTTTGCGTAGGGTGTCCATCAACCAGCCATCCTCCACTCCATTCATCTGGACCATCGAGCGCTGCACGGCACTCATCCGTGAACAAAACAGTTTTGAAATCAGTCTTCATGTAATGTTTGGCCCACTGGAGCCGTTTCTGCTTGTGTGAAGTGGATAGAGGAGGTCGACAGGATGGCGTATGCACAGCTGCAAACCTCTGAAGGACCCTGCATCTTGTTGTTCGGGGGACGTTGGAGGCACAAGCAGCTTCAAAAACTTGTCTGCTGCTATGACAAGGCTTTTTTGCCGCTGCTCTTTCAACCTGACGTAATTGCCTGTAGGAAAGTGTCCTCAATTTGCCCTTATCAGCACGCACACGTGTGTACTGTGAATCAGCTACATACTTCTTGATTGCCAAGACACTTCATCCTGATCATCGCACAATGTTGATTGTAGTCATGCCTTGACCTAAACACTCCACAATTTGTTGCTTCTCAGCAGCCGACACATCCTTTTTCTTTCCCATTTTGGCAGAAAATGTAGGCTGCTTAATAATGTGAGAGAGCCTTCTTAAGTAGTCTTGCCTTTCATTGGACACACCTGCCAAACTAATTAGCACAGGTGTCTGCAATTGCTTACAGTGATATAAAGAGCCCTGACACACATCACCATCAATGAGTTTAACTGACAAACAAACAAATTCTTCCCTTATCACTCCTAAACACTTTTTGCATAATAATTTGGAACGCGGTGTACATGTGCTTTTCCACAAAACACCAGTGGTTCACGTAGTGAATCTTACAGTTCTAACTTGCCAACCGTGGTCTGTATGGAATTGTTCAATAAAGGGCCCAAAATTAAGATAACATAGATGGGAGAGGTCTCTATGAATAGGAATTCCTAAGTATTTGATACCCTGTGAGGGCCAGGCAAAGGGAAAGTTGGACTGGATGGAATCCTATATGGATTTAGGGAGGGAGACATCGAGGGCCTCAGACTTCGCTGCATTGATTTTAAAATTTTACCATGTAACAAAGTGATCTATTTCAGCCATAACAGCAGGGATGGATATATGTGATTGAGTGATATATACTAGGACATCATCAGCAAATAGAGAGCACTTGTACTCGGTGCCTCCCACCTCAATCCACCTAATATTGGGGTTATGGCGAATTGATGAGAGCAGGTGCTCCGTCACTAGGATGTATAAGAGAGGGGACAGAGGACATCCCTGCCTTGTCCCATTGGTGATTGTGAAAGGTGATGAAAATGTTCTGACGCACCCCCTGGGCCTTGGGACACCCGGAGCCGGGCCCTTTTTGGTGGATGCTGGTGGTTGTAGTCTTCGTGGCGGCGATCCGGTTCCGTGGCTCAGGGCGGTCAAACCAGTGGCGGAACTATTTATGTGGTTTTGATGTTTAAATGTCCGACTACGCCACCCGTGGATTGCGGTCAGAGTGAACCGCCGCTACAGGGCAGACCGCTAAGGCTGGTGTTGTGGGTGCAGCAGAGCGTAGCATAACTCCCCACGGGAGGAGTATAGCCTCAGGGCAGTGTATGCGGAGGATGGGGGTGATGGTGCAGGGCAGCAGCAGTAACGACACGGAGTCAGTGATGCAGTTCAGGGCCTTTACTCACAGTTCTTATTATCCAGACCACGTCGGCAGGTAACGGCTGCCCACGTCGTACTGTGCTCACCAGGTGAGGGGCTCAGACAACTCCCAGATAACTTTGGAGCGCTTCACAGGACCCCCTTTGTGTGTCCTTTGTCTGGCCTTTCTTACCAACACTTCTGTCCGGCTGCCTCGGGCCTCCTCTTGGTAAACTTGGCGCCAGTTTCCCTGACCCTATGTGGTGCCTTCCTAGCGGGTGGAGCAAGGGGCTGCGCCACATAAAATGTCAGAGCCTCCGGTTTCTAGCTGAGGGTCGTTTCCTGCCTCCACTAGTTCGGGGACCGGTCTCCCCCTTTGGCCTGACCCCTCCACGCAGGTGGATTCGGGCGTGCGGTGGCGACTCGCCCGTCCGCACCCCTGGGATCCCTTCATTCCTCGTTCCTGGAGCCTTCTCCGCTCCTCTTCCTTCCTTCTCCCTCTTGCAGGCCTGGGCCTCTGTTACTAGGCCCGCCTCCGGAGCAGAGCTCATGCAGAGCCCCTGCTCCCTGCCACTTCTGCTCAGACTTCTCTGCACTGAACTAAGATGGTGCCCACCTTTTATACTCCCTTCTCAATGCACCCAGGAACTGCTTCCTCCCTGCTCCTGCACTGCAGAGTTCCCCTTCCTCAGTGTTCCCTCCCCCCACTCCAGCCAGGGACAGGGACTGTCGTGCCCATCTCAAGGGCATATTCGTCGCCCTGCCCCACGGCAATGTGGTGTAATGCATGCAGGTGTCGGGTCCTGATCCACACTCCATCCTTATCTGAGAGTGAGATATCACACCTCTGGGTGAGGTGCAATACATCTGTAGCAACCGAGCCCTCGGTGCTACAGTTCCATTTATCTTCAGCCTAGGTGACGTATTGTGATACAGGGCCGTGATTTTGGCTATAAAAGGGTCCCCTAGACCCCTACCCCAAGCTTTTTAAGAGAATCATATATGGCGTGCCAGGAGACTCTATGGAATGCTTTCTCAGCATCCAACGAGAGTATCTACTTACAAATTTTTAACTGCATCTAGCCCAGGAAATACTTTGTGCCTAGTAGCAGTGTCTGCTAGTCAGCGGATTATCCCGGCTGTTAAGCAAGCTACACCACCTGTAGTTTGGACACTTAATTTTTTCAAAGGAAATGCTTCGGGACCACGGGATACTCAGTGAAGAGCATCAGGAGGCACCCCAAGGCATAGGGGCTGGGACTGGCACTAGGATGCCTTGCGGTGGACAGCCGAGCTCGATCCTTATAAAAGCTTTTTAACTGCAGCAGCTTTAGTGGACGCTACTGGAGCTGGAATTACGCGGCTGCTGGCATGAGACTTGCCCTCCAATAGATCCTTGTAAATGGATTTAAAGTGTATTCATTCAAATTAGAGGGACAATTTAAATTAAAAAGCTTAGAGCTGCCTCCACCACAGGGGGGCTCTCTCGACCCACCAGCGGACAGGCACCAGTATTGGGAGAGGGGGGCTGGCCGTCAGGGTTCACCGCGGCTCTGGAACAAACCCGGCGACACGGAGGTGGCACGGGCAGGAGCGGACTGGCCGTCTCGGCTTCTCACTTTTTGGATTTTAGAAGGGCATGACATGCCTATATCTGTGTCTCCCCCTCCTTTTACTCCTCCACCTCTTTTCTTTTCGCATGACTATATGTACTTGTCACTTTTCCATGTGTTAGTTGTGTCTTCTGAGCAGTTTGTCAGCTTTTGGACACCTTTGAAGGTGTTTTCTATGTGTTTCTATGTGTTTTTGTTTGCCTGCCATTGGTTTTAACGGTGTTCGAAGGTGTTCGACGAACAGTTCGACGAACAGTTCGGCGAACACACGGGTGTTCGACGAACCGAACCGAACTCGAACACTACGGGGGTGGCTCAACACTAGTCTTCTCCACTGTTACCTTGATAGTGTCAATCCTTTGGATTGGCTGCTGGTCTTCCTCTTTGCTTTCTTCCTTCTATACTTCAAAGTATGATGTCCTTTTCCAGTGATTGCTGTCTTCCAGTCAATTCTTAGACTAGTGTAAATGCTGTTGTCAGTCAGTCCACAACTAATTCAAACGCTGTGGACTGTCAGTCCTTTTAAATGCTGTGGTCATTCAGTCCACAGTGTAGTCTTAATAGTGTGGTCAGTGTCTTGTAATTGCGGTATTGATTGTTACACTGCTGATTACAAGGCTATTCTATGAAATAGGATAGGGGGTTACTCACTTTAGAAGACAGAGGTTGGCACACAGTCTACCGTAAATATGATCAGGCAGTCCACAACTAGTGTGAATGCTGTGGTCAGTCAGTCCATTTTTTATTATTAACGGCCTTCGGTTGAAACTCTAGCCATGACGACTGGATGAATTAACGATCTTTAGGAAGATCAATTTTGTGAAAGACTAGATCGGTCCACTAGGGCCTTCTTCACCATTATCTTGATAGTATCAATCCATTGGATTGTTTGCTGGTCTTGCACTTTGCTTTGGTCCTTCTATACTTCAAAGCATGATGTCCTTTTCCAGTGATTGCTGTCTTCCATTCAATCCTTAGATAACTGTAAATGCTGTTGTCAGTCAGTCCACAACTAATTCAAATGCTGTGGACTGTCAGTCCTTTTAAATGTTGTGGTCATTCAGTCCACAGTGTAATTTTAATAGTGTGGTCAGTCTCTTGTAATCGCGGTATTGATTGTTACACAGCTGATTACAAGGTTATTCTATGAAATAGAATAGGGGATTCCTCCCTTTAAAAGACAGAGGTTGGCCCACAGTCTAGTCTACTATAAATGTGGTCAAGCAGTCCACACCTAGTGTGAATGCTGTAGTCAGTCAGCCCATTTTTTATTATTAACGGCCTTCGGTTGAAATTCGAGCCATGACTACTGGATGAATTAACGATCTTTAGGAAGATCAATTTTGTGAAAGACTAGATAGGTCCACTAGGGTCTTCTTCACCATTATCTTGATAGTATCAATCCATTGGATTGGTTGCTGGTCTTGCACTTTGCTTTCTTCTATACTTCAAACTATGATGTCCTTTTCATTGATTGCTGTCTTCCAGTCAATCCTTAGACTAGTGTAATTGCCGTTGTCAGTCAGTCCACAACCAATTCAAACGCTGTGGACTGTCAGTCCTTTTAAATGTTGTGGTCATTCAGTCCACAGTGTATTCTTAATAGTGTGGTCAATCTCTTGGAATCGCGGTATTGATTGTCACACTGCTGATTACAAGGCTATTCTATGAAATAGAATAGGGGGTTCCTCACTTTAGAAGACAGAGGTTGGCCCACAGTCTACCGTAAATATGATCAGGCAGTCCACAACTAGTGTGAATGCTGTGGTCAGTCAGTCCATTTTTTATTATTAACGGCCTTCGGTTGAAACTCTAGCCATGACGACTGGATGAATTAACGATCTTTAGGAAGATCAATCTTGTTCAAGACTAGATCGGTCCACTAGGGTCTTCTCCACCGTTATCTTGATAGTATCAATCCTTTGGATTGGTTGCTCGTCTTCCTCTTTGCCTTCTTCCTTCTATTCTTCCGATTATGATGTCCCTTTCCAGTAATTGCTGTCTTCCAGTCAATCCATAGACTAGTGTAAATGCTGTTGTCAGTCAGTCCACGCCTAATTTAAATGCTGTGGACTGTCAGTCCTTGTAAATTTTGTGGGTAATGGGTCCACAGTGTAGTCTTAATACTGTGGTCAGTCTCTTGTAATCGCGGTATTGATTGTTACACCGCTGATTACAAGGCTATTCTATATAACAGAATAAGGGATTCCTCACTTTAGAATACAGAAGATAAGGAAAAGAAGTGTTCCTTATGTCTCTACCTAAGATATAGTTGTGTTATACTAGGAATTGTGTATAGAAAATAAAGATATGTAAACCACTAACAGTATATTCTCATGTATCAGAATGGTGTTGTCACACCTCCGCAGGTCTAGAACTTATGCCTAGACTGACTATTATCAGTAATTAATATGAATATTAATTACCTGTTATGTGACTTTCCACATTCTTTTCTTGGAGTTCACAAGGAAACATTTCAAATCCCACCATGTCAAAGGGCGTCAGTCACCTGTAAATATTCAAAAGAGTGATAATATGTTCCTGCTACATGCTATACACACCAAAAAGTATAACACTCTAGGGCCAAAATTACTTATTTCAAAGATAAAGACTGTGGTCAGTCGGTCTGCATTTTATTATAAAAATTGTAGTCAGAGAGTCCACAGTCTATTTTAAATTTTATGCTCAATCGGTTCCCACTCTACTGTAAATGTCGTCAGGCAGTCCACATCTAGTCTATATGCTGTGGTCAGTCAGTCCATTCTTTATAATTAATGGCCTTCGGTTGAAACTCGAGCCATGACGACTTGATGTATTAATGATCTTTAGGAAGATCAATCTTGTTCAAGACTAGATCGGTCCACTAGGGCCTTCTTCACCATTATCTTGATGGTATCAATCCATTGGATTGTTTGCTGGTCTTGCACTTTGCTTTGGTCCTTCTATACTTCAAAGTATGATGTCCTTTTCCAGTGATTGCTGTCTTCCATTCAATCCTTAAACTACTGTAAATGCTGTTGTCAGTCAGTCCACAACTAATTCAAATGCTGTGGGACTGTCAGTCCTTTTAAATGTTGTGGTCATTCAGTCCACAGTGTAATTTTAATAGTTTGGTCAGTCTCTTGTAATCGCGGTATTGATTGTTACACAGCAGATTACAAGGTTATTCTATGAAATAGAATAGGGGATTCCTCCATTTAAAAGACAGAGGTTGGCCCACAGTCTAGTCTACTGGAAATGTGGTCAAGCAGTCCACACCTCGTGTGAATGCTGTAGTCAGTCAGCCCATTTTTTATTATTAACGGCCTTCGGTTGAAATTTGAGCCATGACTACTGGATGAATTAACGATCTTTAGGAAGATCAATTTTGTGAAAGACTAGATAGGTCCACTAGGGTCTTCTTCAACATTATCTTGATAGTATCAATCCATTGGATTGGTTGCTGGTCTTGCTCTTTGCTTTCTTCTATACTTCAAACTATGATGTCCTTTTCCATTGATTGCTGTCTTCCATTCAATCCTTAGACTAGTGTAATTGCCGTTGTCAGTCAGTCCACAACTAATTCAAATGCTGTGGACTGTCAGTCCTTTTAAATGTTGTGGCCATTCAGTCCACAGTGTATTCTTAATAGTGTGGTCAATCTCTTGGAATCGCGGTATTGATTGTTACACCGCTGATTACAAGGCTATTCTATGAAATAGAATAGGGGATTCCTCACTTTAGAAGATAGAGGTTGGCACACAGTCTACTATAAATGTGATCAAGCAGTCCACACCTAGTGTGAATGCTGTGGTCAGTCAGTCCATTGTTTATTATTAACGGCCTTCGGTTGAAACTCGAGCTATGATGACTGTTTGAATTAACGATCTTTAGGAAGATCAATTTTGTGAAAGACTACATAGGTCCACTAGGGTCTTTTCCACTGTTATCTTGATAGTGTCAATCCTTTGGATTGGCTGCTGGTCTTCCTCTTTGCTTTCTTCCTTCTATACTTCAAAGTATGATGTCCTTTTCCAGTGATTGCTGTCTTCCAGTCAATCCTTAGATTAGTGTAAATGCTGTTGTCAGTCAGTCCACAACTAATTCAAATGCTGTAGACTGTCAGTCCTTTTAAATGTTGTGGTCATTCAGTCCACAGTGTATTCTTAATAGCGTGGTCAATCTCTTGGAATAGCGGTATTGATTGTTACACCGCTGATTACAAGGCTATTCTATGAAATAGAATAGGGGATTCCTCACTCTAAAAGACAGAGGTTGGCCCACAGTCTACCATAAATATGATCAGGCAGTCCACAACTAGTGTGAATGCTGTGGTCAGTCAGTCCATTTTTTATTATTAACGGCCTTCGGTTGAAACTCTAGCCATGACGACTGGATGAATTAATGATCTTTAGGAAGATCAATCTTGTTCAAGACTATATCGGTCCAATAGGGTCTTCTTCACCATTATCTTGATAGTATCAATCCATTGGATTGGTTGCTGGTCTTGCTCTTTGCTTTCTTCTTTACTTCAAACTATGATGTCCTTTTCCATTGATTGCTGTTTTCCATTCAATCCTTAGACTAGTGTAATTGCCGTTGTCAGTCAGTCCACAACTAATTCAAACGCTGTGGACTGTCAGTCCTTTTGAATGTTGTGGTCATTCAGTCCACAGTGTATTCTTAGTAGTGTGGTCAATCTCTTGGAATCGCGGTATTGATTGTTACACCGCTGATTACAAGGCTATTCTATGAAATAGGATAGGGGATTCCACACTTTAGAAGACAGAGGTTACCCCACAGTCTACTATAAATGTGATCAAGCAGTCCACACCTAGTGTGAATGCTGTGGTCAGTCAGCCCATTTTTTTATTATTAACGGCCTAAGGTTGAAACTCGAGCTATGACGACTGGATGAATTAACGATCTTTGTGAAAGACTTCATAGGTCCACTAGGGTCTTCTCCACTCTTATCTTGATAGTTTCAATCCTTTGGATTGGCTGCTGGTCTTCCTCTTTGCTTTCTTCCTTCTATACTTCAAAGTATGAAGTTCCTTTTCCCATGATTGCTGTCTTCCAGTCAATCCTTAGATGAGTGTAAATGCTGTTGTTAGTCAGTCCACAACTAATTCAAACGCTGTGGACTGTCAGTCCTTTTAAATGTTGTCGTCATTCAGTCCACAGTGTAATTTTAATAGTGTGGTCAATCTCTTGTAATTGCGGTATTAATTGTTGCACCACTGATTACAAGGCTATTCTATGAAATAGGAAAGGGGATACCTCACTTTAGAAGACAGAGGTTGGCCCACAGTCTAGTCTACTGTAAATGTGGTCAAGCAGTCCACACCTAGTGTGAATGCTGTAGTCAGGCAGTCCACACCTAGTGTGAATGCTGTAGTCAGTCAGCCCATTTTTTATTATTAACGGCCTTCGGTTGAAATTCGAGCCATGACTACTGGATGAATTAACGATCTTTAGGAAGATCAATTTTGTGAAAGACTAGATAGGTCCACTAGGGTCTTCTTCAACATTATCTTGATAGTATCAATCCATTGGATTGGTTGCTGGTCTTGCTCTTTGCTTTCTTCTATACTTCAAACTATGATGTCCTTTTCCATTGATTGCTGTCTTCCATACAATGCTTAGACTAGTGTAATTGCCGTTGTCAGTCATTCCACAACTAATTCAAATGCTGTGGACTGTCAGTCCTTTTAAATGCTGTGGTCATTCAGTCCACAGTGTATTCTTAATAGTGTGGTCAATCTCTTGGAATCGCGGTATTGATTGTTACACCACTGATTACAAGGCTATTCTATGAAATAGAATAGGGGATTCCTCACTTTAGAAGACAGAGGTTGGCCCACAGTCTACTATAAATGTGATCAAGCAGTCCACACCTAGTGTGAATGCTGTGGTCAGTCAGCCCATTTTTTATTATTAACGGCCTTCGGTTGAAACTCGAGCTATGACGACTGGATGAATTAACGATCTTTAGGAAGATCAATTTTGTGAAAGACTTCATAGGTCCACTAGGGTCTTCTCCACCCTTATCTTGATAGTGTCAATCCTTTGAATTGGCTGCTGGTCTTCCTCTTTGATTTCTTCCTTCTATACTTCAAAGTATGAAGTTCCTTTTCCATTGATTGCTGTCTACCAGTCAATCCTTAGATTAGTGTAAATATTGTTGTTAGTCAGTCCACAACTAATTCAAACGCTGTGGACTGTCAGTCCTTTTAAATGTTGTGGTCATTCAGTCCACAGTGTAATTTTAATAGTGTGTTCAATCTCTTGTAATTGCGGTATTGATTGTTACACCACTGATTACAAGAATATTCTATGAAATAGGAAAGGGGATACCTCACTTTAGAAGACAGAGGTTGGCCCACAGTCTAGTCTAATGTAAATGTGGTCAAGCAGTCCACACCTAGTGTGAATGCTGTAGTCAGTCAGTCCACACCTATTGTGAATGCTGTGGTCAGTCAGCCCATTTTTTATTATTAATGGCCTTCGGTTGAAACTCGAGCTATGACGACTTGATGAATTAACGATCTTTAGGAAGATCAATTTTGTGAAAGACTACATAGGTCCACTAGGGTCTTCTCCACTGTTATCTTGATAGTGTCAATCCTTTGGATTGGCTGCTGGTCTTCCTCTTTGCTTTCTTCCTACTATACTTCAAAGTATGATGTCCTTTTCCAGTGATTGCTGTCTTCCAGTCAATCCTTAGACTAGTGTAAATGCTGTTGTCAGTCAGTCCACAACTAATTCAAACGCTGTGGACTGTCAGTCCTTTTAAATGCTGTGGTCATTCAGTCCACAGTGTAGTCTTAATAGTGTGGTCAGTGTCTTGTAATTGCGGTATTGATTGTTACACTGCTGATTACAAGGCTATTCTATGAAAAAGAATAGGGGGTTCCTCACTATAGAAGACAGAGGTTGGCCCACAGTCTGCCGTAAATATGATCAGGCAGTCCACAACTAGTGTGAATAGTGTGGTCAGTCAGTCCATTTTTTATTATTAATGGCCTTCGGTTGAAACTCTAGCCATGACGACTGGATGAATTAACGATCTTTAGGAAGATCAATCTTGTTCAAGACTAGATCGGTCCACTAGGGTCTTCTCCACCGTTATCTTGATAGTATCAATCCTTTGGATTGGTTGCTGGTCTTCCTCTTTGCCTTCTTCCTTCTATTCTTCCGAGTATGATGTCCCTTTCCAGTAATTGCTGTCTTCCAGTCAATCCATAGACTAGTGTAAATGCTGTTGTCAGTCAGTCCACGCCTAATTTAAATGCTGTGGACTGTCAGTCCTTGTAAATTTTGTGGTTAATTGGTCCACAGTGTAGTCTTAATACTGTGGTCAGTCTCTTGTAATCGCGGTATTGATTGTTACACCGCTGATAACAAGGCTATTCTATGAAACAGAATAAGGGATTCCTCACTTTAGAATACAGAAGATAAGGAAAAGAAGTGTTCCTTATGTCTCTACCTAAGATATAGTTGTGTTATACTAGGATTTGTGTATTGAAAATAAACATATGTAAACCACTAACAGTATATTCTCATGTATCAGAAAAGTGTTGTCACACCTCCGCAGGTCTAGAACTTAAGCCTAGACTGACTATTATCAGTAATTAATATGAATATTAATTACTTGTTATGTGACTTTCCACATTCTTTTCTTGGAGTTCACAAGGAAACATTTCAAATCCCACGATGTCAAAGGGCGTCAGTCACCTGCAAATATTCAAAAGAGTGATAATATGTTCCTGCTACAAGCTATACACACCAAAAAGTATAACACTCTAGGGCCAAAATTACTTATTTCAAAGATAAAGACTGTGGTCAGTCGGTCTGCATTTTATTATAAAAATTGTAGTCAGAGAGTCCACAGTCTATTTTAAATTTTATGCTCAATCGGCCCACAGTCTACTGTAAATGTGGTCAGGCAGTCCACATCTAGTCTATATGCTGTGGTCAGTCAGTCCATTCTTTATAATTAATGGCCTTCGGTTGAAACTCGAGCCATGACGACTTGAAGTATTAATGATCTTTAGGAAGATCAATCTTGTGCAAGACTAGATCGGTCTGTAGCACCCTGAGGATTCGGCTGCTACAGGGGTATTGCACCTCAACCCAGAGGTGTGATATTCCACTCCCGGGTAAGGATGGAGTGTGGAACTGAGCTCGGTAGGCTGCATGCACTACACACATCCCATTTCCGAGGAGCAGACCGACGGTACTCCCACTTAGAAATGTGCAGGTACGACCGAGTCTGTTCCTGGCTGGAGTGGGAGGGGGGTGGTACATCCCAAGTAGTGTAGGGGCAGATAGGGGGAGCAGCCTGGGTAAAGTTAGGAGCTCATTGGGTGCTGGTCACCTGAGCTCACACATAGAGGGTGTATATAAGGTGGGCACCAACTAAGGACAGGGTCAGATGCAGAGAACAAGTCAGGAGCAGAGGAGAAGAAAGACCCAGAGTGAGAGAGGAGAGAGAGAGACCCAGAGGCACAGAAGAACAGGACTCTAAGATCCCAAATTAAAACCCCGGGTGAAGAGTCGGCATCAGGGTACCGGAACCCAAGCTGGTGGGGGTAAAAACATTCCCCAGCCAGAGACCGGAGACCGTGGGCAGCGTTTGCCACGGTCACCCACCACATCCACCCCGAAGGCACACCACATGAAGGGTCAGGGAACCCAAGGCCAAGGGTGTCCCAACAGAAGGCCCGAGGGAGCTGGACCTAGGTGGATCACTGGTGGGGACGGCCAGTGAACGGGACAGAAGGAGAGCTCAGGGCCACGCTCCGGACTTGTTTGGGGGTTGGCTGGATCCAGGACCTGGTGGACGCAGCACGGCTCGGGTGGTCAATCGGAGCTGGAGTGACCAGTACAACATCTGCAGTAAGTAAACACCCTTAACTGCACAACCCGACTCTGTCTTCACTGCCGTCTGCACTGCACCACCACAACCCCCATCCTCTGCACCTGTTCCCCCTGAGGCTATACCCCACCCGTTGGGGGTTATACCATCTCAAGCTGCACCTGCACCATCAGCCTCAGCGGACCCTGCTGCAGCGGCGGCCACAGTGACCGCATCACAACGGGTGGCGTAGTCGACACAAAAGAACTCTTAATAACATCTGTAGGACTGCCACATAACACTGAGCTTGACGCCCTGGGCACGGGGCCGGGTCACAGCCGCTCGGAGACTACAACCCCCCATCTGATCCGGTGCCGGGTATTCCCTTCAAAAAGGAATATGTCCCAGGGGGCGCGTCAGGTCCACTAGGGCCTTCTTCACCATTATCTTGATAGTATCAATCCATTGGATTGTTTGCTGGTCTTGCACTTTGCTTTGGTCCTTCAATACTTCAAAGTATGATGTCCTTTTCCAGTGATTACTGTCTTCAATTCAATCCTTAGATAACTGTAAATGCTGTTGTCAGTCAGTCCACAACTAATTCAAACGCTGTGGACTGTCAGTCCTTTTAAATGTTGTGGTCATTCAGTCCAAAGTGTATTCTTAATAGTGTGGTCAATCTCTTGGAATCGCGGTATTGATTGTTACACCGCTGATTACAAGACTATTCTGTGAAATAGGATAGGGGATTCCACACTTTAGAAGACAGAGGTTGGCCCACAGTCTACTATAAATGTGATCAAGCAGTCCACACCTAGTGTGAATGCTGTGGTCAGTCAGCCCATTTTTTATTACTAACGGCCTTCGGTTGAAATTCGAGCCATGACTACTGGATGAATTAACGATCTTTAGGAAGATCAATTTTGTGAAAGACTACATAGGTCCACTAGGGTCTTTTCCACTGTTATCTTGATAGTGTCAATCCTTTGGATTGGCTGCTCGTCTTCCTCTTTGCTTTCTTCCTTCTATACTTCAAAGTATGATGTCCTTTTCCAGTGATTGCTGTCTTCCAGTCAATCCTTAGACTAGTGTAAATGCTGTTGTCAGCCAGTCCACAACTAATTCAAACGCTGTGGACTGTCAGTCCTTTTAAATGCTGTGGTCATTCAGTCCACAGTGTAGTCTTAATAGTCTGGTCAGTGTCTTGTAATTGCAGTATTGATTGTTACACTGCTAATTACAAGGCTATTCTATGAAATAGAATAGAGGATTCCTCCCTTTAAAAGACCGAGGTTGGCCCGCAGTCTAGTCTACTATAAATGTGGTCAAGGAGTCCACACCTAGTGTGAATGCTGTAGTCAGTCAGCCCATTTTTTATTATTAACGGCCTTCGGTTGAAATTCGAGCCATGACTACTGGATGAATTAACGATCTTTAGGAAGATCAATTTTGTGAAAGACTAGATAGGTCCACTAGGGTCGTCTTCACCATTATCTTGATAGTATCAATCCATTGGATTGGTTGCTGGTCTTGCTCTTTGCTTTCTTCTATACTTCAAACTATGATGTCCTTTTCCATTGTTTGCTGTCTTCCATTCAATCCTTAGACTAGTGTAATTGCCGTTGTCAGTCAGTCCACAACTAATTCAAATGCTGTGGACTGTCAGTCCTTTTAAATGTTGTGGTCATTCAGTCCACAGTGTATTCTTAATAGTGCGGTCAATCTCTTGGAATCGCGATATTGATTGTTACACCGCTGATTACAAGGCTATTCTATGAAATAGAATAGGGGATTCCTCACTTTAGAAGACAGAGGTTGGCCCACAGTCTACTATAAATGTGATCAGGCAGTCCACAACTAGTGTGAATGCTGTGGTCAGTCAGTCCATTTTTTATTATTAACGGCCTTCGGTTGAAACTCTAGCCATGACGACTGGATAAATTAATGATCTTTAGGAAGATCAATCTTGTTCAAGACTAGATCGGTCCACTAGGGTCTTCTCCACCGTTATCTTGATGGTATCAATCCTTTGGATTGGTTGCTCATCTTCCTCTTTGCCTTCTTCCTTCTATTCTTCCGAGTATGATGTCCCTTTCCAGTAATTGCTGTCTTCCAGTCAATCCATAGACTAGTGTAAATGCTGTTGTCAATCAGTCCACGCCTAATTTAAATGATGTGGACTGTCAGTCCTTGTAAATTTTGTGGTTAATTGGTCCACAGTGTAGTCTTAATACTGTGGTCAGTCTCTTGTAATTACGGTATTGATTGTTACACCGCTGATTACAAGGCTAATCTATGAAACAGAATAAGGGATTCCTCACTTTAGAATACAGAAGATAAGGAAAAGAAATGTTCCTTATGTCTCTACCTAAGATATAGTTGTGTTATACTATGAATTGTGTATAGAAAATAAACATATGTAAACCACTAACAGTATATTCTCATGTATCAGAAAAGTGTTGTCACACCTCCGCAGGTCTAGAACTTAAGCCTAGACTGACTATTATCAGTAATTAATATGAATATTAATTACCTGTTATGTGACTTTCCACATTCTTTTCTTGGAGTTCACAAGGAAACATTTCAAATCCCACGATGTCAAAGGGCGTCAGTCACCTGCAAATATTCAAAAGAGTGATAATATGTTCCTGCTACAATCTATACACACCAAAAAGTATAACACTCTAGGGCCAAAATTACTTATTTCAAAGATAAAGACTGTGGTCAGTCGGTCTGCATTTTATTATAAAAATTGTAGTCAGAGAGTCCACATTCTATTTTAAATTTTATGCTCAATCGGCCCACAGTCTACTGTAAATGTGGTCAGGCAGTCCACATCTAGTCTATATGCTGTGGTCAGTCAGTCCATTCTTTATAATTAATGGCCTTCGGTTGAAACTCGAGCCATGACGACTTGATGTATTAATGATCTTTAGGAAGATCAATCTTGTGCAAGACTAGATCGGTCCACTAGGGCCTTCTTCACCATTATCTTGATAGTATCAATCCATTGGATTGTTTGCTGGTCTTGCACTTTGCTTTGGTCCTTCAATACTTCAAAGTATGATGTCCTTTTCCAGTGATTGCTGTCTTCCATTCAATCCTTAGATAACTGTAAATGCTGTTGTCAGTCAGTCCACAACTAATTCAAACGCTGTGGACTGTCAGTCCTTTTAAATGTTGTGCTCATTCAGTCCAAAGTGTATTCTTAATAGTGTGGTCAATCTCTTGGAATCGCGGTATTGATTGTTACACCGCTGATTACAAGACTATTCTGTGAAATAGGATAGGGGATTCCACACTTTAAAAGACAGAGGTTGGCCCACAGTCTACTATAAATGTGATCAAGCAGTCCACACCTAGTGTGAATGCTGTGGTCAGTCAGCCCATTTTTTATTACTAACGGCCTTCGGTTGAAATTCGAGCCATGACTACTGGATGAATTAACGATCTTTAGGAAGATCAATTTTGTGAAAGACTACATAGGTCCACTAGGGTCTTTTCCACTGTTATCTTGATAGTGTCAATCCTTTGGATTGGCTGCTCGTCTTCCTCTTTGCTTTCTTCCTTCTATACTTCAAAGTATGATGTCCTTTTCCAGTGATTGCTGTCTTCAGTCAATCCTTAGACTAGTGTAAATGCTGTTGTCAGCCAGTCCACAACTAATTCAAACGCTGTGGACTGTCAGTCCTTTTAAATGCTGTGGTCATTCAGTCCACAGTGTAGTCTTAATAGTCTGGTCAGTGTCTTGTAATTGCAGTAATGATTGTTACACTGCTAATTACAAGGCTATTCTATGAAATAGAATAGGGGATTCCTCCCTTTAAAAGACAGAGGTTGGCCCACAGTCTAGTCTACTATAAATGTGGTCAAGCATTCCACACCTAGTGTGAATGCTGTAGTCAGTCAGCCCATTTTTTATTATTAACGGCCTTCGGTTGAAATTCGAGCCATGACTACTGGATGAATTAACGATCTTTAGGAAGATCAATTTTGTGAAAGACTAGATAGGTCCACTAGGGTCTTCTTCACCATTATCTTGATAGTATCAATCCATTGGATTGGTTGCTGGTCTTGCTCTTTGCTTTCTTCTATACTTCAAACTATGATGTCCTTTTCCATTGTTTGCTGTCTTCCATTCAATCCTTAGACTAGTGTAATTGCCGTTGTCAGTCAGTCCACAACTAATTCAAATGCTGTGGACTGTCAGTCCTTTTAAATGTTGTGGTCATTCAGTCCACAGTGTATTCTTAATAGTGTGGACAATCTCTTGTAATTGCGGTATTGATTGTTACACCACTGATTACAAGGCTATTCTATGAAATAGGAAAGGGGATACCTCACTTTAGAAGACAGAGGTTGGCCCACAGTCTAGTCTACTGTAAATGTGGTCAAGCAGGCCACACCTAGTGTAAATGCTGTAGTCAGGCAGTCCACACCTATTGTGAATGCTGTGGTCAGTCAGCCCATTTTTTATTATTAATGGCCTTCGGTTGAAACTCGAGCTATGACGACTTGATGAATTAACGATCTTTAGAAAGATCAATTTTGTGAAAGACCTCATAGGTCCACTAGGGTCTTCTCCACTGTTATCTTGATAGTGTCAATCCTTTGGAACGGCTGCTGGTCTTCCCCTTTGCTTTCTTCCTTCTATACTTCAAAGTATGATGTCCTTTTCCAGTGATTGCTGTCTTCCAGTCAATCCTTAGACTAGTGTAAATGCTGTTGTCAGTCAGTCCACAACTAATTCAAACGCTGTGGACTGTCAGTCCTTTTAAATGCTGTGGTCATTCAGTCCACAGTGTAGTCTTAATAGTGTGGTCAGTGTCTTGTAATTGCGGTATTGATTGTTACACTGCTGATTACAAGGCTATTCTATGAAATAGAATAAGGGATTCCTCACTTTAGAAGACAGAGGTTGGCCCACAGTCTACCGTAAATATGATCAGGCAGTCCACAACTAGTGTGAATGCTGTGGTCAGTCAGTCCATTTTTTATTATTAACGGCCTTCGGTTGAAACTCTAGCCATGATGACTTGATAAATTAACGATCTTTAGAAAGATCAATATTTTCAAGACTAGATCGGTCCACTAGGGTCTTCTCCACCGTTATCTTGATAGTATCTATCCTTTGAATTGGTTGCTGGTCTTCCTCTTTGCCTTCTTCCTTCTATTCTTCCGAGTATGATGTCCCTTTCCAGTAATTGCTGTCTTCCAGTCAATCCATAGACTAGTGTAAATGCTGTTGTCAGTCAGTCCACGCCTAATTTAAATGCTGTGGACTGTCAGTCCTTGTAAATTTTGTGGTTAATTGGTCCACAGTGTAGTCTTAATACTGTGGTCAGTCTCTTGTAATCGCGGTATTGATTGTTACACCACTGATTACAAGGCTATTCTATGAAACAGAATAATTGATTCCTCACTTTAGAATACAGAAGATAAGGAAAAGAAATGTTCCTTATGTCTCTACCTAAGATATAGTTGTGTTATACTAGGAATTGTGTATAGAAAATAAACATATGTAAACCACTAACAGTATATTCTCATGTATCAGAAAGGTGTTGTCACACCTCCGCAGGTCTAGAACTTATGCCTAGACTGACTATTATCAGTAATTAATATGAATATTAATTACCTGTTATGTGACCTTCCACATTCTTTTCTTGGAGTTCACAAGGAAACATTTAAAATCCCACCATGTCAAAGGGCGTCAGTCACCTGTAAATATTCAAAATAGTGATAATATGTTCATGCTACATGCTATACACACCAAAAAGTATTACACTCTAGGGCCAAAATTACTTATTTCAAAGATAAAGACTGTGGTCATTCGGTCTGCATTTTATTATAAAAGATGTAGTCACAGAATACACAGTCTATTTTAAATTTTATGCTCAATCGGCTCAGAGTCTACTGTAAATGTTGTCAGGCAGTCCACATCTAGTCTATATGCTGTGGTCAGTCAGTCCATTCTTTATAATTAATGGCCTTCGGTTGAAACTCGAGCCATGACTACTGGATGAATTAACGATCTTTAGGAAGATCAATTTTGTGAAAGACTAGATAGGTCCACTAGGGTCTTCTTCACCATTATCTTGATAGTATCAATCCATTGGATTGGTTGCTGCTCTTGCTCTTTGCTTTCTTCTATACTTCAAACTATGATGTCCTTTTCCATTGATTGCTGTCTTCCATTCAGTCCTTAGACTAGTGTAATTGCCGTTGTCTGTCAGTCCACAACTAATTCAAATGCTGTGGACTGTCAGTCCTTTTAAATGTTGTGGTCATTCCGTCCACAGTGTATTCTTAATAGTGTGGTCAATCTCTTGGAATCGCGGTATTGATTGTTACACCACTGATTACAAGGCTATTCTATGAAATAGAATAGGGGATTCCTCACTTTAGAAGACAGAGGTTGGCCCACAGTCTACTATAAATGTGATCAAGCAGTCCACACCTAGTGTGAATGCTGTGGTCAGTCAGCCCATTTTTTATTATTAACGGCCTTCGGTTGAAACTCGAGCTATGATGACTGTTTGAATTAACGATCTTTAGGAAGATCAATTTTGTGAAAGACTACATACGTCCACTAGGGTCTTTTCCACTGTTATCTTGATAGTGTCAATCCTTTGGATTGGCTGCTCGTCTTCCTCTTTGCTTTCTTCCTTCTATACTTCAAAGTATGCTGTCCTTTTCCAGTGATTGCTGTCTTCCAGTCAATCCTTAGACTAGTGTAATTGCCGTTGTCAGTCAGTCCACAACTAATTCAAATGCTGTGGACTGTCAGTCCTTTTAAATGTTGTGGTCATTCAGTCCACAGTGTATTCTTAATAGTGTGGTCAATCTCTTGGAATCGCGGTATTGATTGTTACACCGCTGATTACAACGCTATTCTATGAAATAGAATAGGGGATTCCTCACTTTAGAAGACAGAGGTTGGCCCACATTCTACTATAAATGTGATCAGGCAGTCCACAACTAGTGTGAATGCTGTGGTCAGTCAGTCCATTTTTTATTATTAACGGCCTTCGGTTGAAACTCTAGCCATGACGACTGGATGAATTAATGATCTTTAGGAAAATCAATCTTGTTCAAGACTAGATCGGTCCACTAGGGTCTTCTCCACCGTTATCTTGATAGTATCAATCCATTGGATTGGTTGCTGGTCTTGCTCTTTGCTTTCTTCTATACTTCAAACTATGATGTCCTTTTCCATTGATTGCTGTCTTCCATTCAATCCTTAGACTAGTGTAATTGCCGTTGTCAGTCAGTCCACAACTAATTCAAACGCTGTGGACTGTCAGTCCTTTTAAATGTTGTGGTCATTCAGTCCACAGTGTACTCTTAATAGTGTGGTCAGTGTCTTGTAATTGCAGTATTGATTGTTACACTGCTAATTACAAGGTTATTCTATGAAATAGAATAGGGGATTCCTCCATTTAAAAGACAGAGGTTGTCCCACAGTCTAGTCTACCGGAAATGTGGTCAAGCAGTCCACACCTAGTGTGAATGCTGTAGTCAGTCAGCCCATTTTTTATTATTAACGGCCTTCGGTTGAAATTCGAGCCATGACTACTGGATGAATTAACAATTTTTAGGAAGATCAATTTTGTGAAAGACTAGATAGATCCACTAGGGTCTTCTTCACCATTATCTTGATAGTATCAATCCATTGGATTGGTTGCTGGTCTTGCTCTTTGCTTTCTTCTATACTTCAAACTATGATGTCCTTTTCCATTGATTGCTGTCTTCCATTCAATCCTTAGACTAGTGTAATTGCCGTTGTCAGTCAGTCCACAACTAATTTAAACGCTGTGGACTGTCAGTCCTTTTAAATGTTGTGGTCATTCAGTCCACAGTGTATTCTTAGTAGTGTGGTCAATCTCCTGGAATCGCGGTATTGATTGTTACACCGCTGATTACAAGGCTATTCTATGAAATAGGAAAGGGGATTCCTCACTTTAGAAGACAGAGGTTGGCCCACAGTCTACTATAAATGTGATCAAGCAGTCCACACCTAGTGTGAATGCTGTAGTCAGTCAGCCCATTTTTTATTATTAACGGCCTTCGGTTGAAACTCGAGCTATGACGACTGGATGAATTAATGATCTTTAGGAAGATCAATTTTGTGAAAGACTTCATAGGTCCACTAGGGTCTTCTTCACCATTATCTTGATAGTGTCAATCCTTTGGATTGGCTGCTGGTCTTCCTCTTTGCTTTCTTCCTTCTATACTTCAAAGTATGAAGTTCCTTTTCCCGTGATTGCTGTCTTCCAGTCAATCCTTAGATTAGTGTAAATGCTGTTGTTAGTCAGTCCACAACTAATTCAAATGCTGTGGACTGTCAGACCTTTTAAATGTTGTGGTCATTCAGTCCACAGTGTAATTTTAATAGTGTGGTCAATCTCTTGCAATTGCGGTATTGATTGTTACACCACTGATTACAAGGCTATTCTATGAAATAGGAAAGGGGATACCTCACTTTAGAAGACAGAGGTTGGCCCACAGTCTAGTCTACTGTAAATGTGGTCAAGCAGTCCACACCTAGTGTGAATGCTGTAGTCAGGCAGTCCACACCTAGTGTGAATGCTGTGGTCAGTCAGCCCATTTTTTATTATTAATTGCCTTCGGTTGAAACTCGAGCTATGACGACTTGATGAATTAACGATCTTTAGGAAGATCAATTTTGTGAAAGACTACATAGGTCCACTAGGGTCTTCTCCACTGTTATCTTGATAGTGTCAATCCTTTGGATTGGCTGCTCGTCTTCCTCTTTGCTTTCTTCCTTCTATTCTTCAAAGTATGATGTCCTTTTCCAGTTATTGCTGTCTTCCAGTCAATCCTTAGACTAGTGTAAATGCTGTTGTCAGTCAGGCCACAACTAATTCAAAAGCTGTGGACTGTCAGTCCTTTTAAATGCTGTGGTCATTCAGTCCACAGTGTAGTCTTAATAGTGTGGTCAGTGTCTTGTAATTGCGGTATTGATTGTTACACTGCTGATTACAAGGCTATTCTATGAAATAGAATAGGGGGTTCCTCACTTTAGAAGACAGAGGTTGGCCCACAGTCTACCGTAAATATGATCAGGCAGTCCACAACTAGTGTGAATGCTGTGGTCAGTCAGTCCATTTTTTATTATTAACGGCCTTCGGTTGAAACTCTAGCCATGACGACTGGATGAATTAACGATCTTTAGGAAGATCAATCTTGTTCAAGACTAGATCGGTCCACTAGGGTCTTCTCCACCGTTATCTTGATAGTATCAATCCTTTGGATTGGTTGCTCGTCTTCCTCTCTGCTTTCTTCCTTCTATTCTTCCGAGTATGATGTCCCTTTCCAGTAATTGCTGTCTTCCAGTCAATCCATAGACTAGTGTAAATGCTGTTGTCAGTCAGTCCACGCCTAATTTAAATGCTGTGGACTGTCAGTCCTAGTAACTTTTGTGGTCAATTGGTCCACAGTGTAGTCTTAATACTGTGGTCAGTCTCTTGTAATCGCGGTATTGATTGTTCCACCGCTGATTACAAGGCTATTCTATGAAACAGAATAAGGGATTCCTCACTTTAGAATACAGAAGATAAGGAAAAGAAATGTTCCTTATGTCTCTACCTAAGATATAGTTGTGTTATACTAGGAATTGTGTATAGAAAATAAAGATATGTAAGCCACTAACAGTATATTCTCATGTATCATGTATCAGAAAGGTGTTGTTCCACCTCCGCAGGTCTAGAACTTATGCATAGACTGACTATTATCAGTAATTAATATGAATATTAATTACCTGTTATGTGACTTTCCACATTCTTTTCTTGGAGTTCACAAGGAAACATTTCAAATCCCACGATGTCAAAGGGCGTCAGTCACCTGTAAATATTCAAAAGAGTGATAATATGTTCCTGCTACATGCTATACACACCAAAAAGTATAACACTCTAGGGCCAAAATTACTTATTTCAAAGATAAAGACTGTGGTCAGTCGGTCTGCATTTTATTATAAAAATTGTAGTCAGAGAGACCACAGTCTATTTTAAATTTTATGCTCAATCGGTTCACAGTCTACTGTAAATGAGGTCAGGCAGTCCACATCTAGTCTATATGCTGTGGTCAGTCAGTCAGTCCATTCTTTATAATTAATGGCCTTCGGTTGAAACTCGAGCCATGACGACTTGATGTATTAATGATCTTTAGGAAGATCAATCTTGTGCAAGACTAGATCGGTCCACTAGGGCCTTCTTCACCATTACCTTGATAGTATCAATCCATTGGATTGTTTGCTGGTCTTGCACTTTGCTTTGGTCCTTCTATACTTCAAAGTATGATGTCCTTTTCCAGTGATTGCTGTCTTCCATTCAATCCTTAGACTACTGTAAATGCTGTTGTCAGTCAGTCCACAACTAATAAAAATGCTGTGGACTGTCAGTCCTTTTAAATGTTGTGGTCATTCAGTCCACAGTGTAATTTTAATAGTGTGGTCAGTCTCTTGTAATCGCGGTATTGATTGTTACACAGCTGATTACAAGGTTTTTCTATGAAATAGAATAGGGAATTCCTCCATTTAAAAGACAGAGGTTGGCCCACAGTCTAGTCTACTGGAAATGTGGTCAAGCAGTCCACACCTAGTGTGAATGCTGTAGTCAGTCAGCCCATTTTTTATTATTAACGGCCTTCGGTTGAAATTCGAGCCATGACTACTGGATGAATTAACGATCTTTAGGAAGATCAATTTTGTGAAAGACTAGATAGGTCCACTAGGGTCTTCTTCGCCATTATCTTGATAGTATCAATCCATTGGATTGGTTGCTGGTCTTGTTCTTTGCTTTCTTCTATACTTCAAACTATGATGTCCTTTTCCATTGATTGCTGTCTTCCATTCAATCCTTAGACTAGTGTAATTGCCGTTGTCAGTCAGTCCACAACTAATTCAAACGCTGTGGACTGTCAGTCCTTTTAAATGCTGTGGTCATTCAGTCCACAGTGTAGTCTTAATAGTGTGGTCAATCTCTTGGAATCGCGGTATTGATTGTTACACCGCTGATTACAAGGCTATTCTATGAAATAGGATAGGGGATTCCACACTTTAGAAGACAGAGGTTGGCCCACAATCTACTATAAATGTGATCAAGCAGTCCACACCTAGTGTGAATGCTGTGGTCAGTCAGCCCATTTTTTATTATTAACGGCCTTCGGTTGAAACTCGAGCTATGACGACTGGATGAATTAACGATCTTCAGGAAGATCAATTTTGTGAAAGACTTCATAGGTCCACTAGGGTCTTCTCCACCCTTATCTTGATAGTGTCAATCCTTTGGATTGGCTGCTGGTCTTCCTCTTTGCTTTCTTCCTTCTATACTTCAAAGTATGAAGTTCCTTTTCCCAAGATTGCTGTCTTCCAGTCAATCCTTAGATTAGTGTAAATGCTGTTGTTAGTCAGTCCACAACTAATTCAAACGCTGTGGACTGTCAGTCCTTTTAAATGTTGTGGTCATTCAGTCCACAGTGTAATTTTAATAGTGTGGTCAATCTCTTGTAATTGCGGTATTGATGGTTACACCACTGATTACAAGGCTATTCTATGAAATAGGAAAGGGGATACCTCACTTTAGAAGACAGAGTTTGGCCCACAGTCTAGTCTACTGTAAATGTGGTCAAGCAGTCCACACCTAGTGTGAATGCTGTAGTCAGGCAGTCCACACTTATTGTGAATGCTGTGGTCAGTCAGCCCATTTTTTATTATTAATGGCCTTCGGTTGAAACTCGAGCTATGACGACTTGAATTAACGATCTTTAGGAAGATCAATTTTGTGAAAGACTACATAGGTCCACTAGGGTCTTCTCCACTGTTATCTTGATAGTGTCAATCCTTTGGATTGGCTGCTGGTCTTCCTCTTTGCTTTCTTCCTTCTATACTTCAAAGTATGATGTCCTTTTCCAGTGATTGCTGTCTTCCAGTCAATCCTTAGACTAGTGTAATTGCCGTTGTCAGTCGGTCCACAACTAATTCAAACGCTGTGGACTGTCAGTCCTTTTAAATGCTGTGGTCATTCAGTCCACAGTGTAGTCTTAATAGTGTGGTCAGTGTCTTGTAATTGCGGTATTGATTGTTACACTGCTGATTACAAGGCTATTCTATGAAATAGAATAGGAGATTCCTCACTTTAGAAGACAGAGGTTGGCCCACAGTCTACCGTAAATATGATCAGGCAGTCCACAACTAGTGTGAATGCTGTGGTCAGTCAGTCCATTTTTTATTATTAACGGCCTTCGGTTGAAACTCTAGCCATGACGACTGGATGAATTAACGATCTTTAGGAAGATCAATCTTGTTCAAGACTAGATCGGTCCACCAGGGTCTTCTCCACCGTTATCTTGATAGTATCAATCCTTTGGATTGGTTGCTGGTCTTCCTCTTTGCCTTCTCTCGTCTACTCTTCCGAGTATGATGTCCCTTTCCAGTAATTGCTGTCTTCCAGTCAATCCATAGACTAGTGTAAATGCTGTTGTCAGTCAGTCCACGCCTAATTTAAATGCTGTGGAATGTCAGTCCTTGTAAATTTTGTGGGTAATTGGTCCACAGTGTAGTCTTAATACTGTGGTCAGTCTCTTGTAATCGCGGTATTGATTGTTACACCGCTGATTACAAGGCTATTCTATGAAACAGAATAAGGGATTCCTCACTTTAGAATACAGAAGATAAGGAAAAGAAATGTTCCTTATGTCTCTACCTAAGATAAAGTTGTGTTATACTAGGAATTGTGTATAGAAAATAAACATATGTAAACCACTAACAGTATATTCTCATGTATCAGAAAGGTGTTGTCACACCTCCGCAGGTCTAGAACTTATGCCTAGACTGACTATTATCAGTAATTAATATGAATATTAATTACCTGTTATGTGACTTTCCACATTCTTTTCTTGGAGTTCACAAGGAAACATTTCAAATCCCACCATGTCAAAGGGCGTCAGTCACCTGTAAATATTCAAAAGAGTGATAATATGTTCCTGCTACACCAAAAAGTATAACACTCTAGGGCCAAAATTACTTATTTCAAAGATAAAGACTGTGGTCAGTCGGTCTGCATTTTATTATAAAAATTGTAGTCAGACAGTCCACACTCTATTTTAACTTTTATGCTCAATCGGTTCACAGTCTACTGTAAATGTGGTCAAGCAGTCCACATCTAGTCTATATGCTGTGGTCAGTCAGTCAGTCCATTCTTTATAATTAATGGCCTTCAGTTGAAACTCGAGCCATGACGACTTGATGTATTAATGATCTTTAGGAAGAACAATCTTGTGCAAGACTAGATCGGTCCACTAGGGCCTTCTTCACCATTATATTGATAGTATCAATCCATTGGATTGTTTGCTGGTCTTGCACTTTGCTTTGGTCCTTCTATACTTCAAAGTATGATGTCCTTTTCCAGTGATTGCTGTCTTCCATTCAATCCTTAGACTACTCTAAATGCTGTTGTCAGTCGGTCCACAACTAATTCAAATGCTGTGGACTGTCAGTCCTTTTAAATGTTGTGGTCATTCAGTCCACAGTGTAATTTTAATAGTGTGGTCAGTCTCTTGTAATCGCGGTATTGATTGTTACACAGCTGATTACAAGGTTATTCTATGAAATAGAATAGGGGATTCCTCACTTTAGAAGTCAGAGGTTGGCCCACAGTGTACCGTAAATATGATCAGGCAGTCCACAACTAGTGTGAATGCTGTGGTCAGTCAGTCCATTTTTTATTATTAACGGCCTTCGGTTGAAACTCTAGCCATGACGACTGGATGAATTAACGATCTTTAGGAAGATCAATCCTGTTCAAGACTAGATCGGTCCACTAGTGTCTTCTCCACCATTATCTTGATAGTATCAATCCTTTGGATTGGTTGCTGGTCTTCCTCTTTGCCTTCTTCCTTCTATTCTTCCGAGTATGATGTCCCTTTCCAGTAATTGCTGTCTTCCAGTCAATCCATAGACTAGTGTAAATGCTGTTGTTAATCAGTCCACGCCTAATTTAAATGCTGTGGACTGTCAGTCCTTGTAAATTTTGTGGGTAATTGGTCCACAGTGTAGTCTTAATACTGTGGTCAGTCTCTTGTAATCGCGGTATTGATTGTTACACCGCTGATTACAAGGCTATTCTATGAAACAGAATAAGGGATTCCTCACTTTAGAATACAGAAGATAAGGAACAGAAGTGTTCCTTATGTCTCTACCTAAGATATAGTTGTGTTATACTAGGAATTGTGTATAGAAAATAAACATATGTAAACCACTAACAGTATATTCTCATGTATCAGAAAGGTGTTGTCACACCTCCGCAGGTCTAGAACTTATGCCTAGACTGACTATTATCAGTAATTAATATGAATATTAATTACCTGTTATGTAACTTTCCACATTCTTTTCTTGTAGTCCACAAGGAAACATTTCAAATCGCACCATGTCAAAGGGCGTCAGTCACCTGTAAATATTCAAAAGAGTGATAATATGTTCCTGCTACATGCTATACACACCAAAAGGTATAACACTCTAGGGCCAAAATTACGTATTTCAAAGATAAAGACTGTGGTCAGTCGGTCTGTATTTTATTATAAAAATTGTATTCAGACAGTCCACAGTCTATTTTAAATTTTATAATCAATCGGTTCACAGTCTACTGTAAATGTGGTCAGGCAGTCCACATCTACTGTATATGCTGTTTTCAGTCAGTCCATCCTTTATAATTAATGGCCTTCGGTTGAAACTCGAGCCATGACGACTTGATGAATTAATGATCTTTAGGAAGATCAATCTTGTGCAAGATTAGATCGGTCCACTAGGGTCTTCTTCAGAATTATCTTGATAGTATCAATCCATTGGATTGGCTGCTGGTCTTGCTCTAAGCTTTCTTCTATACTTCAAACTATGTTGTCCTTTTCCATTGATTGCTGTCTTCCATTCAATCCTTAGACTAGTGTAAATGCTGTTGTCAGTCAGTCCACAACTAATTCAAACGCTGTGGACTGTCAGTCCTTTTAAATGTTGTGGTCATTCAGTCCACAGTGTAATTTAATAGTGTGGTCAATCTCTTGTAATCGCGGTATTGATTGTTACACAGCTGATTACAAGGTTATTCTATGAAATAGAATAGGGGATTTCTCCCTTTAGAAGACAGAGGTTGGCCCACAGTCTAGTCTACTATAAATGTGGTCAAGCAGTCCACACCTAGTGTGAATGCTGTGGTCAGTCAGCCCATTTTTTATTACTAACGGCCTTCGGTTGAAACTCGAGCTATGACGACTGGATGAATTAACGATCTTTAGGAAGATCAATTTTGTGAAAGACTTCATAGGTCCACTAGGGTCTTCTTCACCATTATCTTGATAGTGTCAATCCTTTGGATTGGCTGCTGGTCTTCCTCTTTGCTTTCTTCCTTCTATACTTCAAAGTATGAAGTTCCTTTTCCCGTGATTGCTGTCTTCCAGTCAATCCTTAGATTAGTGTAAATGCTGTTGTCAGTCATTCCACAACTAATTCAAATGCTGTGGACTGTCAGTCCTTTTAAATGTTGTGGTCATTCAGTCCACAGTGTAATTTTAATAGTGTGGTCAATCTGTTGTAATTGCGGTATTGATTATTACACCACTGATTACAAGGCTATTCTATGAAATAGGAAAGGGGATACCTCACTTTAGAAGACAGAGGTTGGCCCACAGTCTACTATAAATGTGATCATGCAGTCCACACCTAGTGTGAATGCTGTGGTCAGTCAGCCCATTTTTTATTATTAACGGCCTTCGGTTGAAACTCGAGCTATGACGACTGGATGAATTAACGATCTTTAGGAAGATCAATTTTGTGAAAGACTTCATAGGTCCACTAGGGTCTTCTCCACCCTTATCTTGATAGTGTCAATCCTTTGGATTGGCTGCTGGTCTTCCTCTTTGCTTTCTTCCTTCTATACTTCAAAGTATGAAGTTCCTTTTCCCGTGATTGCTGTCTTCCAGTCAATCCTTAGATTAGTGTAAATGCTGTTGTTAGTCAGTCCACAACTAATTCAAATGCTGTGGACTGTCAGTCCTTTTAAATGTTGTGGTCATTCAGTCCACAGTGTAATTTTAATAGTGTGGTCAATCTCTTGTAATTGCGGTATTGATTGTTACACCACTGATTACAAGGCTATTCTATGAAATAGGAAAGGGGATTCCTCACTTTAGAAGACAGAGGTTGGCCCACAGTCTAGTCTACTGTAAATGTGGTAAAGCAGTCCACACCTAGTGTGAATGCTGTAGTCCGGCAGTCCACACCTATTGTGAATGCTGTGGTCAGTCAGCCCATTTGTTTATTATTAATGTCCTTCGGTTGAAACTCGACCTAAGACGACTTGATGAATTAACGATCTTTAGGAAGATCAATTTTGTGAAAGACTACATAGGTCCACTAGGGTCTTCTCCACTGTTATCTTGATAGTGTCAATCCTTTGGATTGGCTGCTGGTCTTCCTCTTTGCTTTCTTCCTTCTATACTTCAAAGTAGGATGTCCTTTTCCAGTGATTGCTGTCTTCCAGTCAATCCTTAGACTAGTGTAAATGCTGTTGTCAGTCAGTCCACAACTAATTCAAACGCTGTGGACTGTCAGTCCTTTCAAATGCTGTGGTCATTCTGTCCACAGTGTAGTCTTAATAGTGTGGTCAGTGTCTTGTAATTGCGGTATTGATTGTTACACTGCTGATTACAAGGCTATTCTATGAAATAGAATAGGGGGTTCCTCACTTTAGAAGACAGAGGTTGGCCCACAGTCTACCGTAAATATGATCAGGCAGCCCACAACTAGTGTGAATGCTGTGGTCAGTCAGTCCATTTTTTATTATTAACGGCCTTCGGTTGAAACTCTAGCCATGACGACTGGATGAATTAACGATCTTTAGGAAGATTAATCTTGTTCAAGACTAGATCTGTCCACTAGGGTCTTCTCCACCGTTATCTTGATAGTATCAATCCTTTGGATTGGTTGCTGGTCTTCCTCTTTGCCTTCTTCCTTCTATTCTTCCGAGTATGATGTCCCTTTCCAGTAATTGCTGTCTTCCAGTCAATCCATAGACTAGTGTAAATGCTGTTGTCAGTCAGTCCACGCCTAATTTAAATGCTGTGGACTGTCAGTAATTGTAAATTTTGTGGTTAATTGGTCCACAGTGTAGTCTTAATACTGTAGTCAGTCTCTTGTAATCGCGGTATTGATTGTTACACCGCTGATTACAAGGCTATTCTATGAAACAGAATAAGGGATTCCTCACTTTAGAATACAGAAGATAAGGAAAAGAAATGTTCCTTATGTCTCTACCTAAGATATAGTTGTGTTATACTAGGACTTGTGTATAGAAAATAAACATATGTAAATCACTAACAGTATATTCTCATGTATCAGAAAGGTGTTGTCACACCTCCGCAGGTCTAGAACTTATGCCTAGACTGACTATTATCAGTAATTAATATGAATATTAATTACCTGTTATGTGACTTTCCACATTCTTTTCTTGGAGTCCACAAGGAAACATTTCAAATCCCACGATGTCAAAGGGCGTCAGTCACCTGTAAATATTCAAAAGAGTGATAATATGTTCCTGCTACATGCTATACACACCAAAAAGTATAACACTCTAGGGTCAAAAATACTTATTTCAAAGATAAAGACTGTGGTCAGTCGGTCTGCATTTTATTATAAAAATTGTAGTCAGACAGTCCACAGTCTATTTTAAATTTTATGCTCAATCGGTTCACACTCTACTGTAAATGTGGTCAGGCAGTCCACATCTAGTCTATATGCTGTGGTCAGTCAGTCAGTCCATTCTTTATAATTAATGGCCTTCGGTTGAAACTCGAGCCATGACGACTTGATGTATTAATGATCTTTAGGAAGATCAATCTTGTGCAAGACTAGATCGGTCCACTAGGGCCTTCTTCACCATTATCTTGATAGTATCAATCCATTGGATTGTTTGCTGGTCTTGCACTTTGCTTTGGTCCTTCTATACTTCAAAGTATGATGTCCTTTTCCAGTGATTGCTGTCTTCCATTCAATCCTTAGACTACTGTAAATGCTGTTGTCAGTCAGTCCACAACTAATTCAAATGCTGTGGACTGTCAGTCCTTTTAAATGTTGTGGTCATTCAGTCCACAGTGTAATTTTAATAGTGTGGTCAGTCTCTTGTAATCGCGGTATTGATTGTTACACTGCTAATTACAAGGCTATTCTATGAAATAGAATTGGGGATTCCTCACTTTAGAAGACAGAGGTTGGCCAACAGTCTACTATAAATGTGATCATGCAGTCCACACCTAGTGTGAATGCTGTGGTCAGTCAGCCCATTTTTTATTATTAACGGCCTTCGGTTGAAACTCGAGCTATGACGACTGGATGAATTAACGATCTTTAGGAAGATCAATTTTGTGAAAGACTTCATAGGTCCACTAGGGTCTTCTCCACCCTTATCTTGATAGTGTCAATCCTTTGGATTGGCTGCTGGTCTTCCTCTTTGCTTTCTTCCTTCTATACTTCAAAGTATGAAGTTCTTTTTCCAGTGATTGCTGTCTTCCAGTCAATCCTTAGATTAGTGTAAATGCTGTTGTCAGTCAGTCCACAACTAATTCAAACGCTGTGAACTGTCAGTCCTTTTAAATGTTGTGGTCATTCAGTCCACAGTGTAATTTTAATAGTGTGGTCAATCTCTTGTAATTGCGGTATTGATTGTTACACCACTGATTACAAGGCTATTCTATGAAATAGGAAAGGGGATACCTCACTTTAGAAGACAGAGGTTGGCCCACAGTCTAGTCTACTGTAAATGTGGTCAAGCAGTCCACACCTAGTGTGAATGCTGTAGTCAGGCAGGCCACACATATTGTGAATGCTGTGGTCAGTCAGCCCATTTTTTATTATTAATGACCTTCGGTTGAAACTCGAGCTATGACGACAGGATGAATTAACAATCTTTAGGAAGATCAATTTTGTGAAAGACTACATAGGTCCACTAGTGTCTTCTCCACTGTTATCTTGATAGTGTCAATCCTTTGGATTGGTTGCTGGTCTTCCTCTTTGCTTTCTTCCTTCTATACTTCAAAGTATGATGTCCTTTTCCAGTGATTGCTGTCTTCCAGTCAATCCATAGACTAGTGTAAATGATGTTGTCAGTCAGTCCACGCCTAATTTAAATGCTGTGGACTGTCAGTCCTTGTAAATTTTGTGGTCAATTGGTCCACAGTGTAGTCTTAATACTGTGGTCAGTCTCTTGTAATCGCGGTATTGATTGTTACACCGCTGATTACAAGGCTATTCTATGAAACAGAATAAGGGATTCCTCACTTTAGAATACAGAAGATAAGGAAAAGAAGTGTTCCTTATGTCTCTACCTAAGATATAGTTGTGTTATACTAGGAATTGTGTATAGAAAATAAAGATATGTAAACCACTAACAGTATATTCTCATGTATCAGAAAGGTGTTGTCACACCTCCGCAGGTCTAGAACTTATGCCTAGACTGACTATTATCAGTAATTAATATGAATATGAATTACCTGTTATGTGACTTTCCACATTCTTTTCTTGGAGTTCACAAGGAAACATTTCAAATCCCACGATGT
Source organism: Phyllobates terribilis (assembly GCF_046119375.1). NCBI lineage: Eukaryota > Metazoa > Chordata > Amphibia > Anura > Dendrobatidae > Phyllobates > Phyllobates terribilis. The sequence goes on along the minus strand of NW_027363163.1, from coordinate 133,621 downwards.
CAAAGGGCGTCAGTCACCTGTAAATATTCAAAAGAGTGATAATATGTTCCTGCTACATGCTATACACACCAAAGAGTATGATGGAAAAAGTAATCTGTAAAAAGTCGTAGTTGTGACAATGTGTTTACAATAAAAATGAAACAAAAAAAAAACAATAGAGGAATATTTTTTTACTCTTGTTACAATACAGTAGTAGGTATTTATGTGAAATCTAATTTATTCAAATATAAGTCTTATTGTTTTTTTTATGTGTAGTTTTTGTAGTATTATGTGACATTTTTAATATTTTTATTATAGTTTACAACCTACCCCCAATTTACCCTTTTAAAAATGAGGAGTGAGAGAGAGAAAAAAAGAAAAAGTGAAAAAATAAGTAAATAAAAAGTAAAAAGGTGCTATATTAACCTTTCTTTTCCTATTTATTCCCTTTACTATTCTATAGACCCCTTGCATAGTCAATTTATTTCTGCAATGATTATATATAATTGTTTTTTCAACCCCCTTTTTTCTTCAGGTTTCAAATTATCCTCATTTAATTAACTCTGCTGAAAGGGAATTATGTCAGATCATAATAAAGGGTAAGATTCCATTGATCAGGGGCATACATATTAATCACTGAGCCCCATAGCAGAAGTTTTAATAGTCCCCTCACTCCACAAAAAAAAATTGGTAGTATCACAGAAAAGCATATCTTACAACTTTGCAGCCCTTCCAAATGTATTTTCTTCTCATTGAAGCCCTTAGATTCCACCATAAAGTATGAAACCAGCAAAAGTGCCCTCCCCCAAATACAGAGTTATACCCCCACAGTGAATTCCTCCACAGTACCCTCCTCATGCACAGAATAATAACCCTGCTGTCCCTCCCTTCCCTGACAAAGCATGGTGACCCCCAAGACAGTATGATGCCCCAACTGTGATCCCAACACAGCCCTCCATACAATATGATGGCCCACACATAGCCCTCTATACAGAATAATGATCCCACACCCCTCCACACAGTAAGATGGCCCCAACACAATACTCCACATAGTAGGATGGCCCCAACACAGCCCTAGGCACAATATGATGGCCCCCACACAGCCCTCCATACAGTATAATGGCCCTCCACACAGTATGATGGCCCCAAAATGCACGACCATCCACACAGTATGATGGCCCCCACACAGTCCTCTAAACAGCATAATGACCCTCACACAACCCTGCACACAGTATGATGGACCATACTATCCCTGCAAAAGTATAATATTCCCAACAACGCCCTCCAAACAGTATAATGGCCCTCGCATAGCCTTGCAAACAAAATAACTGCCCATCACATAGTTCTCCAAACAGTATCTTAGCCCCCACACAACCCTCAAAACAGTATGATGAGCCCCACACAAAGGTCCACACTGTATAATTGCTTGTATACAGTATAATAGTGCCCACTATCACTTCAAACATTATATTGGCCCCTACACAGCCATACAAACATTATAATGGTCCCCCACATAGCCCTGCAAACAGTATTATGGCCCACACATAGCCGTCTATAGCGTATCATGGCCCCACATAGCCCTACCAATAGTATAATGGCTCCCACGTAGCCCTTCATATAGAATATTGCCCCTACGTCACCCTCCATATAGTATAATGGACCCCATATAGCCTTTCATGTTGTATAATGGGCCCCACATAACATTTCATGTAGTATAATGGGCCCCACAAAGCCTTGTATTGTAGAATAACGGGCACCACATAGCCTCCCATATAGTATAATGGGCCCCACATAGCCTTCCATGTAATATAACGGACAGCTCCCTCTTCTGTCATTGCATTCAACTGTATGCTGATAGAGTTGAAAGTGTGATGCCGGGAGGGCAGGGGTGGGTATTGATGGTAAGTACCACTTTGCATTGGAAGACCCCACCCATCTTGAAAGTGCACAAAAAACATAAGTACTCCTGCTTAAGCCAAATGTTTCCTGCTTCATATCACATCATACTATGCCAATTTAAACTTGTTTCAATTCTGCAAAAACTATGTCCTCATACAGCTATGTTGATGGGAAAAATTATTCCTTGATATGAGGCAAGACTCTTTTTTTCATAAATCGTATTCTTGTGCAAAATATTATATATTGCTAGCAATATGAAGGCTATTTTGTATACAGATACACAAATATCCAGTTTAGTAGTTAGGGATTATAATGTATATAAAGAAATGTGACAAATGGCCTCCCACTTCCATCTTACTGTATGTATTTCTAACAGGGATGTCAAACTAAGACACACAGAGGGCCAAATAGAAAAACTTGGACAAAGTCGCGGGTCAACCAGTATACAGTATAATGGGCCCCACATAGTCCTCCATACAGAATAATGGGCCCCACATAGTCCTCCATACAGAATAATGGGTCCCACATAGTCCTCCATACAGAATAATGGGCCCCCCATAGTCCTCCATACAGAATAATGGGCCCCACATAGTCCTCCATACAGAATAATGGGTCCCACATAGTCCTCCATACAGAATAATGGGCCCCCCATAGTCGTGGGACAACCAGTATACAGAATAATGGGCCCCAAATAGTCCTCCATACAGACTAATGGGCCTCATAGTCCTCCATACAGAATAGTGGCCCAATATAGCGGTGGCGGTTCTGGTGTTACAGGCCAAATATAACCACCCTGCGGGCCAGATATGACCCATGGGCCAGAGTTTGACACGTGTAATCTATAATATGGAGATTTTACAGAACATGGAGACCTGGAACTAAAATCTATTGTGATCGATAGGATTGAATTACCTCTTCTGTGTCACCTTGTCCTCTTTCCCTCCTCCTGTCGGTGTGTGCTCCCTGTGATGGCAATGATCTGAACTGTGACTCTACAGCACCACGTTCTAACATAATATGATGTCACGCCTCTATGACATCACAAAAGAAGATGAGCAAAGGAATCTGGGGACAATGTGGTATGTTGCTGGCATCCAGCCTGCTTTTACCTTACCAGCAATTTACTAATCTCCAGTAACTCTCGAAAGTTTAATTTTCAATAAAGTGAAACTTATTTAATTTTAAAGTAAATTTGTATAAAATAAAAATAATTATCAATTTTTTTTAAAAAAATGAATAAAAGAACAAAATCATCCCAAGGTCTGGCAGTATTTTTACATAAATTTGGTCAGATTTTACATTGAATGTTTCTGACACTGGTAAAATATGTGATTGGCTGTGATGAGGCCTCGTGTCACCATAATAATACCAGAAAGAGCAGGACATGTTGGAGCAGCTATGGGAACACAGGAGCAGTCAATGCTATCATGCACTGTGTGGGTTGCTGAAACACAGAATAAAGCCTTGTGGTCGCCATGTATCAAATATGTCTGCGATAAAAAAGTAGTGGTTTTTCAAAATCAACCAAAAAGTCTACTCGCTCCGGACGCTTTATTGGTGGCACCATCATATTTATAATGGCAGTACTGATTTTTGAACTTCCTGGTCATTGTGACCCTCACTGAATCTTAAGATCACAGCTCTGCAATGTCCGAACAGACAGGAGGTCAAGCTTGTGCACTGCAGCTCCATTCATTCTCTAAGGGACTGCTGGAGTTGAATTAATTCAGCGGTATCTCAGGCAGTCCCGTAGACAATGAATGGAGCAGAGGTTTACATGCTGGACCTCCGATTTGCGTTATTGATCGATGAGGGTCCTAGTGGTTGGATCCCCAGCAATCAGGAAGTTATCACCTTTTCTATGGTATAAAATGAATTATGATATTTGGGTGCAATCTGACCCAAGGCCATTTTGGGGGATATGAGTCGCTAATTACATTAGTTTAACTTGCTGGCCTAGAATTAGTATGTATTCTAATTAATAAATTACTGATAGTAATTACCTGTGCCCTGTCACCTCTTCCACATCTTTATGCTTTACCACAATGACATCAACTGCACAAGTGATTGGAATGTAGAGAGCTGAATGTTCTAAGTAATTGTGACATCACCTCTCTATGACATCATCAGTGAGTACAAGCCAAGGATGCAGGAAAGGACATTGGATGATCACATTAAGTGTCATAAAGATGGAGAATGCTCAAGACATTATAAGGACAGATATTTAGGGGTTAGTAAAACCCATCTAACCACCCACCTTCCCTTAAAATAACAATACTTCACTACATACAGCTTCTTAATTGGAAAGGTGTCTGATCAGAGCTTTATTGAATGATGTATTCAACATGTAAAATATGAGAATTAATTTAAAAAAAAGTATAAAACACAGTACCCTGTAGTGATTACGAAAAAATTGCAGAGGGCACGCAGATGATATACATTTCCATTTACATACAGTCTTAATAGTCATAAACATCAACATAGTGGAAATATGTATATCTGCTAACTAGATTGGATCGACCAATCGGAACAGAATTAGAACCTATATAAAAATATCCGACAAATAGGTCTTTGATGTAAATAAAAGAGACCTTTATTATAACAAGTAGGGTACATGGTGATACAAACAGGGGTGGATTAAGAGTAGCCAGGGCCTCGGGCAGTTTAGAAGGTGTGGCCCCCCCCACAGGTACCCGATGTATCACGTGACATGTCACATGATCCCCTTAGATAGATCATGTGATATGTCATGTGACTAACACAGATGCTTTTGTGAAATCTGTAGACAGAAAATTATGGAATTTTTTCTTCCATTATGTACACAGCCCTATACATAACATAGCGCTATATATAGCAGAGCAGCGGTGGGAGAGTAATTTCCTTCAGGGGCCACATGAGAGACCATGACTGTTGTGGAAGGTGAATCAATAGGCTGAAATTAATTCTGCTCAATATTAATAATATTAACAATATAATAAAAAAATATATTAATTGTATGACTCAGGCTATGTGCCCACGATACAGAAATGCTCCGGATTTATCCTGAGCGTTTCTGCATCTCCCTGGCAGAAAAAACGCATGCGGATTGTACATGCGGATTGTACATGCGGATTGTACATGCGGATTGTACATGCGGATTGTACATGCGGATTGTACATGTGGATTGTACATGCGGATTGTACATGCGGATTGTACTTGCGGATTGTACATGCGGATTGTACATGCGGATTGTACATGCGGATTGTACATGCGGATTGTACATGTGGATTGTACATGCGGATTGTACATGCGGATTGTACTTGCGGATTGTACATGCGGATTGTACATGCGGGTTGTACATGCGGATTGTACATGCGGATTGTACATGCGGATTGTACATGCGGATTGTACATGCGGATTGTACATGCGGATTGTACATGCAGGTTGTACATGTGGATTGTACATGCGGATTGTACATGCGGATAGTACATGTGGATTGTACATGCGGATTGTACATGCGGATTGTACATGTGGATTGTACATGCGGATTGTACATGCGGGTTGTACATGCGGATTGTACATGCGGATTGTACATGCGGATTGTACATGCGTTTTCCTGCCAGGGACATGCAGGTGTGAAGCGTTCTTCACATACATTTCCGCATGCGGGTTGACAAGCGCTTTCCAAGCGATTTTAGCATCACTAGGAAAGTGCTTATCAACTTGGTCACAGTATATAAATCCATGCAAACAGCATGGATTTATATATACTGTGATGAAAAGAATGTTTAAAATAAAAAATAAATCTATACTTACCTTCTGATGGCCCCTGGAGTCTTGCTTCTCTCCATTCTCCCTTGTCGGGAGATCGCGGTACACTGAAGGACCTGCCGACGTCAGCGTTGCGTGACCCGTCATCTGACTATGACGTCAACGCAGGTCCTTCAGTCCATCGTGATCTGCCGGCATAAGAGGAAGAGCGCACCGGGGGGCCGCCAGAAGGTAAATATAATATTTATTTTTAATTGTATTCTTTTTTTCACAGTTTCTATGGTACCCGGGTCCGGAGGAGAGTCTCCTGTCCTCTAGACCTGGGTACCTTCCGCACATTGAAACGCGTGGATTCCGCATCTACATATGCAGTGATGCGTAATCCATGCGTTCCAATGCAAGTCAATGGCGGCGAAAAAGCAGCACTTCCGCAAAATAATTGGTAGTGCTGCGTTTTTTTTCGCAATGATAATCCGCAGCGGAAATTTCCGCAGCATGTGCACAGCACATGCGGATTATCATTGGGGAACATGGCAGACCTTCTACCAAGCATTTTTTTAAGCGTTTCTGCAGCGTTTTTGCCAATGCGGAAAAGCTTAACCGCATCATGGGCACAAAGTCTTAATATTGAGCAGAATTAAGTATGCTGACATCCCCCTATATACAGCCCCCACATAACTCCCTATATATAGTATGAGTCCGCACATAGCTCTCTAGATACAGTATGAGCCGGTACATAGCTCCCTAGATACAGTATGAGCCCTCACATAGCTCCCTAGATACAGTATGAGCCCCCACATAGCTCCCTAGATATAGTATGAGCCCCCACATAGCTCACTAGATACAGTATGAGCCCGAACATAGCTCCCTAGATACAGTATGAGCCCGTACATAGCTCCCTAGATATAGTATGAGCGCCCACATAGCTCCCTAAAGTATGAGCCCCCACATAGCTCCCTAGATACAGTATGAGATCCCGCATAGCCCCTATATACAATATGAGCCCGCACATAGCCTCCTATATATAGTATGAGCCCCCACATAGCTACCTATATACAGTATGAGCCTGTATGTAGCTCCCTATATACAGTATGAGCCCCACATAGCTCCCTATATACAGTATGAGCACCCACATAGCTCCCTACATACAATATGAGCCCATACATAGTTCCCTTCTCTGATCGATTGTTACCTGGGAGACATCTCTGACCACCGCATGAGGTGGCCCGAAGGCACCCCCCTGACGGCTGTACCCAGGTCACATGCCCCCCCTGATTCCCCTAGGTATGGCCCTGTAAATTTTATATGACAATACATGACTGGTATCTATAGTATAATCAGGGATGTGTCCTTCTGCCAGAAGCCTCTATAGATTGTGCAAGCGCAATACCTGCGCAGTCTGGCCACAGACAGAAAGACACATCCACATCCCAGACAGGGATGAGGAGTGTGGCGCCGGAGATCGCGGTATGCATAAGCACTGAGCGCATACCGCGATCTCCAGCACCATAAACACATACGTGTTCGGTCCTGTCATCTCTGGAACGGCCAGGGAAGGAGTGTGGCGCAGGTTCCGATTTCCGGCGCTATTTTAGTGAAGACAAATATGAACAGTGTCTTCGACAAAATGGACAGCATGGTATGCGCATGCGCTTACTTTGGCGCCATTTTGTTGAATACACTCTGCACATTTGTATTCATTCAAATGAAACTAGATATCGCGCTGTGCGGACATGTGGAGCATGAACCAGAGTGAGGGGGGAGAATATACCAGGATGGGGGGAAGCATGGACCAGGATGGGGGAGTATATACCAGGATGGGGGAGCATATACCAGGATGGGGAGAAGCATGGACCAGGATGGGGGAGCATATACCATAATGGGGGGGAAGCATGGACCAGGATGAAGGAGCATACACCAGGATGGGGGAGCATATACCAGGATGGGTGACCAGGATGGGGAAGCATACACCAGTATGGGGGACCAGGATGGGGGAGCATATACCAGGATGGGGAAGCATACACCAGGATGGGGGAGCATATATCAGGATGGGGGACCAGGATGGGGGAGCATACACCAAGATGGCAGACCAGGATGGGGGAGCATATACCAGGATGGCAGACCAGGATGGGGGAGCATATACCAGGATGGGGGAGAATATACTAAGAGTCACCAGATCTGCACAAAAATTCAGAGTCCTGCAATAAATCACACTGAGCCCCTGCAGAGTGACCACACACATCAGCAGAGCGGATCCTGTACTGACTGATCAACCCTGAACCTACAGGACGTCACATACTATACTGCTCGATATATAATATGTGAGGTTCTGTAGGCAGGTTCAAGTGTGACCAGTACAGTGTATACCCATGTACAAAAAATGTCATCCAGTATATCGATTACTGTATGGTATACTGTGGTACAGACATCAGATTGGATATAACAATGTGTATAGCATATAACATCTAATGTCTGTATCACAGTATATCATACTAGCTATTGACCCTGTTCTACGCCCGGGTGGCGAGCTTTTTTAATGGTATATGCTCTCCCATCCTGGCCCCGTATCCTGGTATATGCTCCCCCATCCTGGTCCTCCATCCTGGTATATGCTTCCCCATCCTGCTCCCCCATCCTGGTATATGCTCCCCCATTCTGGTATATGCTTCCCCATCCTGGTCCCCCATCTTGGTATATTCTCCCCTATCCTGGTATATGCTCCCCCATCCTGGTCTGCCATCCTGGTGTATGCTTCCCCATCCTGGTATATGCTCCCCCATCCTGGTGCCCCATCCTGATATATGCTCCCCCACCCTGGTGTATACTTCCCCATCCTGGTATATGCTTCCTCATCCTGGTCCCCCATCCTGGTGTATGCTTTCCCATCCTGGTCCCCAATCCTGGTATATGCTCCCCGATTTTAGTGTATGCTCCCCCATCCTGGTGTATGCTCCTTCATCCTGGTCCATGCTTCTCCCCATCCTGGTATATGCTCCCACATCCTGGTATATGCTCCCCCATCCTGGTCCATGCTTCCCCCCATCCTGGTATATGCTCCCCCCTCACTCTGGTCCATGCTCCACATGTCCGCATAGCGGGATATCTGGTTTCATTTGAATGGATACAAATGTGCAGAGTGTATTCAACCAAATGGCGCCAAAGTACGCGCATGTGCATACCACGCTGTCCATTTTGTCGAAGACACTGTTCATATTTGTCTTCACTAAAATAGCGCCGGAAATCGACGCCTGCACCACACTCCTTCCCTGGCCTTTCCAGAGAGACAGGACCGAACACGTATGTGTTTATGGTGCTGGAGATCGCGGTATGCGCTCAGTGCTTATGCATACCGCGATCTCCGGCGCCACACTCCTCATCCCTGTCTGGGATGTGGATGTGTCTTTCTGTCTGTGGCCAGACTGCGCAGGTATTGCGCTTGCACAATCTATAGAGGCTTCTGGCAGAAGGACACATCCCTGATTATACTATAGATACCAGTCATGTATTGTCATATAAAATATACAGGGCCATACCTAGGGGAGTCAGGGGGGGCATGTGACCTGGGTACAGCCGTCAGGGGGGTGCCTTCGGGCCACCTCATGCGGTGGTCAGAGGTGTCTCCCAGGTAGCTGCATTTTGCATTCGACCATTCTCTGAGCTGGCTGTGGAACTGGCAATCGATCAGAGAAGGGAGCTATGTACGGGCTCATATTGTATGCAGGGAGCTATGTGGGTGCTCATACTGTATATAGGGAGCTATGTGGGGCTCATACTGTATATAGGGAGCTATGTACGGGCTCATAATGTATATAGGGAGCTATGTGGGGGCTCATACTATATATAGGAGGCTATGTGCGGGCTCATATTGTATATAGGGGCTATGCGGGATTTCATACTGTATCTAGGGAGCTATGTGGGGGCTCATACTGTATCTAGGGAGCTATGTGGGGGCTCATACTTTATCTAGGGAGCTATGTACGGGCTCATACTGTATCTAGGGAGCTATGTTCGGGCTCATACTGTATCTAGGGAGCTATGTACGGGCTCATACTGTATCTAGGGAGCTATGTGGGGGCTCATACTGTATCTAGGGAGCTATGTGGGGGCTCATACTATATCTAGGGAGCTATGTGGGGGCTCATACTGTATCTAGGGAGCTATGTGAGAGCTCATACTGTATCTAGAGAGCTATGTGTGGACTCATACTGTATCTAGGGAGTTATGTGGGGGCTCAAACTGTATATAGGGGGATGTCACCATACTTAATTCTGCTCAATATTAAGGCTTTGTGCCCATGATGCATTTAAGCGTTTCCACAGCGGCAAAAACGCTGCAGAAACGCTTAAAAAATGCTTGGTAGAAGGTCTGCCATGTTCCCCAATGATAATCCGCATGTGCTGTGCACATGCTGTGGAAATTTCCGCTGCGGATTATCATTGCGGAAAAAAAAGCAGCACTACCAATTATTTTGCAGAAGTGCTGCGTTTTCGCCGCCATTGACTTGCATTGGAACGCATGGATTACGCATCACTGCATATGTAGATGCGGAATCCACGCGTTTCAATGTGCGGATGGTACCCAGGTCTAGAGGACAGGAAACTCTCCTCCGGACCCGGGTACCATAGAAACTGTGAAAAAAAGAATACAATTAAAAATAAAATGTTATATTTACCTTCTGGCGGCCCCCCGGTGCGCTCTTCCTCTCATGCCGGCAGATCACGATGGACTGAAGGACCTGGGCTGACGTCATAGTCACGTGACGGGTCACGCAACGCTGACGTCGGCAGGTCCTTCAGTGTACCGCGATCTCCCGACAAGGGAGAATGGAGAGAAGCAAGACTCCAGGGGCCATCAGAAGGTAAGTATAGATTTATTTTTTATTTTTAAACATTCTTTTCATCACAGTATATATAAATCCATGCTGTTTGCAGGGATTTATATAGTGTGACCAAGTTGATAAGAACTTTCCTAGTGATGCTAAAATCGCTTGGAAAGCGCCTGACAACCCGCATGCGGAAATGTATGTGAAGAACGCTTCACACCTGCATGTCCCTGGCAGGAAAACGCATGTACAATCCGCATGTACAATCCGCATGTACAATCTGCATGTACAATCCGCATGTACAATCCGCATGTACAATCCGCATGTACAATCCACATGTACAATCCGCATGTACAATCCGCATGTACAATCCACATGTACAATCCGCATGTACAATCCGCATGTACAATCCGCATGTACAATCTGCATGTACAATCCGCATGTACAATCCGCATGTACAATCCGCATGTACAACCCGCATGTACAATCGGCATGTACAATCCACATGTACAATCAGCATGTACAATCCACATGTACAATCCGCATGTACAGTTATATGAAAAAGTTTGGGCACCCCTATTAATCTTAAGCTTAATGTTTTACAAAAATTGGTGTTTTTGCAACAGCTATTTCAGTTTGATATATGTAATAACTGTTGGACACAGTAATGTTTCTGCCTTGAAATGAGGTTTATTGTACTAACAGAAAATGTGCAATCTGCATTCAAACAAAATTTGACAGGTGCATAAGTATGGGCACCTCACCAGAAAAGTGACATTAATATTTAGTAGATCCTCCTTTTGCAAAAATAAAAGCCTCTAGTCGCTTCCTGTAGCTTTTAATGAGTTCCTGGATCCTGGATGAAGGTATTTTTGACCATTCCTCTTTACAAAACAATTCCAGTTCAGTTAAGTTTGATGGTCGCCGAGCATGGACAGCCCTCTTCAAATGATCCCACAGATGTTCAATGATATTCAGGTCTGGGGACTGGGATGGCCATTCCAGAACATTGTAATTGTTCCTCTGCATGAATGCCTGAGTAGATTTGGAGCGGTGTTTTGGATCATTGTCTTGCTGAAAGATCCATCCCCTGCGTGACTTCAACTTTATCACTGATTCTTGATCATTATTGTCAAGAATCTGCTGATACTGAGTGGAATCCATGCATCCCTCAACTTTAACAAGATTCCCGGTGCCGGCATTGGCCACACAGCCCCAAAGCATGATGGAACCTCCACCAAATTTTACTGTGGGTAGCAAGTGTTTTTCTTGGAATGCTGTGCTTTTTTGCCGCCATGCATAACGCCTTTTTGTATGACCAAACAACTCAATCTTGGTTTCATCAGTCCACAGGACCTTCTTCCAAAAAGAAATTGGCTTCTCTAAATGTGCTTTTGTATACCTCAGCTGACTCTGTTTGTGGCGTGCTTGCAGAAACGGCTTCTTTCGCATCACTCTCCCATACAGCTTCTCCTTGTGCAAAGTGCGTTGTATAGTTGACTGATGCACAGTGACACCATCTGCAGCAAGTTGATGCTGCAGCTCTCTGGAGGTGGTCTGAGGATTGTCCTTGACTGATCTCACCATTCTTCTTCTCTGCCTTTCTGATGTTTTTCTTGACCTGCCACTTCTGGCCTTAACAAGAACTGTCCCTGTGTTCTTCCACTTCCTTACTATGTTCCTCACAGTGGAAACTGACAGGTTAAATCTCTGAGACAGCTTTTTGTATCCTTCCCCTGAACAACTATGTTGAATAATCTTTGTTTTCAGATCATTTGACAGTTGTTTTGAGGAGCCCTTGATGCCACTCTTCAGAGGAGATTCAAACTGGAGAACAACTTGCAAGTGGCCACTTTAAGTAGCTTTTCTCATGATTGCATACACCTGGTTATGAAGTTCAAAGCTCAATGAGGTTACAAAACCAAAACAAGTGCTTTAGTAAGTCAGTAAAAAGTAGGTAGGAGTATTTAAAACAAGAAAATGATAAGGGTGCCCATACTTATGCACCTGTCAAATTTTGTTTGATTGCAGATTGCACATTTTCTGTTAGTACAATAAACCTCATTTCAAGGCAGAAACATTACTGTGTCCAACAGTTATTACATATATCAAACTGAAATAGCTGTTGCAAAAACACCAATTTTTATAAAACATTAAGCTTAAGATTAATAGGGGTGCCCAAACTTTTTCATATAACTGTACAATCCGCATGTACAATCAACATGTACAATCCGCATGTACAATCCACATGTACAATCCGCATGTACAATCCGCATGTACAATCCACATGTACAATCCACATGTACAATCGGCATGTACAATCCACATGTACAATGTGCATGTACAATGTGCATGTACAATCCGCATGTACAATCCGCATGTACAATCCGCATGTACAATCCACATGTACAATCGGCATGTACAATCCGCATGTACAATCCACATGTACAATCCGCATGTACAATCCGCATGTACAATCCACATGTACAATCGGCATGTACAATCCACATGTACAATCCGCATGTACAATGTGCATGTACAATCCGCATGTACAATCCGCATGCGTTTTTTCTGCCAGGGAGATGCAGAAACGCTCAGTAAAAATCCGGAGCATTTCTGTATCGTGGGCACATAGCCTGAGTCATACAATTAATATATTTTTTTATTATTTTGTTAATATTATTGATATTGAGCAGAATTAATTTCAGCCTATTGATTCACCTTCCACAACAGTCATGGTCTCTCATGTGGCCCCTGAAGGAAATTACTCTCCCACCGCTGCCCTACTATATATAGCGCTATGTTATGTATAGGGCTGTGTACATAATAGAAAAACATTTCCTTAATTTTCCATCTACAGATGTCACCAAAGCATCTGTGTTAGTCACATGACCTATCACATGATCTATCAAAGGGGATCATGTGACATGTCACGTGATACATCGGGTAACTGTGGGTGGGCCCACACCTTCTAAACTGCCCGGGGCCCTGGCTACTCTTAATCCACCCCTGGTCAGCCAACACCTAATTTAAATGCTGTGGACTGTCAGTCCTCGTAAATTTTGTGGTCAATTGGTCCACAGTGTAGTCTTAATACTGTGGTCAGTCTCTTGTAATCACGGTATTGATTGTTACACCGCTGATTACAAGGCTATTCTATGAAACAGAATAAGGGATTCCTCACTTTAGAATACAGAAGATAAGGAAAAGAAATGTTCCTTATGTCTCTACCTAAGATATGGTTGTGTTATACTAGGAATTGTGTATAGAAAATAAACATATGTAACCACTAACAGTATATTCTCATGTATCAGAAAGGTGTTGTCACACCTCCGCAGGTCTAGAACTTATGCCTAGACTGACTATTATCAGTAAGTAATATGAATATTAATTACCTGTTATGTGACTTTCCACATTCTTTTCTTGGAGTTCACAAGGAAACATTTCAAATCCCACCATGTCAAAGGGCGTCAGTCACCTGTAAATATTCAAAAGAGTGATAATATGTTCCTGCTACATGCTATACACACCAAAAGGTATAACACTCTAGGGCCAAAATTACTTATTTCAAAGATAAAGACTGTGGTCAGTCGGTCTGCATTTTATTATAAAAATTGTAGTCAGAGAGTCCACAGTCTATTTTAAATTTTATGCTCAATCGGTTCACAGTCTACTGTAAATGTGGTCAGGCAGTCCACATCTAGTCTATATGCTGTGGTCAGTCAGTCCATCCTTTATAATTAATGGCCTTCGGTTGAAACTCGAGCCATGACGACTTGATGTATTAATGATCTTTAGGAAGATCAATCTTGTGCAAGACTAGATCGGTACACTAGTGCCTTCTTCACCATTATCTTGATAGTATCAATCCATTGGATTGTTTGCTGGTCTTGCACTTTGCTTTGGTCCTTCTATGCTTCAAAGTATGATGTCCTTTTCCATTGATTGCTGTCTTCCATTCAATCCTTAGACTAGTGTAATTGCCGTTGTCAGTCAGTCCACAACTAATTCAAACGCTGTGGACTGTCAGTCCTTTTAAATGTTGTGGTCATTCAGTCCACAGTGTATTCTTAATAGTGTGGTCAATCTCTTGGAATCGCGGTATTGATTGTTACACCGCTGATTACAAGGCTATTCTATGAAATAGGATAGGGGATTCCACACTTTAGAAGACAGAGGTTGGCCCACAGTCTACTATAAATGTGATCAAGCAGTCCACACCTAGTGTGAATGCTGTGGTCAGTCAGCCCATTTTTTATTATTAACGGCCTTCGGTTGAAACTCGAGCTATGATGACTGGATGAATTAACGATCTTTAGGAAGATCAATTTTGTGAAAGACTTCATAGGTCCACTAGGGTCTTCTCCACCCTTATCTTGATAGTGTCAATACTTTGGATTGGCTGCTGGTCTTCCTCTTTGCTTTCTTCCTTCTATACTTTAAAGTATGAAGTTCCTTTTCCCGTGATTGCTGTCTTCCAGTCAATCCTTAGATTAGTGTAAATGCTGTTGTTAGTCAGTCCACAACTAATTCATAGCTGTGGACTGTCAGTCCTTTTAAATGTTGTGGTCATTCAGTCCACAGTGTAATTTTGATAGTGTGGTCAATCTCTTGTAATTGCAGTATTGATTGTTACACCACTGATTACAAGGCTATTCTATGAAATAGGAAAGGGGATACCTCACTTTAGAAGTCAGAGGTTGGCCCACAGTCTACCGTAAATATGATCAGGCAGTCCACAACTAGTGTGAATGCTGTGGTCAGTCAGTCCATTTTTTATTATTAACGGCCTTCGGTTGAAACTCTAGCCATGACGACTGGATGAATTAACGATCTTTAGGAAGATCCATCTTGTTCAAGACTAGATCGGTCCACTAGGGTCTTCTCCACCATTATCTTGATAGTATCAATCCTTTGGATTGGTTGCTGGTCTTCCTCTTTGCCTTCTTCCTTCTATTCTTCCGAGTATGATGTCCCTTTCCAGTAATTGCTGTCTTCCAGTCAATCCATAGACTAGTGTAAATGCTGTTGTTAATCAGTCCACGCCTAATTTAAAAGCTGTGGACTGTGAGTCCTTGTAAATTTTGTGGTTAATTGGTCCACAGTGTAGTCTTAATACTGTGGTCAGTCTCTAGTAATCGCGGTATTGATTGTTACACCGCTGATTACAAGGTTATTCTATGAAACAGAATATGGATTCCTCACTTTAGAATACATAAGATAAGGAACAGAAGTGTTCCTTATGTCTCTACCTAAGATATGGTTGTGTTATACTAGGAATTGTGTATAGAAAATATACATATGTAAACCACTAACAGTATATTCTCATGTATCAGAAAGGTGTTGTCACAACTCCGCAGGTCTAGAACTTATGCCTAGACTGACTATTATCAGTAAGTAATATGAATATTAATTACCTGTTATGTGACTTTCCACATTCTTTTCTTGGAGTTCACATGGAAACATTTCAAATCCCACCATGTCAAAGGGCGTCAGTCACCTGTAAATATTCAAAAGAGTGATAATATGTTCCTGCTACATGCTATACACACCAAAAAGTATAACACTCTAGGGCCAAAATTACTTATTTCAAAGATAAAGAGTGTAGTCAGTCGGTCTGCATTTTATTTTAAAAATTGTAGTCACAGAGTCCACAGTCTATTTTAAATTTTATAATCAATCGGTTCACAGTCTACTGTAAATGTGGTCAGGCAGTGCACATCTACTGTATATGCTGTTTTCAGTCAGTCCATCCCTTATAATTAATGGCCTTCGGTTGAAACTCGAGCCATGACGACTTGATGAATTAATGATCTTTAGGAAGATCAATCTTGTGCAAGATTAGATCGGTCCACTAGGGTCTTCTTCAGAATTATCTTGATAGTATCAATCCATTGGATTGTTTGCTGGTCTTGCTCTTTGCTTTCTTCTATACTTCAAACTATGATGTCCTTTTCCATTGATTGCTGTCTTCCATTCAATCCTTAGACTAGTGTAATTGCCGTTGTCAGTCAGTCCACAACTAATTCAAACGCTGTGGACTGTCAGTCCTTTTAAATGTTGTGGTCATTCAGTCCACAGTGTAATTTTAATAGTGTGGTCAATCTCTTGTAATCGCGGTATTGATTGTTACACAGCTGATTACAAGGTTATTCTATGAAATAGAATAGGGGATTCCTCCCTTTAAAAGACAGAGGTTGGCCCACAGTCTAGTCTACTGTAAATGTGGTCAAGCAGTCCACACGTAGTGTGAATGCTGTGGTCAGTCAGCCCATTTTTTATTATTAACGGCCTTCGTTTAAAACTCGAGCCATGACTACTGGATGAATTAACGATCTTTAGGAAGATCAATTTTGTGAAAGACTTCATAGGTCCACTAGGGTCTTCTCCACCCTTATCTTGATAGTGTCAATCCTTTGGATTGGCTGCTGGTCTTCCTCTTTGCTTTCTTCCTTCTATACTTCAAAGTATGAAGTTCCTTTTCCTGTGATTGCTGTCTTCCAGTCAATCCTTAGATTAGTGTAAATGCTGTTGTCAGTCAGTCCACAACTAATTCAAACGCTGTGGACTGTCAGTCCTTTTAAATGTTGTGGTCATTCAGCCCACAGTGTAATTTTAATAGTGTGGTCAATGTCTTGTAATTGCGGTATTGATTGTTACACCACTGATTACAAGGCTATTCTTTGAAATAGGATAGGGGATACCTCACTTTAGAATACAGATTTTGGCCCACAGTCTAGTCTACTGTAAATGTGGTCAAGCAGTCCACACCTAGTGTGAATGCTGTAGTCAGGCAGTCCACACCTATTGTGAATGCTGTGGTCAGTCAGCCCATTTTTTATTATTAACGGACTTCGGTTGAAACTCGAGCTATGACGACTAGATGAATTAACGATCTTAAAGAAGATCAATTTTGTGAACGACTTCATAGGTCCACTAGGGTCTTCTCCACCCTAATCTTGATAGTGTCAATCCTTTGGATTGGCTGCTGGTCTTCCTCTTTGCTTTCTTCCTTCTATACTTCAAAGTATGAAGTTCCTTTTCCAGTGATTGCTGTCTTCCAGTCAATCCTTAGATTAGTGTAAATGTTGCTGTCAGTCAGTCCACAACTAATTCAAACGCTGTGGACTGTCAGTCTTTTTAAATGTTGTGGTCATTCAGTCCACAGTGTAATTTTAATAGTTTGGTCAGTCTCTTGTAATCACGGTATTGATTGTTACACCACTGATTACAAGGCTATTCTTTGAAATAGGAAAGGGGATACCTCACTTTAGAATACAGAGGTTGGCCCACAGTCTAGTCTACTGTAAATGTGGTCAAGCAGTCCACACCTATTGTGAATGCTGTAGTCAGGCAGTCCACACCTATTGTGAATGCTGTGGTCAGTCAGCCCATTTTTTATTATTAACGGCCTTCGGTTGAAACTCGAGCTATGACGACTTGATGAATTAACAATCTTTAGGAAGATCAATTTTGTGAAAGAATACATAGGTCCACTAGGGTCTTCTTCACTGTTTTCTTGAAAGTGTCAATCCTTTGGATTGGCTGCTGGTCTTCCTCTTTGCTTTCTTCCTTCTATACTTCAAAGTATGATGTCCTTTTCCAGTGATTGATGTCTTCCATTCAAACCTTAAACTACTGTAAATGCTGTTGTCAGTCAGTCCACAACTAATTCAAATGCTGTGGACTGTCAGTCCTTTTAAATGTTGTGGTCATTCAGTCCACAGTGTAATTTTAATAGTGTGGTCAGTCTCTTGCAATCGCGGTATTGATTGTTACACAGCTGATTACAAGGTTATTCTATGAAATAGAATAGGGGATTCCTCCCTTTAAAAGACAGAGGTTGGCCCACAGTCTAGTCTACTATAAATGTGGTCAAGCAGTCCACACCTAGTGTGAAGGCTGTAGTCAGTCAGCCCATTTTTTATTATTAACGGCCTTCGGTTGAAATTCGAGCCATGACTACTGGATGAATTAACGATCTTTAAGAAGATCAATTTTGTGAAAGACTAGATAGGTCCACTAGGGTCTTCTTCACCATTATCTTGATAGTATCAATCCATTGGATTGGTTGCTGGACTTGCTCTTTGCTTTCTTCTATACTTCAAACTATGATGTCCTTTTCCATTGATTGCTGTCTTCCATTCAATCCTTAGACTAGTGTAATTGCCGTTGTCAGTCAGTCCACAACTAATTCAAATGCTGTGGACTGTCAGTCCTTTTAAATGTTGTGGTCATTCAGTCCACAGTGTATTCTTAATAGTGTGGTCAATCTCTTGGAATCGCGGTATTGATTGTTACACCGTTGATTACAAGTCTATTCTATGAAATAGAATAGGGGATTCCTCACTTTAGAAGACAGAGGTTGGCCCACAGTCTACTATAAATGAAATCAAGCAGTCCACACCTAGTGTGAATGCTGTGGACAGTCAGCCCATTTTTTATTATTAACGGCCTTCGGTTGAAACTCGAGCTATGATGACTGTTTGAATTAACGATCTTTAGGAAGATCAATTTTGTGAAAGACTTCATAGGTCCACTAGGGTCTTCTCCACCCTTATCTTGATAGTGTCAATCCTTTGGATTGGCTGCTGGTCTTCGTCTTTGCTTTCTTCCTTCTATACTTCAAAGTATGAAGTTCCTTTTCCTGTGATTGCTATCTTCCAGTCAATCCTTAGACTAGTGTAAATGCTGTTGTCAGTCAGTCCACAACTAATTCAAACGCTGTGGACTGTCAGTCCTTTTAAATGTTGTGGTCATTCAGTCCACAGTGTAATTTTAATAGTGTGGTCAATCTTTTGTAATTGCGGTATTGATTGTTACACCACTGATTACAAGGCTATTCTATGAAATAGGATAGGGGATACCTCACTTTAGTAGACAGAGGTTGGCCCACAGTCTAGTCTACTGTAAATGTGGTCAAGCAGTCCACAGCTAGCGTGATTTCTGTATTCAGGCAGTCCACACCTATTGTGAATGCTGTGGTCAGTCAGCCCATTTTTTTATTATTAATGGCCTTCGGTTGAAACTCGAGCTATGACGACTTGATGAATTAACGATCTTTAGAAAGATCAATTTTGTGAAAGACTACATAGGTCCACTAGGGTCTTTTCCACTGTTATCTTAATAGTGTCAATCCTTTGGAACGGCTGCTGGTCTTCCCCTTTGCTTTCTTCCTTCTATACTTCAAAGTATGATGTCCTTTTCCAGTGATTGTTGTCTTCCATTCAATCCTTAGACTAGTGTAAATGCTGTTGTCAGTCAGTCCACAACTAATTCAAACGCTGTGGACTGTCAGTCCTTTTAAATGCTGTGGTCATTCAGTCCACAGTGTAGTCTTAATAGTGTGGTCAGTGTCTTGTAATTGCGGTATTGATTGTTACACTGCTGATTACAAGGCTATTCTATGAAATAGAATTGGGGATTCCTCACTTTAGAAGACAGAGGTTGGCCCACAGTCTACCGTAAATATGATCAGGCAGTCCACAACTAGTGTGAATGCTGTGGTTAGTCAGTCCATCTTTTATTATTAACGGCCTTCGGTTGAAACTCTAGCCATGACGACTGGATGAATTAACGATCTTTAGGAAGATCAATCTTTTCAAGACTAGATCGGTCCACTAGGGTCTTCTCCACCGTTATCTTGATAGTATCTATCCTTTGGATTGGTTGCTGGTCTTCCTCTTTGCCTTCTTCCTTCTATTCTTCCGAGTATGATGTCCCTTTCCAGTAATTGCTGTCTTCCAGTCAATCCATAGACTAGTGTAAATGCTGTTGTCAGTCAGTCCACGCCTAATTTAAATGCTGTGGACTGTCAGTCCTTGTAAATTTTGTGGTTAATTGGTCCACAGTGTAGTCTTAATACTGTGGTCAGTCTCTTGTAATCGCGGTATTGATTGTTACACCGCTGAATACAAGGCTATTCTATGAAACAGAATAAGGGATTCCTCACTTTAGAATACAGAAGATAAGGAAAAGAAGTGTTCCTTATGTCTCTACCTAAGATATGGTTGTGTTATACTAGGAATTGTGTATAGAAAATAAACATATGTAAACCACTAACAGTATATTCTCATGTATCAGAAAGGTGTTGTCACTAGTGTTGAGCCACCCCCGTAGTGTTCGGGTTCGGTTCGGTTCGTCGAACACCGGGATGTTCGAGTAACTGTTCGTCGAACTGTTCGTCGAACACCTTAGAACACCGTCGAACACCGTTAAAACCAATGGCAGGCAAACAAAAACACATAGAAACACATAGAAAACACCTGCAAAGGTGTCCAAAAGCTGACAAACTGCTCAGAAGACACTCTCTTTAAAAAAAACCGGCCGGCAAATTCAGCAGCGGCATACACCGGTACCCGACAATTTAGACAAGAAGGAATAGAGCATCACACATAGATTAGATAGATAGAAACATGTCAGTCACACATATAAGAAGCACAGTGACAGTGTTGGTTACTGCACTTGTCATTTAGTGTAAAGGATTTATTAAAAAAAATATTAGTGTTTTCATGCACCGTCTCTTTAAAAAAGCCGGCCGGCAATTCAGCCTCTGTACCCGACAATTTAGAACAGAAAGAATAGAGCTTCACACATAGATTAGATAGATAGAAACATGTCAGTCACATATATAATAAGTACAGTGATAGTGTTGCTTACTGTACTTGTCATTTAGTGTAAAGGATTTATTTAAAAAAATAATAGTGTTTTCATGCACTGTCTCTTTAAAAAAGCCGGCCGGCAATTCAGCAGCGGTACCCGACAATTTAGAACAGAAAGATAGAGCATCACACATAGATTAGATAGATAGAAACATGTCAGTCACATATATATGAAGTACAGTGATAGTGTTGGTTACTGTACTTGTCATTTAGTATTAAAATAAAGGATTTATTATTAAAAAAATTGGCGTGGGGTTCCCCTTAATTTTAGGCTCTAGCGGAGGTTAAGCAGACGGCTGGGGCAGATGTTTGAAGCCTGGGAAGGGGGTAATACCCACGGAGCTTCCCAGGCTACTAATATCAGCCCCCAGCTGAATACATAGCCTTTACTAGCTATTAAAATGGGGGACCCCCCAAAAAAAATGACGTGGGGTCCCCCCTAATTTAATAGCTAGCAAAGGCTAGGCAGACAGCTGGGGGCTGATATTAATAGCCCAGGAAGGGAGCCATGAATATTGGCCCCCTCCCAGGCTAGAAACACCAGCCGTCAGCCGCCCCAGAAATGGCGCATTCATAGGATGCGCCAATTCTGGCACTTAGCCTCGCTCTTCCACGCTGCCCTGGTGCGGTGGCAGGGGGTAATAGGGTTGGGGTTGATGTCAGCTTATAATGCCAGCTGACATCAAGCCCAGGTTAGTAATGGAGAGGCGTCTATAAGACACCCCCATTACTAACCCCATAGTCAAAGTTAAAAAAAACACAAACACCCAGAATAAAGTCCTTTAATTGAAATAAAGACACAATCCTTTATTGTTCTAAATTAAACCATACTTACCATCACGCCCATTCCAGCTGAAGCCAACGATCTCCTGCAATAAAAGAAAAATAATAAAGCAACCTCATCCTTACCTTTCCATGGTTCCCACGACAGCTTCAGCTCTGCTACATCGAGATGACAGGCTGGACCGCAGCAGAACGCTGCCATCCAGCCTGTCATCCCGCAGACACTGAGAAGCGCAGGCTTGCTTGCGCTGCTCAGCGTCTCTCTGTGACGACATCCAGATGAGCCGAGTTCATGTCCAATGAACTCGGCTCACCTCATGCACGTCACTGACAGCGTGGGAAAATTCTCACGCTGAAGCGCTGATTGCAGGAGAATTTTCCCACGCTGTCAGTGACGTGCAGGAGGTGAGCTGAGTTCATTGGACATGAGCTCACCTCATGCACATCACTGACAGCGTGGGAGAATTCTCCTGCACTCAGCACTTCAGCGTGAGAATTTTCCCACGCTGTCAGTGACGTGCATGAGGTGAGCCGAGTTCATTGGACATGACCTCGGCTCATCTGGATGCCGTCACAGCGAGACAGTGAGGAGCGCAAGCATGCCTGCGCTTCTCAGTGTCTGCGGGATGACAGACTGGATGGCAGCGTTCTGCTGCGGTTCAGCCAGTCATCTCGATGTAGCAGAGCTGAAGCTGTCGTGGGAACCATGGAAAGGTAAGGATGAGGTTGGTTTATTATTTTTCTTTTATTGCAGGAGATCGTTGGCTTCAGCTGGAATGGGTGTGATGGTAAGTATGGTTTAATTTAGAACAATAAAGAATTGTGTCTTTATTTCAATTAAAGGACTTTATTCTGGGTGTTGTGTTTTTTTTAAATACTTTACTAGAAATTCATGGCGGTCATGTCTAATACTGGCGTGACCCCATGAATTTTGGGCTTGGGGCCAGCTGATAATACCAAGCTGGCCCTAACCCCTTTATTACCCAGTGAGCCACCGCACCAGGGCCCTGGATGAGTTGGGTACAGCGCCAGAAGATGGCGCTTCTATGAACGCGCCATTTTCCGGGGTGGCTGCGGACTGCAATTTGTAGCGGGGGGGGGGCCCAGAAAGCTTGGGCCTCCCTGCGCTGCAGATTCCAGCCCCCAGCTGCCTAGTTGTACCTGGCTGGACACAAAAATAGGGCGAAGCCCCACGTACTTTTTTTTTAATTATTTCATGAAATTCATGAAATAATTAAGAAAAAAAGGCCTTCCCTATATTGTTGTGTCCGGCCAGGTACAAATAGGCAGCTGGTGGTTGGGGGCAGCCCGTTCCTGCCTGCTGTACCTGGCTGGACACAAATATAGTGCGAAGCCCCACTTCAATTTTTTTTAATTATTTCATGAAATTCATGAAATAATTAAGAAAAAAAGGGCTTCCCTATATTGTTGTGTCCGGCCAGGTACAAATAGGCAGCTGGTGGATGGGGGCAGCCCGTTCCTGCCTGCTGTACCTGGCTGGACACAAATATAGTGCGAAGCCCCACTTCAATTTTTTTAAATTATTTCAGGAAATTCATGAAATAATTTAAAAAAAATTGACGTGGGGCTTCGCACTATATTTGTGTCCAGCCAGGTACAGCAGGCAGGAACGGGCTGCCCCCAACCACCAGCTGCCTATTTGTACCTGGCCGGACACAACAATATAGGGAAGCCCTTTTTTTCTTAATTATTTCATGAAATAATTTAAAGAAAATTGACGTGGGGCTTCGCCCTGTTTTTGTGTCCAGCCTGGTACAACTAGGCAGCTGGGGGCTGGAATCCGCAGCGCAGGGAGGCCCAAGCTTTCTGGGCCACCCCCGCTGCAAATTGCAGTCCGCAGCCACCCCGGAAAATGGCGCGTTCATAGAAGCGCCATCTTCTGGCTCTGTACCCAACTCATCCAGGGCCCTGATGCGGTGGCTCACTGGGTAATAAAGGGGTTAGGTCCAGCTTGGCATTATCAGCTGGCCCTAAGCCCGAAATTCATGGGGTCACGCCAATATTAGACATGACCACCATGAATTTCTAGTAAAGTATTTAAAAAAAACACAACACCCAGAAAAAAGTCCTTTAATTGAAATAAACACACAATTCTTTATTGTTCTAAATTAAACCATACTTACCATCACGCCCATTCCAGCTGAAGCCAACGATCTCCTGAAATAAAAGAAAAATAATAAAGCAACATCATCCTTACCTTTCCATGGTTCCCATGACAGCTTCAGCTCTGCTACATCGAGATGACAGGCTGGACCGCAGCAGAACGCTGCCATCCAGCCTGTCATCCCGCAGACACTGAGAAGCGCAGGCTTGCTTGCGCTCCACAGTGTCTCTCTGTGAGGGCATCCAGATGAGCCGAGTTAATGTCCAATGAACTCGGCTCACCTCATGCACGTCACTGACAGCGTGGGAAAATTCTCCTGCACTCAGCGCTTCAGCGTGGGAGAATTCTCACACTGAAGCGCTGAGTGCAGGAGAATTCTCCCACGCTGTCAGTGACGTGCAGGAGGTGAGCTGAGTTCATTGGACATGAGCTCACCTTATGCACGTCACTGACAGCGTGGGAAAATTCTCCTGCACTCAGCGCTTCAGCGTGGGAGAATTCTCACGCTGAAGCGCTGAGTGCAGGAGAATTCTCCCACGCTGTCAGTGACGTGCAGGAGGTGAGCTGAGTTCATTGGACATGAGCTCACCTTATGCACGTCACTGACAGCGTGGGAGAATTCTCCTGCACTCACCGCTTCAGCGTGAGAATTTTCCCACGCTGTCAGTGACGTGCATGAGGTGAGCCGAGTTCATTGGACATGAACTCGGCTCATCTGGATGTCGTCACAGAGAGACGCTGAGCAGCGCAAGCAAGCCTGCGCTTCTCAGTGTCTGCGGGATAAGAGGCTGGATGGCAGCGTTCTGCTGCAGTCCAGCCTGTCATCTCGATGTAGCAGAGCTGAAGCTGTCGTGGGAACCATGGAAAGGTAAGGATGAGGTTGCTTTATTATTTTTCTTTTATTGCAGGAGATCGTTGGCTTCAGCTGGAATGGGCGTGACGGTAAGTATGGTTTAATTTAGAACAATAAAGGATTGTGTCTTTATTTCAATTAAAGGACTTTATTCTGGGTGTTTGTGTTTTTTTTAACTTTGACTATGGGGTTAGTAATGGGGGTGTCTTATAGACGCCTCTCCATTACTAACCTGGGCTTGATGTCAGCTGGCATTATAAGCTGACATCAACCCCAACCCTATTACCCCCTGCCACCGCACCAGGGCAGCGTGGAAGAGCGAGGCTAAGTGCCAGAATTGGCGCATCCTATGAATGCGCCATTTCTGGGGCGGCTGACGGCTGGTGTTTCTAGCCTGGGAGGGGGCCAATATTCATGGCTCCCTTCCTGGGCTATTAATATCAGCCCCCAGCTGTCTGCCTAGCCTTTGCTAGCTATTAAATTAGGGGGCACCCCACGTCATTTTTTTTGGGGTGTCCCCCATTTTAATAGCTAGTAAAGGCTATGTATTCAGCTGGGGGCTGATATTAGTAGCCTGGGAAGCTCCGTGGGTATTACCCCCTTCCCAGGCTTCAAACATCTGCCCCAGCCGTCTGCTTAACCTCCGCTAGAGCCTAAAATTAAGGGGAACCCCACGCCAATTTTTTTAATAATAAATCCTTTATTTTAATACTAAATGACAAGTACAGTAAGCAACACTGTCACAGTACTTCATATATATGTGACTGACATGTTTCTATCTATCTAATCTATGTGTGAAGCTTTATTCTGTCTGTTATAAATTGTCGGGTACCGCTGCTGAATTGCCGGCCGGCTTTTTTAAAGAGACGGTGCATGAAAACACTATTATTTTTTTTGATAAATCCTTTACGCTAAATGACAAGTACAGTAAGCAACACTGTCACTGTACTTCGTATATATGTGGCTGACATGTTTCTATCTATCTAATCTATGTGTGAAGCTCTATTCTGTCTGTTATAAATTGTCGGGTACCGCTGCTGAATTGCCGGCCGGCTTTTTTAAAGAGACGGTGCATGAAAACACTATTATTTTTTTTTGATAAATCCTTTACGCTAAATGACAAGTACAGTAAGCAGCACTTTCACTGTACTTCGTATATATGTGGCTGACATGTTTATATCTATCTAATCTATGTGTGAAGCTCTATTCTTTCGGTTCTAAATTGTCGGGTACCGGTGTATGCGCTGCTGAATTGCTGGCTTTTCATGTTTCACTGTTGGCACTGTTCCCATCGATTTGGGCAATCACTGTAATGCCACAACCACCATGGCTGTGGCATTACAGTGAGTGGCAGACAATCCCTGCATGATTGGTGCTCTAAATAGCGCCAGACATGCAGGACACGCTTTTGGTGCACGAACAGTTATCGAACATAACCTCGAACAGCCGAATTTTTTGCAAATCGTTCGGGTTCGTCGAACAACTCGAACACCGCCCAAAACAGCTCGAATTTGAGATTGGCGAACAGTTCTAGTCGAACACCGCTCATCTCTAGTTGTCACACCTCCGCAGGTCTAGAACTTATGCCTAGACTGACTATTATCAGTAATTAATATGAATATTAATTACCTGTTATGTGACTTTCCACATTCTTTTCTTGGAGTTCACAAGGAAACATTTCAAATCCCACGATGTCAAAGGGCGTCAGTCACCTGTAAATATTCAAAAGAGTGATAATATGTTCCTGCTACATGCTATACACACCAAAAAGTATAACAATCTAGGGCCAAAATTACTTATTTCAAAGATAAAGACTGTGGTCAGTCGGTCTGCATTTTATTATAAAAATTGTAGTCAGAGAGTCCACAGTCTATTTTAAATTTTATGCTCAATCGGTCCACAGTCTACTGTAAATGTGGTCAGGCAGTCAACATCTAGTCTATATGCTGTGGTCAGTCAGTCCATTCTTAATAATTAATGGCCTTCGGTTGAAACTCGAGCCATGATGACTTGATGTATTAATGATCTTTAGGAAGATCAATCTTGTGCAAGACTAGATCGGTCCACTAGGGCCTTCTTCACCATTATCTTGATAGTATCAATCCATTGGATTGTTTGCTGGTCTTGCACTTTGCTTTGGTCCTTCTATACTTCAAAGTATGATGTCCTTTTCCAGTGATTGCTGTCTTCCATTCAATCCTTAGATAACTGTAAATGCCGTTGTCAGTCAGTCCACAACTAATTCAAATGCTGTGGACTGTCAGTCCTTTTAAATGTTGTGGTCATTCAGTCCACAGTGTAATTTTAATAGTGTGGTCAGTCTCTTGTAATCGCGGTATTGATTGTTACACAGCTGATTACAAGGTTATTCTATGAAATAGAATAGGGGATTCCTCCATTTAAAAGACAGAGGTTGGCCCACAGTCTAGTCTATTGGAAATGGGGTTAAGCAGTCCACACCTAGTGTGAATGCTGTAGTCAGTCAGCCCATGTTTTATTATTAACGGCCTTCGGTTGAAATTCGAGCCATGACTACTGGATGAATTAACGATCTTTAGGAAGATCAATTTTGTGAAAGACTAGATAGGTCCACTAGGGTCTTCTTCACCATTATCTTGATAGTATCAATCCATTGGATTGGTTGCTGGTCTTGCTCTTTGCTTTCTTCTATACTTCAAACTATGATGTCCTTTTCCATTGATTGCTGTCTTCCGTTCAATCCTTAGACTAGTGTAATTGCCGTTGTCAGTCAGTCCACAACTAATTCAAATGCTGTGGACTGTCAGTCCTTTTAAATGTTGTGGTCATTCAGTCCACAGTGTATTCTTAATAGTGTGGTCAATCTCTTGGAATCGCGGTATTGATTGTTACACCGCTGATTACAAGGCTATTCTATGAAATAGAATAGGGGATACCTCACTTTAGAAGACAGAGGTTGGCCCACAGTCTACTATAAATGTGCTCAAGCAGTCCACACCTAGTGTGAATGCTGTGGTCAGTCAGCCCATTTTTTATTATTAACGGCCTTCGGTTGAAACTCTAGCTATGATGACTGTTTGAATTAACGATCTTTAGGAAGATCTATTTTGTGAAAGACTTCATAGGTCCACTAGGGTCTTCTCCACCCTTATCTTGATAGTGTCAATCCTTTGGATTGGCTGCTGGTCTTCCTCTTTGCTTTCTTCCTTCTATACTTCAAAGTATGAAGTTCCTTTTCCTGTGATTGCTGTCTTCCAGTCAATCCTTAGATTAGTGTAAATGCTGTTGTTAGTCAGTCCACAACTAATTCAAACGCTGTGGACTGTCAGTCCTTTTAAATGTTGTGGTCATTCAGTCCACAGTGTAATTTTAATAGTGTGGTCAATCTCTTGTAATTGTGGTATTGATTGTTACACCACTGATTACAAGGCTATTCTATGAAATAGGATAGGTGATACCTCACTTTAGAAGACAGAGGTTGGCCCACAGTCTAGTCTACTGTAAATGTGGTCAAGCAGTCCACACCTAGTGTGAATTCTGTAGTCAGGCAGTCCACACCTATTGTGAATGCTGTGGTTAGTCAGCCCATTTGTTTATTATTAATGGCCTTCGGTTGAAACTCGAGCTATGACGGCTTGATGAATTAACGATCTTTAGGAAGATCAATTTTGTGAAAGACTACATAGGTTCACTAGGGTCTTTTCCACTGTTATCTTGATAGTGTCAATCCTTTGGATTGGCTGCTGTTCTTCCTCTTTGCTTTCTTCCTTCTATACTTCAAAGTATGATGTCCTTTTCCAGTGATTGCTGTCTTCCAGTCAATCCTTAGACTACTGTAAATGCTGTTGTCAGTCAGTCCACAACTAATTCAAATGCTGTGGACTGTCAGTCCTTTTAAATGTTGTGGTCATTCAGTCCACAGTGTAATTTTAATAGTGTGGTAAGCCTCTTGTAATCGCCGTATTGATTGTTACACTACAAATTACAAAGCTATTCTATGAAATAGAATAGGGGATTCCTCACTTTAGAAGACAGAGGTTGGCCCACAGTCTACCGTAAATATGATCAGGCAGTCCACAACTAGTGTGAATGCTGTGGTCAGTCAGTCCATTTTTTTTATTAACTGCCTTCGGTTGAAACTCTAGCCATGACGACTGGGTGAATTAATGATCTTTAGGAAGATCAATCTTGTTCAAGACTAGATCGGTCCACTAGGGTATTCTCCACCGTTATCTTGATAGTATCAATCCTTTGGATTGGTTGCTGGTCTTCCTCTTTGCCTTCTTCCTTCTATTCTTCCGAGTATGATGTCCCTTTCCAGTAATTGCTGTCTTCCAGTCAATCCATAGACTAGTATAAATGCTGTTGTCAGTCAGTCCACGCCTAATTTAAATGCTGTGGACTGTCAGTCCTTGTAAATTTTGTGGTTAATTGGTCCACAGTGTAGTCTTAATACTGTGGTCAGTCTCTTGTAATCACGGTGTTGATTGTTACACCGCTGATTACAAGGCTATTCTATGAAACAGAATAAGGGATTCCTCACTTTAGAATACAGAAGATAAGGAAAAGAAATGTTCCTTATGTCTGTACCTAAGATATAGTTGTGTTATACTAGGAATTGTGTATAGAAAATAAACATATGTAAACCACTAACAGTATATTCTCATGTATCAGAAAGGTGTTGTCACACCTCCGCAGGTCTAGAACTTATGCCCAGACTGACTATTATCAGTAATTAATATGAATATTAATTACCTGTTATGTGACTTTCCACATTCTTTTCTTGGAGTTCACAAGGAAACATTTCAAATCCCACGATGTCAAAGGGCGTCAGTCACCTGTAAATATTCAAAAGAGTGATAATATGTTCCTGCTACAAGCTATACACACCAAAAAGTATAACACTCTAGGGCCAAAATTACTTATTTCAAAGATAAAGACTGTGGTCAGTCGGTCTGCATTTTATTATAAAAATTGTAGTCAGAGAGTCCACAGTCTATTTTAAATTTTATGCTCAATCGGTCCACAGTCTACTGTAAATGTGGTCAGGCAGTCCACATCTAGTCTATATGCTGTGGTCAGTCAGTCCATTCTTAATAATTAATGGCCTTCGGTTGAAACTCGAGCCATGATGACTTGATGTATTAATGATCTTTAGGAAGATCAATCTTGTGCAAGACTAGATCGGTCCACTAGGGCCTTCTTCACCATTATCTTGATAGTATCAATCCATTGGATTGTTTGCTGGTCTTGCACTTTGCTTTGGTCCTTCTATACTTCAAAGTATGATGTCCTTTTCCAGTGATTGCTGTCTTCCATTCAATCCTTAGATAACTGTAAATGCTGTTGTCAGTCAGTCCACAACTAATTCAAACGCTGTAGACTCTCATTCCTTTTAAATGTTGTGGTCATTCAGTCCACAGTGTAATTTTAATAGTGTGGTCAGTCTCTTGTAATCGCGGTATTGATTGTTGCACAGCTGATTACAAGGTTATTCTATGAAATAGAATAGGGGATTCCTCCATTTAAAAGACAAAGGTTGGCCCACAGTCTAGTCGATTGGAAATGGGGTCAAGCAGTCCACACCTAGTGTGAATGCTGTAGTCAGTCAGCCCATGTTTTATTATTAACGGCCTTCGGTTGAAATTCGAGCCATGACTACTGGATGAATTAACGATCTTTAGGAAGATCAATTTTGTGAAAGACTAGATAGGTCCACTAGGGTCTTCTTCACCATTATCTTGATAGTATCAATCCATTGGATTGGTTGCTGGTCTTGCTCTTTGCTTTCTTCTATACTTCAAACTATGATGTCCTTTTCCATTGATTGCTGTCTTCCGTTCAATCCTTAGATTAGTGTAATTGCCGTGGTCAGTCAGTCCACAACTAATTCAAATGCTGTGGACTGTCAGTCCTTTTAAATGTTGTGGTCATTCAGTCCACAGTGTATTCTTAATAGTGTGGTCAATCTCTTGGAATCGCGGTATTGATTGTTACACCGCTGATTACAAGGCTATTCTATGAAATAGAATAGGGGATTCCTCACTTTAGAAGACAGAGGTTGGCCCACAGTCTACTATAAATGTGATCAAGCAGTCCACACCTAGTGTGAATGCTGTGGTCAGTCAGCCCATTTTTTATTATTAACGGCCTTCGGTTGAAACTCGAGCTATGATGACTGTTTGAATTAACGATCTTTAGGAAGATCTATTTTGTGAAAGACTTCATAGGTCCACTAGGGTCTTCTCCACCCTTATCTTGATAGTGTCCATCCTTTGGATTGGCTGCTGGTCTTCCTCTTTGCTTTCTTCCTTCTATACTTCAAAGTATGAAGTTCCTTTTCCTGTGATTGCTGTCTTCCAGTCAATCCTTAGATTAGTGTAAATGCTGTTGTTAGTCAGTCCACAACTAATTCAAACGCTGTGGACTGTCAGTCCTTTTAAATGTTGTGGTCATTCAGTCCACAGTGTAATTTTAATAGTGTGGTCAATCTCTTGTAATTGTGGTATTGATTGTTACACCACTGATTACAAGGCTATTCTATGAAATAGGATAGGTGATACCTCACTTTAGAAGACAGAGGTTGGCCCACAGTCTAGTCTACTGTAAATGTGGTCAAGCAGTCCACACCTAGTGTGAATTCTGTAGTCAGGCAGTCCACACCTATTGTGAATGCTGTGGTTAGTCAGCCCATTTGTTTATTATTAATGGCCTTCGGTTGAAACTCGAGCTATGACGGCTTGATGAATTAACGATCTTTAGGAAGATCAATTTTGTGAAAGACTACATAAGTTCACTAGGGTCTTTTCCACTGTTATCTTGATAGAGTCAATCCTTTGGATTGGCTGCTGTTCTTCCTCTTTGCTTTCTTCCTTCTATACTTCAAAGTATGATGTCCTTTTCCAGTGATTGCTGTCTTCCAGTCAATCCTTAGACTACTGTAAATGCTGTTGTCAGTCAGTCCACAACTAATTCAAATGCTGTGGACTGTCAGTCCTTTTAAATGTTGTGGTCATTCAGTCCACAGTGTAATTTTAATAGTGTGGTCAGTCTCTTGTAATCGCGGTATTGATTGTTACACTACTAATTACAAAGCTATTCTATGAAATAGAATAGGGGATTCCTCACTTTAGAAGACAGAGGTTGGCCCACAGTCTACCGTAAATATGATCAGGCAGTCCACAACTAGTGTGAATGCTGTGGTCAGTCAGTCCATTTTTTTTATTAACGGCCTTCGGTTGAAACTCTAGCCATGACGACTGGATGAATTAATGATCTTTATGAAGATCAATCTTGTTCAAGACTAGATCGGTCCACTAGGGTATTCTCCACCGTTATCTTGATAGTATCAATCCTTTGGATTGGTTGCTGGTCTTCCTCTTTGCCTTCTTCCTTCTATTCTTCCGAGTATGATGTCCCTTTCCAGTAATTGCTGTCTTCCAGTCAATCCATAGACTAGTATAAATGCTGTTGTCAGTCAGTCCACGAATAATTTAAATGCTGTGGACTGTCAGTCCTTGTAAATTTTGTGGTTAATTGGTCCACAGTGTAGTCTTAATACTGTGGTCAGTCTCTTGTAATCACGGTATTGATTGTTACACCGCTGATTACAAGGCTATTCTATGAAACAGAATAAGGGATTCCTCACTTTAGAATACAGAAGATAAGGAAAAGAAGTGTTCCTTATGTCTCTACCTAAGATATGGTTGTGTTATACTAGGAATTGTGTATAGAAAATAAACATATGTAAACCACTAACAGTATATTCTCATGTATCAGAAAGGTGTTGTCACACCTCCGCAGGTCTAGAACTTATGCCTAGACTGACTATTATCAGTAATTAATATAAATATTAATTACCTGTTATGTGACTTTCCACATTCTTTTCTTGGAGTTCACAAGGAAACATTTCAAATCCCACGATGTCAAAGGGCGTCAGTCACCTGTAAATATTCAAAAGAGTGATAATATGTTCCTGCTACATGCTATACACACCGAAAAGTATAACAATCTAGGGCCAAAATTACTTATTTCAAAGATAAAGACTGTGGTCAGTCGGTCTGCATTTTATTATAAAAATTGTAGTCAGAGAGTCCACAGTCTATTTTAAATTTTATGCTCAATCGGTCCACAGTCTACTGTAAATGTGGTCAGGCAGTCCACATCTAGTCTATATGCTGTGGTCAGTCAGTCCATTCTTAATAATTAATGGCCTTCGGTTGAAACTCGAGCCATGATGACTTGATGTATTAATGATCTTTAGGAAGATCAATCTTGTGCAAGACTAGATCGGTCCACTAGGGCCTTCTTCACCATTATCTTGATAGTATCAATCCATTGGATTGTTTGCTGGTCTTGCACTTTGCTTTGGTCCTTCTATACTTCAAAGTATGATGTCCTTTTCCAGTGATTGCTGTCTTCCATTCAATCCTTAGATAACTGTAAATGCTGTTGTCAGTCAGTCCACAACTAATTCAAACGCTGTAGACTCTCATTCCTTTTAAATGTTGTGGTCATTCAGTCCACAGTGTAATTTTAATAGTGTGGTCAGTCTCTTGTAATCGCGGTATTGATTGTTACACAGCTGATTACAAGGTTATTCTATGAAATAGAATAGGGGATTCCTCCATTTAAAAGACAGAGGTTGGCCCACAGTCTAGTCTATTGGAAATGGGGTCAAGCAGTCCACACCTAGTGTGAATGCTGTAGTCAGTCAGCCCATGTTTTATTATTAACGGCCTTCGGTTGAAATTCGAGCCATGACTACTGGATGAATTAACGATCTTTAGGAAGATCAATTTTGTGAAAGACTAGATAGGTCCACTAGGGTCTTCTTCACCATTATCTTGATAGTATCAATCCATTGGATTGGTTGCTGGTCTTGCTCTTTGCTTTCTTCTATACTTCAAACTATGATGTCCTTTTCCATTGATTGCTGTCTTCCGTTCAATCCTTAGACTAGTGTAATTGCCGTTGTCAGTCAGTCCACAACTAATTCAAATGCTGTGGACTGTCAGTCGTTTTAAATGTTGTGGTCATTCAGTCCACAGTGTATTCTTAATAGTGTGGTCAATCTCTTGGAATCGCGGTATTGATTGTTACACCGCTGATTACAAGGCTATTCTATGAAATAGAATAGGGGATTCCTCACTTTAGAAGACAGAGGTTGGCCCACAGTCTACTATAAATGTGATCAAGCAGTCCACACCTAGTGTGAATGCTGTGGTCAGTCAGCCCATTTTTTATTATTAACGGCCTTCGGTTGAAACTCGAGCTATGATGACTGTTTGAATTAACGATCTTTAGGAAGATCTATTTTGTGAAAGACTTCATAGGTCCACTAGGGTCTTCTCCACCCTTATCTTGATAGTTTCAATCCTTTGGATTGGCTGCTGGTCTTCCTCTTTGCTTTCTTCCTTCTATACTTCAAAGTATGAAGTTCCTTTTCTTGTGATTGCTGTCTTCCAGTCAATCCTTAGATTAGTGTAAATGCTGTTGTTAGTCAGTCCACAACTAATTCAAATGCTGTGGACTGTCAGTCCTTTTAAATGTTGTGGTCATTCAGTCCACAGTGTAATTTTAATAGTGTGGTCAATCTCTTGTAATTGTGGTATTGATTGTTACACCACTGATTACAAGGCTATTCTATGAAATATGATAGGTGATACCTCACTTTAGAAGACAGAGGTTGGCCCACAGTCTAGTCTACTGTAAATGTGGTCAAGCAGTCCACACCTAGTGTGAATTCTGTAGTCAGGCAGTCCACACCTATTGTGAATGCTGTGGTTAGTCAGCCCATTTGTTTATTATTAATGGCCTTCGGTTGAAACTTGAGCTATGACGGCTTGATGAATTAACGATCTTTAGGAAGATCAATTTTGTGAAAGACTACATAGGTTCACTAGGGTCTTTTCCACTGTTATCTTGATAGTGTCAATCCTTTGGATTGGCTGCTGTTCTTCCTCTTTGCTTTCTTCCTTCTATACTTCATAGTATGATGTCCTTTTCCAGTGATTGCTGTCTTCCAGTCAATCCTTAGACTACTGTAAATGCTGTTGTCAGTCAGTCCACAACTAATTCAAATGCTGTGGACTGTCAGTCCTTTTAAATGTTGTGGTCATTCAGTCCACAGTGTAATTTTAATAGTGTGGTCAGTCTCTTGTAATCGCGGTATTGATTGTTACACTACTAATTACAAAGCTATACTATGAAATAGAATAGGGGATTCCTCACTTTAGAAGACAGAGGTTGGCCCACAGTCTACCGTAAATATGATCAGGCAGTCCACAACTAGTGTGAATGCTGTGGTCAGTCAGTCCATTTTTTTTATTAACGGCCTTCGGTTGAAACTCTAGCCATGACGACTGGATGAATTAATGATCTTTAGGAAGATCAATCTTGTTCAAGACTAGATCGGTCCACTAGGGTATTCTCCACCGTTATCTTGATAGTATCAATCCTTTGGATTGGTTGCTGGTCTTCCTCTTTGCCTTCTTCCTTCTATTCTTCCGAGTATGATGTCCCTTTCCAGTAATTGCTGTCTTCCAGTCAATCCATAGACTAGTATAAATGCTGTTGTCAGTCAGTCCACGCCTAATTTAAATGCTGTGGACTGTCAGTCCTTGTAAATTTTTTGGTTAATTGGTCCACAGTGTAGTCTTAATACTGTGGTCAGTCTCTTGTAATCACGGTATTGATTGTTACACCGCTGATTACAAGGCTATTCTATGAAACAGAATAAGGGATTCCTCACTTTAGAATACAGAAGATAAGGAAAAGAAGTGTTCCTTATGTCTCTACCTAAGATATGGTTGTGTTATACTAGGAATTGTGTATAGAAAATAAAGATATGTAAACCACTAACAGTATATTCTCATGTATCAGAAAGGTGTTGTCACACCTCCGCAGGTCTAGAACTTATGCCCAGACTGACTATTATCAGTAATTAATATGAATATTAATTACCTGTTATGTGACTTTCCACATTCTTTTCTTGGAGTTCACAAGGAAACATTTCAAATCCCACGATGTCAAAGGGCGTCAGTCACCTGTAAATATTCAAAAGAGTGATAATATGTTCCTGCTACATGCTATACACACCAAAAAGTATAACAATCTAGGGCCAAAATTACTTATTTCAAAGATAAAGACTGTGGTCAGTCGGTCTGCATTTTATTATAAAAATTGTAGTCAGAGAGTCCACAGTCTATTTTAAATTTTATGCTCAATCGGTCCACAGTCTACTGTAAATGTGGTCAGGCAGTCCACATCTAGTCTATATGCTGTGGTCAGTCAGTCCATTCTTAATAATTAATGGCCTTCGGTTGAAACTCGAGCCATGATGACTTGATGTATTAATGATCTTTAGGAAGATCAATCTTGTGCAAGACTAGATCGGTCCACTAGGGCCTTCTTCACCATTATCTTGATAATATCAATCCATTGGATTGTTTGCTGGTCTTGCACTTTGCTTTGGTCCTTCTATACTTCAAAGTATGATGTCCTTTTCCAGTGATTGCTGTCTTCCGTTCAATCCTTAGACTAGTGTAATTGCTGTTGTCAGTCAGTCCACAACTAATTCAAATGCTGTGGACTGTCAGTCCTTTTAAATGTTGTGGTCATTCAGTCCACAGTGTAATTTTAAAATTGTGGTCAGTCTCTTGTAATCGCGGTATTGAGTGTTACACAGCTGATTACAAGGTTATTCTATGAAATAGAATAGGGGATTCCTCCATTTAAAAACAGAGGTTGGCCCACAGTCTAGTCTACTGGAAATGTGGTCAAGCAGTCCACACCTAGTGTGAATGCTGTAGTCAGTCAGCCCATTTTTTTTATTAACGGCCTTCGGTTGAAATTCGAGCCATGACTACTGGATGAATTAACGATCTTTAGGAAGATCAATTTTGTGAAAGACTAGATAGGTCCACTAGGGTCTTCTTCACCATTATCTTGATAGTATCAATCCAATGGATTGGTTGCTGGTCTTGCTCTTTGCTTTCTTCTATACTTCAAACTATGATGTCCTTTTCCATTGATTGCTGTCTTCCATTCAATCCTTAGACTAGTGTAATTGCCGTTGTCAGTCAGTCCACAACTAATTCAAATGCTGTGGACTGTCAGTCCTTTTAAATGTTGTGGTCATTCAGTCCACAGTGTATTCTTAATAGTGTGGTCAATCTCTTGGAATCGCGGTATTGATTGTTACACCGCTGATTACAAGGCTATTCTATGAAATAGAATAGGGGATTCCTCACTTTAGAAGACAGAGGTTGGACCACAGTCTACTGTAAATGTGGTCAGGCAGTCCACACCTATTGTGAATGCTGTGGTAAGTCAGCCCATTTTTTTATTATTAATGGCCTTCGGTTGAAACTCGAGCTATGACGACTTGATGAATTAACGATCTTTAGGAAGATCAATTTTGTGAAAGACTACATAGGTCCACTAAGGTCTTTTCCACTGTTATCTTGATAGTGTCAATCCTTTGGTTTGGCTGCTGGTCTTCCACTTTGCTTTCTTCCTTCTATACTTCAAAGTATGATGTCCTTTTCCAGTGATTGCTGTCTTCCAGTCAATCCTTAGACTAGTGTAAATGCTGTTGTCAGTCAGTCCACAACTAATTCAAACGCTGTGGACTGTCAGTCCTTTTAAATGCTGTGGTCATTCAGTCCACAGTGTAGTCTTAATAGTGTGGTCAGTGTCTTGTAATTGCAGTATTGATTGTTACACTGCTGATTACAAGGCTATTCTATGAAATAGAATAGGGGATTCCTCACTTTAGAAGACAGAGGTTGGCCCACAGTCTACCGTAAATACGATCAGGCAGTCCACAACTAGTGTGAATGTTGTGGTCAGTCAGTCCATTTTTTATTATTAACGGCCTTCGGTTGAAACTCTAGCCATGACGACTGGATGAATTAACGATCTTTAGGAAGATCAATCTTGTTCAAGACTAGATCGGTCCACTAGGGTCTTCTCCACCGTTATCTTGATAGTATCAATCCTTT
Organism: Phyllobates terribilis; assembly: GCF_046119375.1. Lineage (NCBI taxonomy): Eukaryota > Metazoa > Chordata > Amphibia > Anura > Dendrobatidae > Phyllobates > Phyllobates terribilis. The sequence goes on along the minus strand of NW_027363163.1, from coordinate 95,763 downwards.
GGATTGGTTGCTCGTCTTCCTCTTTGCCTTCTTCCTTCTATTCTTCCGATTATGATGTCCCTTTCCAGTAATTGCTGTCTTCCAGTCAATCCATAGACTAGTGTAAATGCTGTTGTCAGTCAGTCCACGCCTAATTTAAATGATGTGGACTGTCAGTCCTTGTAAATTTTGTGGTTAATTGGTCCACAGTGTAGTCTTAATACTGTGGTCAGTCTCTTGTAATCGCGGTATTGATTGTTACACCGCTGATTACAAGGCTATTCTATGAAACAGAATAAGGGATTCCTCACTTTAGAATACAGAAGATAAGGAAAAGAAATGTTCCTTATGTCTCTACCTAAGATATAGTTGTGTTATACTAGGAATTGTGTATAGAAAATAAACATATGTAAACCACTAACAGTATATTCTCATGTATCAGAAAGGTGTTGTCACACCTCCGCAGGTCTAGAACTTATGCCTAGACTGACTATTATCAGTAATTAATATGAATATTAATTACCTGTTATGTGACTTTCCACATTCTTTTCTTTGAGTTCACATGGAAACATTTCAAATCCCACCATGTCAAAGGGCGTCAGTCACCTGTAAATATTCAAAAGAGTGATAATATGTTCCTGCTACATGCTATACAAACCAAAAAGTATAACACTCTAGGGCCAAAATTACTTATTTCAAAGATAAAGACTGTGGTCATTCGGTCTGCATTTTATTATAAAAATTGTAGTCAGAGAGTCCACAGTCTATTTTAAATTTTATGCTCAATCGGTTCACAGTCTACTGTAAATGAGGTCAGGCCGTCCACATCTAGTGTATATGCTGTGGTCAGTCAGTCCATTCTTTATAATTAATGGCCTTCGGTTGAAACTCGAGCCATGACGACTTGATGTATTAATGATCTTTAGGAAGATCAATCTTGTTCAAGACTAGATCGGTCCACTAGGGCCTTCTTCACCATTATCTTGATAGTATCAATCCATTGGATTGTTTGCTGGTCTTGCACTTTGCTTTGGTCCTTCTATACTTCAAAGTATGATGTCCTTTTCCAGTGATTGCTGTCTTCCATTCAATCCTTAGATAACTGTAAATGCTGTTGTCAGTCAGTCCACAACTAATTCAAAAGCTGTGGACTGTCAGTCCTTTTAAATGTTGTGGTCATTCAGTCCACAGTGTAATTTTAATAGTGTGGTCAGTCTCTTGTAATCGCGGTATTGATTGTTACACAGCTGATTACAAGTTTATTCTATGAAATAGAATAGGGGATTCCTGCATTTAAAAGACGGAGGTTGGCCCACAGTCTAGTCTATTGGAAATGTGGTCAAGCAGTCCACACCTAGTGTGAATGCTGTAGTCAGTCAGCCCATTTTTTAATAATACCGGCCTTCGGTTGAAATTCGAGCCATGACTACTGGATGAATTAACGATCTTTAGGATGATCAATTTTGTGAAAGACTAGATAGGTCCACTAGGGTCTTCTTCACCATTATCTTGATAGTATCAATCCATTGGATTGGTTGCTGGTCTTGCTCTTTGCTTTCTTCTATACTTCAAACTATGATGTCCTTTTCCATTGATTGCTGTCTTCCATTCAATCCTTAGACTAGTGTAATTGCCGTTGTCAGTCAGTCCACAACTAATTCAAACGCTGTGGACTGTCAGTCCTTTTAAATGTTGTGGTCATTCAGTCCAAAGTGTATTCTTAATAGCGTGGTCAATCTCTTGGAATCGCGGTATTGATTGTTACACCGCTGATTACAAGACTATTCTGTGAAATAGGATAGGGGATTCCACACTTTAGAAGACAGAGGTTGGCCCACAGTCTACTATAAATGTGATCAAGCAGTCTACACCTAGTGTGAATGCTGTGGTCAGTCAGCCCATTTTTTATTACTAACGGCCTTCGGTTGAAACTCGAGCTATGACGACTGGATGAATTAACGATCTTTAGGAAGATCAATTTTGTGAAAGACTTCATAGGTCCACTAGGGTCTTCCCCACACTTATCTTGATAGTGTCAATCCTTTGGATTGGCTGCTGGTCTTCCTCTTTGCTTCCTTCTATACTTCAAAGTATAAAGTTCCTTTTCCCGTGATTGCTGTCTTCCAGTCAATCTTTAGACTAGTGTAAATGCTGTTGTCAGTCAGTCCACAACTAATTCAAATGCTGTGGACTGTCAGTCCTTTTAAATGTTGTGGTCATTCAGTCCACAGTGTAATTTTAATAGTGTGGTCAAGCTCTTGTAATTGCGGTATTGATTGTTATACCACTGATTACAAGGCTATTCTATGAAATAGGAAAGGGGATACCTCACTTTAGAAGACAGAGGTTGGCCCACAGTCTAGTCTATTGTAAATGTGGTCAAGCAGTCCATACCTAGTGTGAATGCTGTAGTCAGACAGTCCACAACTATTGTGAATGCTGTGGTCAGGCAGCCCATTTTTTATTATTAATGGCCTTCGGTTGAAACTCGAGCTATGACAACTTGATGAATTAACGATCTTTAGGAAGATCAATTTTGTGAAAGACTACATAGGTCCACTAGGGTCTTCTCCACTGTTATCTTGATAGTGTCAATCCTTTGGATTGGCTGCTGGTCTTGCTCTTTGCTTTCTTCCTTCTATACTTCAAAGTATGATGTCCTTTCCAGTGATTGCTGTCTTCCAGTCAATCCTTAGACTAGTGTAAATGCTGTTGTCAGTCAGTCCACAAGTAATTCAAACGCTGTGGACTGTCAGTCCTTTTAAATGCTGTGGTCATTCAGTCCACAGTGTAGTCTTAATAGTGTGGTCAGTGTCTTGTAATTGCGGTATTGATTGTTACACTGCTGATTACAAGGCTATTCTATGAAATAGAATAGGGGGTTCCTCACTTTAGAAGACAGAGGTTGGCCCACAGTCTACCGTAAATATGACCAGGCAGTCCACAACTAGTGTGAATGCTGTGGTCAGTCAGTCCATTTTTTATTATTAACGGCCTTCGGTTGAAACTCTAGCCATGACGACTGGATGAATTAACGATCTTTAGGAAGATCAATCTTGTTCAAGACTAGATCGGTCCACTAGGGTCTTCTCCACCGTTATCTTGATAGTATCAATCCTTTGGATTGGTTTCTGGTCTTCCTCTTTGCCTTCTTCCTTCTATTCTTCCGAGTATGATGTCCCTTTCCAGTAATTGCTGTCTTCCAGTCAATCCATAGACTAGTGTAAACGCTGTTGTCAGTCAGTCCACGCCTAATTTAAATGCTGTGGACTGTCAGTCCTTGTAAATTTTGTGGTTAATTGGTCCACAGTGTAGTCTTAATACTGTGGTCAGTCTCTTGTAATCGCGGTATTGATTGTTACACCGCTGATTACAAGGCTATTCTATGAAACAGAATAAGGGATTACACAGTTTAGAATACAGAAGATAAGGAAAAGAAGTGTTCCTTATGTCTCTACCTAAGATATAGTTGTGTTATACTAGGAATTGTGTATAGAAAATAAACATATGTAAACCACTAACAGTATATTCTCATGTATCAGAAAGGTGTTGTCACACCTCCGCAGGTCTAGAACTTATGCCTAGACTGACTATTATCAGTAATTAATATGAATATTAATTACCTGTTATGTGACTTTCCACATTCTTTTCTTGGAGTTCACAAGGAAACATTTCAAATCCCACGATGTCAAAGGGCGTCAGTCACCTGTAAATATTCAAAAGAGTGATAATATGTTCCTGCTACATGCTATACACACCAAAAAGTATAACAATCTAGGGCCAAAATTACTTATTTCAATGATAAAGACTGTGGTCAGTCGGTCTGCATTTTATTATAAAAATTGTAGTCAGAGAGTCCACAGTCTATTTTAAATTTTATGCTCAATCGGTCCACAGTCTACTGTAAATGTGGTCAGGCAGTCCACATCTAGTCTATATGCTGTGGTCAGTCAGTCCATTCTTAATAATTAATGGCCTTCGGTTGAAACTCGAGCCATGATGACTTGATGTATTAATGATCTTTAGGAAGATCAATCTTGTGCAAGACTAGATCGGTCCACTAGGGCCTTCTTCACCATTATCTTGATAGTATCAATCCATTGGATTGTTTGCTGGTCTTGCACTTTGCTTTGGTCCTTCTATACTTCAAAGTATGATGTCCTTTTCCAGTGATTGCTGTCTTCCATTCAATCCTTAGATAACTGTAAATGCTGTTGTCAGTCAGTCCACAACTAATTCAAATGCTGTGGACTGTCAGTCCTTTTAAATGTTGTGGTCATTCAGTCCACAGTGTAATTTTAAAATTGTGGTCAGTCTCTTGTAATCGCGGTATTGATTGTTACACAGCTGATTACAAGGTTATTCTATGAAATAGAATAGGAGATTCCTCCATTTAAAAACAGAGGTTGGCCCACAGTCTAGTCTACTGGAAATGTGGTCAAGCAGTCCACACCTAGTGTGAATGCTGTAGTCAGTCAGCCCATTTTTTTTATTAACGGCCTTCGGTTGAAATTCGAGCCATGACTACTGGATGAATTAACGATCTTTAGGAAGATCAATTTTGTGAAAGACTAGATAGGTCCACTAGGGTCTTCTTCACCATTATCTTGATAGTATCAATCCAATGGATTGGTTGCTGGTCTTGCTCTTTGCTTTCTTCTATACTTCAAACTATGATGTCCTTTTCCATTGATTGCTGTCTTCCATTCAATCCTTAGACTAGTGTAATTGCCGTTGTCAGTCAGTCCACAACTAATTCAAATGCTGTGGACTGTCAGTCCTTTTAAATGTTGTGGTCATTCAGTCCACAGTGTATTCTTAATAGTGTGGTCAATCTCTTGGAATCGCGGTATTGATTGTTACACCGCTGATTACAAGGCTATTCTATGAAATAGAATAGGGGATTCCTCACTTTAGAAGACAGAGGTTGGCCCACAGTCTACTATAAATGTGGTCAGGCAGCCCACACCTATTGTGAATGCTGTGGTCAGTCAGCCCATTTTTTATTATTAACGGCCTTCGGTTGAAACTCGAGCTATGATGACTGTTTGAATTAACGATCTTTAGGAAGATCAATTTTGTGAAAGACTACATACGTCCACTAGGGTCTTTTCCACTGCTATCTTGATAGTGTCAATCCTTTGGATTGGCTGCTGGTCTTCCTCTTTGCTTTCTTCCTTCTATACTTCAAAGTATGATGTCCTTTTCCAGTGATTGCTGTCTTCCAGGCAATCCTTAGACTAATGTAAATGCTGTTGTCAGTCAGTCCACAACTAATTCAAACGCTGTGGACTGTCAGTCCTTTTAAATGCTGTGGTCATTCAGTCCACATTGTAGTCTTAATAGTGTGGTCAATCTCTTGTAATCGCGGTATTGATTGTTACACTGCTAATTACAAGGCTATTCTATGAAATAGGATAGGGGATTCCTCCCTTTAAAAGACAGAGGTTGGCCCACAGTCTACCGTAAATACGATCAGGCAGTCCACAACTAGTGTGAATGCTGTGGTCAGTCAGTCCATTTTTTTATTATTAATGGCCTTCGGTTGAAACTCGAGCTATGACGACTTGATGAATTAACGATCTTTAGGAAGATCAATTTTGTGAAAGACTACCTAGGTCCACTAGGGTCTTCTCCACCGTTATCTTGATAGTATCAATCCTTTGGATTGGTTGCTCGTCTTCCTCTTTGCCTTCTTCCTTCTATTCTTCCGATTATGATGTCCCTTTCCAGTAATTGCTGTCTTCCAGTCAATCCATATACTAGTGTAAATGCTGTTGTCAGTCAGTCCACGCCTAATTTAAATGATGTGGACTGTCAGTCCTTGTAAATTTTGTGGTTAATTGGTCCACAGTGTAGTCTTAATACTGTGGTCAGTCTCTTGTAATCGCGGTATTGATTGTTACACCGCTGATTACAAGGCTATTCTATGAAACAGAATAAGGGATTCCTCACTTTAGAATACAGAAGATAAGGAAAAGAAATGTTCCTTATGTCTCTACCTAAGATATAGTTGTGTTATACTAGGAATTGTGTATAGAAAATAAACATATGTAAACCACTAACAGTATATTCTCATGTATCAGAAAGGTGTTGCCACACCTCCGCAGGTCTAGAACTTATGCCTAGACTGACTATTATCAGTAATTAATATGAATATTAATTACCTGTTATGTGACTTTCCACATTCTTTTCTTTGAGTTCACATGGAAACATTTCAAATCCCACCATGTCAAAGGGCGTCAGTCACCTGTAAATATTCAAAAGAGTGATAATATGTTCCTGCTACATGCTATACACACCAAAAAGTATAACACTCTAGGGCCAAAATTACTTATTTCAAAGATAAAGACTGTGGTCATTCGGTCTGCATTTTATTATAAAAATTGTAGTCAGAGAGTGCACAGTCTATTTAAAATTTTATGCTCAATCGGTTCACAGTCTACTGTAAATGTGGTCAGGCAGTCCACATCTAGTGTATATGCTGTGGTCAGTCAGTCCATTCTTTATAATTAATGGCCTTCGGTTGAAACTCGAGCCATGACGACTTGATGTATTAATGATCTTTAGGAAGATCAATCTTGTTCAAGACTAGATCAGTCCACTAGGGCCTTCTTCACCATTATCTTGATAGTATCAATCCATTGGATTGTTTGCTGGTCTTGCACTTTGCTTTGGTCCTTCTATACTTCAAAGTATGATGTCCTTTTCCAGTGATTGCTGTCTTCCATTCAATCCTTAGATAACTGTAAATGCTGTTGTCAGTCAGTCCACAACTAATTCAAAAGCTGTGGACTGTCAGTCCTTTTAAATGTTGTGGTCATTCAGTCCACAGTGTAATTTTAATAGTGTGGTCAGTCTCTTGTAATCGCGGTATTGATTGTTACACAGCTGATTACAAGTTTATTCTATGAAATAGAATAGGGGATTGCTGCATTTAAAAGACAGAGGTTGGCCCACAGTCTAGTCTATTGGAAATGTGGTCAAGCAGTCCACACCTAGTGTGAATGCTGTAGTCAGTCAGCCCATTTTTTTTAATACCGGCCTTCGGTTGAAATTCGAGCCATGACTACTGGATGAATTAACGATCTTTAGGAAGATCAATTTTGTGAAAGACTAGATAGGTCCACTAGGGTCTTCTTCACCATTATCTTGATAGTATCAATCCATTGGATTGGTTGCTGGTCTTGCTCTTTGCTTTCTTCTATACTTCAAACTATGATGTCCTTTTCCATTGATTGCTGTCTTCCATTCAATCCTTAGACTAGTGTAATTGCCGTTGTCAGTCAGTCCACAACTAATTCAAACGCTGTGGACTGTCAGTCCTTTTAAATGTTGTGGTCATTCAGTCCAAAGTGTATTCTTAATAGCGTGGTCAATCTCTTGGAATCGCGGTATTGATTGTTACACCGCTGATTACAAGACTATTCTGTGAAATAGGATAGGGGATTCCACACTTTAGAAGACAGAGGTTGGCCCACATTCTACTATAAATGTGATCAAGCAGTCTACACCTAGTGTGAATGCTGTGGTCAGTCAGCCCATTTTTTATTACTAACGGCCTTCGGTTGAAACTCGAGCTATGACGACTGGATGAATTAACGATCTTTAGGAAGATCAATTTTGTGAAAGACTTCATAGGTCCACTAGGGTCTTCCCCACCCTTATCTTGATAGTGTCAATCCTTTGGATTGGCTGCTGGTCTTCCTCTTTGCTTCCTTCTATACTTCAAAGTATGAAGTTCCTTTTCCCGTGATTGCTGTCTTCCAGTCAATCTTTAGACTAGTGTATATGCTGTTGTCAGTCAGTCCACAACTAATTCAAACGCTGTGGACTGTCAGTCCTTTTAAATGTTGTGGTCATTCAGTCCACAGTGTAATTTTAATAGTGTGGTCAAGCTCTTGTAATTGCGGTATTGATTGTTATACCACTGATTACAAGGCTATTCTATGAAATAGGAAAGGGGATACCTCACTTTAGAAGACAGAGGTTGGCCCACAGTCTAGTCTATTGTAAATGTGGTCAAGCAGTCCACACCTAGTGTGAATGCTGTAGTCAGACAGTCCACACCTATTGTGAATGCTGTGGTCAGGCAGCCCATTTTTTATTATTAATGGCCTTCGGTTGAAACTCGAGCTATGACAACTTGATGAATTAACGATCTTTAGGAAGATCAATTTTGTGAAAGACTACATAGGTCCACTAGGGTCTTCTCCACTGTTATCTTGATAGTGTCAATCCTTTGGATTGGCTGCTGGTCTTGCTCTTTGCTTTCTGCCTTCTATACTTCAAAGTATGATGTCCTTTCCAGTGATTGCTGTCTTCCAGTCAATCCTTAGACTAGTGTAAATGCTGTTGTCAGTCAGTCCACAACTAATTCAAACGCTGTGGACTGTCAGTCCTTTTAAATGTTGTGGTCATTCAGTCCACAGTGTAGTCTTAATAGTGTGGTAAGTCTATTGTAATCGCGGTATTGATTGTTACACTACTAATTACAAAGCTATTCTATGAAATAGAATAGGGGATTCCTCACTTTAGAAGACAGAGGTTGGCCCACAGTCTACCGTAAATATGATCAGGCAGTCCACAACTAGTGTGAATGCTGTGGTCAGTCAGTCCATTTTTTTTATTAACGGCCTTCGGTTGAAACTCTAGCCATGACGACTGGATGAATTAATGATCTTTAGGAAGATCAATCTTGTTCAAGACTAGATCGGTCCACTAGGGTATTCTCCACCGTTATCTTGATAGTATCAATCCTTTGGATTGGTTGCTGGTCTTCCTCTTTGCCTTCTTCCTTCTATTCTTCCGAGTATGATGTCCCTTTCCAGTAATTGCTGTCTTCCAGTCAATCCATAGACTAGTATAAATGCTGTTGTCAGTCAGTCCACGCCTAATTTAAATGCTGTGCACTGTCAGTCCTTGTAAATTTTGTGGTTAATTGGTCCACAGTGTAGTCTTAATACTGTGGTCAGTCTCTTGTAATCACGGTATTGATTGTTACACCGCTGATTACAAGGCTATTCTATGAAACAGAATAAGGGATTCCTCACTTTAGAATACAGAAGATAAGGAAAAGAAGTGTTCCTTATGTCTCTACCTAAGATATGGTTGTGTTATACTAGGAATTGTGTATAGAAAATAAACATATGTAAACCACTAACAGTATATTCTCATGTATCAGAAAGGTGTTGTCACACCTCCGCAGGTCTAGAACTTATGCCTAGACTGACTATTATCAGTAATTAATATGAATATTAATTACCTGTTATGTGACTTTCCACATTCTTTTCTTGGAGTTCACAAGGAAACATTTCAAATCCCACGATGTCAAAGGGCGTCAGTCACCTGTAAATATTCAAAAGAGTGATAATATGTTCCTGCTACATGCTATACACACCAAAAAGTATAACAATCTAGGGCTAAAATTACTTATTTCAAAGATAAAGACTGTGGTCAGTCGGTCTGCATTTTATTATAAAAATTGTAGTCAGAGAGTCCACAGTCTATTTTAAATTTTTTTGCTCAATCGGTCCACAGTCTACTGTAAATGTGGTCAGGCAGTCCACATCTAGTCTATATGCTGTGGTCAGTCAGTCCATCCTTAATAATTAATGGCCTTCGGTTGAAACTCGAGCCATGATGACTTGATGTATTAATGATCTTTAGGAAGATCAATCTTGTGCAAGACTAGATCGGTCCACTAGGGCCTTCTTCACCATTATCTTGATAGTATCAATCCATTGGATTGTTTGCTGGTCTTGCACTTTGCTTTGGTCCTTCTATACTTCAAAGTATGATGTCCTTTTCCAGTGATTGCTGTCTTCCATTCAATCCTTAGATAACTGTAAATGCTGTTGTCAGTCAGTCCACAACTAATTCAAACGCTGTAGACTCTCATTCCTTTTAAATGTTGTGGTCATTCAGTCCACAGTGTAATTTTAATAGTGTGGTCAGTCTCTTGTAATCGCGGTATTGATTGTTACACAGCTGATTACAAGGTTATTCTATGAAATAGAATAGGGGATTCCTCCATTTAAAAGACAGAGGTTGGCCCACAGTCTAGTCTATTGGAAATGGGGTCAAGCAGTCCACACCTAGTGTGAATGCTGTAGTCAGTCAGCCCATGTTTTATTATTAACGGCCTTCGGTTGAAATTCGAGCCATGACTACTGGATGAATTAACGATCTTTAGGAAGATCAATTTTGTGAAAGACTAGATAGGTCCACTAGGGTCTTCTTCACCATTATCTTGATAGTATCAATCCATTGGATTGGTTGCTGGTCTTGCTCTTTGCTTTCTTCTATACTTCAAACTATGATGTCCTTTTCCATTGATTGCTGTCTTCCGTTCAATCCTTAGACTAGTGTAATTGCCGTTGTCAGTCAGTCCACAACTAATTCAAATGCTGTGGACTGTCAGTCCTTTTAAATGTTGTGGTCATTCAGTCCACAGTGTATTCTTAATAGTGTGGTCAATCTCTTGGAATCGCGGTATTGATTGTTACACCGCTGATTACAATTCTATTCTATGAAATAGAATAGGGGATTCCTCACTTTAGAAGACAGAGGTTGGCCCACAGTCTACTATAAATGTGGTCAGGCAGCCCACACCTATTGTGAATGCTGTGGTCAGTCAGCCCATTTTTTATTATTAACGGCCTTCGGTTGAAACTCGAGCTATGATGACTGTCTGAATTAACGATCTTTAGGAAGATCAATTTTGTGAAAGACTACATAGGTCCACTAGGGTCTTTTCCACTGCTATCTTGATAGTGTCAATCCTTTGGATTGGCTGCTGGTCTTCCTCTTTGCTTTCTTCCTTCTATACTTCAAAGTATGATGTCCTTTTCCAGTGATTGCTGTCTTCCAGGCAATCCTTAGACTAATGTAAATGCTGTTGTCAGTCAGTCCACAACTAATTCAAACGCTGTGGACTGTCAGTCCTTTTAAATGCTGTGGTCATTCAGTCCACAGTGTAGTCTTAATAGTGTGGTCAATCTCTTGTAATCGCGGTATTGATTGTTACACTGCTAATTACAAGGCTATTCTATGAAATAGGATAGGGGATTCCTCCCTTTAAAAGACAGAGGTTGGCCCACAGTCTAGTCTACTGTAAATGTGGTCAGGCAGTCCACACCTATTGTGAATGCTGTGGTAAGTCAGCCCATTTTTTTATTATTAATGGCCTTCGGTTGAAACTCGAGCTATGACGACTTGATGAATTAACGATCTTTAGGAAGATCAATTTTGTGAAAGACTACATAGGTCCACTAAGGTCTTTTCCACTGTTATCTTGATAGTGTCAATCCTTTGGATTGGCTGCTGGTCTTCCACTTTGCTTTCTTCCTTCTATACTTCAAAGTATGATGTCCTTTTCCAGTGATTGCTGTCTTCCAGTCAATCCTTAGACTAGTGTAAATGCTGTTGTCAGTCAGTCCACAACTAATTCAAACACTGTGGACTGTCAGTCCTTTTAAATGCTGTGGTCATTCAGTCCACAGTGTAGTCTTAATAGTGTGGTCAGTGTCTTGTAATTGCAGTATTGATTGTTACACTGCTAATTACAAGGCTATTCTTTGAAATAGAATAGGGGATTCCTCACTTTAGAAGACAGAGGTTGGCCCACAGTCTACCGTAAATACGATCAGGCAGTCCACAACTAGTGTGAATGTTGTGGTCAGTCAGTCCATTTTTTTATTATTAACGGCCTTCGGTTGAAACTCTAGCCATGACGACTGGATGAATTAACGATCTTTAGGAAGATCAATCTTGTTCAAGACTAGATCGGTCCACTAGGGTCTTTTCCACCGTTATCTTGATAGTATCAATCCTTTGGATTGGTTGCTCGTCTTCCTCTTTGCCTTCTTCCTTCTATTCTTCCGATTATGATGTCCCTTTCCAGTAATTGCTGTCTTCCAGTCAATCCATAGACTAGTGTAAATGCTGTTGTCAGTCAGTCCACGCCTAATTTAAATGATGTGGACTGTCAGTCCTTGTAAATTTTGTGGTTAATTGGTCCACAGTGTAGTCTTAATACTGTGGTCAGTCTCTTGTAATCGCGGTATTGATTGTTACACCGCTGATTACAAGGCTATTCTATGAAACAGAATAAGGGATTCCTCACTTTAGAATACAGAAGATAAGGAAAAGAAGTGTTCCTTATGTCTCTACCTAAGATATGGTTGTGTTATACTAGGAATTGTGTATAGAAAATAAACATATGTAAACCACTAACAGTATATTCTCATGTATCAGAAAGGTGTTGTCACACCTCCGCAGGTCTAGAACTTATGCCTAGACTGACTATTATCAGTAATTAATATGAATATTAATTACCTGTTATGTGACTTTCCACATTCTTTTCTTGGAGTTCACAAGGAAACATTTCAAATCCCACGATGTCAAAGGGCGTCAGTCACCTGTAAATATTCAAAAGAGTGATAATATGTTCCTGCTACATGCTATACACACCAAAAAGTATAACAATCTAGGGCCAAAATTACTTATTTCAAAGATAAAGACTGTGGTCAGTCGGTCTGCATTTTATTATAAAAATTGTAGTCAGAGAGTCCACAGTCTATTTTAAATTTTATGCTCAATCGGTTCACAGTCTACTGTAAATGTGGTCAGGCAGTCCACATCTAGTCTATATGCTGTGGTCAGTCAGTCCATTCTTAATAATTAATGGCCTTCGGTTGAAACTCGAGCCATGATGACTTGATGTATTAATGATCTTTAGGAAGATCAATCTTGTGCAAGACTAGATCGGTCCACTAGGGCCTTCTTCACCATTATCTTGATAGTATCAATCCATTGGATTGTTTGCTGGTCTTGCACTTTGCTTTGGTCCTTCTATACTTCAAAGTATGATGTCCTTTTCCAGTGATTGCTGTCTTCCATTCAATCCTTAGATAACTGTAAATGCTGTTGTCAGTCAGTCCACAACTAATTCAAACGCTGTAAACTCTCATTCCTTTTAAATGTTGTGGTCATTCAGTCCACAGTGTAATTTTAATAGTGTGGTCAGTCTCTTGTAATCGCGGTATTGATTGTTACACAGCTGATTACAAGGTTATTCTATGAAATAGAATAGGGGATTCCTCCATTTAAAAGACAGAGGTTGGCCCACAGTCTAGTCTATTGGAAATGGGGTCAAGCAGTCCACACCTAGTGTGAATGCTGTAGTCAGTCAGCCCATGTTTTATTATTAACGGCCTTCGGTTGAAATTCGAGCCATGACTACTGGATGAATTAACGATCTTTAGGAAGATCAATTTTGTGAAAGACTAGATAGGTCCACTAGGGTCTTTTTCACCATTATCTTGATAGTATCAATCCATTGGATTGGTTGCTGGTCTTGCTCTTTGCCTTCTTCTATACTTCAAACTATGATGTCCTTTTCCATTGATTGCTGTCTTCCGTTCAATCCTTAGACTAGTGTAATTGCCGTTGTCAGTCAGTCCACAACTAATTCAAATGCTGTGGACTGTCAGTCCTTTTAAATGTTGTGGTCATTCAGTCCACAGTGTATTCTTAATAGTGTGGTCAATCTCTTGGAATCGCGGTATTGATTGTTACACCGCTGATTACAAGGCTATTCTATGAAATAGAATAGGGGATTCCTCACTTTAGAAGACAGAGGTTGGCCCACAGTCTACTATAAATGTGATCAAGCAGTCCACACCTAGTGTGAATGCTGTGGTCAGTCAGCCCATTTTTTATTATTAACGGCCTTCGGTTGAAACTCGAGCTATGATGACTGTTTGAATTAACGATCTTTAGGAAGATCTATTTTGTGAAAGACTTCATAGGTCCACTAGGGTCTTCTCCACCCTTATCTTGATAGTGTCAATCCTTTGGATTGGCTGCTGGTCTTCCTCTTTGCTTTCTTCCTTTTATACTTCAAAGTATGAAGTTCCTTTTCCTGTGATTGCTGTATTCCAGTCAATCCTTAGACTAGTGTAAATGCTGTTGTTAGTCAGTCCACAACTAATTCAAACGCTGTGGACTGTCAGTCCTTTTAAATGTTGTGGTCATTCAGTCCACAGTGTAATTTTAATAGTGTGGTCAATCTCTTGTAATTGTGGTATTGATTGTTACACCACTGATTACAAGGCTATTCTATGAAATAGGATAGGTGATACCTCACTTTAGAAGACAGAGGTTGGCCCACAGTCTAGTCTACTGTAAATGTGGTCAAGCAGTCCACACCTAGTGTGAATTCTGTAGTCAGGCAGTCCACACCTATTGTGAATGCTGTGGTTAGTCAGCCCATTTGTTTATTATTAATGGCCTTCGGTTGAAACTCGAGCTATGACGGCTTGATGAATTAACGATCTTTAGGAAGATCAATTTTGTGAAAGACTACATAGGTTCACTAGGGTCTTTTCCACTGTTATCTTGATAGTGTCAATCCTTTGGATTGGCTGCTGTTCTTCCTCTTTGCTTTCTTCCTTCTATACTTCAAAGTATGATGTCCTTTTCCAGTGATTGCTGTCTTCCAGTCAATCCTTAGACTACTGTAAATGCTGTTGTCAGTCAGTCCACAACTAATTCAAATGCTGTGGACTGTCAGTCCTTTTAAATGTTGTGGTCATTCAGTCCACAGTGTAATTTTAATAGTGTGGTCAGTCTCTTGTAATCGCGGTATTGATTGTTACACCGCTGATTACAAGGCTATTCTATGAAACAGAATAAGGGATTCCTCACTTTAGAATACAGAAGATAAGGAAAAGAAGTGTTCCTTATGTCTCTACCTAAGATATGGTTGTGTTATACTAGGAATTGTGTATAGAAAATAAACATATGTAAACCACTAACAGTATATTCTCATGTATCAGAAAGGTGTTGTCACACCTCCGCAGGTCTAGAACTTATGCCTAGACTGACTATTATCAGTAATTAATATGAATATTAATTACCTGTTATGTGACTTTCCACATTCTTTTTTTGGAGTTCACAAGGAAACATTTCAAATCCCACGATGTCAAAGGGCGTCAGTCACCTGTAAATATTCAAAAGAGTGATAATATGTTCCTGCTACGTGCTATATACACCAAAAAGTATAACAATCTAGGGCCAAAATTACTTATTTCAAAGATAAAGACTGTGGTCAGTCGGTCTGCATTTTATTATAAAAATTGTAGTCAGAGAGTCCACAGTCTATTTTAAATTTTATGCTCAATCGGTCCACAGTCTACTGTAAATGTGGTCAGGCAGTCCACATCTAGTCTATATGCTGTGGTCAGTCAGTCCATTCTTAATAATTAATGGCCTTCGGTTGAAACTCGAGCCATGACGACTTGATGAATTAATGATCTTTAGGAAGATCAATCTTGTGCAAGATTAGATCGGTCCACTAGGGTCTTCTTCAGAATTATCTTGATAGTATCAATCCATTGGATTGGTTGCTGGTCTTGCTCTTTGCTTTCTTCTATACTTCAAACTATGATGTCCTTTTCCATTGATTGCTGTCTTTCATTCAATCCTTAGATAACTGTAAATGCTGTTGTCAGTCAGTCCACAACTAATTCAAATGCTGTGGACTGTCAGTCCTTTTAAATGTTGTGGTCATTCAGTCCACAGTGTAATTTTAAAATTGTGGTCAGTCTCTTGTAATCGCGGTATTGATTGTTACACAGCTGATTACAAGGTTATTCTATGAAATAGAATAGGGGATTCCTCCATTTAAAAACAGAGGTTGGCCCACAGTCTAGTCTACTGGAAATGTGGTCAAGCAGTCCACACCTAGTGTGAATGCTGTAGTCAGTCAGCCCATTTTTTATTATTAACGGCCTTCGGTTGAAATTCGAGCCATGACTACTGGATGAATTAACGATCTTTAGGAAGATCAATTTTGTGAAAGACTAGATAGGTCCACTAGGGTCTTCTTCACCATTATCTTGATAGTATCAATCCAATGGATTGGTTGCTGGTCTTGCTCTTTGCTTTCTTCTATACTTCAAACTATGATGTCCTTTTCCATTGATTGCTGTCTTCCATTCAATCCTTAGACTAGTCTAATTGCCGTTGTCAGTCAGTCCACAACTAATTCAAATGCTGTGGACTGTCAGTCCTTTTAAATGTTGTGGTCATTCAGTCCACAGTGTATTCTTAATAGTGTGGTCAATCTCTTGGAATCGCGGTATTGATTGTTACACCGCTGATTACAAGGCTATTCTAT
The DNA here is from genome assembly GCF_046119375.1 of Phyllobates terribilis. Lineage (NCBI taxonomy): Eukaryota > Metazoa > Chordata > Amphibia > Anura > Dendrobatidae > Phyllobates > Phyllobates terribilis. The sequence continues at coordinate 79,598 of NW_027363163.1, read as the reverse complement.
GAAATAGAATAGGGGATTTCTCACTTTAGAAGACAGAGGTTGGCCCACAGTCTACTATAAATGTGGTCAGGCAGCCCACACCTATTGTGAATGCTGTGGTCAGTCAGCCCATTTTTTATTATTAACGGCCTTCGGTTGAAACTCGAGCTATGATGACTGTCTGAATTAACGATCTTTAGGAAGATCAATTTTGTGAAAGACTACATAGGTCCACTAGGGTCTTTTCCACTGCTATCTTGATAGTGTCAATCCTTTGGATTGGCTGCTGGTCTTCCTCTTTGCTTTCTTCCTTCTATACTTCAAAGTATGATGTCCTTTTCCAGTGATTGCTGTCTTCCAGGCAATCCTTAGACTAATGTAAATGCTGTTGTCAGTCAGTCCACAACTAATTCAAACGCTGTGGACTGTCAGTCCTTTTAAATGCTGTGGTCATTCAGTCCACAGTGTAGTCTTAATAGTGTGGTCAATCTCTTGTAATCGCGGTATTGATTGTTACACTGCTAATTACAAGGCTATTCTATGAAATAGGATAGGGGATTCCTCCCTTTAAAAGACAGAGGTTGGCCCACAGTCTAGTCTACTGTAAATGTGGTCAGGCAGTCCACACCTATTGTGAATGCTGTGGTAAGTCAGCCCATTTTTTTATTATTAATGGCCTTCGGTTGAAACTCGAGCTATGACGACTTGATGAATTAACGATCTTTAGGAAGATCAATTTTGTGAAAGACTACATAGGTCCACTAAGGTCTTTTCCACTGTTATCTTGATAGTGTCAATCCTTTGGATTGGCTGCTGGTCTTCCACTTTGCTTTCTTCCTTCTATACTTCAAAGTATGATGTCCTTTTCCAGTGATTGCTGTCTTCCAGTCAATCCTTAGACTAGTGTAAATGCTGTTGTCAGTCAGTCCACAACTAATTCAAACACTGTGGACTGTCAGTCCTTTTAAATGCTGTGGTCATTCAGTCCACAGTGTAGTCTTAATAGTGTGGTCAGTGTCTTGTAATTGCAGTATTGATTGTTACACTGCTAATTACAAGGCTATTCTTTGAAATAGAATAGGGGATTCCTCACTTTAGAAGACAGAGGTTGGCCCACAGTCTACCGTAAATACGATCAGGCAGTCCACAACTAGTGTGAATGTTGTGGTCAGTCAGTCCATTTTTTATTATTAACGGCCTTCGGTTGAAACTCTAGCCATGACGACTGGATGAATTAACGATCTTTAGGAAGATCAATCTTGTTCAAGACTAGATCGGTCCACTAGGGTCTTTTCCACCGTTATCTTGATAGTATCAATCCTTTGGATTGGTTGCTCGTCTTCCTCTTTGCCTTCTTCCTTCTATTCTTCCGATTATGATGTCCCTTTCCAGTAATTGCTGTCTTCCAGTCAATCCATAGACTAGTGTAAATGCTGTTGTCAGTCAGTCCACGCCTAATTTAAATGATGTGGACTGTCAGTCCTTGTAAATTTTGTGGTTAATTGGTCCACAGTGTAGTCTTAATACTGTGGTCAGTCTCTTGTAATCGCGGTATTGATTGTTACACCGCTGATTACAAGGCTATTCTATGAAACAGAATAAGGGATTCCTCACTTTAGAATACAGAAGATAAGGAAAAGAAATGTTCCTTATGTCTCTACCTAAGATATAGTTGTGTTATACTAGGAATTGTGTATAGAAAATAAACATATGTAAACCACTAACAGTATATTCTCGTGTATCAGAAAGGTGTTGTCACACCTCCGCAGGTCTAGAACTTATGCCTAGACTGACTATTATCAGTAATTAATATGAATATTAATTACCTGTTATGTGACTTTCCACATTCTTTTCTTTGAGTTCACATGGAAACATTTCAAATCCCACCATGTCAAAGGGCGTCAGTCACCTGTAAATATTCAAAAGAGTGATAATATGTTCCTGCTACATGCTATACACACCAAAAAGTATAACACTCTAGGGCCAAAATTACTTATTTCAAAGATAAAGACTGTGATCATTCGGTCTGCATTTTATTATAAAAATTGTAGTCAGAGAGTCCACAGTCTATTTTAAATTTTATGCTCAATCGGTTCACAGTCTACTGTAAATGTGGTCAGGCAGTCCACATCTAGTGTATATGCTGTGGTCAGTCAGTCCATTCTTTATAATTAATGGCCTTCGGTTGAAACTCGAGCCATGACGACTTGATGTATTAATGATCTTTAGGAAGATCAATCTTGTTCAAGACTAGATCGGTCCACTAGGGCCTTCTTCACCATTATCTTGATAGTATCAATCCATTGGATTGTTTGCTGGTCTTGCACTTTGCTTTGGTCCTTCTATACTTCAAAGTATGATGTCCTTTTCCAGTGATTGGTGTCTTCCATTCAATCCTTAGATAACTGTAAATGCTGTTGTCAGTCAGTCCACAACTAATTCAAAAGCTGTGGACTGTCAGTCCTTTTAAATGTTGTGGTCATTCAGTCCACAGTGTAATTTTAATAGTGTGGTCAGTCTCTTGTAATCGCGGTATTGATTGTTACACAGCTGATTACAAGTTTATTCTATGAAATAGAATAGGGGATTCCTCCATTTAAAAGACAGAGGTTGGCCCACAGTCTAGTCTATTGGAAATGTGGTCAAGCAGTCCACACCTAGCGTGAATGCTGTAGTCAGTCAGCCCATTTTTTATTAATACCGGCCTTCGGTTGAAATTCGAGCCATGACTACTGGATGAATTAACGATCTTTAGGAAGATCAATTTTGTGAAAGACTAGATAGGTCCACTAGGGTCTTCTTCACCATTATCTTGATAGTATCAATCCATTGGATTGGTTGCTGGTCTTGCTCTTTGCTTTCTTCTATCCTTCAAACTATGATGTCCTTTTCCATTGATTGCTGTCTTCCATTCAATCCTTAGACTAGTGTAATTGCCGTTGTCAGTCAGTCCACAACTAATTCAAACGCTGTGGACTGTCAGTCCTTTTAAATGTTGTGGTCATTCAGTCCAAAGTGTATTCTTAATAGCGTGGTCAATCTCTTGGAATCGCGGTATTGATTGTTACACCGCTGATTACAAGACTATTCTGTGAAATAGGATAGGGGATTCCACACTTTAGAAGACAGAGGTTGGCCCACAGTCTACTATAAATGTGATCAAGCAGTCTACACCTAGTGTGAATGCTGTGGTCAGTCAGCCCATTTTTTATTACTAACGGCCTTCGGTTGAAACTCGAGCTATGACGACTGGATGAATTAACAATCTTTAGGAACATCAATTTTGTGAAAGACTTCATAGGTCCACTAGGGTCTTCCCCACCCTTATCTTGATAGTGTCAATCCTTTGGATTGGCTGCTGGTCTTCCTCTTTGCTTCCTTCTATACTTCAAAGTATGAATTTCCTTTTCCCGTGATTGCTGTCTTCCAGTCAATCTTTAGACTAGTGTAAATGCTGTTGTCAGTCAGTCCACAACTAATTCAAACGCTGTGGACTGTCAGACCTTTTAAATGTTGTGGTCATTCAGTCCACAGTGTAATTTTAATAGTGTGGTCAAGCTCTTGTAATTGCGGTATTGATTGTTATACCACTGATTACAAGGCTATTCTATGAAATAGGAAAGGGGATACCTCACTTTAGAAGACAGAGGTTGGCCCACAGTCTAGTCTATTGTAAATGTGGTCAAGCAGTCCACACCTAGTGTGAATGCTGTTGTCAGACAGTCCACACCTATTGTGAATGCTGTGGTCAGGCAGCCCATTTTTTATTATTAATGGCCTTCGGTTGAAACTCGAGCTATGACAACTTGATGAATTAACGATCTTTAGGAAGATCAATTTTGTGAAAGACTACATAGGTCCACTAGGGTCTTCTCCACTGTTATCTTGATAGTGTCAATCCTTTGGATTGGCTGCTGGTCTTCCTCTTTGCTTTCTTCCTTATATACTTCAAAGTATGATGTCCTTTCCAGTGATTGCTGTCTTCCAGTCAATCCTTAGACTAGTGTAAATGCTGTTGTCAGTCAGTCCACAACTAATTCAAACGCTGTGGACTGTCAGTCCTTTTAAATGCTGTGGTCATTCAGTCCACAGTGTAGTCTTAATAGTGTGGTCAGTGTCTTGTAATTGCGGTATTGATTGTTACACTGCTGATTACAAGGCTATTCTATGAAATAGAATAGGGGGTTCCTCACTTTAGAAGACAGAGGTTGGCCCACAGTCTACCGTAAATATGATCAGGCAGTCCACAACTAGTGTGAATGCTGTGGTCAGTCAGTCCATTTTTTATTATTAACGGCCTTCGGTTGAAACTCTAGCCATGACGACTGGATGAATTAACGATCTTTAGGAAGATCAATCTTGTTCAAGACTAGATCGGTCCACTAGGGTCTTCTCCACCGTTATCTTGATAGTATCAATCCTTTGGATTGGTTGCTGGTCTTCCTCTTTGCCTTCTTCCTTCTATTCTTCCGAGTATGATGTCCCTTTCCAGTAATTGCTGTCTTCCAGTCAATCCATAGACTAGTGTAAATGCTGTTGTCAGTCAGTCCACGCCTAATTTAAATGCTGTGGACTGTCAGTCCTTGTAAATTTTGTGGTTAATTGGTCCACAGTGTAGTCTTAATACTGTGGTCAGTCTCTTGTAATCGCGGTATTGATTGTTACACCGCTGATTACAAGGCTATTCTATGAAACAGAATAAGGGATTACACAGTTTAGAATACAGAAGATAAGGAAAAGAAGTGTTCCTTATGTCTCTACCTAAGATATAGTTGTGTTATACTAGGAATTGTGTATAGAAAATAAACATATGTAAACCACTAACAGTATATTCTCATGTATCAGAAAGGTGTTGTCACACCTCCGCAGGTCTAGAACTTATGCCTAGACTGACTATTATCAGTAATTAATATGAATATTAATTACCTGTTTTGTGACTTTCCACATTCTTTTCTTGGAGTTCACAAGGAAACATTTCAAATCCCACCATGTCAAAGGGCGTCAGTCACCTGTAAATATTCCAAAGAGTGATAATATGTTTCTGCTACAAGCTATACACACGAAAAAGTATAACACTCTAGGGCCAAAATTACTTATTTCAAAGATAAAGACTGTGGTCAGTCGGTCTGCATTTTATTATAAAAATTGTAGTCAGAGAGTCCACAGTCTATTTTAAATTTTATGCTCAATCGGTCAACAGTCTACTGTAAATGTGGTCAGGCAGTCCACATCTAGTCTATATGCTGTGGTCAGTGAGGCCATTTTTTATAATTAATGGCCTTCGGCTGAAACTCGAGCCATGACGACTTGATGTATTAATGATCTTTAGGAAGATCAATCTTGTGCAAGACTAGATCGGTCCACTAGGGCCTTCTTCACCATTATCTTGATAGTATCAATCCATTGGATTGTTTGCTGGTCTTGCACTTTGCTTTGGTCCTTCTATACTTCAAAGTATGATGTCCTTTTCCAGTGATTGCTGTCTTCCATTCAATCCTTAGATAACTGTAAATGCTGTTGTCAGTCAGTCCACAACTAATTCAAATGCTGTGGACTGTCAGTCCTTTTAAATGTTGTGGTCATTCAGTCCACAGTGTAATTTTAATAGTGTGGTCAGTCTCTTGTAATCGCGGTATTGATTGTTACACAGCTGATTACAAGGTTATTCTATGAAATAGAATAGGGGATTCCTCCATTTAAAAGACAGAGGTTGGCCCACAGTCTAGTCTACTGTAAATGTGGTCAAGCAGTCCACACCTAGTGTGAATGCTGTAGTCAGTCAGCCCATTTTTTATTATTAACGGCCTTCGGTTGAAATTCGAGCCATGACTACTGGATGAATTAACGATCTTTAGGAAGATTAATTTTGTGAAAGACTACATAGGTCCACTAGGGTCTTTTCCACTGTTATCTTGATAGTGTGAATCCTTTGGATTGGCTGCTCGTCTTCCTCTTTGCTTTCTTCCTTCTATACTTCAAAGTATGATGTCCTTTTCCAGTGATTGCTGTCTTCCAGTCAATCCTTAGACTAGTGTAAATGCTGTTGTCAGCCAGTCCACAACTAATTCAAACGCTGTGGACTGTCAGTCCTTTTAAATGCTGTGGTCATTCAGTCCACAGTGTAGTCTTAATAGTGTGGTCAGTGTCTTGTAATTGCAGTAATGATTGTTACACTGCTAATTACAAGGCTATTCTATGAAATAGAATAGGGGATTCCTCCCTTTAAAAGACAGAGGTTGGCCCACAGTCTAGTCTACTATAAATGTGATCAAGCAGTCCACACCTAGTGTGAATGCTGTAGTCAGTCAGCCCATTTTTTATTATTAACGGCCTTCGGTTGAAATTCGAGCCATGACTACTGGATGAATTAACGATCTTTAGGAAGATCAATTTTGTGAAAGACTAGATAGGTCCACTAGGGTCTTCTTCACCATTATCTTGATAGTATCAATCCATTGGATTGGTTGCTGGTCTTGCTCTTGGCTTTCTTCTATACTTCAAACTATGATGTCCTTTTCCATTGTTTGCTGTCTTCCATTTAATCCTTAGACTAGTGTAATTGCCGTTGTCAGTCAGTCCACAACTAATTCAAATGCTGTGGACTGTCAGTCCTTTTAAATGTTGTGGTCATTCAGTCCACAGTGTATTCTTAATAGTGTGGTCAATCTCTTGGAATCGCGGTATTGATTGTTACACCGCTGATTACAAGGCTATTCTATGAAATAGAATAGGGGATTCCTCACTTTAGAAGACAGAGGTTGGCCCACAGTCTACTATAAATGTGATCAGGCAGTCCACAACTAGTGTGAATGCTGTGGTCAGTCAGTCCATTTTTTATTATTAACGGCCTTCGGTTGAAACTCTAGCCATGACGACTGAATAAATTAATGATCTTTAGGAAGATCAATCTTGTTCAAGACTAGATCGGTCCACTAGGGTCTTCTCCACCGTTATCTTGATGGTATCAATCCTTTGGATTGGTTGCTCATCTTCCTCTTTGCCTTCTTCCTTCTATTCTTCCGAGTATGATGTCCCTTTCCAGTAATTGCTGTCTTCCAGTCAATCCATAGACTAGTGTAAATGCTGTTGTCAGTCAGTCCACGCCTAATTTAAATGCTGTGGACTGTCAGTCCTTGTAAATTTTGTGGTTAATTGGTCCACAGTGTAGTCTTAATACTGTGGTCAGTCTCTTGTAATCGCGGTATTGATTGTTACACCGCTGATTACAAGGCTATTCTATGAAACAGAATAAGGGATTCCTCACTTTAGAATACAGAAAATAAGGAAAAGAAATGTTCCTTATGTCTCTACCTAAGATATAGTTGTGTTATACTAGGAATTGTGTATAGAAAATAAACATATGTAAACCACTAACAGTATATTCTCATGTATCAGAAAGGTGTTGTCACACCTCCGCAGGTCTAGAACTTATGCCTAGACTGACTATTATCAGTAATTAATATGAATATTAATTACCTGTTATGTGAATTTCCACATTTTTTCTTGGAGTTCACAAGGAAACATTTCAAATCCCACGATGTCAAAGGGCGTCAGTCACCTGTAAATATTCAAAAGAGTGATAATATGTTCCTGCTACATGCTATACACACCAAAAAGTATAACACTCTAGGGCCAAAATTACTTATTTCAAAGATAAAGACTGTGGTCAGTCGGTCTGCATTTTATTATAAAAATTGTAGTCAGAGAGTCCACAGTCTATTTTAAATTTTATGCTCAATCGGTCCACAGTCTACTGTAAATGTGGTCAGGCAGTCCACATCTAGTGTATATGCTGTGGTCAGTCAGTCAGTCCATTCTTTATAATTAATGGCCTTCGGTTGAAACTCGAGCCATGACGACTTGATGTATTAATGATCTTAAGGAAGATCAATCTTGTGCAAGACTAGATCGGTCCACTAGGGCCTTCTTCACCATTATCTTGATAGTATCAATCCATTGGATTGTTTGCTGGTCTTGCACTTTGCTTTGGTCCTTCTATACTTCAAAGTATGATGTCCTTTTCCAGTGATTGCTGTCTTCCATTCAATCCTTAGACTACTGTAAATGCTGTTGTCAGTCGGTCCAGAACTAATTTAAATGCTGTGGACTGTCAGTCCTTTTAAATGTTGTGGTCATTCAGTCCACAGTGTAATTTTAATAGTGTGGTCAATCTCTTGTAATCGTGGTATTGATTGTTACACAGCTGATTACAAGGTTATTCTATGAAATAGAATAGGGGATTCCTCCCTTTAAAAGACAGAGGTTCGCCCACAGTCTAGTCTACTATAAATGTGGTCAAGCAGTCCACACCTAGTGTGAATGCTGTAGCCAGTCAGCCCATTTTTTATTATTAACGGCCTTCGGTTGAAATTCGAGCCATGACTACTGGATGAATTAACCATCTTTAGGAAGATCAATTTTGTGAAAGACTAGATAGGTCCACTAGGGTCTTCTTCACCATTATCTTGATAGTATCAATCCATTGGATTGGTTGCTGGTCTTGCTCTTTACTTTCTTCTATACTTCAAACTATGATGTCCTTTTCCATTAATTGCTGTCTTCCATTCAATCCTTAGACTAGTGTAATTGCCGTTGTCAGTCAGTCCACAACTAATTCAAACGCTTTGGACTGTCAGTCCTTTTAAATGTTGTGGTCATTCAGTCCACAGTGTATTCTTAGTAGTGTTGTCAATCTCTTGGAATCGCGGTATTGATTGTTACACTGCTGATTACAAGGCTATTCTATGAAATACAATAGGGGATTCCACACTTTAGAAGACAGAGGTTGGCCCACAGTCTACTATAAATGTGATCAAGCAGTCCACACCTAGTGTGAATGCTTTGGTCAGTCAGCCCATTTTTTATTATTAACGGCCTTCGGTTGAAACTCGAACTATGACGACTGGATGAATTAACGATCTTTAGGAAGATCAATCTTGTTCAAGACTAGATCGGTCCACTAGGGTCTTCTCCACCGTTATCTTGATGGTATCAATCCTTTGGATTGGATACTCATCTTCCTCTTTGCCTTCTTCCTTCTATTCTTCCGAGTATGATGTCCCTTTCCAGTGATTGCTGTCTTCCAGTCAATCCATAGACTAGTGTAAATGCTGTTGTCAGTCCACGCCTAATTTAAATGCTGTGGACTGTCAGTCCTTGTAAATTTTGTGGTTAATTGGTCCACAGTGTAGTCTTAATACTGTGGTCAGTCTCTTGCAATCGCGGTATTGATTGTTACACCGCTGATTACAAGGCTATTCTATGAAACAGAATAAGGGATTCCTCACTTTAGAATACAGAAGATAAGGAAAACAAATGTTCCTTATATCTCTACCTAAGATATAGTTGTGTTATACTAGGAATTGTGTATAGAAAATAAACATATGTAAACCAATAACAGTATATGCTCATGTATCAGAAAGGTGTTGTCACACCTCTGCAGGTCTAGAACTTATGCCTAGACTGACTATTATCAGTAATTAATATGAATATTAATTACCTGTTATGTGACTTTCCACATTCTTTTCTTGGAGTTCACAAGGAAACATTTCAAATCCCACGATGTCAAAGGGCGTCAGTCACCTGCAAATATTCAAAAGAGTGATAATATGTTCCTGCTACATGCTATACACACCAAAAAGTATAACATTCTAGGGCCAAAATTACTTATTTCAAAGATAAAGACTGTGGTCAGTCGGTCTGCATTTTATTATAAAAATTGTAGTCACAGAGTCCACAGTCTATTTTAAATTTTATGCTCAATCGGTTCACAGTCTACTGTAAATGTTGTCAGGCAGTCCACATCTAGTCTATATGCTTTGGTCAGTCAGTCCATTCTTTATAATTAATGGCCTTCGGTTGAAATTAGAGACATGACGACTTGATGAATTAATGATCTTTAGGAAGATCAATCTTGTGCAAGACTAGATCGGTCCGCTAGGGCCTTCTTCACCTTTATCTTGATAGTATCAATCCATTGGATTGTTTGCTGGTCTTGCACTTTGCTTTGGTCCTTCTATACTTCAAAGTATGATATCCTTTTCCAGTGATTGCTGTCTTCCATTCAATCCTTAGACTAGTGTAATTGCCGTTGTCAGTCAGTCCACAACTAATTCAAATGCTGTGGACTGTCAGTCCTTTTAAATGTTGTGGTCATTCAGTCCACAGTGTAGTCTTAATAGTGTGGTGAATCTCTTGGAATCGCGGTATTGATTGTTACACCGCTGATTACAAGGCTATTCTATGAAATATAATAGGGGATTCCTCACTTTAGAAGACAGAGGTTGGCCCACAGTCTACTATAAATGTGATCAAGCAGTCCACACCTAGTGTGAATGCTGTGGTCAGTCAGCCCATTTTTTATTATTAACGGCCTTCGGTTGAAACTCGAGCTATGACGACTGGATGAATTAACGATCTTTAGGAAGATCAATTTTGTGAAAGACTTCATAGGTCCACTAGGGTCTTCTCCACCCATATCTTGATAGTTTCAATCCTTTGGATTGGCTGCTGGTCTTCCTCTTTGCTTTCTTCCTTCTATACTTCAAAGTATGAAGTTCCTTTTCCCGTGATTGCTGTCTTCCAGTCAATCCTTAGATTAGTGTAAATGCTGTTGTTAGTCAGTCCACAACTAATTCAAACGCTGTAGACTGTCATTCCTTTTAAATGTTGTGGTCATTCAGTCCACAGTGTAGTCTTAATAGTGTGGTGAATCTCTTGGAATCGCGGTATTGATTGTTACACCGCTGATTACAAGGCTATTCTATGAAATAGAATAGGGGATTCCTCACTTTAGAAGACAGAGGTTGGCCCACAGTCTACTATAAATGTGATCAAGCAGTCCACACCTAGTGTGAATGCTGTGGTCAGTCAGCCCATTTTTTATTATTAACGGCCTTCGGTTGAAACTCGAGCTATGATGACTGTTTGAATTAATGATCTTTAGGAAGATCAATTTTGTGAAAGACTTCATAGGTCCACTACGGTCTTCTCCACCCTTATCTTGATAGTGTCAATCCTTGGATTGGCTGCTGGTCTTCCTCTTTGCTTTCTTCCTTCTATACTTCAAAGTATGATGTCCTTTTCCAGTGATTGCTGTCTTCCAGTCAATCCTTAGACTAGTGTAAATGCTGTTGTCAGTCGGTCCACAACTAATTCAAATGCTGTGGACTGTCAGTCCTTTTAAATGCTGTGGTCATTCAGTCCACAGTGTAGTCTTAATAGTGTGGTCAGTGTCTTGTAATTGCAGTATTGATTGTTACACTGCTAATTACAAGGCTATTCTATGAAATAGAATAGGGGATTCCTCACTTTAGAAGACAGAGGTTGGCCCACAGTCTACCGTAAATATGATCAGGCAGTCCACAACTAGTGTGAATGCTGTGGTCAGTCAGTCCATTTTTTATTATTAACGGCCTTCGGTTGAAACTCTAGCCATGACGACTGGATGAATTAACGATCTTTAGGAAGATTAATCTTGTTCAAGACTAGATCGGTCCACTAGGGTCTTCTCCACCGTTATCTTGATAGTATCAATCCATTGGATTGGTTACTCGTCTTCCGCTTTGCCTTCTTCCTTCTATTCTTCCGAGTATGATGTCCCTTTCCAGTAATTGCTGTCTTCCAGTCATTCCATAGACTAGTGTAAATGCTGTTGTCAGTCAGTCCACGCCTAATTTAAATGCTGTGGACTGTCAGTCCTTGTAAATTTTGTGGTTAATTGGTCCACAGTATAGTCTTAATAATGTGGTCAGTCTCTTGTAATCGCGGTATTGATTGTTACACCGCTGATTACAAGGCTATTCTATGAAACAGAATAAGGGATTCCTCACTTTAGAATACAGAAGATAAGGAAAAGAAATGTTCCTTATGTCTCTACCTAAGATATAGTTGTGTTATACTAGGAATTGTGTATAGAAAATAAACATATGTAACCACTAACAGTATATTCTCATGTATCAGAAAGGTGTTGTCACACCTCCGCAGGTCTGGAACTTATGCCTAGACTGACTATTATCAGTAATTAATATGAATATTAATTACCTGTTATGTGACTTTCCACATTCTTTTCTTGGAGTTCACAAGGAAACATTTCAAATCCCACCATGTCAAAGGGCGTCAGTCACCTGTAAATATTCAAAAGAGTGATAATATGTTCCTGCTGTTAGAACCTTGCTGTTAGGTTTTTTTTCCTTTGCTGGTCACATGACCTTGTTGGCCTATTTAGTCCTGCTCCGCCCTTCTGGCTTTGCTGGACTTCATTGTATATCTACTTTCTAGCTAGCCTGTGCTCTGTATCTAACTCTGTTAGTTTGCTTGGTCTACGGACCTCTATGTTCTATCTATTTTGTTTGTTCGTCTGTCTGCTACTATTTCTGTTAGGAGGTGTCCCATATTCCTCCCAGTCCTTAGTACTTGTAGGGATTCCCTCCCCACATCTATAGGTCTTCGTACAGACTAGATTAGGACTTTAGCAGGTCTGATCGCAGGATCAGGTTCCCTGTTACATCGTAGGGATTCAGCTGAGTCTCATAGTAGGGACAGATCTCCTCTCTTTCCTTAGCTTTGGTAGCAGAACATAACAGTAAGTCCAGCCAGCAAATTCTCTAAGGAAAGATTTTTCTGTTCCATCATGGTGTCGGTTCAGGATTTGGCTCATCGCCTGCAGGGACTCTCTCTGGAGGTGGCCGAGCTCCGTCAGCACGTGAGTAACTGTCCTGGAGCACATTTCTTGGAGCCTAAGGTATGTTTGCCGGATTTGTTTTTTGGTGAACACCGAGAATTTTTTTCATTTAAAAATGCTTGCTTATTGTATTTTTGTTTGAGACCTAAGTCCTCTGGGGATGAATCCCAGCGCGTAGGGTTCATAATGTCACTTTTGCGCAAAGAGCCTCAGGAGTGGGCCTTTTCTTTGCAACCTAGTGATTCATGCTTCAGATCAGTGGATAGTTTTTTTTCTGCTTTGGGACTATTATATGATGATCCTGACCGTGTCGCATCAGCTGAGACTGAGTTGAGACGTCTAAAACAAGGATCGGGTAATGTGGAAAAATATTGTACACATTTTCGTCGTTGGTCCACTCAAACAGGGTGGAACGATTCTGCTCTGAGAAGTCTATTTCTTGCTGGGCTCAGTGAAAGGGTTAAAGACCTGCTAATTGCTTATCCTACACCTGAAGATTTGCAACAGGCTATGCAATTAGCTATACGGGTGGATAGAAGACTGCGTGCTAGGGTTAATGAGAGCAAATCCTCTGCTATGTCAGTTTCTGGTTATGATAATGTGTGTACTAACAGTGGTGAACCGATGGAGATTGGATCGGTGGCACCTCGCTCTCAAGAAAAAGACCGTCGTTTTTCGCAAGGCTTGTGTTTCTACTGCGGAAAATCTGGTCATTTGATTAAAGGCTGTGAGCTTCGTATGAAGAAAGAAAAAAAAATGGTCAGTCACGCCCGTATTGCCTGTTTAAATTCCAAGGGTATATTTTTAGCTGCTTCCACGATTGCTCAGGAAAAATTAATGGAATTTCGGGTGTTTGTTGATTGCGGGTCTACACTGAATGTAATTGATGGGGGATTCGTGGAAAAACTCAATTTAAAACCTGAACCTTTGTCATCCCCCATTGCTGTGGTTTCTGTGGATGGCTCCCCTTTGAAGAATATTACTCTCAAGGTCAGTGAATTTCCTCTCACTATTAATGGTGTTCACCATGAGAAATTGGATTTGGTAGTGTTGAATAACTTGCCTTCTCCAGTAATATTGGGTTTGCCCTGGTTAAAATTTCACAATCCTGTACTGGATTGGTCTACCAGTGAAATTAAATCCTGGAGCCATAAATGTTATGACAAGTGTTGTAACGGGCGTATTGCAGCTTTGGATAGGGGAGAATTGCCTGTTCCTATTCAGGATTTTTGGAGAGTTTTTTCTGAGAAGGAATCGCAGGTTTTGCCTCCCCATAGAGACTATGATTGTTCTATTGAATTTGTCCCTGGAGCGACTCTTCCTAAGAGTCGTTTATTTAACCTTACTATTCCTGAGAGGAAGGCTTTGGAGGAATACATACAGACAAGCTTGGCCGCCGGTCACATTAGGCCCTCTAAGTCTCCTGTGGCGGTTGGATTTTTTTTTGTAAAAAAAAAGGACGGCGGTTTACGTCCTTGTCTGGATTTTCGTGAGATTAACAAAATTACGGTACGCAATCCTTACCCACTGCCATTGATTCCTGATCTGTTTAACCAGTTATTGGGGGCCAAGTGGTTCTCTAAAATTGACCTTAAGGGGGCATACAATCTGTTGCGCATGAAGGAGGGTGATGAATGGAAGACTGCTTTTAACACTCCTGTGGGTCATTTTGAGAATCTGGTTATGCCTTTTGGTCTCACTAATGCTCCTGCATTTTTTCAGAATCTGATTAATGACATCCTTAGACCTTTGATCGGTAAAAATGTGGTTGTGTATTTGGATGACATTTTGATTTATTCGCCAGATCTGGAGTCTCATTGGCGGAGCGTGCGTGAGGTATTACAGTTATTAATGGACAATTCGCTTTTTGCTAAGCTGGAGAAATGTGAGTTCGCTGTACAGAGAATTAGTTTTTTGGGCTACATTATCTCCAGCAAAGGTTTTGAGATGGATCCGGTTAAGGTTCAGGCTGTGCAGGAATGGCCTAGGCCTATTGGTTTGAAATCGATACAGAGGTTTTTGGGTTTCGCCAATTACTATAGAAAGTTCATAAAAATTTTTTCTAGTATTGTCAAACCTCTGACTGATCTCACCAGGAAAGGTGCTGATGCGGTTCAGTGGTCTTCTGAGGCCATTGAAGCTTTTGTGTATCTCAAGGAGAGGTTCACCTCTGCTCCCATCCTTATGCAGCCTGATGTTACTAGGCCGTTTTTGGTTGAGGTTGATGCTTCCTCTGTGGGGGTTGGCGCAGTATTGTCTCAGGATAACGGGGATGGATTACATCCCTGTGCCTTTTTTTCAAAAAAATTTTCGGAGACTGAATTGAATTACGATATTGGTAATCGGGAATTATTGGCTATTAAACTCGCATTTGAACACTGGCGCCACTTCTTGGAAGGTGCGGAATTTCCCGTTCAGGTTCTTACGGATCATAAAAATCTGATATATCTTGATGCTGCCAAGCGCCTGAATGCCCGTCAGGCTAGGTGGGCACTGTTTTTCTCGCGGTTTAATTTCTCCGTTACTTACATCCCTGGTACTAAGAATGTTAAGGCGGATGCCTTGTCTCGCAGTTTTTCTCCCATAGTCGGTGCTGAGAAAGAGGAAAACATTTTACAAGAAGGTGTTGTGATAGCTGCTTTAGACTCCGTTTTGGAAGATGAGATTCTTAAAGCTCAGGAGAATGCCCCATCTAACACTCCTCATGGGAGGTTGTTTGTGCCTGAGACCTTTAGGAGAGATTTGTTTGTTGAGTGTCACGAATCTCGGTTGGCAGGTCATCCCGGAATCTCTGAGACCAAGAGACTGGTGGGTCGCAGTTTTTGGTGGCCTGGATGGCAGAAGGAAGTCATTAAGTGGGTGCGCCAATGTACTATATGTGCTAGAGCTAAGTCCTCACATACTCCTGCTGCGGGGTTGCTTTGTCCTTTGGAGGTCCCCAGTGCTCCTTGGACACATTTGGCTATGGACTTTATAACTGACCTTCCCCCCTCTGAGGGTTTTACTGTCATCTGGGTGGTCGTGGACCGCTTTAGCAAGATGTGTCACTTGGTTCCCTTCGTCAAACTGCCCTGCGCTAAAACTCTCGCTAAGGCCTTTGTCAAGGAAATTGTCAGACTTCATGGCGTTCCTACTGACATTGTTTCTGATAGGGGTCCTCAGTTCGTGGCTCGTTTTTGGCGTGCCTTTTGTGACAGGTTGGGAATTCATTTGTCGTTTTCGTCCGGATATCATCCTGAATCTAATGGCCAGACAGAAAGGAAAAACCAGGATGTTGAGCAGTTCTTGCGTTGTTTTGTGGCAGACAATCAAGAGGGGTGGTCTGAGTTTCTGCCACTTGCCGAATTTGCTCTGAACAATCATACATCTTCTTCTGCTGGTTGTTCGCCTTTTTTTTGTTGTTCTGGGAGACATCCGTCGTTTGGGTCGTTCTCCAAGTTGGGATCTGCCGTGCCTGAGGAGGAGAATTTTTCCGGTGATTTGGAAAGAGTTTGGACGGATGTGCGTGGTAATCTTCAGGAGGCCAACAGAAAATCTAAAGACTACTTTGATAGGAAACGACAGGAGGTTTTGTTCGCTGTTGGTGACATGGTTTGGTTGTCCTCTAGGAATCTGCGGTTGAGGATTCCTTCTAAGAAATTGGGTCCCAAGTTTGTAGGGCCCTTTAAGGTGCTTCAGGTTGTCAACCAATCTGCTGTTAGGTTGGAGGTTCCTACCTCCTGGAGAATTAATCCGGTCTTTCATGTCTCTCTGTTAAAAAAAGCTGTTGTGTCGGATGGTGACGCCTCTGCCTCTGTTCCTCCGGTGGTGGAGGATGGGGAATATGAAATTTCTCGCATCCTTGACTCTAGACGGTATAGAGGTAGTTTGCAGTATCTTGTGGCCTGGAAAGGTTTCGGACCCGAGGATAACTCTTGGGTGAGGTCAGATGATGTTTCCGCGTCCAGACTTATCAGAGCGTTTCACAGGAGATTTCCTGATAAGCCTGGTCCTAGGGGATCCGGAGGATCCTCTTAGAAGGGGGGGTACTGTTAGAACCTTGCTGTTAGTTTTTTTTTCCTTTGCTGGTCACATGACCTTGTTGGCCTATTTAGTCCTGCTCCGCCCTTCTGGCTTTGCTGGACTTCATTGTATATCTACTTTCTAGCTAGCCTGTGCTCTGTATCTAACTCTGTTAGTTTGCTTGGTCTACGGACCTCTATGTTCTATCTATTTTGTTTGTTCGTCTGTCTGCTACTATTTCTGTTAGGAGGTGTCCCATATTCCTCCCAGTCCTTAGTACTTGTAGGGATTCCCTCCCCACATCTATAGGTCTTCGTACAGACTAGATTAGGACTTTAGCAGGTCTGATCGCAGGATCAGGTTCCCTGTTACATCGTAGGGATTCAGCTGAGTCTCATAGTAGGGACAGATCTCCTCTCTTTCCTTAGCTTTGGTAGCAGAACATAACACCTGCTACATGCTATACACACCAAAAAGTATAACACTCTAGGGCCAAAATTACTTATTTCAAAGATAAAGACTGTGGTCATTGGGTCTGCATTTTATTATAAAAATTGTAGTCAGACAGTCCACAGTCTATTTTAAATTTTATGCTCAATCAGTTCACAGTCTAATGTAAATGTGGTCAAGCAGTTCACATCTAGTCTATATGCTGTGGTCAGTCAGTCCATTCTTTATAATTAATGGCCTTCGGTTGAAACTCGAGCCATGACGACTTGATGTATTAATGATCTTTAGGAAGATCAATCTTGTGCAAGACTAGATCGGTCCACTAGGGCCTTCTTCACCATTATCTTGATAGTATCAATCCATTGGATTGTTTGCTGGTCTTGCACTTTGCTTTGGTCCTTCTATACTTCAAAGTATGATGTCCTTTTCCAGTGATTGCTGTCTTCCATTCAATCCTTAGATAACTGTAAATGCTGTTGTCAGTCAGTCCACAACTAATTCAAAAGCTGTGGACTGTCAGTCCTTTTAAATGTTGTGGTCATTCAGTCCACAGTGTAATTTTAATAGTGTGGTCAGTCTCTTGTAATCGCGGTATTGATTGTTACACAGCTGATTACAAGGTTATTCTATGAAATAGAATAGGGGATTCCTCCATTTAAAAGACAGAGGTTGGCCCACAGTCTAGTCTACTGTAAATGTGGTCAAGCAGTCCACACCTAGTGTGAATGCTGTAGTCAGTCAGCCCATTTTTTATTATTAACGGCCTTCGGTTGAAATTCGAGCCATGACTACTGGATGAATTAACGATCTTTAGGAAGATCAATTTTGTGAAAGACTAGATAGGTCCACTAGGGTCTTCTTCACCATTATCTTGATAGTATCAATCCATTGGATTGGTTGCTGGTCTTGCTCTTTGCTTTCTTCTATACTTCAAACTATGATGTCCTTTTCCATTGATTGCTGTCTTCCATTCAATCCTTAGACTAGTGTAATTGCCGTTGTCAGTCAGTCCACAACTAATTCAAACGCTGTGGACTGTCAGTCCTTTTAAATGTTGTGGTCATTCAGTCCACAGTGTATTCTTAATAGTGTGGTCAATCTCTTGGAATCGCGGTATTGATTGTTACACCGCTGATTACAAGGCTATTCTATGAAATAGGATAGGGGATTCCACACTTTAGAAGACAGAGGTTGGCCCACAGTCTACTATAAATGTGATCAAGCAGTCCACACCTAGTGTGAATGCTGTGGTCAGTCAGCCCATTTTTTATTATTAACGGCCTTCGGTTGAAACTCGAGCTATGACGACTGGATGAATTAACGATCTTTAGGAAGATCAATTTTGTGAAAGACTTCATAGGTCCACTAGGGTCTTCTCCACCCTTATCTTGATAGTTTCAATCCTTTGGCTTGGCTGCTGGTCTTCCTCTTTGCTTTCTTCCTTCTATACTTCAAAGTATGAAGTTCCTTTTCCCGTGATTGCTGTCTTCCAGTCAATCCTTAGATTAGTGTAAATGCTGTTGTCAGTCAGTCCACAACTAATTCAAACGCTGTAGACTGTCATTCCTTTTAAATGTTGTGGTCATTCAGTCCACAGTGTAATTTTAATAGTGTGGACAATCTCTTGTAATTGCGGTATTGATAGTTACACCACTGATTACAAGGCTATTCTATGAAATAGGAAAGGGGATACCTCACTTTAGAAGACAGAGGTTGGCCCACAGTCTAGTTTACTGTAAATGTGGTCAAGCAGTCCACACCTAGTGTAAATGCTGTAGTCAGGCAGTCCACAACTAGTGTGAATGCTGTGGTCAGTCAGTCCATTTTTTATTATTAACGGCCTTCGGTTGAAACTCTAGCCATGACGACTGGATGAATTAATGATCTTTAGGAAGATCAATCTTGTTCAAGACTAGATCGGTCCACTAGGGTCTTCTCCACCGTTATCTTGATGGTATCAATCCTTTGGATTGGATGCTCATCTTCCTCTTTGCCTTCTTCCTTCTATTCTTCCGAGTATGATGTCCCTTTCCAGTGATTGCTGTCTTCCAGTCAATCCATAGACTAGTGTAAATGCTGTTGTCAGTCCACGCCTAATTTAAATGCTGTGGACTGTCAGTCCTTGTAAATTTTGTGGTTAATTGGTCCACAGTGTAGTCTTAATACTGTGGTCAGTCTCTTGTAATCGCGGTATTGATTGTTACACTGCTGATTACAAGGTTATTCTATGAAATAGAATAGGGGATTCCTCCATTTAAAAGACAGAGGTTGGCCCACAGTCTAGTCTACTGTAAATGTGGTCAAGCAGTCCACACCTAGTGTGAATGCTGTAGTCAGTCAGCCCATTTTTTATTATTAACGGCCTTCGGTTGAAATTCGAGCCATGACTACTGGATGAATTAACGATCTTTAGGAAGATCAATTTTGTGAAAGACTAGATAGGTCCACTAGGGTCTTCTTCACCATTATCTTGATAGTATCAATCCATTGGATTGGTTGCTGGTCTTGCTCTTTGCTTTCTTCTATACTTCAAACTATGATGTCCTTTTCCATTGATTGCTGTCTTCCATTCAATCCTTAGACTAGTGTAATTGCCGTTGTCAGTCAGTCCACAACTAATTCAAACGCTGTGGACTGTCAGTCCTTTTAAATGTTGTGGTCATTCAGTCCACAGTGTATTCTTAATAGTGTGGTCAATCTCTTGGAATCGCGGTATTGATTGTTACACCGCTGATTACAAGGCTATTCTATGAAATAGGATAGGGGATTCCACACTTTAGAAGACAGAGGTTGGCCCACAGTCTACTATAAATGTGATCAAGCAGTCCACACCTAGTGTGAATGCTGTGGTCAGTCAGCCCATTTTTTATTATTAACGGCCTTCGGTTGAAACTCGAGCTATGACGACTGGATGAATTAACGATCTTTAGGAAGATCAATTTTGTGAAAGACTTCATAGGTCCACTAGGGTCTTCTCCACCCTTATCTTGATAGTTTCAATCCTTTGGCTTGGCTGCTGGTCTTCCTCTTTGCTTTCTTCCTTCTATACTTCAAAGTATGAAGTTCCTTTTCCCGTGATTGCTGTCTTCCAGTCAATCCTTAGATTAGTGTAAATGCTGTTGTCAGTCAGTCCACAACTAATTCAAACGCTGTAGACTGTCATTCCTTTTAAATGTTGTGGTCATTCAGTCCACAGTGTAATTTTAATAGTGTGGACAATCTCTTGTAATTGCGGTATTGATAGTTACACCACTGATTACAAGGCTATTCTATGAAATAGGAAAGGGGATACCTCACTTTAGAAGACAGAGGTTGGCCCACAGTCTAGTTTACTGTAAATGTGGTCAAGCAGTCCACACCTAGTGTAAATGCTGTAGTCAGGCAGTCCACAACTAGTGTGAATGCTGTGGTCAGTCAGTCCATTTTTTATTATTAACGGCCTTCGGTTGAAACTCTAGCCATGACGACTGGATGAATTAATGATCTTTAGGAAGATCAATCTTGTTCAAGACTAGATCGGTCCACTAGGGTCTTCTCCACCGTTATCTTGATGGTATCAATCCTTTGGATTGGATGCTCATCTTCCTCTTTGCCTTCTTCCTTCTATTCTTCCGAGTATGATGTCCCTTTCCAGTGATTGCTGTCTTCCAGTCAATCCATAGACTAGTGTAAATGCTGTTGTCAGTCCACGCCTAATTTAAATGCTGTGGACTGTCAGTCCTTGTAAATTTTGTGGTTAATTGGTCCACAGTGTAGTCTTAATACTGTGGTCAGTCTCTTGTAATCGCGGTATTGATTGTTACACTGCTGATTACAAGGCTATTCTATGAAACAGAATAAGGGATTCCTCACTTTAGAATACAGAAGATAAGGAAAACAAATGTTCCTTATGTCTCTACCTAAGATATAGTTGTGTTATACTAGGAATTGTGTATAGAAAATAAACATATGTAAACCAATAACAGTATATTCTCATGTATCAGAAAGGTGTTGTCACACCTCCGCAGGTCTAGTACTTATGCCTAGACTGACTATTATCAGTAATTAATATGAATATTAATTACCTGTTATGTGACTTTCCACATTCTTTTCTTGGAGTTCACAAGGAAACATTTCAAATCCCACGATGTCAAAGGGCGTCAGTCACCTGCAAATATTCAAAAGAGTGATAATATGTTCCTGCTACATGCTATACACACCAAAAAGTATAACATTCTAGGGCCAAAATTACTTATTTCAAAGATAAAGACTGTGGTCAGTCGGTCTGCATTTTATTATAAAAATTGTAGTCAGAGAGTCCACAGTCTATTTTAAATTTTATGCTCAATCGGTCCACAGTCTACTGTAAATGTGGTCAAGCAGTCCACATCTAGTCTATATGCTGTGGTCAGTCAGTCCATTCTTTATAATTAATGGCCTTCGGTTGAAACTCGAGCCATGATGACTTGATGTATTAATGATCTTTAGGAAGATCAATCTTGTGCAAGACTAGATCGGTCCACTAGGGCCTTCTTCACCATTATCTTGATAGTATCAATCCATTGGATTGTTTGCTGGTCTTGCACTTTGCTTTGGTCCTTCTATACTTCAAAGTATGATGTCCTTTTCCAGTGATTGCTATCTTCCATTCAATCCTTAGATAACTGTAAATGCTGTTGTCAGTCAGTCCACAACTAATTCAAATGCTGTGGACTGTCAGTCCTTTTAAATGTTGTGGTCATTCAGTCCACAGTGTAATTTTAATAGTGTGGTCAGTCTCTTGTAATCGCAGTATTGATTGTTACACCGCTGATTACAAGGTTATTCTATGAAATAGAATAGGGGATTCCTCCATTTAAAAGACAGAGGTTGGCCCACAGTCTAGTCTACTGGAAATGTGGTCAAGCAGTCCACACCTAGTGTGAATGATGTAGTCAGTCAGCCCATTTTTTATTATTAACGGCCTTCGGTTGAAATTCGAGCCATGACTACTGGATGAATTAACGATCTTTAGGAAGATCAATTTTGTGAAAGACTAGATAGGTCCACTAGGGTCTTCTTCAACATTATCTTGATAGTATCAATCCATTGGATTGGTTGCTGGTCTTGCTCTTTGCTTTCTTCTATACTTCAAACTATCATGTCCTTTTCCATTGATTGCTGTCTTCCATTCAATCCTTAGACTAGTGTAATTGCCGTTGTCAGTCAGTCCACAACTAATTCAAATGCCGTGGACTGTCAGTCCTTTTAAATGTTGTGGTCATTCAGTCCACAGTGTATTCTTTATAGCGTGGTCAATCTCTTGGAATCGCGGTATTGATTGTTACACCACTGATTACAAGGCTATTCTATGAAATAGAATAGGGGATTCCTCACTTTAGAAGATAGAGGTTGGCCCACAGTCTACTATAAATGTGATCAAGCAGTCCACACCTAGTGTGAATGCTGTGGTCAGTCAGCCCATTGTTTATTATTAACGGCCTTCGGTTGAAACTCGAGCTATGATGACTGTTTGAATTAACGATCTTTAGGAAGATCAATTTTGTGAAAGACTACATAGGTCCACTAGGGTCTTTTCCACTGTTATCTTGATAGTGTCAATCCTTTGGATTGGCTGCTGGTCTTCCTCTTTGCTTTCTTCCTTCTATTCTTCAAAGTATGATGTCCTTTTCCAGTGATTGCTGTCTTCCAGTCAATCCTTAGACTAGTGTAAATGCTGTTGTCAGTCAGTCCACAACTAATTCAAATGCTGTGGACTGTCAGTCCTTTTAAATGCTGTGGTCATTCAGTCCACAGTGTAGTCTTAATAGTGTGGTCAGTGTCTTGTAATTGCAGTATTGATTGTTACACTGCTAATTACAAGGCTATTCTATGAAATAGAATAGGGGATTCCTCACTCTAAAAGACAGAGGTTGGCCCACAGTCTACCATAAATATGATCAGGCAGTCCACAACTAGTGTGAATGCTGTGGTCAGTCAGTCCATTTTTTATTATTAACGGCCTTCGGTTGAAACTCTAGCCATGACGACTGGATGAATTAACGATCTTTAGGAAGATAAATCTTGTTCAAGACTATATCGGTCCATTAGGGTCTTCTTCACCATTATCTTGATAGTATCAATCCATTGGATTGGTTGCTGGTCTTGCTCTTTGCTTTCTTCTATACTTCAAACTATCATGTCCTTTTCCATTGATTGCTGTCTTCCATTCAATCCTTAGACTAGTGTAATTGCCGTTGTCAGTCAGTACACAACTAATTCAAACGCTGTGGACTGTCAGTCCTTTTAAATGTTGTGGTCATTCAGTCCACAGTGTATTCTTAGTAGTGTGGTCAATCTCTTGGAATCGCGGTATTGATTGTTACACCGCTGATTACAAGGCTATTCTATGAAATAGGATAGGGGATTCCACACTTTAGAAGACAGAGGTTAGCCCACAGTCTACTATAAATGTGATCAAGCAGTCCACACCTAGTGTGAATGCTGTGGTCAGTCAGCCCATTTTTTATTATTAACGGCCTAAGGTTGAAACTCGAGCTATGACGACTGGATGAATTAACGATCTTTGTGAAAGACTTCATAGGTCCACTAGGGTCTTCTCCACCCTTATCTTGATAGTTTCAATCCTTTGGATTGGCTGCTGGTCTTCCTCTTTGCTTTCTTCCTTCTATACTTCAAAGTATGAAGTTCCTTTTCCCAAGATTGCTGTCTTCCAGTCAGTCCTTAGATTAGTGTAAATGCTGTTGTTAGTCAGTCCACAACTAATTCAAACGCTGTGGACTGTCAGTCCTTTTAAATGCTGTGGTCATTCAGTCCACAGTGTTGTCTTAATAGTGTGTTCAGTGTCTTGTAATTGCGGTATTGATTGTTACACTGCTGATTACAAGGCTATTCTATGAAATAGAATAGGGGGTTCCTCACTTTACAAGACAGAGGTTGGCCCACAGTCTACCGTAAATATAATCAGGCAGTACACAACTAGTGTGAATGGTGTGGTCAGTCAGTCCATTTTTTATTATTAATGGCCTTCGGTTGAAACTCTAGCCATGACGACTGGATGAATTAACGATCTTTAGGAAGATCAATCTTGTTCAAGACTAGATCTGTCCACTAGGGCCTTCTCCACCGTTATCTTGATAGTATCAATCCTTTGGATTGGTTGCTGGTCTTCCTCTTTGCCTTCTTTCGTCTACTCTTCCGAGTATGATGTCCCTTTCCAGTGATTGCTGTCTTCCAGTCAATACATAGACTAGTGTAAATGCTGTTGTCAGTCAGTCCACGCCTAATTTAAATGCTGTGGACTGTCAGTAATTGTAAATTTTGTGGTTAATTGGTCCACAGTGTAGTCTTAATACTGTGGTCAGTCTCTTGTAATCGCGGTATTGATTGTTACACCGCTGATTACAAGGCTATCCTATGAAACAGAATAAGGGATTCCTCACTTTAGAATACAGAAGATAAGGAAAAGAAGTGTTCCTTATGTCTCTACCTAAGATATAGTTGTGTTATACTAGGAATTGTGTATAGAAAATAAACAGATGTAAACCACTAACAGTATATTCTCATGTATCAGAAAGGTGTTGTCACACCTCCGCAGGTCTAGAACTTATGCCTAGACTGACTATTATCAGTAATTAATATGAATATTAATTACCTATTATGTGACTTTCCACATTCTTTTCTTGGAGTTCACAAGGAAACATTTCAAATCCCACCATGTCAAAGGGCGTCAGTCACCTGTAAATATTCAAAAGAGTGATAATATGTTCCTGCTACATGCTATACACACCAAAAAGTATAACACTCTAGGGCCAAAATTACTTATTTCAAATATAAAGACTGTGGTCATTCGGTCTGCATTTTATTATAAAAATTGTAGTCAGAGAGTCCACAGTCTATTTTAAATTTTATGCTCAATCGGTTCACAGTCTACTGTAAATGTGGTCAGGCAGTCCACATCTAGTCTATATGCTGTGGTCAGTCAGTCCATTCTTTATAATTAATGGCATTCGGTTGAAACTTGAGCCATGACGACTTGATGTATTAATGATCTTTAGGAAGATCAATCTTGTGCAAGACTAGATCGGTCCACTAGGGCCTTCTTCACCATTATCTTGATAGTATCAATCCATTGGATTGTTTGCTGGTCTTGCACTTTGCTTTGGTCCTTCTATACTTCAAAGTATGATGTCCTTTTCCAGTGATTGCTGTCTTCCATTCAATCCTTAGACTACTGTAAATGCTGTTGTCAGTCAGTGCACAACTAATTCAAACGCTGTGGACTGTCAGTCCTTTTAAATGTTGTGGTCATTCACTCCACAGTGTAATTTTAATAGTGTGGTCAGTCTCTTGTAAACGGGGTATTGATTGTTACACAGCTGATTACAAGGTTATTCTATGAAATAGAATAGGGGATTCCTCACTTTAGAAGACAGAGGTTGGCCCACAGTCTACTATAAATGTGATCATGCAGTCCACACCTACTGTGAATGCTGTGGTCAGTCAGCCCATTTTTTATTATTAACGGCCTTCGGTTGAAACTCTAGCAATGACGACTGGATGAATTAACGATCTTTAGGAAGATCAATTTTGTGAAAGACTAGATAGGTCCAGTAGGGTCATCTCCACCCTTATCTTGATAGTGTCAATCCTTTGGATTGGCTGCTGGTCTTCCTCTTTGCTTTCTTCCTTCTATACTTCAAAGCATGAAGTTCCTTTTCCAGTGATTGCTGTCTTCCAGTCAATCCTTAGATTAGTGTAAATGCTGTTGTTAGTCAGTCCACAACTAATTCAAATGCTGTGGACTGTCAGTCCTTTTAAATGTTGTGGTCATTCAGTCCACAGTGTAATTTTAATAGTGTGTTCAATCTCTTGTAATTGCGGTATTGATTGTTACACCACTGATTACAAGGCTATTCTATGAAATAGGAAAGGGGATACCTCACTTTAGAAGACAGAGGTTGGCCCACAGTCTAGTCTACTGTAAATGTGGTCAAGCAGTCCACACCTAGTGTGAATGCTGTAGTCAGGCAGTCCACACATATTGTGAATGCTGTGGTCAGTCAGCCCATTTTTTATTATTAATGACCTTCGGTTGAAACTCGAGCTATGACGACTTGATGAATTAACGATCTTTAGGAAGATCAATTTTGTGAAAGACTACATAGGTCCACTAGGGTCTTCTCCACTGTTATCTTGATAGTGTCAATCCTTTGGATTGGCTGCTGGTCTTCCTCTTTGCTTTCTTCCTTCTATACTTCAAAGTATGATGTCCTTTTCCAGTGATTGCTGTCTTCCAGTCAATCCTTAGACTAGTGTAAATGCTGTTGTCAGTCAGTCCACGCCTAATTTAAATGCTGTGGACTGTCAGTCCTTGTAAATTTTGTGGTCAATTGGTCCACAGTGTAGTCTTAATTAGTGTTGAGCCACCCCCGTAGTGTTCGAGTTCGGTTCGGTTCGTCGAACACCCGTGTGTTCGCCGAACTGTTCGTCGAACTGTTCGTCGAACACCGTTAAAACCAATGGCAGGCAAACAAAAACACATAGAAACACATAGAAAACACCTTCAAAGGTGTCCAAAAGCTGAAAAACTGCTCAGAAGACATAACTAACACATGGAAAAGTGACAAGTACAGTCATGCGAAAATAAAAGAGGTGGAGGAGTAAAAGGAGGGGGAGACACAGATATAGGCATGTCATGCCCTTCTAAAATCCAAAAAGTGAGAAGCCGACACGGCCAGTCCGCTCCTGCCCGTGCCACCTCCGTGTCGCCGGGTTTGTGCCAGAGCCGCGGTGAACCCTGATGGCCAGCCCCCCTCTCCCAATACTGGTGCCTGTCCGCTGGTGGGTCGAGCGAGCCCCCCTGTGGTGGAGGCAGCTCTAAGCTTTTTAATTTAAATTGTCTCTCTAATTTGAATGAATACACTTTAAATCCATTTACAAGGATCTATTGGAGGGCAAGTCTCATGCCAGCAGCCGCGTAATTCCAGCTCCAGTAGCGTCCACTAAAGCTGCTGCAGTTAAAAAGCTTTTATAAGGATCGAGCTCGGCTGTCCACCGCAAGGCATCCTACTGCCAGTCCCAGCCCCTATGCCTTGGGGTGCCTCCTGATGCTCTTCACTAAGTATCCCATGGTCCCGAAGCATTTCCTTTGAAAAAATTAAGTGTCTAAACTACAGGTGGTGTAGCTTGCTTAACAGCCAGGATAATCCGCTGACTAGCAGACACTGCTACTAGGCACAAAGTATTTCCTGGGCTAGATGCAGTTAAAAATTTGTAATTAGATACTCTCGTTGGATGTTGAGAAAGCATTCCATAGAGTCTCCTGGCACGCCATATATGATTCTCTTAAAAAGCTTGGGGTAGGGGTCTAGGGGACCCTTTTATAGCCAAAATCACGGCCCTGTATCACAATACGTCACCTAGGCTGAAGAGAAATGGAACTGTAGCACCCCGAGGGCTCGGTTGCTACAGACGTATTGCACCTCACCCAGAGGTGTGATATCTCACTCTCAGGTAAGGATGGAGTGTGGATCAGGACCCGACACCTGCATGCATTACACCACATTGCCGTGGGGCAGGGCAACCAATATGCCCCTGAGATGGGCACGACAGTCCCTGTCCCTGGCTGGAGTGGGGGGAGGGAACACTGAGGAAGGGGAACCCTGTAGTGCAGGAGCAGGGAGGAAGCAGTTCCTGGGTGCATTGAGAAGGGAGTATAAAAGGTGGGCACCATCTTAGTTCAGTGCAGAGAAGTCTGAGCAGAAGTGGCAGGGAGCAGGGGCTCTGCATGAGCTCTGCTCCGGAGGCGGGCCTAGTAACAGAGGCCCAGGCCTGGAAGAGGGAGAAGGAAGGAAGAGGAGCGGAGAAGGCTCCAGGAACGAGGAATGAAGGGATCCCAGGGGTGCGGACGGGCGAGTCGCCACCGCACGCCCGAATCCACCTGCGTGGAGGGGTCAGGCCAAAGGGGGAGACCGGTCCCCGAACTAGTGGAGGCAGGAAACGACCCTCAGCTAGAAACCGGAGGCTCTGACATTTTATGTGGCGCAGCCCCTCGCTACACCCGCTAGGAAGGCACCACATAGGGTCAGGGAAACTGGCGCCAAGTTTACCAAGAGGAGGCCCGAGGCAGCCGGACAGAAGTGTTGGTAAGAAAGGCCAGACAAAGGACACACAAAGGGGGTCCTGTGAAGTGCTCCAAAGTTATCTGGGAGTTGTCTGAGCCCCTCACCTGGTGAGCACAGTACGACGTGGGCAGCCGTTACCTGCAGACGTGGTCTGGATAATAAGAACTGTGAGTAAAGGCCCTGATCTGCATCACTGACTCCGTGTCGTTACTGCTGCTGCCCTGCACCATCACCCCCATCCTCCGCATACACTGCCCTGAGGCTATACTCCTCCCGTGGGGAGTTATGCTACGCTCTGCTGCACCCACAACACCAGCCTCAGCGGTCTGCCCTGTAGCGGCGGTTCACTCTGACCGCAATCCACGGGTGGCGTAGTCGGACATTTAAACATCAAAACCACATAAATAGTTCCGCCACTGGTTTGACCGCCCTGAGCCACGGAACCGGGTCGCCGCCACGAAGACTACAACCACCAGCATCCACCAAAAAGGGTCCGGCTCCGGGTGTCCCAAGGCCCAGGGGGTGCGTCAGAACATTTTCATCACCTTTCACAATCACCAATGGGACAAGGCAGTGATGTCCTCTGTCCCCTCTCTTATACATCCTAGTGACGGAGCACCTGCTCTCATCAATTCGCCATAACCCCAATATTAGGTGGATTGAGGTGGGAGGCACCGAGTACAAGTGCTCTCTATTTGCTGATGATGTCCTAGTATATATCACTCAATCACATATATCCATCCATGCTGTTATGGCTGAAATAGATCACTTTGTTACATGGTAAAATTTTAAAATCAATGCAGCGAAGTCTGAGGCCCTCGATGTCTCCCTCCCCAAATCCATATAGGATTCCATCCAGTCCAACTTTCCCTTTGCCTGGCCCTCACAGGGTATCAAATACTTAGGAATTCCTATTCATAGAGACCTCTCCCATCTATGTTATCTTAATTTTGTGCCCTTTATTGAACAACTCCATACAGACCACGGTTGGCAAGTTAGAACTGTAAGATTCACTACGTGAACCACTGGTGTTTTGTGGAAAAGCACATGTACACTGCGTTCCAAATTATTATGCAAAAAGTGTTTAGGAGTGATAAGGGAAGAATTTGTTTGTTTGTCAGTTAAACTCATTGATGGTGATGTGTGTCAGGGCTCTTTATATCACTGTAAGCAATTGCAGACACCTGTGCTAATTAGTTTGGCAGGTGTGTCCAATGAAAGGCAAGACTACTTAAGAAGGCTCTCTCACATTATTAAGCAGCCTACATTTTCTGCCAAAATGGGAAAGAAAAAGGATGTGTCGGCTGCTGAGAAGCAACAAATTGTGGAGTGTTTAGGTCAAGGCATGACTACAATCAACATTGTGCGATGATCAGGATGAAGTGTCTTGGCAATCAAGAAGTATGTAGCTGATTCACAGTACACACGTGTGCGTGCTGATAAGGGCAAATTGAGGACTCTTTCCTACAGGTAATTACGTCAGGTTGAAAGAGCAGCTGCAAAAAAGCCTTGTCATAGCAGCAGACAAGTTTTTGAAGCTGCTTGTGCCTCCAACATCCCCCGAACAACAAGATGCAGGGTCCTTCAGAGGTTTGCAGCTGTGCTTGCGCCATCCTGTCGACCTCCTCTATCCACTTCACACAAGCAGAAACGGCTCCAGTGGGCCAAACATTACATGAAGACTGATTTCAAAACTGTTTTGTTCACGGATGAGTGCCGTGCAGCGCTCGATGGTCCAGATGGATGGAGTGGAGGATGGCTGGTTGATGGACACCCCACGCAAACACGGCTACAGCGCCAACAAGGAGGAGGTGGAGTAATGTTTTGGGCTGGAATCATGGGGAGAGAGATTGTCGGCCCCTTTAGGATCCCTGAAGGCGCTAAAGATGAACTCCATAATGTATGTGGATTTTCTCAAACAGCACTTCCTGCCATGGTTCAACAAGAAGAACCGTGTATTTCACAGCAAGATCATTTTTCTGCATGATAATGCACCATCTCATGCTGCACATAAAACATCTGCATCTCTGGCTGATATGGGCATAAAAGGGGACAAACTTATGGTGTGACCCCCATGCTCCCCTGACCTCTACCCCATTCAGAACCTTTGGAGCATCATTAAAAGGAGTGTCTATGATGGCGGGAGGCAGTTCACATCTAAGCAACAGCTCTGGGAGGGTATTCTGTCCTCATGCAAAACAATTGAAGCAGAAACCATCCAAAACCTGACAAATTCAATGGACGAGAGAGTTCAGAAGCTCCTTTCGAACAAGGGGTCCTATGTGAAAATATAACATCACCTATAATAAAGTTTTGAGTTGAAAACTGTTTGATTTCAGTTTCTAACAACCTGCTAATGCTTATAATTTCAAAAATGACCATTTTTTTGGTCTTTATTAAAATGAAAAGGTTGATCGAAAAGTTTGGGGGATCTAAGAGTGTGGCAACCAAGTAGTCATGATTACTTCGAATTCTGACAATATGAGGGTCATGCTGCAGGTAGTGCAGCAAGAAGGCACTTATGTGCCTTGCGCATCTCGGAGCCACAAAATTATTTTCCGGGCTAGATGCAGCTAAAAATTATTTTTAATTTTAAATCTGGTGAAGCTTTAGTATAGATGGCCTAATAGGATCAGTGCTGCACACTGCTACAAAGCCCAAATTATTTTCCAGTCAAGATACAGATAAACATGATTAGTAATTTGAAAGCTTAAAACGTTTGGTAGGGTGATTTTAACCAATCATCAAGCTTTTACTCTCCCCAGGATGACACAGGGGTAGAAAAGTCGTTTCGGATCCATGATTTGTTCATCTTTATGAACGTGAGTCTGTCTACATTATCAGTGGAGAGCCGCGTGCGCTTATCTGTCAGCACACCACCAGCAGCGCTGAACACACGTTCAGACAGAACGCTGGCTGCGGGGCATGACAAGATCTCCAAGGTGTAAGTGGCTAGCTCCGGCCATTTATCCAGATTGGAAGCCCAAAAAGAGCAAGGGTCCAGTGACAAAGTCGTGGCTTCAATGTTTACTTGGAGATACTCCTGTACCATCGTCTCTAGGCGTTGACTATGTGTCAGACTTCTTGTCTCCTGTGGCCTTGCAAAGGATGGGCTAAAAAAGTGGTGAAATGATTCCGCAAAATTGATGTTACCAGCAGATACTGTGGTTCTGTTACGGTTTGAGTGCTGAACACTTGACGGTCCCACGGTTGGCAAGTTGGAACTGTGAGATTCACTACGTGCACCACTGGTATTTTGTGGAAAAGCACATGTAAGATTTTGCAACAGTCTCTGCTGATACTCCTGCATGCGTGCATCCCTTTCTATGGCAGGAATAATTTCTGCAAATTTACTTTTGTACCGGGGATCTAACAGTGTGGCAACCCAGTAGTCAGGATTATTTCTAATTCTCACAATTCGAGGGTCATGTTGCAGGTAGTGCAGCAAGAAGGCACTCATGTGTGTTGCGCATCCAGGAGCACCAAGTCCCTGTTGTGTTGGTGGCGAGGTAACAATCATGCTTCCTTCCTCTGTCCTCTCCCCCCAACCTCGCACAACAGAAATGTGATCAAGGTCTCCCTCATCTGATGAGTCTTCCATCAGTTCGTCCTCCACTTCTTCCTGGGCTCCTGCACCTTCCTCACTAGTTTGGCTGCTACCATGCGCCCTGGTAAAACCATCTCCCCCACCCTCACATGCCTGCCGCCTTGGTGCTGCCGACCGTCTGGACCTTGCAGATGTTAGCCCTTCCGCATACAACTCCTCCTCCTCTACTTCCTCCACTTCCTCTTGTGCCACCACCTGACTCCGAATTCTGTTTAACATGTGCTCCAGCATGTAAATCACCGGAATAGTCATGCTGATAATGGCATCGTCAGCACTAAACATCTTCGTCGCCATTTCAAAACTGTGCAGAAGGGTGCATAGGTCCCTGATCTGAGACCACTCCTCCAGCGTGATTTGCCCCACCTCTGAATCTCGTTGGCCCAGGCTATACGTCAGAACGTATTGCACCAGGGCTTGTCGGTGCTGCCACAGTCGCTGCAACATGTGCAGAGTTGAATTCCACCGGGTAGGCACATCGCATTTTAGCCGGTGAAGTGGCAGGCCCAACGACTTCTGTAGAGATGTAAGTCGCTGAGCTGCAGGATGCGAACGGCGGAAGTGAGCACACAGCGACCGTGCACTCTGCAGAAGGCCATCTAGTCTGGGATAGTGGGCTAAAAATTGCTGGACAACCAGGTTCAACACGTGAGCCATACAAGGCACGTGTGTGACATTGCCCCGGCGAAGGGCCGCACCCAGGTTTGCAGCATTGTCGCACACGGCCTTCCCTGGTTTCAGGTCCAGTGGAGACAACCATTCATGAAATTGGTTCTCCAGAGCTGACCACAACTCCTCAGCTGTGTGACTCACATTTCCCAGACATTTCAATGTAAAAACCGCCTGATGACGTTGAGCCCTACTGCCAGCATAGTAAGGAGGTGTGCAGGATCCCTTCTGCGCAGTTAGAAAGCTTGTGGCATGACCAGACAGGCTTTGGGTGCAGGTGGAAGACCGAGAGGAGGTTGAGGAGGCAGAAGCAGTGGAGGAACTTTGACATAAAGAGGATTGACGCACAACTCGTGGGGACGGCAAGACTTGGACAGCAGCCCCTTGTCCTGCTGTCACCATAGTTACCCAGTGCCCAGTCAGCGACATGTAACGCCCCTGTCCATGCCTACTCGTCCAAGTGTCTGTGGTGAAATGCACCCTGTCACACACAGAGTTTCTCAAAGAAGCGGTAATGTTGTGTGCGACATGCTGGTGGAGCGCAGGCACACCTTTCTTTGAGAAGTAGTGCCGACTGGGCATCTGGTACTGGGGCACTGCGACGGACATAAGGTCTCGAAAATCCTCTGTGTCCACCAGGCGGAAAGGCAGCATTTCTGTAGCCAAGAGCTTGCAGATGGTGAAATTCAACCTCTTAGCTTTCTCATGGCTAGGAGGAAATGGTCTTTTACTTGTCCACATCTGAGGGACCGAGGGCTGGCTATTGTGCTTAGACGGGGTTGATAAGGGTGTCCCCGGCAAACTGCCGGTCTGTGAGGAAGATGCAGGCGGACATGTTAGGTTGCCTTGATCCAAAGGTGGTGCTATCGATGTCGGACAGCGCTCAACATGAGCTGGTGTTACCACCTCCAAAGAAAATGATGACCTGCCAATCACGCTGGCTGTTGCGGGTAAAGAGGTGGCAGGTCTGTGCCCCAAAACAGGTGTGACTGCTGTCCCCCCAGTCACAGAGGATGAAGAGGCTGCGGATGCACAAGATATGGCAGACGGTGGTTGGCCCGGCCGGCTAGGCCGCATTGTAGCACACTGAGCTTCCCACTGCAACTTATCCTTCATGTCCATGTGCCGGTTCATGCATGAAGTACTCAAACTATGTATTTTTTGGCCTCTACTTAGCTTTTGCTGACAAATGTTACAGATAACACGAGTTGGGTCATCTTTATCGATCTGAAAAAATGCCCAGGCTATGCAAGGCTTAGCACCCATGCGACCTGAAGAGCCACCACGACTTGTGGTGAGAGGCAGAGTTGTGTTTGAGGATGCAGTTGTTGACGTGCTTCCAGTACTACGTCTCTGTCCAGGAAGGCGCAACCTGACCTCGTCGTCACTAGCATCTTCCTCCACCTCCTCTGCTGACCTCATCTCTTGGCTGACTGTGGGCTGACAGTAAGTGGGATCTCCAACCTCATCATCATCACCCTGTGCGTTATCACACCCGTCGTCCTCAGAGCCAACCTGTTCCTGCCCTGACAAAAAACTAAAGTTGTCGCTCCAATCAGGTATTTGAGTCTTATCATCGTCTTCCTCATTGTCTCCACCAACAGGAGTTACAGTTTGGGAATGAGGGTCTACATTATGGTCAGAACCTTCTGCGTCTGGTCCTGGATCCGACTCATAAAGATTCTGGGCATCAGTGCAGATCATTTCCTCGTCTGGATTCACAGAAGCGCTGGAGTCGACCTCTGATTCCCAGGCTATAGTATGAGTAAACAGCTCTGCAGACTCAACCATCTGTTCTACCTCATACTCAGACGGACAGCTGGAGATTTGGGAGCTGTGAGGAAGCAAGTGCGATTGGGGTGACACCTTTGAGGACTGGAGTATTTGTGATGTTGAAGTTGATGTGGAGGAGAGCCCACTTAAAGGAGCACTTGATATCCGTTGAAGCACCTGCTGTTTTTGTGCCTCATCTGGAATTTGTAGCGATTGGCGTGGCCGTAAGAAAGGGATCTTATCAAATTGTCCGCTAAAAGAAGTAGACATTTTAGTTTGGCTGGAAGATGGTCTTTCTTCTGCAGATGTTACTTTTGCTTTAACACCTACCCCACGGACACAACCTTTTTTCCCCTTCCCAACACGCCTATTCCCCTTTCCACCAGCAGCAGGCCTTTTTCCACTCATTTTGGTGGTTAACTAATTCACAACTCTGGAGTTGTTTGCACAAAAAAACAATGGATGGTAACCGAGCAGAGCTGAGTGGCCAAACTGTGGTATTAGGCCAAAACTATTAGCTGGGTTAGATGCAGAAAAAAATTATATTCAATTTGCAACCTGATGGAGGTCAGTATAGATGGACTAATACAACAAGTCCCACACACAGCTAGAAGCCCAATATTTTTTCAGAGGTAGATGCAGAAAAAAATCTATTCAGTTTGCAACCAGATGTAGGTCAGTATAGATGGACTAATACAACAAGTCCCACACACAGCTAGAAGCCCAATATTTTTTCAGAGGTAGATGCAGAAAAAAATATATTCAGTTTGCAACCTGATGGAGGTCAGTATAGATAGACTAATACAAAAAGTCCCACACACTGCTAGAAGGCCAAATATTTTTCCAGAGCTAGATGCAGAAAAAAATTATATTCAGTTTGCAACCTGATGGAGGTTTGTATAGATGGATTAATAGAACAAAACCCACACACAGCTAGAAGCCCAATATTTTTTCAGAGGTAGATGCAGAAAAAAATATATTCAGTTTGCAACCTGATGGAGGTCAGTATAGATGGACTAATACAACAAGTCCCACACAGCTAGAAGCCCAATATTTTTTCAGAGGTAGATGCAGAAAAAATATATTCAGTTTGCAACCTGATGGAGGTCAGTATAGATGGACTAATACAACAAGTCCCACACACAGCTAGAAGCCCAAATATTTTTTCAGAGGTACTGTAGATGCAGATAAAAATTATTTTGACTTTGCAACCTGATGGAGGTCAGTATAGGTGGACTAATAGAGAAAGTCCCACACACTGCTAGAAGGCCAAATATGTTTTCAGAGCTAGATGCAGAAAAAAATTATATTCAGTTTGCAACCTGATGGAGGTCTGTATAGATGGATTAATAGAACAAGACCCACACACAGCTAGAAGCCCAATATTTTTTCAGAGGTAGATGCAGAAAAATATATATTCAGTTTGCAACCTGATGGAGGTCAGTATAGATGGACTAATAGAATGATGCTATGCCCAAAAGATTTTACTTCACTAGGTGCAGTAAAAAAATTGGTATTCTATACACAGGTGGTATATCTTGCAACACAGATAGGCTACTCCACTGACTAACACACTCTGCAATAGGCCAAAAAGGATTAGCTTTGCTAGATTCAGCCAAATGCTGTGAAAAAAACTTGCACAGCACTGGCACAGACCTGCCTGGCAAAAACTGATAGGAACTGATGTAACCTAGTCCTGAAAAGGACTCCAATTACAATTAGTCTTTACTTCCACAATCTATCTATTTAAGAGCACAGACCTCCCTGATAAAAGTCATAGGAAATGCTGTAACCTAGTCCTTAAAAGGACTGCAATCACAACTATTCCCTACTCCCAAGCTATCTGTATATTTGTGCGAAAATTGGCTTGAAATTAACAAGGTATAGCGCACACAGCAACAGCGGTGCCGTCTAACACGCAGCTGCAGCAGTGAGAAAATGGTGGCGACGGGGAAAATGGCTTGGTCTTATAGGGCAAGGACATGTGACATACACTGCCAATGACACTTGCCCTTGCTTGTGTGAAAAAAAGCACTTCGCTCCGTGTGTGCGCTGCTGATAGGCTGACAGATTGCACCTCCCCACTGCAAATGCGGGAAAGAGAAAAAAAATGGAGATCTTCATTGTTCCTGCAGAGATCCATCCCCTGCCCCTCCCCCCACCCCGCTGTACACTCAAACTGCGTATTAACATTAATTTTCATCATTACTGAGAAAAAATCCAGTTATGATTTTGGTGCACGAACAGTTATCGAACATAACCTCGAACAGCCGAATTTTTCTCAAATTGTTCGTGTTCGCCGACCGGCTCGAACACCGCCCAAAACAGCTCGAATTTGAAATTGGCGAACAGTTCGAGTAGAACAACGCTCATCTCTAGTCTTAATACTGTGGTCAGTCTCTTGTAATCGCGGTATTGATTGTTACACCGCTGATTACAAGGCTATTCTATGAAACAGAATAAGGGATTCCTCACTTTAGAATACAGAAGATAAGGAAAAGAAATGTTCCTTATGTCTCTACCTAAGATATAGTTGTGTTATACTAGGAATTGTGTATAGAAAATAAAGATATGTAAACCACTAACAGTATATTCTCATGTATCAGAAAGGTGTTGTCACACCTCCGCAGGTCTAGAACTTATGCCTAGACTGACTATTATCAGTAATTAATATGAATATTAATTACCTGTTATGTGACCTTCCACATTCTTTTCTTGGAGTTCACAAGGAAACATTTCAAATCCCACGATGTCAAAGGGCGTCAGTCACCTGTAAATATTCAAAAGAGTGATAATATGTTCCTGCTACATGCTATACACACCAAAGAGTATGATGGAAAAAGTAATCTGTAAAAAGTCGTAGTTGTGA
The DNA here is from genome assembly GCF_046119375.1 of Phyllobates terribilis. Classification (NCBI taxonomy): domain Eukaryota; kingdom Metazoa; phylum Chordata; class Amphibia; order Anura; family Dendrobatidae; genus Phyllobates; species Phyllobates terribilis. The sequence continues at coordinate 42,465 of NW_027363163.1, read as the reverse complement.
CAATATGTTTACAATAAAAATGAAACAAAAAAAAAACAATAGAGGAATATTTTTTTACTCTTGTTACAATACAGTAGTAGGTATTTATGTGAAATCTAATTTATTCAAATATAAGTCTTATTGTTTTTTTATGTGTAGTTTTTGTAGTATTATGTGACATTTTTAATATTTTTATTATAGTTTACAACCTACCCCCAATTTACCCTTTTTAAAATGAGGAGTGAGAGAGAGAAAAAAAGAAAAAGTGAAAAAATAAGTAAATAAAAAGTAAAAAGGTGCTATATTAACCTTTCTTTTCCTATTTATTCCCTTTACTATTCTAAAGACCCCTTGCATAGTCAATTTATTTCTGCAATGATTATATATAATTGTTTTTTCAACCCCCTTTTTTCTTCAGGTTTCAAATTATCCTCATTTAATTAACTCTGCTGAAAGGGAATTATGTCAGATCATAATAAAGGGTAAGATTCCATTGATCAGGGGCATACATATTAATCACTGAGCCCCATAGCAGAAGTTTTAATAGTCCCCTCACTCCACAAAAAAAAATTGGTAGTATCACAGAAAAGCATATCTTACAACTTTGCAGCCCTTCCAAATGTATTTTCTTCTCATTGAAGCCCTTAGATTCCACCATAAAGTATGAAACCAGCAAAAGTGCCCTCCCCCAAATACAGAGTTATACCCCCACAGTGAATTCCTCCACAGTACCCTCCTCATGCACAGAATAATAACCCTGCTGTCCCTCCCTTCCCTGACAAAGCATGGTGACCCCCAAGACAGTATGATGCCCCAACTGTGATCCCAACACAGCCCTCCATACAATATGATGGCCCACACATAGCCCTCTATACAGAATAATGATCCCACACCCCTCCACACAGTAAGATGGCCCCAACACAATACTCCACATAGTAGGATGGCCCCAACACAGCCCTAGGCACAATATGATGGCCCCCACACAGCCCTCCATACAGTATAATGGCCCTCCACACAGTATGATGGCCCCAAAATGCACGACCATCCACACAGTATGATGGCCCCCACACAGTCCTCTAAACAGCATAATGACCCCCACACAACCCTGCGCACAGTATGATGGACCATACTATCCCTCCAAAAGTATAATATTCCCAACAACGCCCTCCAAACAGTATAATGGCCCTCGCATAGCCTTGCAAACAAAATAATTGCCCATCACATAGTTCTCCAAACAGTATCTTAGCCCCCACACAACCCTCAAAACAGTATGGTGAACCCCACACAAAGGTCCACACTGTATAATTGCTTGTATACAGTATAATAGTGCCCACTATCACTTCAAACATTATATTGGCCCCTACACAGCCATACAAACATTATAATGGTCCCCCACATAGCCCTGCAAACAGTATTATGGCCCACACATAGCCGTCTATAGCGTATCATGGCCCCAACATAGCCCTCCATATAGTATAATGGCCCTCACATAGCTCCCACACAGTATAATGGTCCTCACATAGCCCTGCAAACAGAATAATGGCCCCACATAGTCCTCCATACAGTATAATGCCCCCACACAACCCTCCATACAGTATGATGGGCCCCACACAAACCTCCACATTGCTTAATTGCTCGTATACAGTATAATGGCCTCCACTAGACCTCCAGACAGTATAATGGCCCCCTAATAGCCATGCTAACAGTAGAATGATGGCCTCCCACATAAGCCTCCAAACAATATACCGGCCCCAACACAGCCTACACAAACTTCCACATTGTATAATTGCTCGTATACAGTATAATGGCCTCCACTAGCCCTCCAGACAGTATAATGCCCCCCCACATAGCCCTGCTAACAGTATAATTGCCCCCCTCACAGCCCTGAAAACAATATTATGGCCCACACTTAGCCCTCTGTATAGTATAATGGCCCACACAGAGCTGTCCAAATATTATAATGGCCCCCACATAGCCCTCCATATAGTATAATGGGCCCCACATAGCCCTACCAATAGTATAATGGCTCCCACGTAGCCCTTCATATAGAATATTGCCCCCACGTCACCCTCCATATAGTATAATGGACCCCATATAGCCTTTCATGTTGTATAATGGGCCCCACATAACATTTCATGTAGTATAATGGGCCCCACAAAGCCTTGTATTGTAGAATAACGGGCACCACATAGCCTCCCATATAGTATAATGGCTCCCACGTAGCCCTTCATATAGAATATTGCCCCCACGTCACCCTCCATATAGTATAATGGACCCCATATAGCCTTTCATGTTGTATAATGGGCCCCGCATAACATTTCATGTAGTATAATGGGCCCCACAAAGCCTTGTATTGTAGAATAACGGGCACCACATAGCCTCCCATATAGTATAATGGCCCCCACATAGTCTCCCATATAGTATAATGGGCCCCACGTAGCCTTCCATGTAATATAACGGACAGCTCCCTCTTCTGTCATTGCATTCAACTGTATGCTGATAGAGTTGAAAGTGTGATGCCGGGAGGGCAGGGGTGGGTATTGATGGTAAGTACCACTTTGCATTGGAAGACCCCACCCATCTTGAAAGTGCACAAAAAACATAAGTACTCCTGCTTAAGCCAAATGTTTCCTGCTTCATATCACATCATATTATGCCAATTTAAACTTGTTTCAATTCTGCAAAAACTATGTCCTCATACAGCTATGTTGATGGGAAAAATTATTCCTTGATATGAGGCAAGACTCTTTTTTTCATAAATCGTATTCTTGTGCAAAATATTATATATTGCTAGCAATATGAAGGCTATTTTGTATACAGATACACAAATATCCAGTTTAGTAGTTAGGGATTATAATGTATATAAAGAAATGTGACAAAGGGCCTCCCACTTCCATCTTACTGTATGTATTTCTAACAGGGATGTCAAACTAAGACACACAGAGGGCCAAATAGAAAAACTTGGACAAAGTCGCGGGTCAACCAGTATACAGTATAATGGGCCCCACATAGTCCTCCATACAGAATAATGGGTCCCACATAGTCCTCCATACAGAATAATGGGCCCCCCATAGTCGTGGGACAACCAGTATACAGTATAATGGGCCCCACATAGTCCTCCATACAGAATAATGGGCCCCACATAGTCCTCCATACAGAATAATGGGTCCCACATAGTCCTCCATACAGAATAATGGGCCCCCCATAGTCCTCCATACAGAATAATGGGCCCCACATAGTCCTCCATACAGAATAATGGGTCCCACATAGTCCTCCATACAGAATAATGGGCCCCCCATAGTCGTGGGACAACCAGTATACAGAATAATGGGCCCCAAATAGTCCTCCATACAGACTAATGGGCCTCATAGTCCTCCATACAGAATAGTGGCCCAATATAGCGGTGGCGGTTCTGGTGTTACAGGCCAAATATAACCACCCTGCGGGCCAGATATGACCCATGGGCCACAGTTTGACACGTGTAATCTATAATATGGAGATTTTACAGAACATGGAGACCTGGAACTAAAATCTATTGTGATCGATAGGATTGAATTACCTCTTCTGTGTCACCTTGTCCTCTTTCCCTCCTCCTGTCGGTGTGTGCTCCCTGTGATGGCAATGATCTGAACTGTGACTCTACAGCACCACGTTCTAACATAATATGATGTCACGCCTCTATGACATCACAAAAGAAGATGAGCAAAGGAATCTGGGGACAATGTGGTATGTTGCTGGCATCCAGCCTGCTTTTACCTTACCAGCAATTTACTAATCTCCAGTAACTCTCGAAAGTTTAATTTTCAATAAAGTGAAACTTATTTAATTTTAAAGTAAATTTGTATAAAATAAAAAGAATTATCAATTTTTTTTAAAAAAATGAATAAAAGAACAAAATCATCCCAAGGTCTGGCAGTATTTTTACATAAATTTGGTCAGATTTTACATTGAATGTTTCTGACACTGGTAAAATATGTGATTGGCTGTGATGAGGCCTCGTGTCACCATAATAATACCAGAAAGAGCAGGACATGTTGGAGCAGCTATGGGAACACAGGAGCAGTCAATGCTATCATGCACTGTGTGGGTTGCTGAAACACAGAATAAAGCCTTGTGGTCGCCATGTATCAAATATGTCTGCGATAAAAAAGTAGTGGTTTTTCAAAATCAACCAAAAAGTCTACTCGCTCCGGACGCTTTATTGGTGGCACCATCATATTTATAATGGCAGTACTGATTTTTGAACTTCCTGGTCATTGTGACCCTCACTGAATCTTAAGATCACAGCTCTGCAATGTCCGAACAGACAGGAGGTCAAGCTTGTGTACTGCAGCTCCATTCATTCTCTAAGGGACTGCTGGAGTTGAATTAATTCAGCGGTATCTCAGGCAGTCCCGTAGACAATGAATGGAGCAGAGGTTTACATGCTGGACCTCCGATTTGCGTTATTGATCGATGAGGGTCCTAGTGGTTGGATCCCCAGCAATCAGGAAGTTATCACCTTTTCTATGGTATAAAATGAATTATGATATTTGGGTGCAATCTGACCCAAGGCCATTTTGGGGGATATGAGTCGCTAATTACATTAGTTTAACTTGCTGGCGTAGAATTAGTATGTATTCTAATTAATAAATTACTGATAGTAATTACCTGTGCCCTGTCACCTCTTCCACATCTTTATGCTTTACCACAATGACATCAACTGCACAAGTGATTGGAATGTAGAGAGCTGAATGTTCTAAGTAATTGTGACATCACCTCTCTATGACATCATCAGTGAGTACAAGCCAAGGATGCAGGAAAGGACATTGGATGATCACATTAAGTGTCATAAAGATGGAGAATGCTCAAGACATTATAAGGACAGATATTTAGGGGTTAGTAAAACCCACCTAACCACCCACCTTCCCTTAAAATAACAATACTTCACTACATACAGCTTCTTAATTGGAAAGGTGTCTGATCAGAGCTTTATTGAATGATGTATTCAACATGTAAAATATGAGAATTAATTAAAAAAAAAGTATAAAACACAGTACCCTGTAGTGATTACGAAAAAATTGCAGAGGGCACGCAGATGATATACATTTCCATTTACATACAGTCTTAATAGTCATAAACATCAACATAGTGGAAATATGTATATCTGCTAACTAGATTGGATCGACCAATCGGAACAGAATTAGAACCTATATAAAAATATCCGACAAATAGGTCTTTGATGTAAATAAAAGAGACCTTTATTATAACAAGTAGGGTACATGGTGATACAAACAGGGGTGGATTAAGAGTAGCCAGGGCCTCGGGCAGTTTAGAAGGTGTGCCCCCCCCACAGGTACCCGATGTATCACGTGACATGTCACATGATCCCCTTTGATAGATCATGTGATAGGTCATGTGACTAACACAGATGCTTTTGTGACATCTGTAGACGGAAAATTATGGAATTTTTTCTTCCATTATGTACACAGCCCTATACATAACATAGCGCTATATATAGTAGAGCAGCGGTGGGAGAGTAATTTCCTTCAGGGGCCACATGAGAGACCATGACTGTTGTGGAAGGTGAATCAATAGGCTGAAATTAATTCTGCTCAATATCAATAATATTAACAAAATAATAAAAAAATATATTAATTGTATGATTCAGGCTAAGTGCCCACGATACAGAAATGCTCCGGATTTATCCTGAGCGTTTCTGCATCTCCCTGGCAGAAAAAAAGCATGCGGATTGTACATGCGGATTGTACATGCGGATTGTACATGCGGATTGTACATGCGGATTGTACATGCGGATTGCACATGCAGATTGTACATGCGGATTGTACATGTGGATTGTACATGCGGATTGTACATGCGGATTGTACATGCGGATTGTACATGCGGATTGTACATGCGGATTGTACATGCAAACATGTGGATTGTACATGCGGATTGTACATGCGGATTGTACATGCAAACATGTGGATTGTACATGCGGATTGTACATGCGGATTGTACATGCAAACATGTGGATTGTACATGCGGATTGTACATGCGGATTGTACGTGCGGATTGGACATGCAGATTGTACATGCGGATTGTACATGTGGATTGTACATGCAGATTGTACATGCGGATTGTACATGCAGATTGTACATGCGGATTGTACATGCGGATTGTACATGCGGATTGTACATGCAAACATGTGGATTGTACATGCGGATTGTACATGCGGATTGTACATGCGGATTGTACATGCGGATTGTACATGCGGATTGTACATGCGGATTGTACATGCGGATTGTACATGCGGATTGTACATGCGGATTGTACTTGCGGATTGTACATGCGGGTTGTACATGCGGGTTGTACATGCGGGTTGTACATGCGGATTGTACATGCGGATTGTACATGCGGATTGTACATGCGGATTGTACATGCGGATTGTACATGCGGATTGTACATGCGTTTTTCCTGCCAGGGACATGCAGGTGTGAAGCGTTCTTCACATACATTTCCGCATGCGGGTTGTCAGGCGCTTTCCAAGCGATTTTAGCATCACTAGGAAAGTTCTTATCAACTTGGTCACAGTATATAAATCCATGCAAACAGCATGGATTTATATATACTGTGATGAAAAGAATGTTTAAAATAAAAAATAAATCTATACTTACCTTCTGATGGCCCCTGGAGTCTTGCTTCTCTCCATTCTCCCTTGTCGGGAGATCGCGGTACACTGAAGGACCTGCCGACGTCAGCGTTGCGTGACCCGTCATCTGACTATGACGTCAGCCCAGGTCCTTCAGTCCATCGTGATCTGCCGGCATGAGAGGAAGAGCGCACCGGGGGGCCGCCAGAAGGTAAATATAACATTTATTTTTAATTGTATTCTTTTTTTCACAGTTTCTATGGCACCCGGGTCCGGAGGAGAGTCTCCTGTCTTCTAGACCTGGGTACCATCCGCACATTGAAACGCGTGGATTCCGCATCTATATATGCAGTGATGCGTAATCCATGCGTTCCAATGCAAGTCAATGGCGGCGAAAAAGCAGCACTTCCGCAAAATAATTGGTAGTGCTGCGTTTTTTTTCGCAATGATAATCCGCAGCGGAAATTTCCGCAGCATGTGCACAGTACATGCGGATTATCTTTGGGGAACATGGCAGACCTTCTACCAAGCATTTTTTTAAGCGTTTCTGCAGCGTTTTTGCCGCTGCGGAAAAGCTTAACCGCATCATGGGCACAAAGTCTTAATATTGAGCAGAATTAAGTATGCTGACATCCCCCTATATACAATTTGAGCCCCCACATAACTCCCTATATATAGTATGAGTCCGCACATAGCTCTCTAGATACAGTATGAGCCGGTACATAGCTCCCTAGATACAGTATGAGCCCTCACATAGCTCCCTAGATACAGTATGAGCCCTCACATAGCTCCCTAGATACAGTATGAGCCCTCACATAGCTCCCTAGATACAGTATGAGCCCCCACATAGCTCCCTAGATACAGTATGAGCCCGAACATAGCTCCCTAGATACAGTATGAGCCCGAACATAGCTCCCTAGATACAGTATGAGCCCGTACATAGCTCCCTAGATATAGTATGACCGCCCACATAGCTCCCTAGATAAAGTATGAGCCCCCACATAGCTCCCTAGATACAGTATGAGCCCCCGCATAGCTCCCTAGATACAGTATGAGATCCCGCATAGCCCCTATATACAATATGAGCCCGCACATAGCCTCCTATATATAGTATGAGCCCCCACATAGCTACCTATATACAGTATGAGCCTGTATGTAGCTCCCTATATACAGTATGAGCCCCACATAGATCCCTATATACAGTATGAGCACCCACATAGCTCCCTACATACAATATGAGCCCGTACATAGTTCCCTTCTCTGATCGATTGCTACCTGGGAGACATCTCTGACCACCGCATGAGGTGGCCCGAAGGCACCCCCCTGACGGCTGTACCCAGGTCACATGCCCCCCCTGATTCCCCTAGGTATGGCCCTGTATATTTTATATGACAATACATGACTGGTATCTATAGTATAATCAGGGATGTGTCCTTCTGTCAGAAGCCTCTATAGATTGTGCAAGCGCAATACCTGCGCAGTCTGGCCACAGACAGAAAGACACATCCACATCCCAGACAGGGATGAGGAGTGTGGCGCCGGAGATCGCGGTATGCATAAGCACTGAGCGCATACTGCGATCTCCGGTACCATAAACACATACATGTTCGGTCCTGTCATCTCTGGAAAGGCCAGGGGAGGAGTGTGGCGCAGGTTCCGCGCCATTTTGTTGAATACACTCTGCACATTTGTATTCATTCAAATGAAACTAGATATCGCGCTGTGCGTACATGTGGAGCATAGACCAGAGTGAGGGGGAAGCATATACCAGGATGGGGAGAAGCATGGACCAGGATGGGGGAGCATATACCATAATGGGGGGGAAGCATGGACCAGGATGAAGGAGCATACACCAGGATGGGGGAGCATATACCAGGATGGGTGACCAGGATGGGGAAGCATACACCAGTATGGGGGACCAGGATGGGGGAGCATATACCAGGATGGGGAAGCATACACCAGGATGGGGGAGCATATATCAGGATGGGGGACCAGGATGGGGGAGCATACACCAAGATGGCAGACCAGGATGGGGGAGCATATACCAGGATGGCAGACCAGGATGGGGGAGCATATACCAGGATGGGGGAGAATATACTAAGAGTCACCAGATCTGCACAAAAATTCAGAGTCCTGCAATAAATCACACTGAGCCCCTGCAGAGTGACCACACACATCAGCAGAGCGGATCCTGTACTGACTGATCAACCCTGAACCTACAGGACGTCACATACTATACTGCTCCATATATAATATGTGAGGTTCTGTAGGCAGGTTCAAGTGTGACCAGTACAGTGTATACCCATGTACAAAAAATGTCATCCAGTATATCGATTACTGTATGGTATACTGTGGTACAGACATCAGATTGGATATAACAATGTGTATAGCATATAACATCTAATGTCTGTATCACAGTATATCATACTAGCTATTGACCCTGTTCTACGCCCGGGTGGCGAGCTTTTTTAATGGTATATGCTCTCCCATCCTGGCCCCGTATCCTGGTATATGCTCCCCCATCCTGGTCCTCCATCCTGGTATATGCTTCCCCATCCTGCTCCCCCATCCTGGTATATGCTCCCCCATTCTGGTATATGCTTCCCCATCCTGGTCCCCCATCTTGGTATATTCTCCCCTATCCTGGTATATGCTCCCCCATCCTGGTCTGCCATCCTGGTGTATGCTTCCCCATCCTGGTCTCCCATCCTGGTATATGCTCCCCCATCCTGGTGCCCCATCCTGATATATGCTCCCCCACCCTGGTGTATACTTCCCCATCCTGGTATATGCTCCCCCATCCTGGTCCCCCATCCTGGTGTATGCTTTCCCATCCTGGTCCCCAATCCTGGTATATGCTCCCCGATTTTAGTGTATGCTCCCCCATCCTGGTGTATGCTCCTTCATCCTGGTCCATGCTTCTCCCCATCCTGGTATATGCTCCCACATCCTGGTATATGCTCCCCCATCCTGGTCCATGCTTCCCCCCATCCTGGTATATGCTCCCCCCTCACTCTGGTCCATGCTCCACATGTCCGCATAGCGGGATATCTGGTTTCATTTGAATGGATACAAATGTGCAGAGTGTATTCAACAAAATGGCGCCAAAGTACGCGCATGTGCATACCACGCTGTCCATTTTGTCGAAGACACTGTTCATATTTGTCTTCACTAAAATAGCGCCGGAAATCGGCGCCGGAAATCGACGCCTGCACCACACTCCTTCCCTGGCCTTTCCAGAGAGACAGGACCGAACACGTATGTGTTTATGGTGCTGGAGATCGCGGTATGCGCTCAGTGCTTATGCATACCGCGATCTCCGGCGCCACACTCCTCATCCCTGTCTGGGATGTGGATGTGTCTTTCTGTCTGTGGCCAGACTGCGCAGGTATTGCGCTTGCACAATCTATAGAGGCTTCTGGCAGAAGGACACATCCCTGATTATACTATAGATACCAGTCATGTATTGTCATATAAAATATACAGGGCCATACCTAGGGGAGTCAGGGGGGGCATGTGACCTGGGTACAGCCGTCAGGGGGGTGCCTTCGGGCCACCTCATGCGGTGGTCAGAGGTGTCTCCCAGGTAGCTGCATTTTGCATTCGACCATTCTCTGAGTTGGCTGTGGAACCGGCAATCGATCAGAGAAGGGAGCTATGTACGGGCTCATATTGTATGCAGGGAGCTATGTGGGTGCTCATACTGTATCTAGGGAGCTATGTACGGGCTCATACTGTATCTAGGGAGCTATGTTCGGGCTCATACTGTATCTAGGGAGCTATGTACGGGCTCATACTGTATCTAGGGAGCTATGTACGGGCTCATACTGTATCTAGGGAGCTATGTGGGGGCTCATACTATATCTAGGGAGCTATGTGGGGGCTCATACCGGCAATCGATCAGAGAAGGGAGCTATGTACGGGCTCATATTGTATGCAGGGAGCTATGTGGGTGCTCATACTGTATCTAGGGAGCTATGTGGGGGCTCATACTATATCTAGGGAGCTATGTGGGGGCTCATACTGTTTCTAGGGAGCTATGTGAGAGCTCATACTGTATCTAGAGAGCTATGTGTGGACTCATACTGTATCTAGGGAGTTATGTGGGGGCTCAAACTGTATATAGGGGGATGTCAGCATACTTAATTCTGCTCAATATTAAGGCTTTGTGCCCATGATGCATTTAATGCTTGGTAGAAGGTCTGCCATGTTCCCCAATGATAATCCGCATGTGCTGTGCACATGCTGCGGAAATTTCCGCTGCGGATTATCATTGCGGAAAAAAAAGCAGCACTACCAATTATTTTGCAGAAGTGCTGCGTTTTCGCCACCATTGACTTGCATTGGAACGCATGGATTACGCATCACTGCATATATAGATGCGGAATCCACGCGTTTCAATGTGCGGATGGTACCCAGGTCTAGAGGACAGGAGACTCTCCTCCGGACCCGAGTACCATAGAAACTGTGAAAAAAAGAATAAAATAAAAAATAAAATGTTATATTTACCTTCTGGCAGCCCCCCGGTGCGCTCTTCCTCTCATGCCGGCAGATCACGATGGACTGAAGGACCTGGGCTGACGTCATAGTCAGATGACGGGTCACGCAACGCTGACGTCGGCAGGTCCTTCAGTGTACCGCGATCTCCCGACAAGGGAGAATGGAGAGAAGCAAGACTCCAGGGGCCATCAGAAGGTAAGTATAGATTTATTTTTTATTTTTAAACATTCTTTTCATCACAGTATATATAAATCCATGCTGTTTGCATGGATTTATATACTGTGACCAAGTTGACAAGCACTTTCCTAGTGATGCTAAAATCGCTTGGAAAGCGCCTGACAACCCGCATGCGGAAATGTATGTGAAGAACGCTTCACACCTGCATGTCCCTGGCAGGAAAACGCATGTACAATCCGCATGTACAATCCGCATGTACAATCCGCATGTACAATCCGCATGTACAATCCGCATGTACAATCCGCATGTACAATCGGCATGTACAATCCGCATGTACAATCCGCATGTACAATCCGCATGTACAATCCGCATGTACAATCCGCATGTACAATCCACATGTACAATCGGCATGTACAATCCGCATGTACAATCCGCATGTACAATGTGCATGTACAATCCGCATGTACAATCCGCATGTACAATCCGCATGCGTTTTTTCTGCCAGGGAGATGCAGAAACGCTCAGGAAAAATCCGGAGCATTTCTGTATCGTGGGCACTTAGCCTGAATCATACAATTAATATATTTTTTTATTATTTTGTTAATATTATTGATATTGAGCAGAATTAATTTCAGCCTATTGATTCACCTTCCACAACAGTCATGGTCTCTCATTTGGCCCCTCAAGGAAATTACTCTCCCACCGCTGCTCTACTATATATAGTGCTATGTTATGTATAGGGCTGTGTACATAATGGAAAAACATTTCCTTAATTTTCCATCTACAGATGTCACCAAAGCATCTGTGTTAGTCACATGACCTATCACATGATCTATCAAAGGGGATCATGTGACATGTCACGTGATACATCGGGTAACTGTGGGTGGGCCCACACCTTCTAAACTGCCCGGGGCCCTGGCTACTCTTAATCCACCCCTGGTCAGCCAACACCTAATTTAAATGCTGTGGACTGTCAGTCTTCGTAAATTTTGTGGTCAATTGGTCCACAGTGTAGTCTTAATACTGTGGTCAGTCTCTTGTAATCGCGGTATTGATTGTTACACCGCTGATTACAAGGCTATTCTATGAAACAGAATAAGGGATTCCTCACTTTAGAAGACAGAGGACAAGGAAAAGAAATGTTCCTTATGTCTCTACCTAAGATATAGTTGTGTTATACTAGGAGTTGTGTATATAAAATATACATATGTAAACCACTAACAGTATATTCTCATGTATCAGAAAGGTGTTGTCACACCTCCGCAGGTCTAGAACTTATGCCTAGACTGACTATTATCAGTAATTAATATGAATATTAATTACCTGTTATGTGACTTTCCACATTCTTTTCTTGGAGTTCACAAGGAAACATTTCAAATCCCACCATGTCAAAGGGCGTCAGTCACCTGTAAATATTCAAAAGAGTGATAATATGTTCCTGCTACATGCTATACAAACCAAAAGGTATAACACTCTAGGGCCAAAATTACTTATTTCAAAGATAAAGACTGTGGTCAGTCGGTCTGCATTTTATTATAAAAATTGTAGTCAGACAGTCCACAGTCTATTTTAAATTTTATGCTCAATCGGTTCACAGTCTACTGTAAATGTGGTCAGGCAGTCCACATCTAGTGTATATGCTGTGGTCAGTCAGTCCATCCTTTATAATTAATGGCCTTCGGTTGAAACTTGAGCCATGACTGTTAGAACCCTTCTGTTTGTTTTTTTCCATCTTGTGTTTTGCAGTCACGTGACCATCTGCCTTTATATTCCAGCTCCGCCCTTGTGGCTGTGCTGGATTTCAGTGTGTGACTGTTTCTCTAGCCTGGTGCTTCGGTGTCTTTCTCAGTCATGTTCGCTTGGTCCTCTGGGACCTCTAGTACATTTTTGTCAGTTTGTATTTTTGTGTTCTGCAACAACTTCTCTGTTTAGGAGGTGTCCCATTTTTGTCCCAGTCCTTAGTTCTTTTAGGGACACCTCCCTTAATTCTATAGATCTTCGCTCAGACTAGCCGAGGACTAAGGCGGGTCTGTTCACTAGGAACAGGCAGCCCGCTACATCGTAGGGATTCAGGTTAGTCTTACTGTAGGGACAGTTTTCCCCTATCTTTCCTTAGTACATGTTGCAGATCATAACAATGACGACTTAATGAATTAACGATCTTTAGGAACATAAATTTTGTGAAAGACTACATAGGTCCACTAGGGTCTTCTCCACTGTTATCTTGATAGTGTCAATCCTTTGGATTGGCTGCTGGTCTTCCTCTTTGCTTTCTTCCTTCTATACTTCAAAGTATGATGTCCTTTTCCAGTGATTGCTATCTTGCAGTCAATCCTTAGACTAGTGTAAATGCTGTTGTCAGTCAGTCCACAACTAATTCAAATGCTGTGGACTGTCAGTCCTTTTGAATGTTGTGGTCATTCAGTCCACAGTGTAGTTTTAATAGTGTGGTCAGTCTCTTGTAATCACGGTATTGATTGTTACACTGCTGATTACAAGGCTATTCTATGAAATAGAATAGGGGATTCCTCACTTTAGAAGACAGAGGTTGGCCCACAGTATACTGTAAATATGATCAGGCAGTCCACAACCATTGTGAATGCTGTGGTCAGTCAGCCCATTTTTTATTATTAACGACCTTCGGTTGAAACTCTAGCAATGACGACTGGATAAATTAACAATATTTGGGAAGAACAATTTTGTGCAAGACAAGATAGGTCCACTAGGGTTTTCTTCACCATTATCTTGATAGTATCAATCCATTGGATTGGTTGCTGGTCTTCCTGTTTGGTTTCTTCCTTTTATACTTAAAAGCATGATGTCCTTTTCCACTGATTGCTGCCTTCCGTTCAATCCTTAGACTAGTGTAAATGCTGTTGTCAGTCAGTCCACAACTAATTCAAACGCTGTGGACTGTCAGTCCTTTTAAATGTTGTGGTCATTCAGTCCACAGTGTAATTTTAATAGTGTGGTCAATCTCTTGTAATCGCAGTATTTATTGCTACACCGCTGATTACAAGACTATTCTATGAAATAGAATAGGGGATTCCTCCCTTTAAAAGACAGAGGTTGGCCCACAGTCCAGTCTACTGTGAATGCGGTCAAGCAGTCCACTCCTAGTGTGAGTTCCGTAGTCAGGCAGTCCACACCTACTGTGAATGCTGTGGTCAGTCAGCCCATTTTTTTTATTAACGACCTTCGGTTGAAACTCGAGCCATGACGACTGGATGAATTAAATATCTTTAGGAAGATCAATTTTGTGAAAGACAACATAGGTCCACTAGGGTCTTTTCCACCTTTATTTTGATAATGTCAATCCTTTGGATTGGCTGCTGGTCTTCCTCTTTGCTTTCTTCCTTCTATACTTCAAAGTATGATGTCCTTTTCCAGTGATTGCTGTCTTCCATTCAATCCTTAGACTAGTGTAAATGCTGTTGTCAGTCAGTCCACAACTAATTCAAACGCTGTGGACTGTCAGTCCTATTAAATGCTGTGGTCATTCAGTCCACAGTGTAGTCTTAATAGTGTGGTCAGTGTCTTGTAATTGCAGTATTGATTGTTACACTGCTAATTACAAGGCTATTCTATGAAATAGAATAGGGGATTCCTCACTTTAGAAGACAGAGGTTGGCCCACAGTCTACCGTAAATATGATCAGGCAGTCCACAACTAGTGTGAATGCTGTGGTCAGTCAGTCCATTTTTTATTATTAACGGCCTTCGGTTGAAACTCTAGCCATGACGACTGGATGAATTAACGATCTTTAGGAAGATCAATCTTGTTCAAGACTAGATCGGTCCACTAGGGTCTTCTCCACCGTTATCTTGATAGTATCAATAATTTGGATTGGTTGCTGGTCTTCCTCTTTGACTTCTTCCTTCTATTCTTCCGAGTATGATGTCCCTTTCCAGTAATTGCTGTCTTCCAGTCAATCCATAGACTAGTGTAAATGCTGTTGTCAGTCAGTCCACGCCTAAGTTAAATGCTGTGGACTGTCAGTCCTTGTAAATTTTGTGGATAATTGGTTCACAGTGTTGTCTTAATACTGTGGTCAGTCTCTTGTAATCGCGGTATTGATTGTTACACCGCTGATTACAAGGCTATTCTATGAAACAGAATAAGGGATTCCTCACTTTAGAATACAGAAGATAAGGAAAATAAATGTTCCTTATGTCTCTACCTAAGATATAGTTGTGTTATACTAGGAATTGTGTATAGAAAATAAACATGTAAACCACTAACAGTATATTCTCATGTATCAGAAAGGTGTTGTCACACCTCCCCAGGTCTAGAACTTATGCCTAGACTGACTATTATCAGTAATTAATATGAATATTAATTACCTGTTATGTGACTTTCCACATTCTTTTCTTGGAGTTCACAAGGAAACATTTCAAATCCCACCATGTCAAAGGGCGTCAGTCACCTGTAAATATTCAAAAGAGTGATAATATGTTCCTGCTACATGCTATTGTGACACCCCAGGGGTCTGGTTGCCACAGTAACGTAATGTTATGTCTGAGAGCAGGTGGGAGGTCCTTTGGTCAGGGATCCTGTGCATGCCACACCTCCTGCCCAGTCTTGGGAATGGAAGAACTTCCCCTATAAAAACCTGGGGCTGAGGCAGGGTGAGTGAGTAGAAGAAGAGAAGAAGTAGAGACAGCATAGGAAGAAACAGCAGTTACAAGGAGTCAGGGGCTGGCAGCTGCAGAGTTCGCCCTGACTAAGAAGGCTTTTACCGGACCCGGAGTCCGAGGCTGTGGGGACTAATTCCTACCCAGCAGCAGAATCCGTCAGGCAGGGGATTTCAGGTCCTCTGGCCCAGAAGCCCGAAGGCACGGTCACACGCGTGGGACCAGCACCGCCATCGTGGAGCGGAAGCCATTAGAAGGCCCCGAGTCACCGGCCATACGGGTGAGCACCACACGGTACACTCAGGGACGTGGGCTACTTACATCAGCTCCTAGCAAGGTAGCCAGAAGAGTACAGTCAGTTTGGGAGGCCTACAACTCCGCCTGGCCAGGGGAGATCCCATCTGCTCAAGGACTGACCAGGCCCCATCCGCTAGCAAGTACTCCGGGAGGGTCTTTTGTTGTTACCAGTAAAGACCCTGAACTACACCGTACCGTCTCTGAGTGGTTCCTGCTACCCCCATCATCCACGTCGGCTGCCCTGAGGCCATACCCCTCCCGTTGGGGGTTATACTATCACGCTGCACAATCCCACCATCGGCCTCAGCGGTCTGCCCTGCAGCAGCAGCCCCCTGGCTGCACTCAACGGGTGGCGTAGTCATCAACCATTTACTACTAATGGACTGCCGTCTAGTTTGACTCCCTGGGCACGGACCGGGTCACCGCCACGAGACTACAACCCTCCACAGATCCGGCTCCGGGTAAGCTCCCGCATGCGCAGCGCAGCGCGACACAAGCCCAGGGGCGCGTCAACTTTTGCGTAGTCGGCAGGATTTCGTGCCCGCAACCACCGGGTACTGCGTGTCTGAAAAAGAGACTTTTCAAACTTACCAGCGGTGAAGTTTCCCGCCATCCGGCGCCATCTTCGGCCTTCTTCCCGCCATCCGTGGAGTTTTCCCGCCGTTGGACGCCATCTTGAGGACGCCGCGCGGGAAGAAGAGGGGCGTGGACTCCGAAAGCGCGCGAGAACTGAAGCCCCACCTCACGTCCGGACGTTGCGTAAGGTCCTGGAAGGAGCCCAGCAGACGCCGACGTCACAGGAGCGCGACGGAAGGTCCTCAACCCTGACGATCCACTGCGGAGCCGCGGCCTACGGAAGAGGATCATCGCAAGGTAGGCCACGGTCCACTAGGGGGGAGGAAGATGTCGGATACAGAGGAGAGCTTCACTGCCCCAACCCCCGCCAGCGCTACCGCTGCTGCAGTTATGCCCTTCACCATGCCCTATATCCCGGGAGCAGCTTGGCTACCCCAGTACTCAGGGGAGTCACATACCCTGCATGACTTTAGAGAAAAGCTGGATAGCCTCTTCCAGGTGTACCCCCTCACAGAAGAGCAAAAAGTGAGCATCCTGGTGGCCCAACTAACCGGGGCAGCCAAAAGGGAAGTAAAATCCTGGCCACCTGGGAGGAAGACTGTCGCAGGGATACTAACCCGGCTGAAGGACACCTTCGATACCCGCACCTCAGCCGAGATCAAGCTTAGATTCTACGGGTGCAAGCAGCGAGCGCATGAGAGTATAAGGGACTATGCACTAAACCTACAAGAGGCCCTGAGGGCCATAAAGCAGACCGACCCTGATGGGGTGGGAAACGAGGACAGGCTGTTGACTGAACAATTTATAGAGGGTTTATATTGCAATGCCCACCGAACCCAGTTGCGGGCAATGGCCTTACAGGATCCCCATCTGGACTTTGCACAGTTCAAGGATAGAGC
Organism: Phyllobates terribilis; assembly: GCF_046119375.1. Taxonomy (NCBI): domain Eukaryota; kingdom Metazoa; phylum Chordata; class Amphibia; order Anura; family Dendrobatidae; genus Phyllobates; species Phyllobates terribilis. Next base: position 24,772 of record NW_027363163.1, on the reverse strand, counting down.
TATCCGGGTGCTCCGAGAACCAGCACCGGGTGGCGTTGTGACCCACAGGCGCCCAGCTATCACTTACCACCAGGAGGCGGCGCCCTTGTCGGCAGGGCCTGTGGGAGCTGATGCGCAGGCTTTGGACAATGACCCGGCTCCAGACCTACACCATCAGGTCCAAGAGCTAGTTAAGAGCGTTGCTGCGCTAACCCGAACTGTGCAGTCTTTACAGGTTTCCACCCCAGGGAAGATCCAGCTGGCATCCGGACCGGAGGACATCCCGTGGCGTCGACCAAGGAGGACCCCACCGGCCAGAGGAAGACCCAGTGACCGATACAGCGAGGACGGACGACCCATCTGCCGCCGCTGCAATCAACCCGGACATATGGAAAGGTACTGTTCTTTAAACGGGCACAACCTGGGGTAGAGGGCCAACCCCCAGGAAAAAGATCACCAGGCCCATCGAACTGGCGCGACAGATATGTGGGAGGACGTCCAGTCTTGCCTGTGGTACTGGATGGCATTCCCATGAGTGCCCTACTGGATACCGGGTCACAGGTCACCACCATCCCGTACGTGCTCTTCAAGCAGTACTGGAATGACTCGGATATTACCCGCTACCCTGACGACGACTTGAGTATCATCGCCAGCAATGGCCAGCCCGTGCCACAGATCGGATTTAAAGAGGTGACCCTCAAAATCGGTAGAGTCGAACTGGCCGCACAGGGACTGATCATTGTAGATATTGATAAACATGAGAGTCACCCAAAGATAACTCTAGGAACTAACGTAATTGAAAATTGTCTTGCAGAGGTGATTTTCCTTTTACAGCAGGTTGCCAAGAACGCCAGCTCCGGCGAGCAGCGGGTGCTCCAGAAAGAGATCCGGGCACTGATGCAACGGCAACAAGTGGAACTCTCCGGCGGTGAGATTGGTAGCGTAAGAATGTGTGACCCTTTTCCTATTGCCATGCCCCCAAAAAGTGAAATGATGATTTGGTGCCGGGCAGCTATTGGTCTGAGAGGTAGAGATTACCAGGCAATGGTAGAACCAGTTTACTCAGACAGTAGGCCCACCATTTTGACAGCACGGGGGGTGGTCAATGTACGCCATGGGAGGGTGCCCGTTCGCATAATAAATATCGGGGAGAGGGAAGTGTACCTGCCCCGGTATGCCACGCTAGCCAAATTATATACCACTAATCAAAATTCTATACAATCTGTGGAACCCTTGCCTCCATCTCACCCGGAGGAAGGTAACGGCTCTAAGAAAGACATGGAGGACTGGTGTCAGCAACTACATCTGGGTACTGACTCCACTCCCTCACATCAGAAACAAGGAGTCTATCGGGTGGTTCAAGAGTATGAGAGAGTGTTTAGTAAACACCCGTTAGACTTCGGGCGAGTCAAGGGGGTAGAACACCGCATCCCCACGGGAGATCATCCTCCCATAAAAGAGAGGTATCGACCCGTACCCCCTGCACATTACCAACACGCCAAGGGGATGCTTAGAGACATGAAGGAGGCTGGGGTAATCCGGGATAGCTGTAGCCCCTGGGCAGCCCCACTAGTTTTAGTCAAAAAGAAAGACAACACCATGAGGATGTGTGTAGATTACCGGAAAATCAACCGTATCACACACAAGGATGCGTACCCCTTACCAAGGATAGAGGAGTCATTGGCTGCTTTAAGATCTGCTAACTTCTTCTCTACCTTGGATCTCACTAGCGGGTACTGGCAGGTTCCTGTAGCAGAGGCGGACCGGGAGAAGACCGCATTCACCACCCCGATGGGACTTAGCGAGTTCACCTGCATGCCGTTCGGACTCTGCAACGCCCCAGGAACCTTCCAACGATTAATGGAGTGCTGTCTGGGCCACAGAAACTTCGAGACGGTCCTGTTGTACCTGGACGATGTCATCGTATACTCCAAAACTTATGAGGACCACCTGAAACACCTGGCGGAGGTGTTCGAAGCTCTGGCGAGTTACGGCCTAAAGGTGAAACCCTCCAAGTGTCACCTCCTGAAACCAAAGGTGCAATACCTGGGACACGTGGTGAGCGCTGACGGAGTGGCTCCCGACCCCGATAAGATCACCGCAATTAAGGGATGGCCAAGCCCCTCCAGCGTAAAAGAAGTGCGGCAGTTCCTAGGGTTGGTAGGCTACTACCGAAGGTTTATTTCCGGTTTCACCAAAAAGGCAGCGCCTATGCAGGACCTCCTGATAGGCCAGTCCCGGAAGGCCAAGAACCAGAAGCCGCCCTTCAAATGGGAAGAGCTAGAAGAAGAGTCCTTCCGCCAGCTGAAGATGGCCCTCACGGGGGATGAAATCTTGGCGTACCCGGACTATAGCCAGCCCTTCATCCTCTACACCGACGCCAGTAACATCGGGCTAGGAGCCGTACTGTCCCAGATTCAGCAGGGGAGAGAACGAGTAATCTCCTATGCCAGCCGAAAACTGCGACCCACCGAAAGGAACCCCGAGAATTACAGCTCATTTAAGCTAGAGTTCCTGGCCGTGGTATGGGCAGTCACCGAGCGCTTTAGGCATTACCTCGCTTCTTCCCGGTTCACCGTATACACGGATAACAACCCGTTGACACACCTGGACACGGCAAGACTCGGTGCCCTGGAGCAGAGGTGGATGGCCCGTCTGTCCAACTACGAGTTCACAATCAAATACCGGGCAGGACGCTCCAATACTAACGCGGACGCCCTGTCCAGGATGCCCAACCTGCCGGACGAAGGAGAAGATCCGGAGGGACTGGAAGAAGTTGAACTCCCTGCGTTCCACCGTCATGGGACTATTCAGTATTCCCACCGGGTAAGGGGTAAGCAGGCTGCTACGTTGAACCCCTTACCCCACTACAACTGGGCGGAAACGCAAGACAGCGACCCTGCCGTCCGACTGGTGAAGGAGATGCTGACTCGGCTGGAGGCTCGCCTTGAACCAGACGCTCCGGAGGAAGCCAAACAACTATGGGCGGAGAAGAGTCGACTATTCCTTTACAAGGGGAAGTTGTGCCGCAGAATGGTCAACTCCCGGACGCATGAACTACTCTGGCAAGTAGTGGTGCCCCGAAGAGACGCAGCCATGGTGATGGAGGCATACCACGACGGAGCTGGACACTTCGGGTGGAAAAAGCTGGAGTTCCTGCTGCGCGAGCGGTTCCACTGGGTAGGCATGAGGGGAACCATCGAGAAGTGGTGCAGAGACTGTGGCCCGTGCAATCTGAGAAGGAAGGACCGGGCCAGCCAGAAGACTCCCCTGCAGTCCATCGTCACCCGGCAACCGTTGGAACTGGTAGCCTTGGATCATGTAAAACTGACCCCAAGCAGAAGTGGCTACGTCTACGCGTTAACCATCGTGGATCATTACTCCCGGTTCTTGGTTGTCGTCCCCGTCAAGGACTTAACGGCTCAAACAGCAGCTAGAGCCTTCCAGCAGCACTTCTGCCGTCCACACGGGTACCCGGACCAAGTGCTGACGGACCAGGGACCTGCCTTTGAAGCGGAGGTCTTCCAGGAATTCTGCAATCTGTATGGCTGCCGGAAGATAAGGACGACACCCTACCATCCGCAAACTAATGGACTTTGTGAAAAAATGAACCAGGTGGTAATGGATCTTCTAAAAACATTGCCCCTGGAAGAACGCAGTCTGTGGCCTGAGAAGTTGCCCGATCTGGTGGACCTATACAACCACATCCCGGTAGGTTCCACCAACTGTACCCCGGCTTACCTAATGAGGGCAAGACCTGGTAAGTTACCTGTTGACCTGGAAATGGGAGTCCTGACACCCGAGGACACTTCACCAGAAACAGACTGGGACACAGAGAGGCAGCAGCAGTACCGGAGAGTACAAGAGAGCGTGGAGCGAAGTCTCTGTCAGGCTAGGGAAAGACAAGAGAAGACATACAACCAGTATGCTCCCGCTGTTCCCCTGGTACCCGGAGAGCAGGTCTTGAAGAGGAAGAGACGGCTCCACAAGTTGGACGACCAGTGGGAGAAGGACCCGTACACCGTACTGCCCTCAAGCCACGAAAACCCGAAGGTCTGTACCATCAGTAAAGACGGAGGGGAAACCACAGCCATTGTATCCCGGGACCACCTGAAGAAGTGTCCCGAACAACTGAGGAACCCTGAAGAGGAACAAGAAGACCATCGACCCGTAGAGGAAAGGGAAGATATGGTTAGTACCATGCTCGGGGACTTCCCTCGGTCTTGGACTCAAGTCAATGGTGCAGTTGTGGTACCCGTACTCACCTTCCTCCAACCATCATCCCAAGAACCTACGGAGCAACGGGTAGAGCTGGAAGAACAGCCGGTCCAGGAGGCAGAAGACTCCACACAAGCAGAACAGGAGAATCAACCCTCTGCTTATAGTGAGCCTGCCGTACCCCTAGTGAGACAAAGAGCCGGTAGACAGCTGCCCAGTTTACCCTTGACAGCTCCTACACCCTGTAGTTCAGGGCCAGACAGTCAGCTCCGTAGGTCCACTAGGGCCACTAGAGGCCAGTTACCCGCACGTTGGAGGATCTAAATGTTTAAGCTATTTTGTATGTTTACCTGTCTATAGTTGCTTGTGTGTAATTTTGTGTTTCTAGTTGTTTTTAGGAATCCTTGGTGGATTTCCCGGGAATCCTTGTACATAGTTGGAGCGTAACCCAGGATGGACTAAAGACTGTCAAGGACTCGGGGTAGAACAGACCCCTACCTGGTTACGTCTCCCTGTTTCGGTGAAATGGACACCTTTGCTTTTCTTCAAAGACTGCACCCGGTTGCGGATACGCCGTGACCATCTTATTGTGTTTCCTTATTGTATTTTAGTGTTGTTTTTCTATAATGTGTTTAGTCCCGGAGTACTAAATTTTACTAGGGGGGAATGTGACACCCCAGGGGTCTGGTTGCCACAGTAACGTAATGTTATGTCTGAGAGCAGGTGGGAGGTCCTTTGGTCAGGGATCCTGTGCATGCCACACCTCCTGCCCAGTCTTGGGAGGGGAAGAACTTCCCCTATAAAAACCTGGGGCTGAGGCAGGGTGAGTGAGTAGAAGAAGAGAAGAAGTAGAGACAGCATAGGAAGAAACAGCAGTTACAAGGAGTCAGGGGCTGGCAGCTGCAGAGTTCGCCCTGACTAAGAAGGCTTTTACCGGACCCGGAGTCCGAGGCTGTGGGGACTAATTCCTACCCAGCAGCAGAATCCGTCAGGCAGGGGATTTCAGGTCCTCTGGCCCAGAAGCCCGAAGGCACGGTCACACGCGTGGGACCAGCACCGCCATCGTGGAGCGGAAGCCATTAGAAGGCCCCGAGTCACCGGCCATACGGGTGAGCACCACACGGTACACTCAGGGACGTGGGCTACTTACATCAGCTCCTAGCAAGGTAGCCAGAAGAGTACAGTCAGTTTGGGAGGCCTACAACTCCGCCTGGCCAGGGGAGATCCCATCTGCTCAAGGACTGACCAGGCCCCATCCGCTAGCAAGTACTCCGGGAGGGTCTTTTGTTGTTACCAGTAAAGACCCTGAACTACACCGTACCGTCTCTGAGTGGTTCCTGCTACCCCCATCATCCACGTCGGCTGCTCTGAGGCCATACCCCTCCCGTTGGGGGTTATACTATCACGCTGCACAATCCCACCATCGGCCTCAGCGGTCTGCCCTGCAGCAGCAGCCCCCTGGCTGCACTCAACGGGTGGCGTAGTCATCAACCATTTACTACTAATGGACTGCCGTCTAGTTTGACTCCCTGGGCACGGACCGGGTCACCGCCACGAGACTACAACCCTCCACAGATCCGGCTCCGGGTAAGCTCCCGCATGCGCAGCGCAGCGCGACACAAGCCCAGGGGCGCGTCAACTTTGGCGTAGTCGGCAGGATTTCGTGCCCGCAACCACCGGGTACTGCGTGCCTGAAAAAGAGACTTTTCAAACTTACCCGCGGTGAAGTTTCCCGCCATACGGCGCCATCTTCGGCCTTCTTCCCGCCATCCGTGGAGTTTTCCCGCCGTTGGACGCCATCTTGAGGACGCCGCGCGGGAAGAAGAGGGGCGTGGACTCCGAAAGCGCGCGAGAACTGAAGCCCCACCTCACGTCCGGACGTTGCGTAAGGTCCTGGAAGGAGCCCAGCAGACGCCGACGTCACAGGAGCGCGACGGAAGGTCCTCAACCCTGACGATCCACTGCGGAGCCGCGGCCTACGGAAGAGGATCATCGCAAGGTAGGCCACGGTCCACTAGGGGGGAGGAAGATGTCGGATACAGAGGAGAGCTTCACTGCCCCAACCCCCGCCAGCGCTACCGCTGCTGCAGTTATGCCCTTCACCATGCCCTATATCCCGGGAGCAGCTTGGCTACCCCAGTACTCAGGGGAGTCACATACCCTGCATGACTTTAGAGAAAAGCTGGATAGCCTCTTCCAGGTGTACCCCCTCACAGAAGAGCAAAAAGTGAGCATCCTGGTGGCCCAACTAACCGGGGCAGCCAAAAGGGAAGTAAAATCCTGGCCACCTGGGAGGAAGACTGTCGCAGGGATACTAACCCGGCTGAAGGACACCTTCGATACCCGCACCTCAGCCGAGATCAAGCTTAGATTCTACGGGTGCAAGCAGCGAGCGCATGAGAGTATAAGGGACTATGCACTAAACCTACAAGAGGCCCTGAGGGCCATAAAGCAGACCGACCCTGATGGGGTGGGAAACGAGGACAGGCTGTTGACTGAACAATTTATAGAGGGTTTATATTGCAATGCCCACCGAACCCAGTTGCGGGCAATGGCCTTACAGGATCCCCATCTGGACTTTGCACAGTTCAAGGATAGAGCTATCCGGGTGCTCCGAGAACCAGCACCGGGTGGCGTTGTGACCCACAGGCGCCCAGCTATCACTTACCACCAGGAGGCGGCGCCCTTGTCGGCAGGGCCTGTGGGAGCTGATGCGCAGGCTTTGGACAATGACCCGGCTCCAGACCTACACCATCAGGTCCAAGAGCTAGTTAAGAGCGTTGCTGCGCTAACCCGAACTGTGCAGTCTTTACAGGTTTCCACCCCAGGGAAGATCCAGCTGGCATCCGGACCGGAGGACATCCCGTGGCGTCGACCAAGGAGGACCCCACCGGCCAGAGGAAGACCCAGTGACCGATACAGCGAGGACGGACGACCCATCTGCCGCCGCTGCAATCAACCCGGACATATGGAAAGGTACTGTTCTTTAAACGGGCACAACCTGGGGTAGAGGGCCAACCCCCAGGAAAAAGATCACCAGGCCCATCGAACTGGCGCGACAGATATGTGGGAGGACGTCCAGTCTTGCCTGTGGTACTGGATGGCATTCCCATGAGTGCCCTACTGGATACCGGGTCACAGGTCACCACCATCCCGTACGTGCTCTTCAAGCAGTACTGGAATGACTCGGATATTACCCGCTACCCTGACGACGACTTGAGTATCATCGCCAGCAATGGCCAGCCCGTGCCACAGATCGGATTTAAAGAGGTGACCCTCAAAATCGGTAGAGTCGAACTGGCCGCACAGGGACTGATCATTGTAGATATTGATAAACATGAGAGTCACCCAAAGATAACTCTAGGAACTAACGTAATTGAAAATTGTCTTGCAGAGGTGATTTTCCTTTTACAGCAGGTTGCCAAGAACGCCAGCTCCGGCGAGCAGCGGGTGCTCCAGAAAGAGATCCGGGCACTGATGCAACGGCAACAAGTGGAACTCTCCGGCGGTGAGATTGGTAGCGTAAGAATGTGTGACCCTTTTCCTATTGCCATGCCCCCAAAAAGTGAAATGATGATTTGGTGCCGGGCAGCTATTGGTCTGAGAGGTAGAGATTACCAGGCAATGGTAGAACCAGTTTACTCAGACAGTAGGCCCACCATTTTGACAGCACGGGGGGTGGTCAATGTACGCCATGGGAGGGTGCCCGTTCGCATAATAAATATCGGGGAGAGGGAAGTGTACCTGCCCCGGTATGCCACGCTAGCCAAATTATATACCACTAATCAAAATTCTATACAATCTGTGGAACCCTTGCCTCCATCTCACCCGGAGGAAGGTAACGGCTCTAAGAAAGACATGGAGGACTGGTGTCAGCAACTACATCTGGGTACTGACTCCACTCCCTCACATCAGAAACAAGGAGTCTATCGGGTGGTTCAAGAGTATGAGAGAGTGTTTAGTAAACACCCGTTAGACTTCGGGCGAGTCAAGGGGGTAGAACACCGCATCCCCACGGGAGATCATCCTCCCATAAAAGAGAGGTATCGACCCGTACCCCCTGCACATTACCAACACGCCAAGGGGATGCTTAGAGACATGAAGGAGGCTGGGGTAATCCGGGATAGCTGTAGCCCCTGGGCAGCCCCACTAGTTTTAGTCAAAAAGAAAGACAACACCATGAGGATGTGTGTAGATTACCGGAAAATCAACCGTATCACACACAAGGATGCGTACCCCTTACCAAGGATAGAGGAGTCATTGGCTGCTTTAAGATCTGCTAACTTCTTCTCTACCTTGGATCTCACTAGCGGGTACTGGCAGGTTCCTGTAGCAGAGGCGGACCGGGAGAAGACCGCATTCACCACCCCGATGGGACTTAGCGAGTTCACCTGCATGCCGTTCGGACTCTGCAACGCCCCAGGAACCTTCCAACGATTAATGGAGTGCTGTCTGGGCCACAGAAACTTCGAGACGGTCCTGTTGTACCTGGACGATGTCATCGTATACTCCAAAACTTATGAGGACCACCTGAAACACCTGGCGGAGGTGTTCGAAGCTCTGGCGAGTTACGGCCTAAAGGTGAAACCCTCCAAGTGTCACCTCCTGAAACCAAAGGTGCAATACCTGGGACACGTGGTGAGCGCTGACGGAGTGGCTCCCGACCCCGATAAGATCACCGCAATTAAGGGATGGCCAAGCCCCTCCAGCGTAAAAGAAGTGCGGCAGTTCCTAGGGTTGGTAGGCTACTACCGAAGGTTTATTCCCGGTTTCACCAAAAAGGCAGCGCCTATGCAGGACCTCCTGATAGGCCAGTCCCGGAAGGCCAAGAACCAGAAGCCGCCCTTCAAATGGGAAGAGCTAGAAGAAGAGTCCTTCCGCCAGCTGAAGATGGCCCTCACGGGGGATGAAATCTTGGCGTACCCGGACTATAGCCAGCCCTTCATCCTCTACACCGACGCCAGTAACATCGGGCTAGGAGCCGTACTGTCCCAGATTCAGCAGGGGAGAGAACGAGTAATCTCCTATGCCAGCCGAAAACTGCGACCCACCGAAAGGAACCCCGAGAATTACAGCTCATTTAAGCTAGAGTTCCTGGCCGTGGTATGGGCAGTCACCGAGCGCTTTAGGCATTACCTCGCTTCTTCCCGGTTCACCGTATACACGGATAACAACCCGTTGACACACCTGGACACGGCAAGACTCGGTGCCCTGGAGCAGAGGTGGATGGCCCGTCTGTCCAACTACGAGTTCACAATCAAATACCGGGCAGGACGCTCCAATACTAACGCGGACGCCCTGTCCAGGATGCCCAACCTGCCGGACGAAGGAGAAGATCCGGAGGGACTGGAAGAAGTTGAACTCCCTGCGTTCCACCGTCATGGGACTATTCAGTATTCCCACCGGGTAAGGGGTAAGCAGGCTGCTACGTTGAACCCCTTACCCCACTACAACTGGGCGGAAACGCAAGACAGCGACCCTGCCGTCCGACTGGTGAAGGAGATGCTGACTCGGCCGGAGGCTCGCCTTGAACCAGACGCTCCGGAGGAAGCCAAACAACTATGGGCGGAGAAGAGTCGACTATTCCTTTACAAGGGGAAGTTGTGCCGCAGAATGGTCAACTCCCGGACGCATGAACTACTCTGGCAAGTAGTGGTGCCCCGAAGAGACGCAGCCATGGTGATGGAGGCATACCACGACGGAGCTGGACACTTCGGGTGGAAAAAGCTGGAGTTCCTGCTGCGCGAGCGGTTCCACTGGGTAGGCATGAGGGGAACCATCGAGAAGTGGTGCAGAGACTGTGGCCCGTGCAATCTGAGAAGGAAGGACCGGGCCAGCCAGAAGACTCCCCTGCAGTCCATCGTCACCCGGCAACCGTTGGAACTGGTAGCCTTGGATCATGTAAAACTGACCCCAAGCAGAAGTGGCTACGTCTACGCGTTAACCATCGTGGATCATTACTCCCGGTTCTTGGTTGTCGTCCCCGTCAAGGACTTAACGGCTCAAACAGCAGCTAGAGCCTTCCAGCAGCACTTCTGCCGTCCACACGGGTACCCGGACCAAGTGCTGACGGACCAGGGACCTGCCTTTGAAGCGGAGGTCTTCCAGGAATTCTGCAATCTGTATGGCTGCCGGAAGATAAGGACGACACCCTACCATCCGCAAACTAATGGACTTTGTGAAAAAATGAACCAGGTGGTAATGGATCTTCTAAAAACATTGCCCCTGGAAGAACGCAGTCTGTGGCCTGAGAAGTTGCCCGATCTGGTGGACCTATACAACCACATCCCGGTAGGTTCCACCAACTGTACCCCGGCTTACCTAATGAGGGCAAGACCTGGTAAGTTACCTGTTGACCTGGAAATGGGAGTCCTGACACCCGAGGACACTTCACCAGAAACAGACTGGGACACAGAGAGGCAGCAGCAGTACCGGAGAGTACAAGAGAGCGTGGAGCGAAGTCTCTGTCAGGCTAGGGAAAGACAAGAGAAGACATACAACCAGTATGCTCCCGCTGTTCCCCTGGTACCCGGAGAGCAGGTCTTGAAGAGGAAGAGACGGCTCCACAAGTTGGACGACCAGTGGGAGAAGGACCCGTACACCGTACTGCCCTCAAGCCACGAAAACCCGAAGGTCTGTACCATCAGTAAAGACGGAGCGGAAACCACAGCCATTGTATCCCGGGACCACCTGAAGAAGTGTCCCGAACAACTGAGGAACCCTGAAGAGGAACAAGAAGACCATCGACCCGTAGAGGAAAGGGAAGATATGGTTAGTACCGTGCTCGGGGACTTCCCTCGGTCTTGGACTCAAGTCAATGGTGCAGTTGTGGTACCCGTACTCACCTTCCTCCAACCATCATCCCAAGAACCTACGGAGCAACGGGTAGAGCTGGAAGAACAGCCGGTCCAGGAGGCAGAAGACTCCACACAAGCAGAACAGGAGAATCAACCCTCTGCTTATAGTGAGCCTGCCGTACCCCTAGTGAGACAAAGAGCCGGTAGACAGCTGCCCAGTTTACCCTTGACAGCTCCTACACCCTGTAGTTCAGGGCCAGTCAGCTCCGTAGGTCCACTAGGGCCACTAGAGGCCAGTTACCCGCACGTTGGAGGATCTAAATGTTTAAGCTATTTTGTATGTTTACCTGTCTATAGTTGCTTGTGTGTAATTTTGTGTTTCTAGTTGTTTTTAGGAATCCTTGGTGGATTTCCCGGGAATCCTTGTACATAGTTGGAGCGTAACCCAGGATGGACTAAAGACTGTCAAGGACTCGGGGTAGAACAGACCCCTACCTGGTTACGTCTCCCTGTTTCGGTGAAATGGACACCTTTGCTTTTCTTCAAAGACTGCACCCGGTTGCGGATACGCCGTGACCATCTTATTGTGTTTCCTTATTGTATTTTAGTGTTGTTGTTTTTACCTTGTTATGTTTTTCTATAATGTGTTTAGTCCCGGAGTACTAAATTTTACTAGGGGGGAATGTGACACCCCAGGGGTCTGGTTGCCACAGTAACGTAATGTTATGTCTGAGAGCAGGTGGGAGGTCCTTTGGTCAGGGATCCTGTGCATGCCACACCTCCTGCCCAGTCTTGGGAGGGGAAGAACTTCCCCTATAAAAACCTGGGGCTGAGGCAGGGTGAGTGAGTAGAAGAAGAGAAGAAGTAGAGACAGCATAGGAAGAAACAGCAGTTACAAGGAGTCAGGGGCTGGCAGCTGCAGAGTTCGCCCTGACTAAGAAGGCTTTTACCGGACCCGGAGTCCGAGGCTGTGGGGACTAATTCCTACCCAGCAGCAGAATCCGTCAGGCAGGGGATTTCAGGTCCTCTGGCCCAGAAGCCCGAAGGCACGGTCACACGCGTGGGACCAGCACCGCCATCGTGGAGCGGAAGCCATTAGAAGGCCCCGAGTCACCGGCCATACGGGTGAGCACCACACGGTACACTCAGGGACGTGGGCTACTTACATCAGCTCCTAGCAAGGTAGCCAGAAGAGTACAGTCAGTTTGGGAGGCCTACAACTCCGCCTGGCCAGGGGAGATCCCATCTGCTCAAGGACTGACCAGGCCCCATCCGCTAGCAAGTACTCCGGGAGGGTCTTTTGTTGTTACCAGTAAAGACCCTGAACTACACCGTACCGTCTCTGAGTGGTTCCTGCTACCCCCATCATCCACGTCGGCTGCCCTGAGGCCATACCCCTCCCGTTGGGGGTTATACTATCACGCTGCACAATCCCACCATCGGCCTCAGCGGTCTGCCCTGCAGCAGCAGCCCCCTGGCTGCACTCAACGGGTGGCGTAGTCATCAACCATTTACTACTAATGGACTGCCGTCTAGTTTGACTCCCTGGGCACGGACCGGGTCACCGCCACGAGACTACAACCCTCCACAGATCCGGCTCCGGGTAAGCTCCCGCATGCGCAGCGCAGCGCGACACAAGCCCAGGGGCGCGTCAACTTTGGCGTAGTCGGCAGGATTTCGTGCCCGCAACCACCGGGTACTGCGTGCCTGAAAAAGAGACTTTTCAAACTTACCAGCGGTGAAGTTTCCCGCCATCCGGCGCCATCTTCGGCCTTCTTCCCGCCATCCGTGGAGTTTTCCCGCCGTTGGACGCCATCTTGAGGACGCCGCGCGGGAAGAAGAGGGGCGTGGACTCCGAAAGCGCGCGAGAACTGAAGCCCCACCTCACGTCCGGACGTTGCGTAAGGTCCTGGAAGGAGCCCAGCAGACGCCGACGTCACAGGAGCGCGACGGAAGGTCCTCAACCCTGACGATCCACTGCGGAGCCGCGGCCTACGGAAGAGGATCATCGCAAGGTAGGCCACGGTCCACTAGGGGGGAGGAAGATGTCGGATACAGAGGAGAGCTTCACTGCCCCAACCCCCGCCAGCGCTACCGCTGCTGCAGTTATGCCCTTCACCATGCCCTATATCCCGGGAGCAGCTTGGCTACCCCAGTACTCAGGGGAGTCACATACCCTGCATGACTTTAGAGAAAAGCTGGATAGCCTCTTCCAGGTGTACCCCCTCACAGAAGAGCAAAAAGTGAGCATCCTGGTGGCCCAACTAACCGGGGCAGCCAAAAGGGAAGTAAAATCCTGGCCACCTGGGAGGAAGACTGTCGCAGGGATACTAACCCGGCTGAAGGACACCTTCGATACCCGCACCTCAGCCGAGATCAAGCTTAGATTCTACGGGTGCAAGCAGCGAGCGCATGAGAGTATAAGGGACTATGCACTAAACCTACAAGAGGCCCTGAGGGCCATAAAGCAGACCGACCCTGATGGGGTGGGAAACGAGGACAGGCTGTTGACTGAACAATTTATAGAGGGTTTATATTGCAATGCCCACCGAACCCAGTTGCGGGCAATGGCCTTACAGGATCCCCATCTGGACTTTGCACAGTTCAAGGATAGAGCTATCCGGGTGCTCCGAGAACCAGCACCGGGTGGCGTTGTGACCCACAGGCGCCCAGCTATCACTTACCACCAGGAGGCGGCGCCCTTGTCGGCAGGGCCTGTGGGAGCTGATGCGCAGGCTTTGGACAATGACCCGGCTCCAGACCTACACCATCAGGTCCAAGAGCTAGTTAAGAGCGTTGCTGCGCTAACCCGAACTGTGCAGTCTTTACAGGTTTCCACCCCAGGGAAGATCCAGCTGGCATCCGGACCGGAGGACATCCCGTGGCGTCGACCAAGGAGGACCCCACCGGCCAGAGGAAGACCCAGTGACCAATACAGCGAGGACGGACGACCCATCTGCCGCCGCTGCAATCAACCCGGACATATGGAAAGGTACTGTTCTTTAAACGGGCACAACCTGGGGTAGAGGGCCAACCCCCAGGAAAAAGATCACCAGGCCCATCGAACTGGCGCGACAGATATGTGGGAGGACGTCCAGTCTTGCCTGTGGTACTGGATGGCATTCCCATGAGTGCCCTACTGGATACCGGGTCACAGGTCACCACCATCCCGTACGTGCTCTTCAAGCAGTACTGGAATGACTCGGATATTACCCGCTACCCTGACGACGACTTGAGTATCATCGCCAGCAATGGCCAGCCCGTGCCACAGATCGGATTTAAAGAGGTGACCCTCAAAATCGGTAGAGTCGAACTGGCCGCACAGGGACTGATCATTGTAGATATTGATAAACATGAGAGTCACCCAAAGATAACTCTAGGAACTAACGTAATTGAAAATTGTCTTGCAGAGGTGATTTTCCTTTTACAGCAGGTTGCCAAGAACGCCAGCTCCGGCGAGCAGCGGGTGCTCCAGAAAGAGATCCGGGCACTGATGCAACGGCAACAAGTGGAACTCTCCGGCGGTGAGATTGGTAGCGTAAGAATGTGTGACCCTTTTCCTATTGCCATGCCCCCAAAAAGTGAAATGATGATTTGGTGCCGGGCAGCTATTGGTCTGAGAGGTAGAGATTACCAGGCAATGGTAGAACCAGTTTACTCAGACAGTAGGCCCACCATTTTGACAGCACGGGGGGTGGTCAATGTACGCCATGGGAGGGTGCCCGTTCGCATAATAAATATCGGGGAGAGGGAAGTGTACCTGCCCCGGTATGCCACGCTAGCCAAATTATATACCACTAATCAAAATTCTATACAATCTGTGGAACCCTTGCCTCCATCTCACCCGGAGGAAGGTAACGGCTCTAAGAAAGACATGGAGGACTGGTGTCAGCAACTACATCTGGGTACTGACTCCACTCCCTCACATCAGAAACAAGGAGTCTATCGGGTGGTTCAAGAGTATGAGAGAGTGTTTAGTAAACACCCGTTAGACTTCGGGCGAGTCAAGGGGGTAGAACACCGCATCCCCACGGGAGATCATCCTCCCATAAAAGAGAGGTATCGACCCGTACCCCCTGCACATTACCAACACGCCAAGGGGATGCTTAGAGACATGAAGGAGGCTGGGGTAATCCGGGATAGCTGTAGCCCCTGGGCAGCCCCACTAGTTTTAGTCAAAAAGAAAGACAACACCATGAGGATGTGTGTAGATTACCGGAAAATCAACCGTATCACACACAAGGATGCGTACCCCTTACCAAGGATAGAGGAGTCATTGGCTGCTTTAAGATCTGCTAACTTCTTCTCTACCTTGGATCTCACTAGCGGGTACTGGCAGGTTCCTGTAGCAGAGGCGGACCGGGAGAAGACCGCATTCACCACCCCGATGGGACTTAGCGAGTTCACCTGCATGCCGTTCGGACTCTGCAACGCCCCAGGAACCTTCCAACGATTAATGGAGTGCTGTCTGGGCCACAGAAACTTCGAGACGGTCCTGTTGTACCTGGACGATGTCATCGTATACTCCAAAACTTATGAGGACCACCTGAAACACCTGGCGGAGGTGTTCGAAGCTCTGGCGAGTTACGGCCTAAAGGTGAAACCCTCCAAGTGTCACCTCCTGAAACCAAAGGTGCAATACCTGGGACACGTGGTGAGCGCTGACGGAGTGGCTCCCGACCCCGATAAGATCACCGCAATTAAGGGATGGCCAAGCCCTTCCAGCGTAAAAGAAGTGCGGCAGTTCCTAGGGTTGGTAGGCTACTACCGAAGGTTTATTCCCGGTTTCACCAAAAAGGCAGCGCCTATGCAGGACCTCCTGATAGGCCAGTCCCGGAAGACCAAGAACCAGAAGCCGCCCTTCAAATGGGAAGAGCTAGAAGAAGAGTCCTTCCGCCAGCTGAAGATGGCCCTCACGGGGGATGAAATCTTGGCGTACCCGGACTATAGCCAGCCCTTCATCCTCTACACCGACGCCAGTAACATCGGGCTAGGAGCCGTACTGTCCCAGATTCAGCAGGGGAGAGAACGAGTAATCTCCTATGCCAGCCGAAAACTGCGACCCACCGAAAGGAACCCCGAGAATTACAGCTCATTTAAGCTAGAGTTCCTGGCCGTGGTATGGGCAGTCACCGAGCGCTTTAGGCATTACCTCGCTTCTTCCCGGTTCACCGTATACACGGATAACAACCCGTTGACACACCTGGACACGGCAAGACTCGGTGCCCTGGAGCAGAGGTGGATGGCCCGTCTGTCCAACTACGAGTTCACAATCAAATACCGGGCAGGACGCTCCAATACTAACGCGGACGCCCTGTCCAGGATGCCCAACCTGCCGGACGAAGGAGAAGATCCGGAGGGACTGGAAGAAGTTGAACTCCCTGCGTTCCACCGTCATGGGACTATTCAGTATTCCCACCGGGTAAGGGGTAAGCAGGCTGCTACGTTGAACCCCTTACCCCACTACAACTGGGCGGAAACGCAAGACAGCGACCCTGCCGTCCGACTGGTGAAGGAGATGCTGACTCGGCCGGAGGCTCGCCTTGAACCAGACGCTCCGGAGGAAGCCAAACAACTATGGGCGGAGAAGAGTCGACTATTCCTTTACAAGGGGAAGTTGTGCCGCAGAATGGTCAACTCCCGGACGCATGAACTACTCTGGCAAGTAGTGGTGCCCCGAAGAGACGCAGCCATGGTGATGGAGGCATACCACGACGGAGCTGGACACTTCGGGTGGAAAAAGCTGGAGTTCCTGCTGCGCGAGCGGTTCCACTGGGTAGGCATGAGGGGAACCATCGAGAAGTGGTGCAGAGACTGTGGCCCGTGCAATCTGAGAAGGAAGGACCGGGCCAGCCAGAAGACTCCCCTGCAGTCCATCGTCACCCGGCAACCGTTGGAACTGGTAGCCTTGGATCATGTAAAACTGACCCCAAGCAGAAGTGGCTACGTCTACGCGTTAACCATCGTGGATCATTACTCCCGGTTCTTGGTTGTCGTCCCCGTCAAGGACTTAACGGCTCAAACAGCAGCTAGAGCCTTCCAGCAGCACTTCTGCCGTCCACACGGGTACCCGGACCAAGTGCTGACGGACCAGGGACCTGCCTTTGAAGCGGAGGTCTTCCAGGAATTCTGCAATCTGTATGGCTGCCGGAAGATAAGGACGACACCCTACCATCCGCAAACTAATGGACTTTGTGAAAAAATGAACCAGGTGGTAATGGATCTTCTAAAAACATTGCCCCTGGAAGAACGCAGTCTGTGGCCTGAGAAGTTGCCCGATCTGGTGGACCTATACAACCACATCCCGGTAGGTTCCACCAACTGTACCCCGGCTTACCTAATGAGGGCAAGACCTGGTAAGTTACCTGTTGACCTGGAAATGGGAGTCCTGACACCCGAGGACACTTCACCAGAAACAGACTGGGACACAGAGAGGCAGCAGCAGTACCGGAGAGTACAAGAGAGCGTGGAGCGAAGTCTCTGTCAGGCTAGGGAAAGACAAGAGAAGACATACAACCAGTATGCTCCCGCTGTTCCCCTGGTACCCGGAGAGCAGGTCTTGAAGAGGAAGAGACGGCTCCACAAGTTGGACGACCAGTGGGAGAAGGACCCGTACACCGTACTGCCCTCAAGCCACGAAAACCCGAAGGTCTGTACCATCAGTAAAGACGGAGGGGAAACCACAGCCATTGTATCCCGGGACCACCTGAAGAAGTGTCCCGAACAACTGAGGAACCCTGAAGAGGAACAAGAAGACCATCGACCCGTAGAGGAAAGGGAAGATATGGTTAGTACCGTGCTCGGGGACTTCCCTCGGTCTTGGACTCAAGTCAATGGTGCAGTTGTGGTACCCGTACTCACCTTCCTCCAACCATCATCCCAAGAACCTACGGAGCAACGGGTAGAGCTGGAAGAACAGCCGGTCCAGGAGGCAGAAGACTCCACACAAGCAGAACAGGAGAATCAACCCTCTGCTTATAGTGAGCCTGCCGTACCCCTAGTGAGACAAAGAGCCGGTAGACAGCTGCCCAGTTTACCCTTGACAGCTCCTACACCCTGTAGTTCAGGGCCAGACAGTCAGCTCCGTAGGTCCACTAGGGCCACTAGAGGCCAGTTACCCGCACGTTGGAGGATCTAAATGTTTAAGCTATTTTGTATGTTTACCTGTCTATAGTTGCTTGTGTGTAATTTTGTGTTTCTAGTTGTTTTTAGGAATCCTTGGTGGATTTACCGGGAATCCTTGTACATAGTTGGAGCGTAACCCAGGATGGACTAAAGACTGTCAAGGACTCGGGGTAGAACAGACCCCTACCTGGTTACGTCTCCCTGTTTCGGTGAAATGGACACCTTTGCTTTTCTTCAAAGACTGCACCCGGTTGCGGATACGCCGTGACCATCTTATTGTGTTTCCTTATTGTATTTTAGTGTTGTTGTTTTTACCTTGTTATGTTTTTCTATAATGTGTTTAGTCCCGGAGTACTAAATTTTACTAGGGGGGAATGTGACACCCCAGGGGTCTGGTTGCCACAGTAACGTAATGTTATGTCTGAGAGCAGGTGGGAGGTCCTTTGGTCAGGGATCCTGTGCATGCCACACCTCCTGCCCAGTCTTGGGAGGGGAAGAACTTCCCCTATAAAAACCTGGGGCTGAGGCAGGGTGAGTGAGTAGAAGAAGAGAAGAAGTAGAGACAGCATAGGAAGAAACAGCAGTTACAAGGAGTCAGGGGCTGGCAGCTGCAGAGTTCGCCCTGACTAAGAAGGCTTTTACCGGACCCGGAGTCCGAGGCTGTGGGGACTAATTCCTACCCAGCAGCAGAATCCGTCAGGCAGGGGATTTCAGGTCCTCTGGCCCAGAAGCCCGAAGGCACGGTCACACGCGTGGGACCAGCACCGCCATCGTGGAGCGGAAGCCATTAGAAGGCCCCGAGTCACCGGCCATACGGGTGAGCACCACACGGTACACTCAGGGACGTGGGCTACTTACATCAGCTCCTAGCAAGGTAGCCAGAAGAGTACAGTCAGTTTGGGAGGCCTACAACTCCGCCTGGCCAGGGGAGATCCCATCTGCTCAAGGACTGACCAGGCCCCATCCGCTAGCAAGTACTCCGGGAGGGTCTTTTGTTGTTACCAGTAAAGACCCTGAACTACACCGTACCGTCTCTGAGTGGTTCCTGCTACCCCCATCATCCACGTCGGCTGCCCTGAGGCCATACCCCTCCCGTTGGGGGTTATACTATCACGCTGCACAATCCCACCATCGGCCTCAGCGGTCTGCCCTGCAGCAGCAGCCCCCTGGCTGCACTCAACGGGTGGCGTAGTCATCAACCATTTACTACTAATGGACTGCCGTCTAGTTTGACTCCCTGGGCACGGACCGGGTCACCGCCACGAGACTACAACCCTCCACAGATCCGGCTCCGGGTAAGCTCCCGCATGCGCAGCGCAGCGCGACACAAGCCCAGGGGCGCGTCAACTTTGGCGTAGTCGGCAGGATTTCGTGCCCGCAACCACCGGGTACTGCGTGCCTGAAAAAGAGACTTTTCAAACTTACCAGCGGTGAAGTTTCCCGCCATCCGGCGCCATCTTCGGCCTTCTTCCCGCCATCCGTGGAGTTTTCCCGCCGTTGGACGCCATCTTGAGGACGCCGCGCGGGAAGAAGAGGGGCGTGGACTCCGAAAGCGCGCGAGAACTGAAGCCCCACCTCACGTCCGGACGTTGCGTAAGGTCCTGGAAGGAGCCCAGCAGACGCCGACGTCACAGGAGCGCGACGGAAGGTCCTCAACCCTGACGATCCACTGCGGAGCCGCGGCCTACGGAAGAGGATCATCGCAAGGTAGGCCACGGTCCACTAGGGGGGAGGAAGATGTCGGATACAGAGGAGAGCTTCACTGCCCCAACCCCCGCCAGCGCTACCGCTGCTGCAGTTATGCCCTTCACCATGCCCTATATCCCGGGAGCAGCTTGGCTACCCCAGTACTCAGGGGAGTCACATACCCTGCATGACTTTAGAGAAAAGCTGGATAGCCTCTTCCAGGTGTACCCCCTCACAGAAGAGCAAAAAGTGAGCATCCTGGTGGCCCAACTAACCGGGGCAGCCAAAAGGGAAGTAAAATCCTGGCCACCTGGGAGGAAGACTGTCGCAGGGATACTAACCCGGCTGAAGGACACCTTCGATACCCGCACCTCAGCCGAGATCAAGCTTAGATTCTACGGGTGCAAGCAGCGAGCGCATGAGAGTATAAGGGACTATGCACTAAACCTACAAGAGGCCCTGAGGGCCATAAAGCAGACCGACCCTGATGGGGTGGGAAACGAGGACAGGCTGTTGACTGAACAATTTATAGAGGGTTTATATTGCAATGCCCACCGAACCCAGTTGCGGGCAATGGCCTTACAGGATCCCCATCTGGACTTTGCACAGTTCAAGGATAGAGCTATCCGGGTGCTCCGAGAACCAGCACCGGGTGGCGTTGTGACCCACAGGCGCCCAGCTATCACTTACCACCAGGAGGCGGCGCCCTTGTCGGCAGGGCCTGTGGGAGCTGATGCGCAGGCTTTGGACAATGACCCGGCTCCAGACCTACACCATCAGGTCCAAGAGCTAGTTAAGAGCGTTGCTGCGCTAACCCGAACTGTGCAGTCTTTACAGGTTTCCACCCCAGGGAAGATCCAGCTGGCATCCGGACCGGAGGACATCCCGTGGCGTCGACCAAGGAGGACCCCACCGGCCAGAGGAAGACCCAGTGACCGATACAGCGAGGACGGACGACCCATCTGCCGCCGCTGCAATCAACCCGGACATATGGAAAGGTACTGTTCTTTAAACGGGCACAACCTGGGGTAGAGGGCCAACCCCCAGGAAAAAGATCACCAGGCCCATCGAACTGGCGCGACAGATATGTGGGAGGACGTCCAGTCTTGCCTGTGGTACTGGATGGCATTCCCATGAGTGCCCTACTGGATACCGGGTCACAGGTCACCACCATCCCGTACGTGCTCTTCAAGCAGTACTGGAATGACTCGGATATTACCCGCTACCCTGACGACGACTTGAGTATCATCGCCAGCAATGGCCAGCCCGTGCCACAGATCGGATTTAAAGAGGTGACCCTCAAAATCGGTAGAGTCGAACTGGCCGCACAGGGACTGATCATTGTAGATATTGATAAACATGAGAGTCACCCAAAGATAACTCTAGGAACTAACGTAATTGAAAATTGTCTTGCAGAGGTGATTTTCCTTTTACAGCAGGTTGCCAAGAACGCCAGCTCCGGCGAGCAGCGGGTGCTCCAGAAAGAGATCCGGGCACTGATGCAACGGCAACAAGTGGAACTCTCCGGCGGTGAGATTGGTAGCGTAAGAATGTGTGACCCTTTTCCTATTGCCATGCCCCCAAAAAGTGAAATGATGATTTGGTGCCGGGCAGCTATTGGTCTGAGAGGTAGAGATTACCAGGCAATGGTAGAACCAGTTTACTCAGACAGTAGGCCCACCATTTTGACAGCACGGGGGGTGGTCAATGTACGCCATGGGAGGGTGCCCGTTCGCATAATAAATATCGGGGAGAGGGAAGTGTACCTGCCCCGGTATGCCACGCTAGCCAAATTATATACCACTAATCAAAATTCTATACAATCTGTGGAACCCTTGCCTCCATCTCACCTGGAGGAAGGTAACGGCTCTAAGAAAGACATGGAGGACTGGTGTCAGCAACTACATCTGGGTACTGACTCCACTCCCTCACATCAGAAACAAGGAGTCTATCGGGTGGTTCAAGAGTATGAGAGAGTGTTTAGTAAACACCCGTTAGACTTTGGGCGAGTCAAGGGGGTAGAACACCGCATCCCCACGGGAGATCATCCTCCCATAAAAGAGAGGTATCGACCCGTACCCCCTGCACATTACCAACACGCCAAGGGGATGCTTAGAGACATGAAGGAGGCTGGGGTAATCCGGGATAGCTGTAGCCCCTGGGCAGCCCCACTAGTTTTAGTCAAAAAGAAAGACAACACCATGAGGATGTGTGTAGATTACCGGAAAATCAACCGTATCACACACAAGGATGCGTACCCCTTACCAAGGATAGAGGAGTCATTGGCTGCTTTAAGATCTGCTAACTTCTTCTCTACCTTGGATCTCACTAGCGGGTACTGGCAGGTTCCTGTAGCAGAGGCGGACCGGGAGAAGACCGCATTCACCACCCCGATGGGACTTAGCGAGTTCACCTGCATGCCGTTCGGACTCTGCAACGCCCCAGGAACCTTCCAACGATTAATGGAGTGCTGTCTGGGCCACAGAAACTTCGAGACGGTCCTGTTGTACCTGGACGATGTCATCGTATACTCCAAAACTTATGAGGACCACCTGAAACACCTGGCGGAGGTGTTCGAAGCTCTGGCGAGTTACGGCCTAAAGGTGAAACCCTCCAAGTGTCACCTCCTGAAACCAAAGGTGCAATACCTGGGACACGTGGTGAGCACTGACGGAGTGGCTCCCGACCCCGATAAGATCACCGCAATTAAGGGATGGCCAAGCCCCTCCAGCGTAAAAGAAGTGCGGCAGTTCCTAGGGTTGGTAGGCTACTACCGAAGGTTTATTCCCGGTTTCACCAAAAAGGCAGCGCCTATGCAGGACCTCCTGATAGGCCAGTCCCGGAAGGCCAAGAACCAGAAGCCGCCCTTCAAATGGGAAGAGCTAGAAGAAGAGTCCTTCCGCCAGCTGAAGATGGCCCTCACGGGGGATGAAATCTTGGCGTACCCGGACTATAGCCAGCCCTTCATCCTCTACACCGACGCCAGTAACATCGGGCTAGGAGCCGTACTGTCCCAGATTCAGCAGGGGAGAGAACGAGTAATCTCCTATGCCAGCCGAAAACTGCGACCCACCGAAAGGAACCCCGAGAATTACAGCTCATTTAAGCTAGAGTTCCTGGCCGTGGTATGGGCAGTCACCGAGCGCTTTAGGCATTACCTCGCTTCTTCCCGGTTCACCGTATACACGGATAACAACCCGTTGACACACCTGGACACGGCAAGACTCGGTGCCCTGGAGCAGAGGTGGATGGCCCGTCTGTCCAACTACGAGTTCACAATCAAATACCGGGCAGGACGCTCCAATACTAACGCGGACGCCCTGTCCAGGATGCCCAACCTGCCGGACGAAGGAGAAGATCCGGAGGGACTGGAAGAAGTTGAACTCCCTGCGTTCCACCGTCATGGGACTATTCAGTATTCCCACCGGGTAAGGGGTAAGCAGGCTGCTACGTTGAACCCCTTACCCCACTACAACTGGGCGGAAACGCAAGACAGCGACCCTGCCGTCCGACTGGTGAAGGAGATGCTGACTCGGCCGGAGGCTCGCCTTGAACCAGACGCTCCGGAGGAAGCCAAACAACTATGGGCGGAGAAGAGTCGACTATTCCTTTACAAGGGGAAGTTGTGCCGCAGAATGGTCAACTCCCGGACGCATGAACTACTCTGGCAAGTAGTGGTGCCCCGAAGAGACGCAGCCATGGTGATGGAGGCATACCACGACGGAGCTGGACACTTCGGGTGGAAAAAGCTGGAGTTCCTGCTGCGCGAGCGGTTCCACTGGGTAGGCATGAGGGGAACCATCGAGAAGTGGTGCAGAGACTGTGGCCCGTGCAATCTGAGAAGGAAGGACCGGGCCAGCCAGAAGACTCCCCTGCAGTCCATCGTCACCCGGCAACCGTTGGAACTGGTAGCCTTGGATCATGTAAAACTGACCCCAAGCAGAAGTGGCTACGTCTACGCGTTAACCATCGTGGATCATTACTCCCGGTTCTTGGTTGTCGTCCCCGTCAAGGACTTAACGGCTCAAACAGCAGCTAGAGCCTTCCAGCAGCACTTCTGCCGTCCACACGGGTACCCGGACCAAGTGCTGACGGACCAGGGACCTGCCTTTGAAGCGGAGGTCTTCCAGGAATTCTGCAATCTGTATGGCTGCCGGAAGATAAGGACGACACCCTACCATCCGCAAACTAATGGACTTTGTGAAAAAATGAACCAGGTGGTAATGGATCTTCTAAAAACATTGCCCCTGGAAGAACGCAGTCTGTGGCCTGAGAAGTTGCCCGATCTGGTGGACCTATACAACCACATCCCGGTAGGTTCCACCAACTGTACCCCGGCTTACCTAATGAGGGCAAGACCTGGTAAGTTACCTGTTGACCTGGAAATGGGAGTCCTGACACCCGAGGACACTTCACCAGAAACAGACTGGGACACAGAGAGGCAGCAGCAGTACCGGAGAGTACAAGAGAGCGTGGAGCGAAGTCTCTGTCAGGCTAGGGAAAGACAAGAGAAGACATACAACCAGTATGCTCCCGCTGTTCCCCTGGTACCCGGAGAGCAGGTCTTGAAGAGGAAGAGACGGCTCCACAAGTTGGACGACCAGTGGGAGAAGGACCCGTACACCGTACTGCCCTCAAGCCACGAAAACCCGAAGGTCTGTACCATCAGTAAAGACGGAGGGGAAACCACAGCCATTGTATCCCGGGACCACCTGAAGAAGTGTCCCGAACAACTGAGGAACCCTGAAGAGGAACAAGAAGACCATCGACCCGTAGAGGAAAGGGAAGATATGGTTAGTACCGTGCTCGGGGACTTCCCTCGGTCTTGGACTCAAGTCAATGGTGCAGTTGTGGTACCCGTACTCACCTTCCTCCAACCATCATCCCAAGAACCTACGGAGCAACGGGTAGAGCTGGAAGAACAGCCGGTCCAGGAGGCAGAAGACTCCACACAAGCAGAACAGGAG